>NC_072031.1:9127629-9739629 GCF_027791375.1 Indicator indicator | reverse complement strand
CTATTTAGTCACTGATGAATATGTTCCAGCACAGAAGTGATCACTAAGAGGGGAAATAACCCTTTTCACATACAAAAAAAAAATTACCAGCCAGTGGTATGAGGAATTTAGGATCGAGTCCATGGCTTGCAGAGTTATTTTGAGGATTTTCAGTCATGAGGGACACTGTGGCCAGAAAGCACATTAGTGTCCAAACCCAGAGAAGAACTTCAAACTCACATCCATCATCCTCATTGTTTAGCTTCTGGAAATCACACCATTACAAGATGTTCCTGAAAATATTTTTCCCTGTAGCATAAGGAAATACTTTACAGGCAAGTTGTAATTGGGCTCATAATATGTGAGGGGGGAGAAATAGCGTAGAGATGTTAATCTTACTCCTACATAAAAACATACTTTCAGGAATGTAGAGAGTTTCCCTCTAATATGACCCACTAAATCTGCAAGATGTATTATATTTTTTCACTTCTACTGCAAGGTAGGTTTAATTACACCATCATCTTTTTTTTTTTAAGAACAAACAAAAGCATAAAAAATTGGAAATATGAAATACATTTTTGTTCTATACAGAAAGATATAGCAGGGTAACTTCACTGCCAAGTGTAAGGTAATTTCTTGTACAAAATAAATAGTATGTATTATAATCTGTAAGAATTACTTCCAAAAAGTCAGTATTATGTTTTTGTCCTGTTCAGAAATATCCATGGAGATTTTAAGTAGCGTTAGTATCCCCAGTCAAGCAGTAATTAGGCAGTTCCAAAATGCTGTAGAATGGGGTCCAGACAACACTGATTTGGAGGGGGAGAAAAAAAGATTTTTCTTAATCCAACCCATACATTTTACCTGCCACCCAAAGAACATCTTCTTTCAGCTGTCACACAGAGAAAGAACATTGCCTCACCATAGTGTTTGCAAATACCCTTCTGCCTATACAGTGTACACCACAGTAAATGTGTTTCTTGAACTTGATGGAAGAGGAGTTTGCAGCAAACTCTGCAGTATGTGTATCTTTACAAACTATGTGTGTAGATAACACTAGTAACAACAGCTGCCAAGTGGACGAGAAGACTATAAAGGCTTTTCATAGCCCACACCAGCTGCTATCAGCTGCTATTCTTAATGGCACTGAAGCACATACAGGTACAACAGCTTTCAGATCTTCACCTTGCTATATAAAAACACCCATTGAAAGAACTGGAAAGACACCTACCTTGCTTTGGAGTTCCTAATTATACCACTGACACAGGTATTTGCCATTTGAAAGCAGTATGTGTTTAAGTTAATGAGTATTTCCTTTTTCAGTCCACAACGTTACTTTTATGAACATGAATAGGCAGCACTGAAGGCCACAATTACTTTCTGTTTACCTCCTTTACAGCTTATACTCAATAATGTATATTATTTCAGCACTTTGATCTATTTCTATTCGGAAGCCAAGTACTTTGCAACAACACAGAAGAACCACTTTCAAGCAAATAAAGGAGCATCACTTGGAGAGAAAGAAGAAAAACCACAAGGCATCAGCTTGAGTGAGATTTCACACTTAGCAAGTTGGTACTGGCTCCCCTATGTCCCTGCATCACTCTGCCAATTCCTACACAATCCTGCCTGGATCCTGTTTCTTCTGGGTTTGTCTTTTGCAGGCCAAATGGTTCCACTGAGGGACCACAGATTTGCACACATCAACACAACAGGCACAGCAGAAAGCCCTGGCAGCAAGAAAGGTACAGAGGACAGCAATCCCCTTGACAACAGCCAGCCCAAAAATCAGCTGATCTCAGCCCCAAAACCCCATCCTTACAGACTGTGTTCTCAAAATCCTAAAAGTAGTTCAACCTGATATTAAAAATTGATAAGTGTGGATTTCCCTTTAGGAGCATTCTTCTTTTGAAGTCAGGCTACTTCTGCTTCGAGATCAGAAGATGCTTCTAGGTCAACTTTTCTTTCTAAAATATGTAAATACAAATTACTGAATACGAAAAGAAAGCTGAATTTCACTTCACATTCTAAGTCTCCTACCCAAACACATTAATACTTGCATTAATAATATAAAGTGTTAAAATATGCATGGCCATGCATATTTAAGGAGCACAGAAAAAAATTGATACTCACTAATGTGGAAATTCTAACAGGAGATGGTGCCCACACCACAGTGGTATGTGTTTTGGGGAGGGCTATGAACCCATTAGCGCAGATACAGGAAATGCCACCCAAGATAACACAAGTTATCAATTACTGTTCAAAGAATCTGGTGAATTGCCATTCTGATTACAGTGGTACAGCTATACACTGTCACTTACACCATCATCTTAACACTACAGTCCTCCTTCCACAGGGAAAACAGTGACATCGAGGTAATGTGGGACAAATGCAATACAGTGCCAAGCACCATAAGTAAAAATGCTCAGTCCTGCACTGTCTTACTGTTTTAGGAACAGTGGTGCATTTATGTTACCTTAAGATTTTCTTACTCATCTTTTGAACAAAATTGATGCATCCAACTTTTCCCTACAGCAAATAATGGGGAAAGGGTGATCAGAATCCACTTTGTGCAGTAACACTACCAGTCTAAAAATTAGATACTGCCTTTCCAAAAATCAGAAGTCTCAAGCCTTTTCTTTACACTGAATTAGATCAACAAAATACTGTCAAACAGAATCACATTATTTTGCCCCTGCCCTGCAATATGTGTGCTGCAAGACAGAGTCTCACATAATATAATAAATAATTTTGGAAGAACTCAGTACTAATTTTCTCCTTATGGAGCACTCATATATGCAGAGTTGGAGAAACAAATAGGTAGGTTACTTAGTACATCTTCAGATGTTTGCATTTTAAAGCCTGTGCTTACATTACAGTAAGCATTAACACAAAATTTACTCTATAGAGAGTAAAGCCCTTCAAATTCTGAATTTCTTTTGTTCACTTTCATAGCAAGACCCAAGTCACAGGAAACTTTAGTACCTCAGAGTGAGAGAATGATCAGCAATAATGCTGAGAGAGACCATGGATAATAGCTGATAGCAAATGTATCTTTTAAGTGGGAGTCTTGGGAAGGAAATCAGGGTTCCCTCTAAGCATTATCTTGGAGGTGAAAGGAACAAATCACCATGCCAAGTATGCACAGCATAGCTGAGTGACACATTACAGATATCATGTATTTAATTGAAATCCTTCCTTCAGTACTGTGCAAAGAAAGGGCTGTAGAAGAGCAGTGGATTTTTTGCACGCTTGCAGTAGGAAGAAAAAAATTCTGAAATTAAGAAGCATAGATGTAATAGCTTTCCAAGAGCAAGATCTTTTAAGCCATGGAATAGAAGCAGCATGTACCTTTTAACCTGGGGCATTTATGACTTTGCCCAACAGAAAAATAGTGCATTACTAAACAGAATTACACAAAGAATGAGATGGAAAGGGAATGGACAGTCAGAGACTTCACAGTCCAGTACAGTTCACCTCAGATTGAGCCAAGCATGCAGGCCACGTTGGCATAATTAAAAACCACTTCAGTTTCAAACAATTGTAAGACAACAAAATTTCAGGTAAGGAAGCTTCAAGAAATTTCCATAAGCCTGCAGCAGACTGACATCATGCTGTACAATACGAAGATACCTAGTTCAAATCCAGATCAGAAAGCTGGCAAAGATAATCTACCTCTTCATGTAAAATGGGACATGCTTAGCACTGGACTACCTCCAGCACATCACCCATCACTAAAGTTGCTCTCTTCTAAGGGACTGAAAGTGGCCCTGTACACACACTTCAGCTGAAGAGCAGGGGAGAGTGATCAGCACAGACTGTTAACGGAAAACAGTTTGAAGATGTGGAAGCCCATACAGGCTGGAAAGCTGTGTAGCCTGAACTATCGCTGCCACTGACTAGGATTTTGGTTCTGTCTTTGCTTCTGAGGGTTTGGGGTGATTCTTAGAGACTCTGTGGAGTTTTAGGGAAAGTTTAAACTAATAGGAGAGCAAATCCTCCTCTGTCAACTCCTTTTCCTTGTCAGTCAGGACAGGACACCTTTTTTCTCTCCTAGCTGTCCCAAAAAGTATGTATGGATGAAGAGGAAAGCAGGGGGGTATTTCACCTCCCACTTGCACACAGCTGCCAATAGTCGCTGTGAAAAACTGGACTAATTACAAATGATCTGCTGCCAATCTAGATTGCTTTCGGCTCCAGGATCCAAGAATGGGACAACTCCTTCTGAAAGCAGAGATTATTTCATCATCTCTTGGGTGAAGAAGAGCCAAACAAGAACACACTGATCCCTTCAGCTTTTGAAATGTTATGAGAAGGAAAGGGAAAAGGGGAAAAAAATATAATTGTAGCAATGTGTTTCAGCTGTGCCCTTACACAACCACTGTTACCTACAGCACCTCCAGTTACTGGGAAGAGGAAATGGTTGGCTGGCATGCACCTACATTTTTTCCTAGGATAGACCCTGGAAAAAAAAATCAAAAAGCAAATATATCAGAGTAAGAGCAGACATTCCTGTCAGATCCATTTCGAGTAGCAGCATGGAAAATTGACAGGAATGTCGCTGAGCAGCTGCAAGGGGGTCCTGGAGCCCAGGCCCTGCATCTGCCCGCCAGCAATACTCTTGAATCCTGCTCAAGATCCAGGCACAGCTCATCAGACCTACCATGTTTCCAACAAGACAGTTTGGGCTCAGACAGTCTTTGTCACAAATTTCCAGTAACGTCTAATCTTGGCAATAAGAGAGGTGCTCACTGTACTTCACTCATTAGCAGACAGCATTAGCCAGTTACTTAGCTGTCTGTCTCTAAAGCACAAAAACACAATTTTCAGAAAGCAAGGCAAAGTTCACCTTTCCCCTTCCCCCATCCCTGCTTGTTACAGCTCTGGAATTAGATTTCAGAAGCAGTATTTATTGCAGAAGCTTTCTCCATATTCATTTTCCGAGATCAGTTGCACACTGAAGGAGGTGAAGCAACTGCCAGATTTGAAAATCTCCATTCACGGAAGAAAGCCTCCAAAAGGCAGCTACATAGTGTCATGTAGGACTGCTCACCTATCAAATAACTGCTCAAGCAGCATTCACCCTTCTCCCAAACAAGACAAATGCCTGATGCTGTTTAAGCCTTAGACATTCCTGCAGTGTCCTCCAAAAAAATTAACTCAAATACCTGCTATGGAAACCACTGAGCTTTAGTACTTGAAGAGGAACACCCTATAGGCAATAGTGTTTTGCTGCTTGGCCATCTTAGCTTGAATTGCTCCACCGTTTTGCTACTGCATCAACAGACCTGTTGGCCACATGCTCTGTAGCCCAAGAGGGCACTAGGAGAGGTCTGGAATTTTTTTATAGATTTATTAGTGAAGGAATAGTAAGGCTTAGGTAAAGACTATAAAGCATTTTCAGATTCCACAGAAATGAGTATATTTAGCCTTTGTGAATTGTTGGTTGCCATCACACCATGAAACAATTAGCTTGACAGGTCACTAATCCAGATATAAAGGAGTTTTTTACCTGGTCCACTGGCAAGTTTGCTGGATGGATCCTCTTACCATAAGGTCAAACCCCTGGTCTCCTATTCTTTGCTTGGCTAAAAACCTTAGCAGTTCATACCACATCTGGCTCACTGTGTTTCCAAAACAGAGCACATTCAGCATATGTCTGAATCCCTCTAAGTGCAGACATCAATCCTATGTTACACAAATAAAGATTTTTTTTAATACTCCAAGCAGACCTTCTAGCATTCTGATCAAAACCTCATTTGAAAAAATACATTTCTCCTATTTAAACTTTTCCTCAGTTTCAGCCAGATCTGCTAAAATATTACATTGCCCTTTCTAAGCTGTTTTCTCTGCCTGATACTGGCAAAATCACTACATTCCATCCAGAGATCAGTGAAAAATAATCTGAACACATAATCTTTTGTGCTTTGTTTTCAAATAATTTAATAACTTTTTTCTGCTAAGTACTTAAAAAAGAAATCCTTTCAACTTCAAAGCTCTAAGCAATTTAGCTTTATTACTCCCAATTTCTCTGATTTACAGCATATAAAATTATTCATTTTCCCTGAAAATGAATAAAGATTTATAAACTTTAAGCAACTAACAGGCATTCAACACTCAACCTCTTTTTAAATCCACCAGCTCCTGCTGCTCCTATTAATAAACATTCTTTCTCAGATTTCCACTTCATCCTGCCATGCTCAAATAGGAAACATTTCTGTTGACTGGGAAACAATTGACTGGGACCAAATGCTTTAGTTCTGCTACCCCTCAACATGACATAGAAGGTGAAAATAAAAGACACCACTGAGTAAAACCTACAGCAAATTATTAATCTTTTATCTCCAGACACCAGTTCATAGTGTGGTTATATGGAGCTTCAGCTAAGCACATTTCTAGAGAGGAGGTCTGCTCTTTGGAGCAGTGCTCTTACCAGGCATGAGCTTTCACTATACAAAGGCAAACTTTATACAAAGCTGAAAAAGAACTGACTCACATTACTATACTTGCAATACTTCTAGATTTGCCTTAGGCCAACCAGAAATACCAAGCTCTAACTTCTGTAACATGTAGTGAGAAAACTTGTTAATGCAGTTCCTATTTCACAAACAGGGATGATACAGCAGTGACTACAAAACACCTGGAGAATACCACTCACAGATAAACTCTTTATTGCTGTATTTCTTGATCAGTGAGAAAGGTGGTTGGTAATAAAGTGGTTAGGCATAGATCTTCTTGTCAATCATCTAATCCTGACAGCATACATCTAAACAGGCAGCAGTCTGCAGCCCATGTCAAAATTATACCAAAACTAGTTCTAAAAGGTTATTCAAGATTTGTCCTACCATCTTTTCAATGTATGAATAAATTAGACCTTAAAACATTGTTGAAGTATTTGAAACACAATCAGAACACCTGCACTGAAGCTGCAGATGTTTAGCCAGTGTCTCTAAATGTCCAGAAGCTAGTTGTGAAAGATAACATTTTGATCCTTTAAACAAAAAAGGTCACCAAAAACCAAGTTATACAAATTGGTTTTTCAATCAGGCTGTTAGATCTCATTAGACCTGACAGCAAGTATTTTATCATGAAAGCTTACAACTGCTAAATGGAAGCATCTATTTTTTCCTCTTTCCCAAATTCTTCCACAGATGTACCATTAAAAAAAAAAAGTCTTATCATATGCCAAAGAACTTCAAAGTATAATTAATTATGAACTACCAATGGAAGTCAAGCCATCCTACATCATCCTCACTAAGAACCTTATGAAAATTAAAATCTTAAAAATTTTCCATTTCAAATGTCAGGTTTGTCACTGGAAGTATTTTCTACTGATTTAATGAGGACGTACATGCTTTCACTAAATACTGCAGCACACAACACTGCATGGCATACATGATATGCCTGTACTAAATGGATGACATAGTTTCCATAAGAAACAGAAGAAATAGTAGCAATGGAAAATGACAGCTTATACAGACCCCCAGAATATAATCATGATATTGTTCATCAATGCCTGCCACCACTGTTAACTCTATACCAGAAAGTCTCAAGAGGAAGCTAGATATAGTAGCAGAAGCTGATGAACTTCCAGCTGCAAGGGGGTGGGAGGGAAAGGAAGCAGACTGATTAGTTGAATAGATTTATTGTATGCACATATTCCATGTTGAAACCCTGTATCTACTATAACATAATTTTTTTTGAGTCATTTGACTGTTCACAATTCAAACACAGGAAATGCTATCAGGCTAACATGTGTTTGTTCAGCAGGAAACCTTTTCTTCAAAATGCAAAACGAGGTAGTGAAAAGCTAAAACTTTGCTGGAATTGTCATACCATTATTTCTCAAACCTGAAGAGGACCTTTTGATGTTCTCTTGTTGCATCAGAAAATAATCTCCTAAATCCATCTCAGCTCCAAATACAATGCACTTACAGTTTCCAGGATGAAAGACATGATCATACTGCTTTCTTCAATTTAGCTGGCAGATTATATTCTTAAGCCACAAACTTTTTCTGAATTTTCTTTAACTACATGATGGATACAGCAAGCATGTTGGAAGTAAACTTGTAAGCGAAGTTTCTTATTCTAGTTGCTGTATTTTAATGGTCTGTGACACAGGCAGAGTCTACACACAACCCATTTTTCAAAATGTACTGAAAGCTGACCTGCACTTCAAGAAAATGATTAAACTGAGAGATTCTTTTAGGCTTTTCACAAATCAAATAAAGATCATAGCTTTCAAAAACTTGGTGAAAATAATTTTGACTACCATTTTCTCAAAACTTTGTAAAATAAAGTAGCACTGCTTATTTAGCCACTACTACTGGGAAGAAAAAAAAAGAGCATGCAAATTATTTCTCTTGTATTAATTTATATAATTGTATTAAAAAAGAAAATAAAAGATAAAATACAAGAGTGTTTGGGAGAGGAAACAATGTGACCAAAGCCCAAACACAGGTACACATATACATCACTCAATGCAGTAGTAGAGCAAAAGAAGCATCACCATGTGCTTAATTAAACAGAAGAAGAAACACTTATCAATTTAAAAACCAAAACTAAACAGATTTGGTTGCAGGTTTACAAAACACATTGACAGCAAATTAATTCAGTCACCAGACAAATAGCATTAACTGGTTTTGTCACTCATGCATAGACTGCAGCAGTCCTGCCACCAAAACAAAACTTCTTGGTTTTTACAACTGGTATTGGTGAGCACATTCAAGAATTCCCAAAATTATTACATTTGACCTTGCTATATGAACATCATAGGTATTTCTGCATTGCAGCTGATTTGCAGCTGAGTTCTGCCTGCAAAGTAGCATTTTGTCCACATTTCTCTTCCACTTTGAAGTCACAGATGAGCCCCTACTAGTTCAGGAAGGAAAATACAACTTGCTGCTGTTATGTTCTAGTACTGTGGGGCAAAATGCCAGGCGGTCCGACAGCGAACAGACCAACCACCAATCTTTCTCAGTTTGTCCCTTTTTTTTTTTCCTCCTCTTCCCTCCCCTGTAAAAAAATTAGGATCACCAACCAATTAAGTCACACAGAAAAGAATGGACAAATACTGCCCACAATTATGCTTGAGACAGGAGTTATGTTTTAAAATTCCTTTCACTGTCACTGGTAATGGAAACAACTTGCAGTATGTCAAGCTAGCTCTTCCAGGCAATTAGGACTTACAGTTGTATACTATTGTTACTAAACTTATTAAATTAGACTAGCATAATTACAAACTGAGTAACAACGTTTGGAACAGAAGAATTCTGAAATTCAGGTAGTCATTTGATGGACTCCATAGGCAAGTTAAGTTTGGAGGGAAGATTTGGGAAGGAAGCAGAAACCTGAAAGACAGTACATTTCAACACTGGCATCAACAGCCTCAAGTAACTAACAGGATAACTGGCTACAATTATAAAGAAACTTGAGAAATACGACATTTTTAACAAGGGGGGGGAAACCACACACACAAAAAAAAAAAAAACCAACAACCCCAAAACAAAAAAAACCAAAACCCCAAACTGTTTCAAAAGAATAAAAGAAATATTATGTTGATCATCATCAAGCATTCTCACCACTCCATATATCTGTGTGGTTCACTTTTTCTGTTTAATTCAAACTCTGATGATGCTTTGGACTGAAAGCATCAAATGTACCAAGGGTGAACCAAACTCTGCAGAATGACACTGGGCTTCTCTTCTCCCTACACACTTAAGCTCTGTAAACCAAAGACTAGCAATACACAGCATAATTAAGTTATTAAAATTAAAACTGTTTGATATACTTCATGTTGTAGCATTACATATTGTACCAACACTTTAAAAAGAGTGAAGAATTTTAACTGAAACCTTGTATTATGAATGAGAAACTGGTATCTTCTTCCATAAGTAATCTAGAAGAGCAGCCACCTTCATACTCCAACCAGCCAACTTCATTTCTTTTTAAAAAACAAACCAAGAACTCTTAGATGACTTAAAGTCTACAGCAAAATCTGAAGGCGTTTAAGTATTTCAGGATGGGATTTATGGCAGAGTTCTGAAATGGATACTCCTAGTTCCTGTTGCTTTTACGGGAATATTTTTATAGAGAGTCACTTTTTTCCCACCCTACCCTTTTCCTTTGCTGAATTTCCACACAATAACTTAGATTTGACCATCACCGGACATCTGAACAACAATAAAAAAGTTACAGCTGGATCCTGTATTAGTCCCAGCTGCACAGGATCTTTGGCTGCCTTCAGAAAACAAGAGAGCCAATAGTAAAATTTCTTTTAGCAGTTTACCTTTAAATAAATTGGTTTTCCATATGCTACTACAACAAACTCCTTTACTGCTCAATGCAAACTGAAGTTATCCTTCCTTTTTTTCATCCCTTTCATAAAAAAATAAACTAAAAAAAAATCCTTGTTCAAAAACCTTTGCTCCAAAATGCCAGAAGATAATCATCTCCATATGGTCTTTCAAGTCTAACATACCACAATGGGTCTATCTGCCAAGTCCACCCACCCACAGGCTCCATAAACTGTAGAGCATTATTTTTATTTCATTTGGATTACCAATTTCACCCAACCTTTCCCCTTTGTAACACGTTACTTCTGCAGGCTTACAACCCAGGTAGAATACACAAAAGGAAAGCAAATTTTCAGCAAAATAAAAACAAGTAACATACTGTATAACCTTTTTACTTTGGATACCAGTAAATTCACAGCAGAAGGACTTAAACTGGTCTTCTTTTTATAAAATAGCTGGTCTTCTCTTATAAAATATCACCGAATCTTTTAAAACATTCATGTGATACTACATCATTTATTGGTACAAGACCAAGACTAAATACTGCAGTCTTTCCAACCTATGCTGCACAAAATGAGAGTGAGGAGTGTTAGATGTATTTTGATTAAAAAAAAAAAAAAAACACCACACTGGGAATGGGGAAGCTTCCTCTCAGATATTTAAAAAGTTACTATATTTAATGCACAAAAATCCACATCCTATAGCCAAAAAAAATAATCAACTCCATATGCTCCATTTATCTGTCCCTGCTAAAACATCTACAGCAAACTGAAATGTCACAAGCTGCCTACAAAGGTTGACCTCATGTAATACATAGAAACTTGGCTTAAGACCCAGTCTGAGATGCCCAGGCAACAGAAGTAACCAGCAACACTCACATGAAGAACAAACTAGACATAAACCTGAAACATTTTAATCTCTTCATTCTGACTCCAAATGTTTTCATAGGCAACAGCCATTTCTCTAAACTTTGCCCCTGACAGACCTTGGCTATCAGTTTCTGCTTAGGACACAGTTTCTATACAAACTGCAATTCAGGAATAGCAGCTCACATGATGAGATGGTGGGAAAACAAGCACAGATATTCTTGTCCCCAGACGAATGTTAGATGCTGCTTAAAAACGTTGCAACTATGTGATATGGCAATTTTCTTAAGTAAAAGGGTAGTACATGAGATCAAAAGTGACTTGTAAAAAAGAGCAAGCTAAATAATAATAAAGTTCTATAAAATAAAAAAGTTACTTTTGAGACCACAAAAATATATTTCCATAATACAGACTACCATTTAGGCAGCTACGTGACAGATGCCACACACAAAATGAGTATTCTCCAATTAGTATATGCTAGGGTTACAAAATGCAAGACTAAATCAATGACTTCTTCACTCTGACAGAGGGTCCCAAGCAGAACCCTTTTCAGTTACAAGGCGGGGGGGGGGGGGGAAATTATGGGGGGGGGAACAACCAACAACAGAAGAACCACAAAACACAGACCCACACTCACCTACCTCACACAACAAAGTCCATAGAACTATCATAATGGATCATCAGCCTGCACAGTTTGTACACAGCAGCTCCTGTGTGAGCAATCAGAAACAGCTGAGCACTTTACATGTACAACAAAGGGGAGAGGTCCATTTGATATTCTCAAGAAGAACTCAAAAATGGTCCTATGGAGAACCAAGTCCCTGTCTACTGTACATTAGGAAATTCACGGTCAAAGAATGCATGCAACTTGGAAGGTTATTCCCAAGGAATGGAGTTTCTCCATAACAGAACCACCATCACTTCTCACAACCACTTCATTTAACCCCCACTTCCTGGGAAAATAGTGAAACAAAAACATGCAGCAGCTTTACAAATTCGAAAACTGCATTTGCAAGCGGTCAACGCTGTACTCAGACAGAGAACACAGCCTGGTGGGAAAATTCCTCCTCAGTGTATTAGAATGACTAGGCAGGAAGTTCATTAGTCCAAACTTAGATGAGCAAGAAAGAAAAAAAAATTATTTGGAATCTGACTACTGAATATAGTTCCTTATTTTATAATACCAATGCAATTAGAAATGTCCCTTTTCACAATCCCCTCTCTCTTGTAGTAAAGCAACAGGGTCTGTTTATGTGACCCTACAGGCAACACTGCTTCTGAATTAAACAAGGAACTTATTAAGGAACATGATTATCTACAGTACATGAAAGCAAAAATGTAACAACAAATAAAGACTCTTGAGCACTTGGAATTAAGCACGAAAACAACCTGAACGATATTTTGCAATATGAATCAGATTGGAAAAATAAAAAAAATACATATCTCTGTGCTAGGAGTAACACCAAGTATTACAGTGTTGTAGAAAAACGTAGAGGTGACTCATTAAATTATCACATCTCACAGTGCCTCTTAGAGAAAACAGCAAGAGGCAATCCCCTTACTTGCACATGCCAATTTTTTCAGCCTTTTCTCATGGGTGCATGCATGTGAGAATGAGTGAGCACAACAGACTAGACACATTTCTTACCCATCAACTCCTTCTGCCAAAGTAGACCGAGCGTAGCACTCAATTTCAATCTGATTTGACTGAGGAGTAGATATATTCCTTCAAGCTGTGTGAGAACTGGTAGCTGAGTAGAAGAGACGCTAAAATTAATTCCCACAGTTACTGTTCAGTCTCTTCCATACCCTGAGAATCAGCAGACTTGTGTTTCATTGTTTTCACACAGCTGCTTTGTTAAGAAACTTAGGGTATTTTATCCCAAAATCAAAAACAGCTTCTCCTTTCATATTAAGGACCCACATCTGCAGAGAACAGCAGCAGCTCCTCAAAATCCAACTGAGTCCTTGGACATGATAGTGAAGTTGAATTCAAATTGGGCTTTCAAAAATGAATAGATCTTCAGTTCTTGTTGAAGAATTTTCTTATGGAATTCAGAAAAATCATTAGTTAATATTCTTGCAGTAAGATCTGTCCTTGTTGGTACAATTTCCATCACATTTCACATTCTTTCCATATACCTGGCATAAGGTAACTATTTCTTTTTATAATAAACACAACATCTGAAAAATGAAGGGTAATTAGTAAAACCACACCAAGAAGTCCAACCTGTTGAAAAATTAGATCAAAGATCTTCAGTACTCCATATCCTAAATGAGATTCTGATTTAGATTTCACAAGCTTCCAGCATGCAACATTTCCTGTTAACTCCATGAAATCCTACTGAATTTTTCAAACTTTTTTTTGCCAGGAAACACCACATAGTGTTTGTGTTTGCCTTTTAACATGTCAACTTCTATTGGAAAACCTACTTAATTATACAATAAATATGTAGAAGAAAATATCATAACTTCAATGAAATTGCAGAAGCATTTATGCATCAGTTTATTTTTTGAATAAAATGTAATATTGCCAAATAATGGGTTTAAAGAAACTCAGGAAGTAATGAAATAAATGTGACACAGATGTTCACCAAAAAAAAAAAAAAAAGAATGTTTTTAGTTCATAGCAACCGAATAGGTCAAGCCATTTCCTTCTCCAGGCAAGTCTCAGAGGACCACAAAACACATGGTTTTCTAGTGGATTTTTTGTGTCTATCCCACTAAGAGGAAATGCTGCTGTCCAAAAAAATTGCAATACTAAGTTTTCCCATGAAATTGTTGGAATTAAAAGGAGGAATTAAATTATGCAATTAAAACTAATTTGCTAGATGTCAAAATTACACAAATGGCATCATTAAGTACACTTTTACTACCCAAGTCAAATACCTTCCACATACTGCTCTAAAGGAATGCACAGGTCTGAAAGGCCAGCATTCTGTCTGTTCAAACAACCTTTCCTTTGCTTCTATAAATCTGAAAGTAAAAATCACATGTCCTTCACCTCCATTGGATTCCCGCCTTACACTTCAATAAGTTGTCAGGTTTTTCTAATAAAACAGCTGTTAAGTACTTTTTTTTATCCTCTGTGAATGAAGAATATGGTCAATGTGTCCAAACTCTTCACTAAACCAAGTGCAATCTTTCCGCATGCGCTCGAGTACTCATGAACCACAGGAGACAAAGTAAAGCAGACATAAACTAACACTTTACTTCAAAAAGGAGGAAAAAAAAAATCATGTAAGTTCATTAAATCATTACAAAACACTATCCCACATGCTGGCTAGTTCCATGCAGAAGCTTACAGAAAATGTCTCATATGATCCCACACCCAGATTAAATATATTTGTGCATTTAAACAGGAAAACTAATATTGCACAGGAGAACATAACTTATTTCATAACTTTGAGATTGTAAAAGTGTTCCAGAAGTTTTGCATTGCCCTTTTTATTACAACTTTTCTACAGACTATTTTAAGAATAAATTATAACATCTCACTATTTACTCGTCAATAACCAATTGGGATGTCAGTGTGTATCCACCAATATAAAAAAATGAAGTGGGTAGAAACAATATAAAGAGCTCTGTTTTAGACTCATTAAGCTTAAGATGACGATTATACAACCTTAAGATGTCAAACAAGCCAACATTAGCTGGGACAGATGGTACTAGATCCAGAGCACACAATACATGCTGTGAGTCATCAGTTTAAATATGATAGTTCCATTATATTTGCAAATTTGATTCTCCTGAAACAAGATGTAGAGAGGAAGAGAGCATTAAACAAAGTGCAGGGTCCTGGAAATCTTCACAAAAAAGCTGGAAGCAGAAAGATCATCTTCCACGTGAAAATGCAATTAACAAGATAGAAGAACAAGAACAATCAAAAAAAGCCAAAAAAAAGAGGAAGATTTCAAAAAGAAAAGGATAGTAAACAGTACTAGAGGCAGCTGGCAGGACAAAGAGAAGGAAGGGAATGTACTGAGCACAAAGGGTCATGACAAGTGTGGAAAGGACCTAGGATGAACCTGGAGGAGATACTCTTCAGGCAGTGACAGCCAACAGCTCTTTCAATGACTTTCAACATTAAAAGGAAATGGGGCAGTAGTTCAAAAAGTAAATGGGGCCAAAGAAGGACTGTAAAAAGAAATTGACTAAAACATGTTCACATTAGGAGGGAAAGGAAGGGAGCAGAATATAGCAGCAAAACAATTTAAAGCTTTTAAAACCTTTCTGTTGTACTAGTCAAGACTTATAGGATAAAAAGACAGCAAGCAGAAGAAACAAACAAACAAAAAAAACCCACAGGGCATTTCATTTGTTTTCCTGTTAAAAAACTGTTCAAAATTCTACCAAGAAAAAAGGGGAGGGAATAAGTATGATGAGATTGAGAAATTCAATGTGAATTGCAGACTGTATCTTGGAAGACTGTTTTGCCTCAAGATTCGCATTCCCTCAACTGGTAAATCCAAAAAAAAAAAAAAAAACCAAAGCAAAATTGCAATATCCATTCAGTAACAGTACTTGGGGGAGCCCATTATCAGGTAGCTATTCCTGGGATTCCCAGACATCATTTTGTAGTGTACACTCTGTTCCACTAAGTAAACCCTACAGCTTTCATTCCTAGATGTAACAGCACACAGATATGATGTTATAGGCATAATGTTCTCCTAAACCCATGGCCTGCTTACATTGCTGAGCACAAGTCACTAAATGCCATTATATAATAACAGAGTAAGTTTGGCAACCTCCAGAAATTGCATTTAAAAAGAAAGTATATTCTTCCAATTCACAACTAAAAATACTGAACATTAGGCTAAGAAAAAGCTTACTATTACTGCAATTAACAAGCCCATTCTCTGATATCACAAGAAAACTAGTATTTACAACACAATTATTAATATTTTATTACAGCAGTTTTTATTAGAGTGGTAACAGATTAAATGGGTTTGGGGCTAAAAATTAAAATATTACTGATCTGACAAATAATCTGCACAAACATGAGATTAGTTTACCTTGCAGAAATATTTATCTAGTTTAAAGAGAGTGCATGGAGCTCCACTGGCTGATAAAAGTCCTATTTATGTCATTAAGTTTTTTGTGCTCTGTCTCTATCTGCTCTTTTTCTCTCCCTATAATTGAATTGTGTGGTCAGTCTACCACTCAGGTACAGTTTTATATTCTTGGCATTTCCCTACAGTGCCATTTAAAACTACAAACCCTCTTTTAAAAGGCTTTCGGGACAATGTTTTAAAACTATTGGTACGAGTTACCCACCTTGACAAGTAGGGAGTGAAACACGATTAATGTTCTTCTGCATTAAAATATATTTACTATTTTACAAGTTTCTTTTATTATAAACAAAACACACAGATTAAATGTCTATACCCATAAGGAGGCCACATGGACTCTTCTATCTTTAATGTCTAACTTTGAAAGATACCACAATGCGAAAAGACCAGAAGCGATAAGGCTGCTCATGTCGCAAAGTGAGAGAAGGATATGCATTTAATAAAATTGGAAACATTTTTTCCTAAGAAAAATCTGAGTTTTTTGTTGTTTAACAGTTTTTACCTATAAATGGATAACTGCTTTGCCCTTTACATGAACAGAAGTCATCTTGCTAAATCTGGTTTGGCAGTAAATCCATTCTTTTGAGTCCTCTCTGAGATGACCTTGTCTCTTGGTCTAGTTCCTTGTCAACGGCTGTCTACGTAACACAATCAACTTGCTACCTGGCACCATCACTGGCAACTACAGCCAACAGCTAGCACAGCTTGGCAACTGAACTGCTCTCTCCCAAAAAAAAGCTTCAAAATTCGGAAATAAAACAGTATGTAAACCTAAATGCTGTAATTAGTGCTATTAATCTGATCTATTTGTCAAGCAGAAGCAGGATTTTAACCTCTTGGCATGTCTGTTTAGAGTCCTTCATAAAGGCAGCTTAAAACAAACATACATACATACAGTTAGCAAGTACTCAGTCTTGCAGTCTTTTCCAAGAGCACCGAGTTGAATTTTGGGGATCACAAAGCTGCTGCATAACTGGACTCAAATTCAGAGAAATTAAGCACTATTCTGAGCCTCCAGCACTGACTGTTTTACTTTCAAGATTACACAGAAGATCACTTACTGTTCAGCAGCACTCAACCATACCACCTGCTGCCAACAGCACTATTCAACATGAAGAGCTCAGTTCACTGGTACCACCACATAGCAGTAAGCACTTAAAAAAAGCCTCAGTCATATCGCAAAAGATGTGGTTTTAAATCAAGTGAGGAGAAGGAGGAGGAGAGATTTCCTGGATTATGTGAACCACAGAGATATTTTAATCAGAACACAAAAGAAGGTTGAGATAAACACCAACTGACTCGGATCATATCACATCAATAATCCATGCACAGTGCCTCTGCTGAAATCAATGAGAGGCTTGTGTGTAAGTGGATTGTATAATATAAATGCATGCCCCTATTTAGAGCTCCACATACAAAAGAGAAAGCAGTGCTAAGAACAATTCCCTTAATTAACGTTTCTCTTCCATCAAATGCTTCTAAAAAAAGAAATCCTAACTCTAAACAGCTCTGATTTCATTAACAGTTTTGTTTTTGCTTGTTTTTTTTTTCAAAGACACTAAAACAACTGACCCCATTTGACAAAGAAGAGAACTGAAGCATAGGATGCAAATTAAACTGAAGAGCAGGGCAGCAGGCAGAACTGAACTGGGAATAGCAGCTTACCTTCTGAATCACAGTTTAATGTCCTAGATATTTAGATGATTATCTAGACCAAGTCTCTAATTAGGGTGATTGTGTACAGTCCTCAAATAATTTTGCATACTTCCTAAAGTACTTGTGCACAGTGATTTGCTTATCTCTCTGAGTTTCCCACTCAGTAAGGTAAACTTTTTGAGGATTGCAAATGCTTTGCAGAGGTTCAAAATACTGGACTGCCCTGGTCAGACTCCCCTGGTACCCTAAGAGTCTTACTACTCAACAGCAAGAAAGGATTTTAAAATTGGCTATGAAATCTACACTTTCTGGATGTTTGCTACTACAACAAGAAAAGAAAGAAAATCCCTTTCACTTCAAAATAATAATTCATCAGCTGAAAAGGACCTAACTAATGCTACTGTTCCAAATTGAAAGTGGTCCCTAATAAAAGCTATAATGGATCTCTATTCAAGGAAGAAGTGCAATACTCACAAGAAGCTTGTGTAAAATGTCAAAGACACTGATTGCAAAAAAAAAAATTCCAGTCTTGTTAGTCTACAATTTTTTTACAGTGAAGCCAAGTACAAAGGAACATAAATTATATTCTCATTTGACCCAAAGAAAGCAACATGCTTATTAATGTGATATAAAGCTATAAATAATAGATCCACTTGCATGCTAAGTAAAAATCTGACTTTACCTATAGAACCAGTCCTTAGCTAAATACACACTGTCTCCCCCAGTGGTCCTGAGTATTTTTCCTCCCAGGAAAATCCAGCTTTGAAATGTTAACACCTTATGAAAGACTGATTCAGCAATACAGCCACTTTCTAGCTGACAATTTGAATGTTATTAAGTACTATTTTACACAGGGTCAGCGCCAATAACAAGCATGCTAATCTCCCTTAACTACAGATGCAAGTCCATAATACTGTGAAAATAACATATTTTGAGTTGAATGAGCTTTCTGTTCTTTACAATTACAGTGTTCAACTGTTTTGAATAATAACTTTTCAGAATTGGCTTTTGTGTCCCTTCTTCAGAATTTTTTTTAAGCCTATCACTGACAAAATGAGCAGAAATGCCTCCTGAGAAGTGGCCACATTTTCAGACAACTGCTTGAAGAATTATTTTTCTGATTCATCATAGTATTTTTTCCCAAGTTGTCAAAACAAACACCACACCCACTTGATTTCCGAGTTCTGGGTAATTATATTTAGAATTAGCAAGCACCATGCAACTATTAATCATACAAGGCTTAGCCCTCACTTTACCTATTTAGAAATCAGCCAGTGCATTTAAACGCAGTCTGCCTAGCATTTTTTTTAAGATCTATCATCATCACTTCAACCTGTACCAGCACCACCGACACAGTAACAGACACTGCGAATATAGGGCAGCCCATTCAGTCAATCCCTCTGCCCCAAGGCAGGATCAGCAGCCACTCCGCAGCCACCATTATCGCTGATGATACACAAGAACTGGTTATTTCAGGCAGCAGCTTTACACACGCACTCACAAAACACATTATAAATTAAAGGAGGGGAGCGTGTTGCAAGTCTGCAGCGCCTTAAACTGGGACAGTGAGCAAACCGGCCTCTAAAAGATAAAAATTAAAACTCAAAGCTTCCCAAGACGCAAGTCCGGATTTTCCAAAAGTAGAAACTAGCAACATCAACGCCGCTGCCTTGAGAAACAATTCGCCTTGTTTAAACTGGATCAACCACCCCGTGATTATCACCGAGCCTCCATTAAGATCACACACAGAGAGCCCTCGCAAAGGTTAATTATTCTCTTCACTGCAAGACACATACTTTTTTTCCCCTTCCCCTCTCCCATCAGAAGCGCAGCTGCACGCAATGTCGCGGGGCTGTCACCGCGGTGAAGGGACGGGGACTCGCCTGCCCTGCCCGGCCTTGCCGCCCCCTTTTGTGCCTGAACCCGCCATGCCGGCTCAAACTCATGTCCCCCCGCCCCACGCCTGACCCTTCCCGGGAGCGGGGGCGGCCGCCGCGGGGCACAGAGCCCCCATTGTCGCCGCCGGCTAAGGGGCCAGCCTGCGCCGCTCCCCGGCTCCTGGGACCTGCTCGGCACTCGCTGCTACAGTCACTCTGCTCGGGCTGGCCTCTCGGCTCTCGGGGGAACGCCAAGCAGGACGAGACCAAAGTACCGGCGGGCTGCTCCGCGCCGAGGGGAAGGGCGCGGCGGGGCCGTGGCGGCAGCGGCAGCAGCGGCGGCGGCGGCGGCAGCAGCAGCAGCAGCAAATGTCACGGCCTCAGAGGCCGGGGAGCAGGGCGCCCCGACGGCAGGCGCGCCTTCCACACACCCCCGGCGGCCAGGTAAGGGCCGCGTCCCCTCCCGCGCAAGTCCCGCCACTCACCGCCGCCACCTCCACCGCCCTCTTCGTCCATGTTGGGGCCGCAAGCAGGACGCTCCGCGACGGCCGCGGCTGAGAGAGGCCCCGGACTCACTCCACTAGCTCGGCTCCTCCTTCGCGGCGCTCCGCGCCTCGAGGCCCCTTCTCCTCCACCTCCGCCGCGCTGTGCCGCTGAGCTCCTCTGCCCAGTCCCTCTCCTCCCACCCCTGTCTCAGCCCCGGCAGCAGCCGCCGCCTCGGCACAGCCGCCCGCCCCTCTCATGTGACCCGTGTAGGGGCGGAGGGGGAAGGCAGGCCTGGCCGGCGCAGGGCCGCCACCCCTGCCGCCACAGGGTCGTCGGCCACGGCCGTAGTGCCTCCTCCCCTCAAGGGGCGGCAGCCCTGCGGCGAAAGGAGGCCGAAGAAAGGAGCCTCGCGCCTCTGCTTTTCCGTGTTCCCGCCCCAGCAGGTTCCGCACGGCGCGGCCTGGCGGCGTTGAGGGCCGTAAACTGACTTTCCTGTGGGTTGGCAGAGGCCATAGTGGGAGGGGGTCGAGGGCGGCGATCGGGAGCGGGAGGAGCCTGGCTTGCAGGGCACCCGCTGGGGAGCAGCCTGAGGGCTGTCGTGAGAGGGGCCGAGGGGAGCCATCGAATCAGTTGGGTTTATGTCAACTGGGGTTGGCCCTTGAGGTAGCCAGAAAATGCAGCACCAGTGACTCTTTTCCAGAAGTCTAAAGAGGGGAGGGGGAATAGAGGGAGGAGGTGACAGGAAGGCGAAGGCCGAGCTGGCCTGAAGCAGCTTCGTGAAGAAGGGAGTGAGGTGGTTTGAAGTTTCCGAAAAGGAGCCTGAGGCATGTGATGTTTCAGCGTGTTTTCTGTTGATTCTTGCTTGCTCCTTGTCCTTGGGTCCGGTCCAGGGCAGCTGGGTACTTCCGCTGACAAAGGGGTCATAAAGAACCTTCCATGTCAATGGCTCTGTACCCTCTACGCAGCAGTGGCTTTTGCTTTGGTGTGTTTTCTCTGCATTGGTAACAGAAAGGATTTGCCTGCTTACTGGCCTAGGAGTCAAAGGATCTCTGGGATTTCTTAACTCTTCAGTAAAGATCTTCAGTGAGATACCTCAGGAATCGAGATATAGCATCCTCCCAAGTCTGTAAAGGTAAACAGAAGTGTGCTGGCACAGACCACTCTTCCTTCCTTCCTTCCTTTCTTGGCATCACCCCTCTTTATTTTTTAAAAGCCTTTGGTGTCAAAATTTTATTCAGAAAGGAAGCTGCGGGAGGAAAGGGTCAGCCAACAGGAAAATACCATTTTTTTCATTTTCCTCCTGTAGGCTGGCATGGGAGAGAGCACAGTCTAGGAAGCTGTGTCGAGAGTGCTCACCTCTTGACACCACGGCTAATGGGTGGTTATTACAGCACATTTTGCTGAGAGATGAGGTTTGTCTCTGACAGCTGCTCAACTGATAAAGCATTTTACCTCATCTACAAAGCATAAATATCACAAACCTTTAAAATACTCCTCTGTATTTCATATTTTAAATTAAACATTGTCATAATTTAGTAAGTTAGTGTATAAGAAGGATATAATAACATAAATCAGAAGCTTTACCTTGGTAAGAGATTTATTTTGCAATGTGTGTCAGTGAAATGCGATAATAGAGTGGTTTTAAGATAGGTCTGAAAGCAGATGAAGTGGCAGTGGGCTCTGAATATTTTTGCACACTGAGCAAACTGTTAATTTACATAAGAGGGCTTGTGAGAAAATTATAATTTGTTAATTGATCACAGATTGTTTGCTTTCCTTTTATGTGTGTTGTTTTAAACCTTACTTGTGTTCTTTTTGTTACCTTCCTTCCTCCCTCCCTTTTGTTATAAGGAAAATTCTAGTGCAAAACAAAGGCAAGCTGAGTCACTAATTCTAATAACAGAGAACAGTGAGCTGTGGAGAGCAGTCCTCCTTTACCAGTTCAGTGCAAAATTCCTGATGACTTCATGGAAACACTACTAGGTTTTAAAATTCTCCAAATGAATAGCAAAGATAAAAATTATTTCGTGATGCAAACAGAATATGGAAAGAAAGTCTGTCGATCCTAGTTAAAAGTTATCAATTGGGATACTTAACATAAACTTAATGGTGATATCTGACAATTCCAAACTTGGGAGAGAAGCAAAATGTTCTTTATTCTAACTTCATTATTAACTTGAACAAACAGTTGAATTTTTAGTATTTTGCATTATTTTACCTTACTCTGTGGAAACTTTGAAATATATGTCATTCAACACCCTCTCAAGGAAACTGTTCTTTCCACTGCCTTTTTAGTAGATTGACTTATTAATGATACATAGTACAAAAGAGTATTGAAATGATAGTGGCTTCTTGAAGGCTGTATGTCTCTGAAATGATGGCAGATATTCCTTAAAACATGACATTTTTGTACATCCTGTGTGTATTATAAAAAGACTTTTTTCACAGGCCTGATCCTACAGGTGTTCTAAAACTGTTCTATGTACAAGGCGCAAACTGGACAAAGCTGTTTGATCTTCAGGTGAGATGTGTGATAGAAACTTTTAAGATTAAACCTTTTACTTTGTCTCGTTTTCCTGTGTATAAAATAAGTCTCATGTCTGGCTATAAACCTAACTAAGTCAGGAATAGATATTCTGAAAACATACAAAATCAACTAAAGGTTTACAGTCATAGTTCTGCATCGCAGCCATAGTAGTTCTACTGTAGCAGAACTACTCTACAGTTTTTGGTAATTCAACAGTAACAATAGCACTGTCATTGAATACTGGGTGCTTCTTTACCAACAAAGATGCCAGGTAGCAAGACAGGTTATAATCTCAGCAAGTTTTAGGACACACTCCAGTAAACTATTTCCTAGTCCTGTGAATAATTCCCTTGCATCTACTTTATTTCCTGCAACTTTTCTAGAACTTACAATTTTTAAATACATATGAATTTTATTTTTTCTCCCCATATTAATAAGGGTTTCAATCAACAGTTTTCTGAAGATTACTAGATCTTTTTTTTTTCTTTCTTGCAGTCCCTTCTGTAGTCATAGCTCTATTTTTACCACAAGTATGTTTTGCCAGTTTTATATCCACAAGTCTAACCTTCTTTGTTGAAAGAACTACATAGTCTGTCAGTCATGTAAATACTAGTCTAATAGCTGATCTGTTGAAATTATTTTTAGGGGAAAATTGTGCTTTCTCCAAAAACTGCTTTTGGCAGGGTTGATTCCTTAATGATAAATGTGGCTATTAACCAAATTTTCAGGTAATACATTTTATATTTCTTTTCCTCTTTGGACAGTTTAGTATCTGTTTTGATTCAGTTTCCACTAGGTAGTATTTCATTGTGTAGTTTTTCATTTTAATGGGTCAGGAGCACCTCTATTACAACCTTTGTCCCTACACAGAGAGTCAGTGAAGACAACTGCATCCCTTGCATCACATTTTTGTGGTCTACAAGGCTGATTAAATATTAAGCCATTTCTGTGCACTTCAATTTGAACCAGATTTCAAGTAACAGTGAATTAAAGTTACTCTTTACCTCCCTCCCCCCCCATTTTTTTTAAATGAAGAATTCAAGAGTAGGAAAGCCCTACTGGTTATCAGAGCCTTTCCTCAGGAAGAGCGGATTCCCTTTTTTCTAGATTTCTTTTTATTAACAGATCAATGGAAATTCTGAAAAAAAACCACCTTCAGTATTCATCTTCATTTTACTTGTACAAAGAAATAAGCTTAATCTTACTTCACTAAGTTCCCTTTTTCACTAAATGCTTCTGTGATGTAAAATTCCACTTTATGATGATAGATTCGTAAACTTTGTATTTCTAATTAAAAACACGAGCTATGATCTTCAATACATTGATAATAGTTGGAAAGTAGATAGTACAATTGTATTCAAAGAGAAAGGTAATTCTGAATTTTCTCAGTGCAGAAATAAAGTGCCGTTGTGGCATCAAACTAGCCACCAGTGTTGTACACAGAGAGATAACAGAATCATAGAATGGTCTGGGTTGGAAGGGACCTCCAAAGGTCATCTTATTCTTAGAGGGAAGAAAGGCTCTTCCCATTTAATGTGTTCGGGCCACTAATTTGCAAGTCTGGCTTGTTGTGACTTTTCTTAGATTTGCTAAGAAGGATTCTGTAGTTACCCTTAAGGAGAACAGTTAATCTTAGGGACAAGAACATCTCTAGTTCAAAGAACACATTCTTAAAGAAGACATACACCTCAGAAGAATATCAATACATCTGAAAGAATATAGACTTTGTGCAAGTTTGTGAACTACCATTATTTGATTGCTTTTACCACTTGCTCACTTACATGCTCGCATTTCTAGAAAAATGGTGCAAGCTTTACATTTCCTAAGACAGTATCTTGTTGTTAGTCAGAATCACTGTCATCAATACTCAGCCTTTTCATTAAAGAGTATTTTTTGTTTCTAGTCTAAATGATCAAGCAAATTTTGTTTTTCAAGAAGTGTTGCTTAACAGTTTCCAGGCAGGAAGGTTTTAGTCCATCATCATATCTTCCTTTCCCCTATTTTTTTTTTCAATTATTTATCAGTTCTTGAATAATCTGGTATTCTTAAACCCTTAAGGCAAAGTCTTTGACTTCCTCTGTCTGGCAGACGGTTTGTAGTCATGTATTGTTTCTTAAAATGTTTATACTGTCATACATATCATATTTGTCTCAGCTGGAAAAACATATTTACAGAAAATCCTGTTTGCTGGTTGTCCTAACGGTTTCAAAAGTGCTTGCACTTTTCATTTAGTGCAAAAAGAAAATTACGTGGAAGCATTTTATATTGCTTTGGGAAACATCAAAGCTGAAATTTAGCAAGTCAAACATCTTTTATGAATGCTTTTCTGTGTGGATAGGAAGCTCACTCTGTTGAAATAGTCAACCCCCTGAAGTTAAAAGATGCCTCTCTATAAGAACTTTGCATGAGTCTCCATATGAACATGTAAATCATAGCCTGAATTTTGTTTGCAGCTTATTTCAAATTCCAGTTCTTGGCTTATTTTGAGGTTGTTTTCAAAGGCTTCTACTAAGCTTAATATACTCTTAGCATCAAATGCTTGGGTTTGGGTTTGGGAAGTCCGTGCTTATTCCCATTGTGTAACACTGATAGGGCTACTGGTGAGTCATTGAGTAAAGAACACCAGAATGTCCCAGTCAGGAAAACCAAATGCACTAAAAATGGTGGAGGTCCACCAAGTCTGTGATAGTTATGATCTGAAATATACTTTGCATTAGAACTTGTTCTACCTGTATTAATTACGCATAGTACTAGACACAAACAGGATGCTTTCTAGCATGAAAGATGGGCCTAAAATAACAGAAAAAGAGGAGCTGGATTCAAAGGACATGGGCTGAACCAGATCATGAGTGGAATTTTGGATGAAGCTTGAACGGGTTTTTCTATCTCAGGAAAATTAGAAAGAGCTTGATGTAAAAGTAATTGTCAAAGGAAAGTGCACTGATTAAGGCCAGACTGTGTTTCCCACCTGGGAAGTAGCCACATCTGTGAATTCACCTCTCCTGGCTATCTCCAGTTTGGAATGGTTAAGTGTGTCATCACGTACCACTCTCCAGTCTCACCAGCACTTGCGAATTCAAAATTCCTATGTTGTCCTACACTGTAGGTGCTGTGCCTGGGCTTCAAACCACACAAGTTCTGTTTTGGCTGCATGCATATGGCAACAGTTGAGGGATTTACTGTAGTCGTGCTGGAAACAGTGGAGTTCCCCATAACTCCTTCCTCCTCCCCAGCCAGATAAGCCTTCTTAAACAGCTCCATGGTGTAACAGGGCTGGCATCCCATGGTACATATGGCAGCCAAGTTACAAGCTGGTACTCATAACATTCAGTGTTAGAGGATTAGACCAGGTGCTCTCGTTGGCTCATCAGTGAGCATCTGAAATGCAATTGCGTATCTCCACATGGGCTGGCTCGAATTTTGCTGCTGGCTAGTCCACAGTGCACAAATCTGGGTTTAATAAACATGGAACCATAAATTTCAACAGGAGCAGGAACTGGCAACTACTGATTGTGACTTTTAGTGCTCTCTCAGTTATTAATGCAAGTGTTTGTGAAGCCACACTGTAAATCAGATGACTCAATCCAGATTTTAAAAGTTCTGTCTAAACTAATAATTTTTAACCAGAATTATTCCATTGTAAGTTCACACTCTGGTCCCACAATAGTTGCATTGGCACAATCGCACCATTCACACAGGTGAAAAGAAGGCAAGCTGCTGGATAATTATTTTATGGACAGTAACCCTGCAGAATTCTGTCCTTACCCTGAACCACAGAATATCTCCATCAATTTCACTTTCTGATCCTTCATGTTCAGCCCTTCTCAGACTGTGCCTCAGACTTGTTAATGTCTGATCTGTGCAATACTAGATCATCTAATGGTAATAAGTTGATCAAGATCAAATATGAGCATGTAATTGCATTCGTGTTAAGATTAGCAAGATGTGAGTTACAGTGTTTAGACCAAGCTTTATCCTGGCTCAGCAACAGGAAGATGGAGAATACAAACTCTAATGTAAAATCACCAGGAGTAAAACCACTCTCCACACCTTGTTCTGCAAGGGTTTTAGTTTTTAAATAACTTTGTACTGGTGGCTTGAACTTGCACAAAGAGTTTCGTGTCGTGTTACCATCTGAAACCTAAATTTAGTGTACTGTGAAATTAGTTATATACTGGTGGGAGTATGGAGTATGCCTTTAGCTTCTCTTGTAAGTTATTTTTAATAGATAGCTCCTGTTGAGTCCAGGTGAAAAAGGGAGGTGATTCTTTGTAAAAGGTAACATGTAGTATTTTAAATTCTTACTGTCTCTGGCCAAGAAAGGTCCCTGT
Organism: Indicator indicator; assembly: GCF_027791375.1. NCBI lineage: Eukaryota > Metazoa > Chordata > Aves > Piciformes > Indicatoridae > Indicator > Indicator indicator. Next base: position 9,712,540 of record NC_072031.1, on the reverse strand, counting down.
TTATTCCAGCTGCTGCAGTTAGAAAGAAATACATGGGGTCTGAGGCAAAAAACATCCCCTCAATCTTTTCCCTGTCATGGCTATATGTACTACTATTTTATTCCTTTCATGTTCTCATGGGTGTGAGAATAATCCCATACACTTCTATACCAAAACAGAAAGGTTTTGGTATTTTCTTACCATAATGGAAGTGTACTTCCAACTTGAAAAAACAGATTTTCGCCTTAATTATCTTTCTCCTGCTGTATTTCTCTTTATAGTCTTAAAGAAAGAAAAATTGTCTCTAAGTACAAGAAGATGTTAAGCAAGGGAGAGACAAAGTTAAAACTTGGCAAGCATTAAAACAAAGAATTTTTCCAAGGAAATGGCAGAGACAGGTCAAATTAATTCCTTATGTAACTCCATTTACCTCAGTGCAGTTACATGAAGGACAAATTTATACCTCTGTGGTCAGAAAAGGATTGTTTTGATCTCAATCAGCACAATATAAAATAATCATTCTTAATATAAAATTGTTTCTTAACTGATAGAACTGCCTTTGTTATTTTTAGTCTGTTAATATAATTGTAAAACAACAATAAGTCTACAGAACAACAACAAAACCAGCTTCATTAAAAGATTAGCACATGATGATTTGCAGCTTACATCCTCAGTAACCGTTTTTTGTGGGAAAGAGGAATGAGAGAGTGCTAAAACGGGCAGTGACATCAGGGGCAGCTCCTCATCAGTTCCAAAAGCTTTTCTCCAGTTTGTTTCATTGCAACTTTTTTTTTTCCTTCAGTCTCATTCTTTTGCCCTGACCATCCATAATTCAGTTTTCCTTTCCCCTGAAGTTTCTTTGGGTCTCACTATGGGTGCAGGTATCTCTGTGGCTTCTTCCTACTGCTGGATTTTCTAGATTTTTCCCCTCAGGCCAAAATACTCAACTTCTTGGGATAGATAAAGCAGAAATGTTTGGCCTCCCTCTTCATTTTTTAGATTTTAAATTTCAATATACTCAAATTTGAGATGCTTTAAAATAACACATTTTCACAGTGAGAACCCAGCCTCCGTGTGTCAATCTGTAGTACTCAAATATAGCTGTACCCAGAGATGATTTCCATTTTAAAACCTTGTTATGAAACAGAAAATTCAGGAAATAATATCAATATGTTAAGATCTTTTATTACTGTAATATAAAAGCAACCATATAGTATATTACTGCAATGAAATTGAAGTCAACAGTCTGTCTTTTTCATCCTTACTAACTTGCAGCTATTAGTTTTAATACAGAGGAAAGTATCTGTGTATACATGCATATAAAAGATGTGAAAATACAAAGGCATTTATTGAAAACAGACAAAACCCGGAAGATGATAAAATAGCAGAAGGAAGTGGCCTCAGATAGAAAAACTTTTGCTTTGTATAGCAGAATTTATCACTAAAAGCTAAGGTTGGCAAATTGCCTGCTCAGATAAAACAAGCGATGTAATGTGAAAAAAAATATTACTTAGTGTACAAAACACAATAGACACATTTGAAAAACTAATGTCTTACAAAGTAATTCAATTGCCCATTTTTTATGTGTTATCTTTAAAAGCTTCATTCTGTTTTCAGACAGCAGAAATCTCAGTTGTCCAGATGCAAGCTTTCAGCTCTAAGGATGTCAGCATCAGGTGTGCCATTCAGCAGGGTGTAGAAAATGTACAAAACAGTCAACATGAAACAAAGCATGTTTTATAGAAAAGTGATTTACATGTTTAAAATAGCTGATGCACAATTTTAATCCACAAAGCTACTCAAGTAAACATGCACTGCTCAACCTTTTTTCACTGGATAAAGAATTATTTTTTTAAAACGTCTATCTTCTCCATTTGCTTATGTGTTTGTGGGGAAAAATGAAAGCTTTAGGAAATAAAAGTACATTTATATAGAAGTTTCTGAAACCTGATGTTGACGGAGAGCACTTCGAAAGCCTGAGAAACTAGGATGTTTAGTTCTGTTGTACCAGCTGAAAACAGATACGGTCTTTGCTGCAAGGCTGTTTTCTCCTCTGTCCTGTTAAGGCCTGTTGCATTCTGTTATTCAAGCTAGAAGAGAAACTATTTCAGTAGAAGAGGGATACACAGAAGAGTTTAGCTGTACTAAGTTATAAGCTGTGCTTATGACTAACAAAATGATGCTCTTGCTCTTTATGCCTATCTGGAAGGCTTTTCCAGAACTCCACATGCATGGAAGGCTCCAAACCTGAAAAACAAGATGGCAGGTAACTACAATGAAAACAAACAGATATTTTTTCAACATCTTCATCACATTTGCAAGATAAATAGAAGGTTATCTGAGCACTGTTCTTAAATAATGTCTTGTTCTCTCACAGTGAAAACCTTTTTTGATCTGTTGATAAGAATGGTTGTCTCCTTCATAAATTAAATCATTCCAGCAGGTATTTTTTAGACATTTTTATATCAGCATCTTCAGTGCCCTGATTACTTGTATGGAATTTCCAGTTGCACTTTTTATGAAGAAGAGTAGCCTGGCAGTGATTTTCTAAATGTTGCTTCCTGAAATGCTCTGAACTGTGCATCATTTTTACAGAGCTCTCCTTTCTATGCTTGTTATATTTTATTCTGTTTTAGTAAAGGTGAGTTACACAGAAAAGAGTTAAAAAGAGATAAATTTGTCTTCATGTTCTTCAGCTAAAATAATTAAAACCTGTCTTGAAACTATTAGAAAGGATGTAATACTGTTCTTATTAGATTATGAAAGTGCATGCATGACAGATAAATGCAGATAAAGCAGTCTTCTCAGAAATCTAAATTGCTAATCAATTAAAGATGTTATTCCAGAATGCCAGCCACAGGCAATAGGAATGAGTAAAGCAGTATCTTTATCACACTGGGATTCTGGAACATCTATATTAATTCCAGATTAATAGAAAAGAAAAGTATGTTTTGACTATGCTTTATGTAGCACTTAGGGATGTGTTTCTATTCTTTGCTGATGGACTTTTTATCATTTAGGAATGCACTTAGCCAGAAATACATTCTTGAGCTAGACAAGCAAAGATATAATTTTGGACATTGTGTATTTTATATTTGTAGTTCTCAGTTGGTAAATAATATACCTATATTTTAGCATTGTTCTTTTATGACGAGTATGATATTTGGGAAGTATGCAATGAATTTCAAAGCACTTCAGGAATACAGTATCGTCTCTATGTGAACTGCTGGGAAGATTCACATTGGCTCTTCTGTCAGTACACCTGGATTTTTAACCTGGCTTAAATGTAAGGATATTCCCATGAAACACACAAGTCCAGACCTTATAGTTTGGCTCACATAGGAAGATCCTCATGCATACAGAGCTCTCATTAAGTCAGCAAGGCAAGACATGAATACTGATCTTGTGTGATTGGATTACAGGATTGAAGCGTGATTTGTCCTACTAAAACCACTTTAAGTTGCTTAGACAGATAAATCCTACTATCAGATTTCTTATTGATTACACTTTCTGAAATGCAAAAAACTCTTCACCGTTTGCCAAACTTTGTGTGCTTTCTCCAGATTTTTTCATGGACTACTTCACTTTCTAGCTCTGCATTATCATAAGGTGTATGTAGGACTGGAAGGACAAGAGAACTAATTCTTAGGGAAAAAAGTGTAATTTTCAGTAAAGGAGATGTAAAGTACTTGTGTGGTTTTTTAATTCCTCTGAGCCCATTTCCAGTCCTTACTTAACTCCACCCCCTCTATGGAATCTGAACTATTTGACAGAGTTCCTGTTATAAAGGAAAATCAGATCATATCTATGTTGCTCTTTGTCTCAAGTTGTAATTCACATCTTTTCATCCTGTATTTCTGGCAAAAGGACTTACCACAATTAAACAATATGTTCAAAGCACTATTTTTTTCATGGTTGGTCTCTCCCCCTACACTCCTGCTGAGTTTATTCATTATCCCTCTGGTTTTGTATGTTAGGTTGACAAGAGTCATCCTGTGTATGTCATTATCTATCACAGCTAGGATATCTGCTAGTATGGTTCCCTCCCAGGCACATCAGTTGCTGGATTTAACAAGCGCATGTGAGTAACAAAGATTTACCAGAGGCATTTTCACTGATAAAAGCATTCTTTTATACCAACTATAGTAACAACAGCAGTATCCAAAATGGAGTCAAACCTTTGGACAATGTTATTTCAATAGAGGCCTTGAGAAAAAGAAAATACTTCCTATGTGAGGGAAGAAAAACTGCTAAATAACGCAGTCAGGAACAGCTACAATGCCTTATGGATACTTAATGAAAATATATTAGAATTAACTGTAAACTGAGCAAGTAGCAAAGAAGCTTGAGGAACCATAACAAAACATCCAGTGATTAAAATCTACAGACTTCTAGCTTGTTGGCATTGGTAAGTAGTTTAGCTAAACAGAAGATAGTTATCAGCTGCAAATTAGGTATTATAAACCAATAAGAAAATGTGAAGAAGAGCTCTGAATGCTATGTTTGACAGTGACAACAGATCAGACAGCATTTTTTTTAAACCAACAGCTTGTTGGAACATACTATCTATCAAAGTGAAGAACTTGAAACCTGTTCCAGTCTGTACAGAGGTTCTCACTCAGAAAGCAGCTAGACAGAACAGAAAAGGCTGCCCAGCTTTGAAAAAGGTTTGCATTTTCATTCTGTCTTGACAAGTAGATCTCATTTTTGTGTTAGTCTCTGCTGTTCAGCCTGATAGGAAAGTAATCTACAAACTTGACTTAAAATGACAAGACAGCTGAAGGTGTACAAGCAAGCCCTTAGAAAGGTGCTACAGAGTATCATAAAAATACTTTTGGGTCTGTTCTAATCTTAAATTCTTTTATACTGAAGAGGGCCAAAGACCAGAAATTGGAAAAGCGGTAACTATTCTAACACTGGAGCAGGTTATCCATGCTTACAGTCAGTGTGCAGTACTTGGAATACAAGGCCAAGTCCTGAAAAGCAATTTAGGAATCTCTGCTGTAGGAAATATTTTACTAGATAAAACAAGGCAGGATTACAGAGCTCAGAAGGGTTATTTGTAAAAAATGTCCAACTAAAATGATGAAAGACTTAAGTCACTAGGTAAGAAAAAAATAAAGGGCATTGAAAACATTCTGCTTGTCCTTTCTGCTGGCTTTTTTTGTGTGTTCAATGAGCAAGAGGTGAACATTTGACTTCTGTGTTGGTTCTGGTCCTTTGCCCTTGGGGATACTCTCATCAGTGCTTAACACTTGAAAGACTATCAAAATGTGTGTGATTTTAGTTGCTGAGGGTTGTGGGTTTTTTTTGGTTTAAATTATGAGACGAAAAGATAATATGTTTAGGGTTGTCAATACCCTTTCTTTTCAGAATAAATACAGCACATAACATTCTCAAAATGTATCACTTGTGGCATTGAGGGACCCTGAAAGCGAAAAAACCTCAAAGTTAAGCCTTTTGAGTCTAGAATCAAAAGATCTTCTGATAGCAACCTTCAGAAGAGATATCTGAAAAGTGAGGGTTTCCTCTTGGTTCGGTTTTTCTCATTTTTTAAACAATCACCATTAAGCAGAAGGTACATGTTTATTCCAATCCTCTAATGTGAGTATTTTATTCAGCAAAAACAAGAGGACTAACATAGCTCTTAAAACTAAGATTTCAACCCTGAATGCATACTGGTGGCTAACATGCTTAAGCTAGCCTGGAGCTCATATAGCAAGCTTCCAAGGAAAAGTGTACGGCATTTACCTTTCTATTCTTGCAGAGATTTTAAAATTTGTTTGGTATTCAGTACATACATCTCAAGTTGTATCTCTGAAAAAGCCACTCACTATCTGACTATATTGTCAGAAACATGACCCCTTTTAAGTACATCTGTACAATTTATACAGTGAAAAATTGGAATGAGACTAACTAAGACCAGCTCTTCAGTCGAGCACAGACAAAAGACTTGTTTTTAAAAAGGTTTTTATTTGTTTTTAAATAGCTTGATAAAACCCATCAACTGATACTCAAGAGTTCAATTGTAAACAGTTACAATACATCACCACCATGTATTGATTTTGTACAACTCAGAGTCAGCATATTTATAAACTGAAATGTACTGTGCTAAGAAAAAAAAAAATGATGCTGTAACTGGAAATATTTAAAAGACTGACATTTAACTCCCTCCTGTGGTGTAAGCAAGCAGCATCACGATCAACAGCTTCTGGAAGCTTAAACACTCATTCAAGAGTGTATTCACCTCAAAGACAACAGATTTCAAGTTTACTATAGAAACTCCTCTCACAAGTTAAAAAGTGTTACAATGAATTTCTGAAATATATACAAAGTTGTAAACATCTTTCTCTGGAACAAACAGCAATGGTTTGTGCCAGCCTTCTCCATCTCCCACACTGCAATTAAACAAAAACAAACAAACAAAAAAAAAAACCAACCAAAACATTAGGGCCAAAGACTAAAATTGTTCTGCATGGATAATATCACAGTTTACAGGAAGTACTGTCAGCATTTAAAATTAGTCACCAGCAGGTAGCAGAGTCCATTTTCAAGAAAAGTTCATGGAACACTGGACTTCAAGTGATGAAATCAGGCACTAAGCATTAGATTTACCTACTTTTAAGAATAAAAGCTTAAATTACATCTAGGTATTTTTGTATTTGCTTATAGGTAACATTAACTACAAACAGAAAAAGAACACCAATACTTTACAAGTTTGCATTTTAACCATTTTTGCTACCAGGTTTCTAGAGATCTTCCACAAAGAAGAAATTTGCAAAAACACTATAAGAGATCACAGAAATAAACTGAATCTTTTCAAGGCATGTTTTCTTTCTAGAAGTCTCCTAGGCTATCTTCTATCACCAATTGCAAGAAGACTAAGATAATTGAGATTTTGGAGTGTCATACAGGATTAATCTCAAAGTACACACCAACAGAACTTCCTTAGTGCAGGGTGGTAAAGGATAGCATTATTCTAGCACTTCCATATTACTCACGTTTTCACACCATTGGCAGATGATACCTAAATGTCCTTGTATTTAACTATGCAAGCTGATCATAAATTAGTATTTTCATTAGCAGCAAGTTACTTGAAAGTTCTATGGAATCCAGCTCTTCCTTGAGGATTAGAGGGCTTGTTGTCTGAGATACTGAAGAGATTGATTACAATTTTTTTAATCCTTCAGGTTTCCCCTCCAGCCCTTCCTCCCCAGTTATTGACTGTGTATCTCAGAAACAAGTGTCAGAACACATTTTAGTCTATGCACTCTTAGGGAAAAAAAAAGGTTTTCAAAAATACTAGGAGTACATTCACATGAATTGTTCATAAAGTTGTAACTTAAAAACCTAGAGCATTTAAGCTAGCCTGTTTCTTAGGTTTTGACATCAGTGCATTTTAATAAACCCCAAACTCTAGCTGCAATTCTCAGCTGACAGCGGTACTACAAATTAAAATTTACTATCAGATTTTAATCAAAGCAGTTGTTTTTAGGGGAAAAAGCAGAAATGTTTTACATTGAAAACTTATTCTGTCAGATATACCCTAATGGCTATGGATGCTTACATCTCTACATGGTTTCTGTCAGTCTGGTACGTATAATTAATTATAGGGCAGTGTTTCTGAAATGGAATGGAATATCAGAATATGCTTATGATGAGATATGATGGTGAAGGAAGAGAAGGAAAATACAGATAAGAACAACTTGACAATAATATGATATATTAACAGAGTATGTACAGGCTTGCTTCTTCCAAAAATTCAGTGTGTACACTTAAAAGGAAGGGCAAGTGAGGAGAAAAGGAGAAAGAAAGCAAACTTTGGTAAAGTTTAAGAAAGTGCAGTCTTCACAGTCCTAGAAAATCCAAGAAAAATGCAAAAAAACAAATACACACAAAAATCCACCCCACCCCAAACAATAACAACAAAAAGCACAAACAAAAAACAACCAACCAACCCAACACTGAAAAGGCAAAAGGCTAAAAAATGTCTAGAGATAAAACTCTCATGGTGCATGACGATGCACACATGATTTCCAAGATTGTACTAGCTACTATCACACTGAGAAGTACACCACCATCTCTACTGCACTTTGCATTGTCATGTCAGAAAGTAAATAAGCATTTGCATAAGCATTCCAACATCACACTGTGATAAAACACTTATCTACGTGCAGAGCTCCATGTGCACACATTTAAAAGTCTGGTTTCTTTTCTAAAGCAGTACACCATATAGCAAATTTCCACTCCAGTGGACATTTATGGGAAACTACTAGGCAATTCTCTAAATACTGAATATTTTCTTAATTTGCTTTCTAATGGCAGAAATAGAACTCTGCTATGTAGTGCAGGAAGGATCTGGACATTGGTGAATGAAATTCTAGAAAACACGAGTTATTTAGTAGAACCCTGATATTTTGCTTCAAAATACCTATTTCCATCAGCAACAAAAGAAAAAGAGGAGAGAGGAACTGGAAATAAGAAGGCAACTCCTGGTTAACTGTAAAGGTCCCTTGCCCTACTAAAAATGTTACTCTTCTGTGCTATAATAATCATCCAAGACACAGTCTCAGCCCTCACAACACATTTACTCAGAAAAAGCTTTCCAAATCAGACTTACTGAAGCCAGACAATTCCATGCAAGCTGGTTTTTAGCTGAGACACCTTCCATTTTTTGAGATGAGTTAATCTAAAAACATTTGTAGGAATAGAACAGTGGCCTAAATCACATAGTGTTTGGTTTATCTGTAGTTTCAAAGGACTGCAATCCTTCTGGTTCACTATTCTCCTCCAGACAGTAAAAGCCATTTGAGTGTGGTCGCCGCCAGTCAAACAATTCTCTTAGTGCAAGAACAGCGCTTTCAATTTATGGCCACCTAGCTTAAAGTGCAGTACATTACATGAGATTTTAACATACCAAACTGTTCTTTATTTGAATTTCAGAAGGAATGTTCAAGTTAGAAAGTTACCTTTTACGTTTTAAACAATAAAATCCAAGGCAAAGTACATAAACTATCTTAAAATGGATTAAATCCACTCCATTAAGACATATTCTTTATATCTTATGTTCTATATACATATAATACACCCAAAGAAAATCAGTAATTTTGCTTAGCTGTATGGTATCTGTATTTAAAGTGATTCTGTAAGAAGTGATTAAAGGCCACTCAGTCAAAAGCAAATTTTGCTTAAAACAGGACTGTATTAGCTAGACTGTGATACACAATAGGATTCAACATTCCAAGATCCCTTCCTGCATAGGCTTGTCATCAAGAAAGAAACAACCCATGGGCACCCTGCTGTACACCAATTTAAATTCTCATTTACAGGCGATTTCTCATGTTTTGGTGTCCCCTCCCACCTCTCCACATTAAAATGACCACGAAGAATAGGTGTGTTAAAAAACAGATTAATGCTTTTATGCCTTTAGCTACTCCTCTTGCTATTACCCTAACAATATCATCTCCAAATTTTTGCGGTGTATGACTGTGGTTCCCAAATGATGTTTTGGAGTGGAGAATCTTCCAGGCCAAACCCTTCAAACTGTACACACAAGGACTCAAGCAGCAACTACAGATACAACTGCCAATCACTTCTTGATACAGGAAGTTCAAGCACTCAACTGTGGATGCAACTTAGAAGAGGGGAAAAAAAACCCAAACAAAACACAAAAAACAAAACCAGCAAACAAACAGGAAAGAGCATTTCTTTACCTATAGAGCTAGTTCTGCACCTTACTATCTAGTTGCACAATATTTTCTTCAGCAACCAAGCCAGCTTAAACAGGCTCCACTCCCTGCCCACCTTCATTCCTCTACCCTCAGCTCTGCAAGTGTTTTTTTGGGTCAAGATGTACACAGACAACAGCTTAACACCGTAAGTCAAATAAGCCACAGACTTCTGGAGAAATGTCTTCGCTTCTGGCGTTTTGGGGTTTCAGGTCCACATTGCTTCAGCCATCTTGATCCACAAACACCTGTGTTAACACCACTGCAAGGGTGATAAATTGCAGCAGTGTAGCTGGGAAGGAGCTGGAAAGGACTGGCTGGACTAAGAGGAAACTTGCTGTCAACTACTTAAAATACATAATCCATTAATAATTTGAGGGGCTTTGGTAATTTTGTGACAGGTTATCATGTGGTCAAAAGTCTAGAAGTTAAATAATAAAACTACACATCAGGGGAAAAAATATTTCCTAAATTAAAGTAACATCCTGAAGAAATAGCCAACCAATGGAGAAAATAAAAACATAGCATAACACTTAACATAAAAAGTAGTGTATCTTACTTTCAGCACTCAAAGAAGGTTAAAAAAAAATCCAGCATTTCTCCCTGTAACACTGATAACCAGCATCTCATCTTCACAATCAAGGACTTCTCCACACCGGTGTGCTAACACCCCAACAAACACCACATTAGAAACTCTACTAGCTTTCCAGATGAATTCAGTTCTGACTAAATGTAACATCTCTCATTGTCTTTCCAAACTGAAGTAGGATAGCTCGCAAAAAGGATATTGGGCGTGTGAATCACTGGCATGACATTTTTCTAAGTCCTCACCTTTAACTGAGATTGAAGGGTGAGCTGAGAACACAGCCTGACTCAATCAATACCTCCCTCTTTAGGCAAGTCCCTAGAGCACATTTATCCCATATACACCAACTCCGTGCTGAGAATTTTGGAAACTTTGAGTTCAAACTTTGACCTACTGCACAATGAGTTTCTCCATGTAGGTGCCCATGGGAGCAAATTCTTAGTCACAAGCAGCTCTATCGATTCCAACATTCTTGTTCTATTCTTTGCCAAACCCCGCTGTCAGAAGTCTCACAAAGCCAAAGTCAACAGGCCCAGAAGTGATTACCAGGTTTCAGTGATAACAATCACTTTTCCTCAAGGAAAGGCAACATTCTTTTAGAAAATTTTTGCAGTGTCTATTGTAGCACAATAAAGCTTATGAGATATTGTACAGATTAAAGCAGTACCATCCCTGAAAAGGAACACTGCTGAGAATTATGCTGTATTGAAGACAAGACTACTCTCCCAATGGCTTTCCAGTTCAAAATGTTTTGAGGATTGATACTTTCCTTCTGTTGGATTCAGAGCAGGAATTCAATTCTGCAAGAAAATATCATTTGAAATAGTTGTAAATAGCAGCCAGAACACTCTGCTAATAGAAACCCTAAAGAAAACAGAGGATCTGTGCTAAACAATCAAACTGGGTTCCAGTCTAGGCAGACCTGCAAAAGTTACAAAGAATTTTGAGATTAAGAAGTTCTTTCAGATGCAGATACTCCTTGACAAAAAAAAAAAAAAAAAAGTTGCTATTCTTCCAACAGCCAGTTTTACTAGCAATTACACAAGTATAATGTTTACTTTAGCTGTCTCCTTCTCACTAAAACCTGAACTGTATAACCTTGTCTCTGTTATTCAGGTATATTTCTATTAATGTTAAAAATAGTAATTATTAAAATCTTAGTACTCTCTTTACCTTCACTACTGCATACCAAAGCCCTGCTAGTGCAAAAGCTAGCACAGAAATTACTAGCTGTATGATGCAAAAATTATTAGTCACATATTGTACGTTTGAAAGCATTTGCTTGTATCCAAGTGTTTGCTCTGAAGATAAAAGGATTAAGTAACAAAGAAAAAAACATGGTGTCTGGTTAATCAAGGGTCCCAGAGCGTATTCTTTCAGTGAGGCAACCGGAATTGAATCAAAATCAGGAAGTCCACCAAGCTCCAGCTCTTTAAGAAACATAAGATGTGATCTGGTCTCTCTGCTACCACTCATTTCTAATTCCAGAAACTGCAGGGTTTTATTATACTGCAAACTTTGCAGCCAGAAGTGTGCAAAACATACAAAGTTATCTCCTGAACAGCAGGAGCTAAAGTCTCCAGCAAAACTACAAGCTTTCTCCATCCAGCCCATTACTGAAATGCTACTAATGATAGGGTTTATCACTGCAAGACTGTCTTTACCAGAAGAAAAGTGCAGATGAAATGAATCCTTCCACAGAGCAGCTGCACTTGAGTTCCTCCCTGCTGATTCACTCAAACTCAGAGGCATTTCCTTGCCAGTAGAAGGCAGAGGTATAGTATTAAAGAGAGAACAGTTCCTGGTGTTAAAATAAAATAGTTCTTGTAAACTGCTACTAGGATTTTGAGAATTGTTCAACACGGAATGCATGTGTGTCAGGTGAGCTGCTGCCTTGTGATGATCTGGGCCACAGTCACATACTGCTTTCTTCGTAGTCCTAGAGAACACAAGCATAGTTTTCCTGTTTCACGGCAGGCTGAATTTGAAGAGTGTGATTGACTCTAGTTGCAGCACACAGGGCAAGCAGCACACCAGGTCACAAGTCAGTGGATCTCAATATGGACCTAAAGGGAAAGAATGCAGAAAGTTATTACACTAAAATGCCAGGTGCCTCATATATAGGGAAAAAAAAATCTTCTAACACAAAGAATAGCCCAACTGCAAAGTGCAACATTAGCCCAAGTCTCCCTACAGGTTGCTTCAACCCATCCAAAGGGGAAGGAAATATACCCCAACATAAATTTTCTTCTGTAGTTTCAGATTAATCTGCTACAAACTCTTTTGATAACAAGCATCAAAGTGAATCAGCAAATAAGCAGCTAGAGATTCTCTACATAACTACCACTTTTCTTAACCATTAGAAATACAGATTGTAACTGATTAGCAGCTTAACACCAAAGGCAAGTATTAATCTTCCTATAAACAGAAGCACATGCTGAAATGAGACACACAACACTGGAAATCAAAAATGTACCATGCAGAGTTTCCCAAAAGGAACTGGTCAGACTGGCTAAACCGGCACAGTTAAGAGGGTATTAGCTATAATGTTGTCAAATGACAAGCTGATGTTGTTACAAGAGCACTATCATGTACCAACAGAGATAACAAGCAAAGGCAAGGCATTTTTAGCCACCAAAGTTAGTCAGCTATGTGTACAACTCCTGGCAGCATGGCTCAATTTCAAGCTTCAGAACTGTAGTCCCACAAATAAAAACAGGAGATCCCACTTCAATTTACCTTTCACAAGACACAAACTACAACCAGACTTGTCTTTCAGCACCTGGCCCCTAGCCAGGTGTCAAGCCTCTCATTACATCTATGTTTATGAAGGGGAAAAAAAAAATCATCTAAAAGTATCTGAAGGACAGATGTTTATTGTGATAGTCCACACCTTAATTCTGTTGCCAGTTAAGTTAAAGGTACAGTTTTCATTTCATCAGAAAACCAACAAACTTGAACTCTACAAAGAATGTGAGCTCCTCTTTAGGTCAAACCTCTTTTAGGGACTTTCGTGTTTTGGACAAAGAGGCTTAAGGCAGAAGAGAGAATAATCCGAACGTGAAGTCTCATTTTCATGCAAGGACGTTATCGTTTAAAACTACCTCTCCGTCTTTCCTGCTACGATTGTTCTTAAATAACAAACAAAAAACCACAATCACCAACCACAAGCAAAACAAAAAACAAACGACGACACCTGAAATAAATTATTTTCTTAGCTCTTTACAGATTATCAGCAACATATTATGAAGTGCACATATTCACAATCTATCGTCTGTCTTTAAGGGAACTATGACTTAGTGACATGGACAAACTTGAGATGAGAAAGCAGTACGTTTGCTGCCAACATCCCGAGCCAGCAGCATAGCGGGGTACTTGCTCCTAAACACCGGCAAAGGCAGGTCTCTGCAGCTGACTGCATCCGTGCAAAATCCGAGCGACATTTCCCTTGGTGACAAGGGAGTGCAGTGCCCCCCGCGGCCCTGTTAAGGGCAGGGAACGCGGCCAACGGCACTTTGCAGTTAGTCGGGGTGAAAAGACAAGGGCTACGAAGCCGCTGCCCCTAGGAACGAACGGTCCCCGCTGCCTAGCACTGGGCTAAAACGTGGGAACACAAACCCCACCTTGAGCCCAGATAGCCCCCCCCCCACTCCAGGCGCCGCCGCCACCCACCTGCAGCCGCACATTAAGCATCATGGAGGCGACAATGTAGAGGTAGGGGAAGTTGATGCGGAGCTTCCAGGCCAGGTCGAAGAAGATGAGCAGGGTCCTAGTCAGGCCCTTGCAGAACACCCCGTAGGACCTGGCCGCGGCTGACTGGGAGAGCCTGGCAGCCAGGGCGGACAGAACCGTCGCCATATACTCGCTGCAGCGGCCGCGCCGCGCCGCCCGAGCCCCGCAACTGCCCCCTCCCCGCACCCGGCGGTGGGCGTCGCCAGCGGGGAGGAGCCCTCAGCCGGCGACGCGCGTACGTGCGTAACGGTGACGTCGTACTTCGGGACGGTGCCCGCAGTGGTTCCGCAGCACGCCGACGCGCGAGGTCGCCCCACTGGCTCTTCCTCCTGCGCGTGCTCACGGAGGCGCGCGGGACAAGATTGGCCTGAGGGCGGCGCGCGGGCAGCGGAGAGGGCTGCAGTGGCAGTGGCGGGAAGCAGGTGGCGGGAAGCGGGGGGTGGTAAGCGGGGGGTGGTAAGCGGGGCCGCCTGCCCTCTGCCCTCACCGCCTTCGCTCTTCTGCTCGGCAGGTCCCGCGGGTGTGGAAAGCATGCAGGGCACCCACGGTGGGTTGTTGCGATTTCCAAGATCTGTGTCCAGCTTAGCTAGCCCCTCTCGGCTGGGAAGGAGAGGCCTGAAGGCTTAACCCAGGCGTGCACCTTAACCTTCTCAATTCATCGATATTGATTATAATTTCTGGGTGCGGGTGGGGTTTTTTGTTTGTGCAATTAGACGATCAGTTCTGCGAGCCAGCTATTTTCACAAGGAAATAGCTCCTATCGTTTTAAAATCCATAGTTAAGTTCTTGCTTTGAATTTAACACAGAGTGCTCAGGTATGGGTTATATCTAAGATTGACAAACGTTTTGTAAACGTTTCTGAGGAAGCTGTTATTGAGATAAATTATCATCATGACATTTGCTTTGTGGGAAGGGAAAAATGCCCCAAAAGATTAACAGGTAACCAATACAGTTTATGAAGGTGGCTCCTTTTTTTTCCCCACCAGAACTGCTCAGTGCAGTTTCCATTCCATCAACTCTCAATAACTCTAAAGTGAAACAGGAAAATCAATATATTGATCTAAACTCCCTCTGAAGTACTATTTTATTGCCACACAATCGTTATGGTGTTCAGAGAAAGACTAATTCCAGGTCAAAAATGGACATCCTCCCAGGTTTATCTGCAATCCCATTGTCTGTAATCCATTAATTGCATAATAGAGCGGAAACCCCCTTGTGTGTTTGGAAACCCTAAACAGCTCAGTTAAGAGAACCGCAGGCACGGGCTTGTGCTCTCAGGAATGGGACTGTTTTAAGGACAGGGAGTGTTCTGAGACCTTGTCGGTATTAGGGGTGAGGTACTGCAGGCCCCTCCAGCCTGGCCTGGGGCTGCTGTGGTAGGGCATGATTTTAAATGGCAGAACCAGTGAGTGAAGCTGCCCTTAGCGCAATTTTTAACACCAGCCAGCTTCTGAACAGACTTGGAGGAATCCATTTGGATTCAGGCTTTTAGATAGCTTCTTCTTAGCATGAAAATCCTTGACCTACACCCCATTCTCCAGCTTTGGACAGCCACAGATCACTGGTGTCTTCTAAGTAGATCTGCCTGAATTTCAAGCTGTGGAGTTGAATGTTGTCCCAGATTTAAGACTATCCTTTTCCAGGAGCTTAGCCATCTTGCACAAGACATCCTAGCGCTTTCAAAGATCTCTCTTTAGCCATAGATTTCTGTCAGTGCTTTAATCAAAAATGAATGATCCTATCTGATGCCAGAATTGATCTGTCTATGATTTTGTCTTTTCCATGTGCCTGGTGATCTTGAGTCTATCTGTACAATTCCAGAGAGTGAAAATTTCAAAGGGTTTATCTGCACTGTTTCCATTTTGGAGAACCTGAAGTAACAGTTCTCACTCTCCCCATGAGTTCATTCAAAAAGTATCCCTCAGGTTGTTACTATTATTACATCGAGCTATGGAAGAAAAATAAGGCAGGAGCCAGAAGGTACACACCTTATCCATAAAGTTAATGCAACAGCTCCCAGTTCCACAGTGTCTTAACCTCTGACAGCTTTCCAAATCCCCAGGTATTGTGCTTCTGAAAGCAGGAAAGTAATGTACACAGCAGTGCTTTTACCTTGGTGTGGGGTGTGGTGTCCCCATCCTCCTCCCTTCTATGTCTGGTTTGTGAATATAGTGGCATGTCTTGTTTGCTCCTCATGTGAAGTTTTTATAACCCTTTTGGTACAAGAGGCACTGGTGGCACAGGAACTGAAATGTGTCCAGGCCCTACACTGGAATTCCAAGGTCATTCAAATTCCCTATTGTCTCCATTCCTTTCTCCATTATGTGTCCTGGGACCATCTTCTCAACAGCTTAAGCACAAATGTGATTTAGCTGCCACAGGACATTTACGAGCTTTCCATGATTAAACTGGAATGCAATGTGATACATGAAGGTTGAATCAGGAAGCTGATTAACTTTTATATTTATCCGTAGATATCTGCCAGATTCTCATTAGTTCTGGCTCATGTTGCACATCAAAACAGATATGATACAGTATCAATTTTGAAATCTTGAGTAACTGTAAATTACTTTTCACACTAAAATAGGCAATATAACTAATAAATTAGGTCATAATAACAAGCTATCATTGGTATTGATTTGGATCTAATTCTTTAATTAAATAGTGAGATTGATAAAACACTATTTAGCTCTCCAAGAAAGAAATTAGTGGATAATGCAGCTGAAAAATAATTGAAGAGATTCAGCAGATTTTTTACACGTAGACATTTGGAAATTAGCTAATTATTTTGACAGTGAAAACAAACCTCAAAACCTTCCCACACTTCCTCCTTTGATTTGAGCTCTGTCATGGTGGTAAAATAATTTTCAATTTATCTAGAACTCTGATTACTTTAATATGCATAAGTTCAAAACTATTGATATGCAAATTGTGGCTGATGGCTGCAGAGACCATTTTCCATCACTTTAATGCCATTTTTTGCTTCCTAACCCTGACTTGGTTTCTCTGTTGCATCAGACAAGCACATTCTAATATTTTCAAGTATTTTAATGTTTTATTTGCTTTTTCCTAAAATTTCTTCAAATACTCCTCTGTTGAAAGAAAAAAAAAAAGGTTAGTCACCATTACTGACTTTGTACATTTTCAAAATGTCTTCTTATGCTTTTCCCAACATAATTCTATTATATTTAGAAGTAGCTCCTTGTAGATTTCTGCAGGGATTATTCTCCTTCAAGGCTCTTAAGTTACTGTATTTAAAAAAATTGAAAAATTAGGCCCTTGATGAACCACTACATAGACCAATATTATCTAACTGCATTCTCCTGTTTAATTCTGTCTTCCCTGTCCTTAGGAGAGACCCCCTTTGGGAAGGGACCTCTCTTCGCTCTGGAGCATGACACAGAACAATCTTTATGTTTGTGATCAGGTCTCTGGTATTCTGTGTAGGAACTGGTACAAACACAGATAAACCATGAACACTTAGTATTTAAATGAAACAGAGTTTAGGGTCATTTATGCTTACAGTTCTTTCTTTCTGGTGCCTTTTTCTATCCATTGCTATGTATGCAAAAAATGCATTAAATGATTGATAAAATGATTGCAAAAGACCATGATCATAACAGAAACTTGGAAAAGGGTAAGTGTGAAATATTTTAAACAACAAAACATTTTGTTCTGTCTAGTTTCTGTCATCTTCCATCCTTTTTTTGACTGAAATTTCAGTTTTAAAAAAGACAGATGGTTCTTAACAAACCCCTTCTTGTGAGTGGGTTTTTTAGGAATGCAAGGCAACTTGTCACCATCCCTGATAGCCTGTCTGCTGATGCCATGTTTCCTTCCCCAGAAGCCATCTACTATCTAACACTTTGGAATCCCAGGCACCCCTCAGAGAGTTTATTGTCCATGCTGACAAAAATGTTCAGTCTAGTCTTTTAGTTTGTGGTGATGTTGAGTTCAGAGCTCCCTCCCTCCAAAATCTTTCAGAAAATTAAGCATACAACACACTGTGGATTCTGCCAGCACAATGTTGGCGAGTTACAGTTTGACGCATGGAAGGCTACTGACAGTATAAACAGCTCTTGCAGAAGCTGTTGTGGTATAACACAGTGTTGTGCACAGCTTGTGCTGAGGAACATTGGTATTCCAACACTGGCAGTATTAAAAAGGCACAAGACCTCACTGGAGCAGGTATGTTTCATCAGTTTAATAAAGGCACAGTCTAACATTAAGTCAAAATACCTAACTGTCAGAAATAAGCAGAAATATCAGTCACTCAACTGTATTTATTGGTAAACCAGAAAGAGCTTGATTGACCTGTCTCACCATTAACCTGGATGGTTTTCCAAATAGGGCAATTTTGTAATTTTTATATTTATGAAATGAAAAATAAACATCTTATTCTGTGAAGTCTTCCTCTTCACTGCAATGTTACTTAGCAGCTTGTCAGTATGTAATCACTGAGAGTGGAAATTAATTAATTAATTAATTAATGCTGAATGATTTCCTAAAAAAAGACCAGGCTGGATGAGGCCTTGAGCAACCTGGTCTGGTGGAAGGTGTCTCTGTCCATGGCAGGGGGGTTGGAACTAGATGATCTTTGATGTCTTTCCAACCTAAACCATTCTGTGTAATACAATGTCTAATTCTATTTATGATACAATAAGATATATTATACTTATTTATGATCTTTATTCCTCTTAAAAACTCTTCAGGATGTGTACAAATGGTTCCAGTGAGGAATAGATTCCAGAATATACAATCACTTTTTGATAGTTGTTTTATTTCTGTAATAAATGTACTTTTTTTTTCCCCCCAATGCTGGCTATGCTATATGAGGAACCACTGATTTTACTTGCTGGCTTTGATCTAATGTGGCTTTTGAAGCTGTCTGGTTATTGTCTGGCTTTCCACTCCAGGAGAAGTTATCTGAGACGTGAGTTACAGCTGTACACCATGACAGAGGGAAGTAAGCTTCTTATCACTCCATCTGTCCTCAGGCAAACTGACCACAGAAGACTTGGTCCTTTTAGGACTAAGCTCTGCTGAAGCCCGTAAGCATGTCTGCAAGCCTGGAGCAAAAGAAACACTAAACAAGTTGCCAGGACAAAACTTGTAGCCTTTGGTTTTTATTCATGTGAAAAATGATTGGGCTGTGGAAGGCAGTAAAACAGAAAGGGCTTATGTTAAATTTAAGCCTTTATCCTTTTTCTTAATATTTTAAGGCTCATTTCTGTGAAATGTTTCATAGCCAGATAGGTAGAAGTTGAGGGGAACTTGCAGCTTGCACATCTGTGTACTTCAGCAGTGCCTCACCTCACTGATGTGATGCTTACACTTATAAAAAGGCTTACTCCTGTATTTCTGCTGAGGGAGGCACAGAGAAATCTGAAGTCCTTATTTATAATATATAATGATGTCTTTATTCCATAAAACTTACAGCCATATACAGGGTTTACTGTATAGAGACCCACTGCCTTCAACAGCAGTTCTCACTGTAGTAAGCACTGTCCGTTACTGCTTGCTAAACCTGAGGGCAGACATAAGTGAATGCAAAGCCTCATGCAGTTTCTATAACTGAAACTCTTGACAGAAGAGATATTTATCATAAGCTACCTAAAGAAAATACAGGACTTGTTTCTCTTGTACATATACAGCTAAATCATCTGTGCTGGTATCACATGAATGTGACACATTTATTTTACAAAGCTTTATTATTGATGTAGAGACTTATATACTAATATTTTATCTTTATGCTGCCTTAATCTGTTCTCTGGTGCAGCAAATGCTGACATACAAAAAGTCATGGTTCCTTTTTTATTGCTGGCTTGAGTTCCTCCAGAGCAGACTGAGTACTATATTTGACGAGTGTACATATCACATGCTAGTACAGGGTTTTTTCTCCACACTCAAGACACTAATCATGCCAAAAATGTCTCCCTGGAGTATCTAGAAATTGCAGACTGTTACTTGTGGATTATATTCATTCTAAGATTAATTTTATGTCACAGTATCTCCCCAACTTCCATAAAGATACTCTGAATTTCCTCCACAGCCATAGTGATACTTTCCTAATTAAAACCATGTGCTCTATTAGCTTGATAAAGACACATAACTAAATAATTCAAAGATAATTAAGCAAAAAAATTCAGAATCTCAGGCACTGCTAGGTGTCACTCTTTAAGACTTTAGCTGCTGTCCAAACAGCTTAAATAGTGCTGCTGTCCTGATTTGTCAGTGAGAGAGCCACTAAGGCAGATAGCACCACAGGTCAAATGAGTCCAGGAAGACAGTTCTTTCTACAACTTACTATATCCCTAATACTCCATTGTTAATTACCTGACTTGTACCAACAACTCTTCTTCCTCCTGATTTTAATACAAATATCTAGAGAGAGAAGAGTGCAATATGCTGAAAACCTTATTCTGCCCTCTGTGATAACACGTTTTCTTCATGTCAGACTGGCTCTTGCACTTCAGTCCAACCCCCATTTTGAAGTGGCTGTGAATTACAATTACAGCTTTTCAGCCCTGAAACACTTTACGCAATTGGACAGGCTTTTACGTTTCACCCAGATATTGCAGAATGCTGTTTTCAAATGAACAGAACTGGTGTCAGGAGGAAGTGTCATCTAGGAGTAAGGGAATCACTCTTAGGTGCTCTGTTTGCTTCACTGACATGTTTCCCTGGATGTTCAGTGTGTACGCTGATACTTTTAGATTTCTCTGTGCATTCATTTGTGGCTCTATGAATGAACTAATATGTGAAAGAACGCAGTTATAGTTTGGGATGAAAGATACTATAAAGAGGCAAATAATTATTGTCTCTGTAATGCTGCTGGTCTGTGTCAGGGTGAGCAGAACTTTCCAGTATTGCATCAGCATGATTACCCTGCCACTCCCCATCCACAAAGAATAATCCTCCTTCACTGCCAGCACATACACAATGTGCACATTCAGACAGTATCCAAACTAATTTTAAATAATGATCTCCTTTTCATGTCTAAGAAAAAGACTTTCAACAACAATTGCAGTGGATGAGAGAAGATAAGGTTTGTGGAATAAGACTGATCTAAACCTCAACTTTATGATTCATGACCTTATCAGAATGATGGGAAAATTTATAATTGGTTACTGTTACTGCCATCATTATTTTCTTTTTACATGATCTGTGTAACTAATTTATAACTATTTTATATACAACTCAGCACCACAGCTGATAATTTTTCTATGATGTTGTTTGTTATTAACTTCTCACTCCTTTGTCCTGTCTTTTATAGTCTTAAGTTTCTTTTATTTTGCCAAACTAACGTTTCAGTATGTTCCCTGTGCTGGTCTCTCCTCTCCCTCTCAGGGAAAAAAACATGCCAGTAAAGAGTGGTAACCATTTGTAGCACCATGTTACTTGTTTCTCTTTAAAAGCAAATATGCTACATAGTAATTAAACAAACAAAGATGCAATAATAGAGTAAAATGTAGCTAAAAGATTGTAAAGTTTAATAATAGAATAATTAACACATCATGGATTCTAAGGAATGTACACACAATTTACAATTTATCTTCCAGGACAAAAAAAGTAAGTTACCTTGAGCGAAATAGCAACTATGATTTAAAATACAAAATTCCGAACAATTCCAAAAGGATTCTTTTTAATCATATTTCAGGAAATCAGAATTTACAAATGTGTGGGGAAAAAAATGTATAGATCTGTTACTGTCACCACCTATCCAAACTGTGTGGTATTTTGTGGTGCTGGCAATTATATCCCCAACTGGATATAAAATTGTCAATTTAAAACACATGTAAAGCAGAGCCTGTGTTTTAACCTGAGTATTTTTTTGACAATGAAAAACAATTGATCCCCAAATAATGGACTAGAGGAGCACTGAAAAGATCATATTTAAAAAGATATTGCTTGTCTTATGGCAGGATCATAAAAGCAATTCCTTCTTTGTATGCTATATACTGTACATTTTGTTGTACCTTTTTTTTCATGTGAAAAACTCTAATCATCCATTTTATACTAGATAATATGAACCAGTGGAGGAACAGGTAGGCAGTGGGAAAATCAGAAGCAGTTTTACAAGTTCCTTGAATCTTCCTCTGTTCTGGGTCTCTCCAGAACCATGATATAAATTAGACAGTCTTCATGTCTGCTCTATTTCCGTGCCTTATCTCAGAGGCCTCAAAATCTGTTGTAGCAGCCAAGAACAGCAGGAGCACTGCAATACTGCCCACACCTCTCTTCTGCAGCTCCTGGCTGCTGGGTGAGGAACAGTTGCCAGGTCATTGGCAGCAGCAGAGTCTTAGCTTTAAGGATATTCAGCTTAAATGACAAGTCATTTCATCTTCCATCTGTATGAAGGAACATGGACATAGAAGTGTTGCAAAAATAGCCTTCCAGTTCACAGTGATATTTATGATGTTCTCCTCACTGATGTGAAATATCTGAGAAGTATCTTTGCTCAGTGAAAGAGACATCGGAGACAGTAAATATGGAATGCTCTGTCCACTGATGAGGTTGCACTGTGTGGTATAAAAATAATTTAGAAACCTTCTGAAATTCATAGGAGATCAAATCACTAGAAAATCGCCCACTGGTATCAGTTTCAGTGAGTTCATCATCACTTTGCAGAAGCAGCATGTGCATGAGCCCTTTCCCCATACATTCTTTGAGGAATGGATGGCAATACAGAGGGAATAGCAGTTGTGTGCATCACAGAATCACAGAATCAAAAAGGTTGGAAAAGACCTCAAGGATCATCAGTCCAACCAGAAGCTCCTATGCCAAGCAGAATTACAGCAAGATTAATTAAGAGAAATTAAAAGACTCCTGGGATCACTGTACCTGCTCTGCTTGACTTTTTCTTCATTATTTCCTGACAATAACTGGGGGAAAAAAGACACCCAAGGTGCTGTGTAGCCTGACAGTGCCCGGGCTGTCCCATCTTGATGTGAAGACCAACTGTGCACTCTCCTGGCCTCAAACTTGCCAGCAGAGTTAACTAATGCCATAGCATATCACGAGGACTAAGGGTGGTGTGATGATCCATTGATGAAGGGAAATGTTCTGGCTCTGCGCTGTGCTGGCACACTGAGAGAGACTGCCAGAAGAAAACACATCTGCATCAGGAATGTTGCAAGTTGTCTGAAGTTGTCTGGTAATTGAAGTTACATCCACACAGTACATCTGTAGGGTAAACCTGACGTCACGTTAACATGCTTCATGAGATGCGAACAATTTGATTGGTATGTGAAGTCCTGATAGCGAACAGGTGCTAGATCGTGTTAGACTGTCAGGAACGAGACAGGATCCAAGTGGTGTCAGAAGGCAGCTTTTTATTTGACAGGGATTTGTCATGGCGTGGCTGCCAGGTCGATTCATCACCAGTGATATGGTGGACAGAGTGGGTGTGGGATGATGCCCCCACTCGTGTCCACGATAGGATGCTGGCTGGAGCCGGCAGTGGAGCCTCTCCACAGTCTGCGTATAGCTGCCAGCCTTGCTTGCAGCACCAGTCTGCCTGCTTGTCTTAGCAGTGCTAGTGCATGACATCACATTTCAGTAAGGCTCTGAATGATTAGAAGACAAAAACGAGATCACCCTGGGGGCCTCCCTGGTCCTGAAGCAAAGGGAGTCGGAGTAAGGAATAAGGGCCCTCCCGCCCCTGACTGGGTTAGTAGCACAAGCATGGCCGGCCGCTCCTGCTCGGCGGTGCCGAGAGATGCCGATCGTACCCGAAGCCCTCCTTGCGCGCCGGAGAAACCCGAACTCTGCCGAAGTGGCTTGACGCCCGCTTGGCGCTGCGCGCCTCCTGGGCGAAGAGGCCCGAAGCGGCGGCGCCGACTCGGCTCCCCGTGAGGGCGGGGTGTCGCCGAGCCGGCCCGAAGGCGGGGCCGCGGGAACCGAGCGCAGCCCGGCCGGATGTGAGTGGAGCGGCCGCTTCCTGTTTCCCCGCAGTCCTCCTTCTCCCCGCCTTGGGTGGTGGCCGCTGCCTCGTCCCGGCTTCCAGGCACAGGGCGGAGGCGGCTGCGACCTGGTGCGGAGACCGCCGCCGGCTCCCTTCTTGCGCGGCCTTCCACGCCCCGCTCAGCAGCAGGACCCGCCGCCGAAGCGCAGCCCCAATGCAGGCCATCAAGTGTGTGGTGGTGGGCGACGGGTAAGTCTGAGAAGAGCCCTCCGTCGGGCCGTGGCCTTGGAGAGCGCCGCCGGCCTCGGGTAGGGGTGAGGGAGGAGGGTGTCCGCCCTTTGGGCGGGGAGCGGCGCGGGCCCCTCGGGCCCGCTGCAAGTTATGGGCGCTCTGGGCGCGGGGCCCGGGCGCGGCCCTGCCGCCTCTGAGGGCTGCGGGGGCTGCCCGTGGCCGGGGGTGGCCGTGCTGAGGCGGCGGGTGGGTAGAGGGTGGGTGGTGGCCGCGGCTTCCTGCTGGTGGCGGGGGAGGGGAGGGAAGCGTGGGGCAAGGCTGTGACTGCTGCGAGCAAATGGTGGCTGCGTCGGGAGCGGGAGAGTGAGATTTCTGCAGGGGTGGTAGTAAGCGGTGGGTGTCTCCAGCGCTGGCTTCCTCTCCGAGCCCTGAATCGCTCTTGGGGAAGGTGCTACTGGGATAGGTGCTGTAGTGGTGGCTGAATAATTCATACTGGTGCTGACAGAACCCTGCCTTGGTACAGGAGGGCGTGTGCTTCGGGTTTGTTGTGGCAGGGGTGGGCCGCTTTTGTCAGCTCCCCCGGGGATCTGCCTCTTATTTTTTGGTGTTTGGTGTATCACTGGGCACACCGAGGTATTCAAAGTGTATTGAAAAAAAAATTAAATTACAATGCTTTTAGTGATATGAGGAATTTAATGTTGATTTGAAATACTTGTTGTGGCAGTAACACACTTACTACGGTTTATAGCTCGATTTTTGACATCCGATTCTTGCTCTAAAACTGAAAGACGCAGAGCTCTAAGCAGATCATAAATGCTTGTGAACAGAAACTGTTTTTCTGCATGTGTACATCTAGTCTTGTAAAAGTACTTATCTAAGGGAGACTGATAAAGCACGAAATAAAAATCATCAATGGTCACTTGTTGGTAAAGAGCTGCTACGCCTACAGCATTCTAATATGGTATTAGTCATAAGTGAAACAACTTGGGGATGCTTTTTAGAATCGGGTTAACTCTTAAGATTAGCTGTTGGATTTCAGTGTCAGAAATGCTGAAATTGTGATGGGGAAAGTGTGTTTATTGCTTTAGAATGTTCTATTCCCATCGATACTGAGGCATGCTTTCTTTGGCTAGATGTTAGAGCTCAGGGGAGCATCACAGGCCGGCTGGAAAACAAGATTTACCTTATGGAGTTTGAAAGGTTTTGTTTTCCTTAGGAGAAACAAAAATCACAGTGTAGGCTGATGATAATTGGTTTCACAGCAAACTTGTGTAAATGACGGGAATGAAGTGTACCTAAGTAGTTATACTACTGTCTCTCGTTTCATGCAGTGGCTTAATCTTCAAGTTATTTGTGTGGTTTTGGTTTTTTGCCTTTTAAAAGATATTGGATCTCTAAAAATGAAGCTAAGTATGGTTGAAAGATAAGTTTACTGTTACAAGTATATTTTGACTGGCTGTGCAAGAGTTTGAGCAATATGAATTTCAATGAAAGTGGTATTCTGACAAATTAAGACTTTTCATAGCAATGGAATTCTTTGGCAGGACAACTGTGGACTGTTCTTTTGGTTGTATTGATTTTAAACCAAACAGATTTCTTAAATCACCTAAATTGTTATCTGTGCCACTGCTGTAAATGTGATGCATCATGTTTGCATGGGGGAAAAATATCAGTTTGCTTCCTCCATTAGATTTGAAAACTCATCACAAACTATCATGTTGAGAAATTGATTCCACAAAACAGTTCTTTATTGTCAGTTGCTCTGTAAACTGTTCCGCTTCCTAACATGTTTATTGTGTATTGTCTTGGAAAGTGGTGTAATTCTACCTGAACGATGTACATAATGTGTGAACAAAATGCAGGAGTTGAATGTGTTTTCCAAGAAGAAAAACAAATTAGAAACAAGTCTCTCTTAAGGTTCTGTTCAGGTAGAATGGCTCATTTTTGGTAGTCTTGTATCATTCTCCATTTAGTGTTTTTTAAAAAACGTTTAACTGTGTTTCTCTGTGCTGTTGCTCCTTCAAAAGTTCAGGCTTTAGAGGTATTCTAGGAAATGTGTGATGTTTGGCTTAGATAAAGCTAAAGCTTTTGTGTTTCTATGAAACAATGCAAGCCAAAGATTTGCTTTTGTACTATAAAACATAGGTATTGTTTTATTTCCCTCCACAAAGATCTGCTAGGAACAAAATAAGCAAAGGTGTAGAAGTACCTCTGTGGTGATTGTTTTTTTAATTTGTAAATGAGTAGACTTTCTCATATGTAACCCATGTTCTTAGTGCTTTGAATAGTATCTGTTTAGGTAAGTAAATTTGACTAGGAAAATATGGCATGTGTGCTTGCTGTGCTGTCATATTTTGTCCTTTTAATTCACTGTGAGGATTGTTGGGAGAAAAATGAATGGCAACTGTTGCTTTGACTTCTTGATGATATAGAACAGTAGGAATGTGCCGGACAGATGAGGAGCTCTCCTCTTGAGTAACTGCAGGAATTGCTGTTGATTGTCACTTGAGAAAAAGCATTGGTCCAAGTTATTTTTAGCAGGTTTTGGTTTTACTCTAAAAAGGCAGCTGTTAAGTGGTATGAAGTCTCCAGTGATGTTGTGTAACATTAGGGGAAGTTCTGCATATTGGAAAAATGTGACCATTTCTATGCATGTAAGTAATCACTTCATGCTCTTTTGTAGTAATTTTTTAATTGTAGAAATACTGTAAGAACAAGAGCAGTGAATTAAGAATCTCTGATTGGAATTCTGCTTAATTTGAGGTCTTATCTGCCATGCTGTATTTAATTTGCTTGCTTATTGAGGGAGGGTTTGTAGGGTAATTGGCATTTTACTGTGTAGTGCAGTGTTGGTGTAGGATACTGAACACCTTGGGACCCCTGCAATGCAATCTGTAGAGAGTGTGGGGAGTTGTGTCACCAAACTCTTACAGTTTACAAAATGTAGTAGGATTGTAGGTACCATGTAGTGTATCTGAGAGAGGGTGTGTTACAGTGAGTAAAAGCAGCTTATCTGTCAGAGCCATAGCAAAAGTACTGAATTTTTGATCTGAGGATGATAATGGAGAAATCTCAGCTACTCTTTAATGTTTAAGTGAAAACCTGGGCTGTTTGGCATTATGTCTGCTAGGGAAGTAGTTCATGTGGATCAGAGAAAGAAAGGAGATAGTCAGAGCTTTTCATGAAGGCAGATAGGGGTGTTTCTAGACTTAACTGAGCAAGTACTTCAGCTGGCCTCTATTGGCATGGCTGCAAATGGGAACTGAATTCTCAGCAATGGTTTTTAGGTGCAACAAAACAGGAAACTCTCAGCCATGTACACAACTCTGGTGCCTTCAGAATGGAAAAGATTTCCAGTGCATGTCATGTAAGATGGCTCCAAGCAGCTCTAACACAATGGGGAAGCTTCATAAAATGTGCTACTGTAAATAAGTCCAGGACAGAGATGGCACGTTTTGTTTTCAGGAATTAATATCTATGTGGTTATATAAGTACATCAATTCCTGGGTGGTACCTGGAAGCAATAGGAGACCCAGTGCTGTCTTTTCTAAGTCTTTCACTTGCTGGTTAAAACACCGTATTTCTGTAGGCCATATTTTTAATGACAGTCAAATGTTACTAGTTTCATTTATGTAATAGTGGGTGGACAGAGCTATGATTAAGTAGTTGCTAGAAATCTTGCTATGACTAATCTTGTTTCAGCATTAGTTTCTTAGTCTCAGCCTTTATGTACAAGGATTTATGTTTTGCCAAACAGAGTTCTCTTTAGGAGAGTTGCTTTAACACAGAAGTCTAAAAAAGTTGGTAACATAAGTTGATAAAGGTTGTACCTTATCTGTAAAGGTAGGCTTTAGTGTTTATTTTTAAGACTTATGGCCATAATGATCTGATTCATAGGGCAGTGAGCCAAAAGGCAAGGAAAGCAGGAAACCTAGATGGAGCAAGTCTGAAACAGGGTTGTTGAACGTGTTTTTTCTTGTTAAAATGACTCTGGCTGATTGGTGCTGCAGAAACACTCTACAGGCACTTCTAGGCTTGGAATGAATCTCTTACCACCTCTTTCCTATGCTTGTTTTCTTTAGCCACAGCAGACTCACCAGTTTCAGTGTAAGGCGAGCAAAGGAGCCCGGGTGTAGAAAAATTCTTGATCTGCTGCTGAAAATTGTTGAGTTTAACCTTAATTTGTTAGAAGCTTAAATTCTGTGTAATGAACTTACTGGAAAATGAAGCATTAGACCAAACAGGTTTTAGAAGCATGAGAACATGCAGCCTCTGCACTTCATGAAGTTTTCCAAATAAAATGGCTTTTGCTTCTCTTAGTATTTTAAAGGTTTTCACATTTGTCCTTTTAAAACTGGGCCGGTGTAGCCTGCTTTGTAGCGCTGTGAGTGCAGTTCAGCAGTATATTGAAGCTGATCTAACTGATAGCTCAGGGAGCTGAAATTATTGTCCTAGTGGGGGAGGCAGGGTAATATCTTCCCTTAACTCCTTGTTCTGGCTTGTTACAGAGGCAGTGCATGCTAGTGCAGGAGATAAGATGGGATCTGCTCTTCTGATAGCTGTTAACATTAGCTAGCTGCATTGTCCTACTGCTCCCTGATTCTTTCCCACAGAAGTTTCTGAAGGCTAAATCCCTCTCCTGTTTTTCAGCACAAGTATATCTCAAGCCTGTTACTACAGGAAAATGTTCAGCACTTAATTCTAAAGAACAGAATAAGTGCCCTCTTTCTTGTTGTTACAGCTTGGTAAAAGAGTGCATACTGAAAGGAAAAAATTAACCTCAGACTGTGCAAAGAGCTGGCATCTTGTTTCCTTAGAAGCAGGTGTGAAAAGTAGTGTGGAAAACTGCATAGTATGATCAGAGAGACTTACAGCAGATGGGTTGTTATGCTAGGTGTCAGATCAGAAACATAACATTACAATTAAAAAACGGGTGTGTAGGGTAAAATCCTAGGTAAATTTTTGTACTGAAGCAACTCTTTCACAGCTCAAGTGTTTGAGGTAATGTCATGCTGCTATCCAATAACTTGGGCTAATGCAGTGTGGGACTGCCTAAAGTTTGAGGGACCTGTTACAGATTGAGCTACAGCATAAAATGGTAACTTACAGTTGTGCAAAAGCTCAAGATTCACTTGGCCTGCCTTAATTGTGAGTCAGTTGGTAAGGTTGTCTGGTTAATGTTGAGCATTAAATAATTTTAAATGATGCTTTGAAGATGGCCTTTGATAAGTTAAGGGACAGTACACATGCTGGCAAACGGAGAGATGAAATGCAGTGATTTAAGTGAAAGATAGATAGTAAAATCCATATATGAATGCCTCACAATGTTTGCAGATGGAAAGCTAAGTAGCCCTTCACTAAAGCTTGTTTCTGTGATTTATTTTTTTTTTTAATTTCTGTAGAAGCTAAAGGATAATAGGATATTTTTAGTAATAGCATTTGGTTCTTGGGTTGGGTTTGGTGGTTTTGGTTTTCTTTTTTTAATATTAACTGTAGTTCTAGACTAAAACTCTAATGATTACCTTCAGCTGGTGAAAACTTTAGTTCAGAAGGCTCACAAGTCAAACCTAATACTAATGGCAAGCAAGACTGTACCTTTCAGTACAGTAAGGCTTCAAAGTTACTGCTGACTCGCTTTGTGCAGATCGTTGTAGTGATAAAACATCTGTAAGGCAATACAGTTTTCCTTGCATGGGAGTTTGTCTGTTTGAGAAGAGTGATGGGGAAGAATTGTAAGTCTGGGCATTACTGCTTTTGATCAACTAGTTGCACACTCACCTCTGGAAATTCTCACACTGTTAAAGGATTATGCACTTAGTGAGAAGCCAGCATGGGAACCAGTCTGCAGTGCCAGAAACACTCTTTGCAGTGTCTTATTTCTTAAAAGAAATATGCTCCAATTTCAGGTTTTCCAACCCTTTAATTGAAACAGTAACAAAAATTCAATGGTGGTGTTCATCTAGTGTTTGACTCTAGATAAGACGTGAGGAGGGTGGAGAGGGAATGAGCTGACTGCCAGTTTTGAAAGAAACCTGAAATAGAACCTTGCCCTGCTCCCATTTGAAGCTGTTCAGAATGAGATTGGTGAGAAATGGTTCAGTGTTTCAAGTTCTCCAATATTGGAATGTAATTTATCTATAAATCAGTTTATGAAATGTTTGAATAGTTGACAAAGGCATGTGGGGAATAATTTTGCAATGGCAACAGACATTGTGAGGATTATAATTTGTACTTGTTCCTCAAATATTCGAAAGTACCAATGTTGTGAGAATACATTTTTCAGTCTTATGTGAAAGTTTACCATTTTGTGGAAGAGATAACAGTTTTGGAGTTGGGTAAAGGGTATCTGGAAATGCTTTTCAGTTTTTTTTCAATTTCAGGGATTTGGAGTAAGGCTGTCTTGATGAGTACCCAGTCATGAACCTAACAGATGTTAGTAGTCTTATTAATATTTGTGGATTTTTTTGGTCTAAAGATTAACAAAATTTGTTAATTTAACACTTCACATAATGGGTGGTTGTATTAGGTGTGTTTTAATTACCAGTAATCTTAAAGCTATAGTCTGTTAGCTGTTTTCTTTCACAACAGTGACTACTGACACTCAATTGTTTCTTAGATGACTGGATGCAATCTTCTTCCCTAAAACAAATATTATTTCCCAGTATTCAGGATGAATGTGTTTCACATGTGAACTTTTTCTTTTTACAGTGCTGTAGGTAAAACATGCCTACTCATCAGTTACACAACCAATGCATTTCCTGGAGAATATATACCCACTGTGTAAGTACTTCTGAAATGCTCACAACTCATTTGTGCTTATTGCCATTCCAGATTCCATATTGGAGTCGTTTGAATTGTCTGCAAGCACCTCTCAGTTTCATCTTAAATGTTTAACTGAGTATCTAGGTGTGTGCAAGAAGCATTTTGGGCTTTTACTTCTTAGCACAGTCATACCTGTGCTTGTTCATGCTCTGTCAGCTTAGCCTCTGCCTGCCCTCTAGGCCTAGGTTATTAGGGACTAACATTTACTAACATTTTATCAGTGCTGTTCTCTTCTAAAATAATGTATTATTTATATCTTTAATGTAATTCATAATAAGCAGTCTCAAGGCTGAACAGCTTGTAAAATGTCATATCTGAATCAGAAATAGTTTATGCAGCTAGAGGTTGATTTTCATTTGTTCCTTCCACATTTTGTGCTGCCGCCTGTCCTCTCAGCCAGCCACAGCTCTGTACCTCCTCAGGCAAGACTGTGGGGACTCATTTATTTTGGTGCTTCCTGTTTTCTGGCATGTAAGAATTTGTTAGTATCAGTGTTAGTGTAGTTCCCTTTTTGAGGGCCTGTTGGAGGGAGGTGTCTTAGACACAAGCAGCTTTTTGCCCTTTCCAGATATCTCTCTTTTTATGTCTTCTCTGTAATTATTAGTGATTTTTTCAGATAACAAAGTACATTCTAATGATGTTTACAGATGGCTTCAGTAAACTTTCAGAGGCCTTGTTGTCTTAATTGTTCCTATTTCTTTTTCTGGTCTAAAATTCAGATTTTTGCATTACAGTATGCTTGTATTTCCAGTAAATGTAGTTTACTCTTAACAAATCATTGAAACCTTTGTACATACAGTATTGGTAAAATAAAAATTACGCCTCTACTGGTCCCTGGTTATTAACTTCTGATATTTCATTGGAGGATTTTTTTTCCATTAGCAGGGCTAAAGAAATTTTTTTTTCTAAGGATTCCTGGGTTGTTGCTTATGTATCTTCTATTCTAAATCTTACAAAACGAGAGAGATTAACTTGCTGAGTGTCCCACTAAGACTGGAAAGTGCTTGCTAAGCATGTCACCTGCTTTCCCGTGCTTACTGAGATTAATGCTTCCTTTGGAGGAGCAATGAAAAAGATTACTTCTGCTTAGACTGGACCAAGTCTGTTGTGCATGTTGCTTTTCCTTCCATTACCCAAGGCTAGGCTCACTATTTAAAGGACAGTGTTACTGTTTCTGGGGGACACAAGGATGCAATAAAAATGTTTCCTTTCACAGTGTTCCTAGTGAGGACTCTAGCCAAGTCTTTGGGCTCCCTGTTTTAGTGCAAGCTTACACAGCTAATTCTTCCTTTATTTTTTTTTTTAGTTTTGACAACTACTCTGCTAATGTAATGGTTGATGGAAAACCAGTCAACCTGGGTTTGTGGGACACAGCTGGTCAAGAAGACTATGACAGACTACGTCCACTCTCCTATCCACAAACAGTAAGAACTAGTGTAAAACTAAAAAGAATCTGTACAGCTTTGTCAAACTTAAAGGTTTTTATTTTTTTAACAGAAGGTTGATGTCATATCTGGAGCTGTATTTCTTAGGAACAGTGACTCATTGCAAGCCATCTTCCTTCATCCTACATGCTGTAGCTGTAATTGTGTGGTCTTTGATGTGCATACTGTTGTACAAATGTTAACGCTTTCATGCTTGTGTATTTGCCTGCACCCATACTTGTTGCCTTTTGTTTAACTGCAGCCTCAGAATCAACTAGAATGCTTGATTTAAAACAAGATGAAAAACACAAACAAAACCTACCCCAAAACAAAACCAAAAAACCCTTGTGAATAGTTCCCTCAGCTGGTCCATTGATTTTCAGGTTAGCTGCCTGCCAAAAGCAGGGCTTGTTTTTGTTTTCAGGCCTGCTGTTTGGCTGCAACCTGAAACTGTCACTGCTAAGCACTTGATAATTGCTTAGTGTCTGTAAAGATGTTCTAAATGCAAAAGAGGCAATGCTGAATGAAGATATTATTGGTACTGACAGAGGCTGCCTTGGAGCTTTCTAA
The DNA here is from genome assembly GCF_027791375.1 of Indicator indicator. Taxonomy (NCBI): domain Eukaryota; kingdom Metazoa; phylum Chordata; class Aves; order Piciformes; family Indicatoridae; genus Indicator; species Indicator indicator. The sequence goes on along the minus strand of NC_072031.1, from coordinate 9,679,561 downwards.
TGTACTTAAGGCTGTGGCTATTTTATTACTTGCTGTAGTTCATGCTGTAACATCGATACAAATGTGCTTCTGTCTTCCATGCTTGCAACTGGTTAAGTCCTGTTTGCAGGCTGCATCTTTTCTTGTGTAAGGAAAATGCTGAAGTGATTTGCTGTGCTTTTTCCAGTGCAACTTCAGCTACAGTTATCTCTGTAGAGGCTGGTTTTTAGTCTCTTTAGAGCAGTTACTTTTGTCTGGTGGAACTGTGCTGTAAGTAAAGAAAGGTCATTTGCAGGGTTTTTTGGTGTGGATTAATATTGCTGTTAACTGTCAAATTCTAACAATGTAAAAGGCAAAATGGTGCCATTCACAGCAGAATAATGTAAATCTTATTTAATGAATTCCAGTGCTTCTTTTTCGTAAGCTGTTTTAATTCACAATTTTCTTTAATCCACTACTCACTAACTTACACAATTAGGCTTTCCCATTGATTCCCAACTGCAGTAGAAATGCCAGCAGTACCTGCCTTTCTAGGAAGAGAGATAATGGAAAGCTGTTCTTATCTAATATTTATGGGATATTAAGAACTTAAGATTTCATGAAGTATCTCAAGGTAGAAAAAGGTATGTTGAAAGATCACTCAATAGTGTGAGAAAGCAGAGTTGTGTAATTCCTCCTCTGTGACAGAAGGACAGAATGCATGTGCATGTCTTCAGCCTGCTAAAATAACTTTGGCTTTCAGACTGCAAAAGAATTCCATTTTAGGATACTTTTGGAGAAAATAGTCTTTTCTGTTGTATATCTGTTACATAAAGGTTTTATGTACAGCAGAAAATGAAACAGGGTGGTCTTGAACTTCTTATGAAGTAGTCTTCAGATTTCAGCCTTGTGCAATATGTAAGAATTGCCATCCCTTAAGGGTACCCACAAAACTAACAAAAAAGCACAGAGGAAGAGAAAATGGAGCTGGTGAAGCCTGACTTGAAGTATCTGCATTCAGCCTCCTGCTTCCTTCCCTGTGCTATTTAAAACTCACCCCTTGCATGTTCTTGTGGTCCTGTTTCCCAGTGTGTGCACCTGAGCTTCTGGGCAAGGTGACAGTAGGTACTGCTGATTACTTGGCCAGTAAGTGTATCTCCATTCAACACCCAGCAGTTCAGCAGCTCTTCACAGTAAGGACTTTGCTCTATCTGAGGCATTAATTTGTACCTTTTCCCCTTATTTATATTTTTTCCTTAAAAATACACAGGAATTTGGTAGATTCTGCTGCATGTATTTGAAATCTGTCATTATTTTAAAATATTTGGGAAAGAAAGAAGTTGGAACAGAACAGGTAGTTAACTTTGTTTCCTCAGACAACTAATCCAAAAAGAAAATTCTGTAAGGAGGATCCTCATGATGAGAAGCTTGCTCTTGCCAGTCTCTTCTGACCTTGTAGACAGACATTTACAGGTTTTTGGGGGAAGTCTGGTGGTCTGTTCTGGGTGCAGGCAGTTGGTTGTGCTGAATTACAGGGCAGCGTCTCTCTCTTAAGAAGAAAAGTCATGTGTATATTTGTGAACACAAATCTGACTGAGAGAACATTTTCCCTTAAAGCCATTTTAGGAGTAACTTTATCTCCTACTGTTACTAGGTTGGAGGAACCAATGGTAAGAGTAGATCTTCCAGTCTGACAGATCAACCTATTGCCGTATGTAACGTTAACTCCAGTTCCAAGTTCTGCCATCTTGTCTTGCTTACCATAGTGATAAATTGGCCCCTATTTTATAAACAGCTACTTTCTTGGAACTATCCAATTGAGAACTCTGTTACCAAATCTCTGTAAAAGTTGCTAAAAGTTCTCTTGCAAATAAATAGCTTTTCCTCCTAATTGTTAAGATTGGTAGTGTGCAAGACACCTGAAATCTCCATGTAATTTCTTATGGTTACACTGAATTTTTCTGCTCTCTGGAGCTAGCAAAGGAAAGAGTCTGCACAGTGTACAAAACTTCAGTTATCACAAAGCTGCAGAATTGGAGAACAGAAGTAGTGGCCATAGTATCACATTATTTGATGTTGTTTCTTCTTCTGGGACGCTGCTACGGAAACTTGTTGGGTGATGCATGAACATGGGTTGCAAGTGCTTAGCAGTGCAGATGTCAGCTGCTGACCTAACAAAATGCCGTGAAATGCAGCACAATCAACTAACAATCTGAAATGCCTGATTCTGTAACACAGTTGATACTGGACTAAATGCGGATGCAGAGGTAGGTTGGGGAAAGTTGGGCTTGCTTGAGAGATGCATGAGTTGTAGATCACACAGCAGGACTACAGTCTTCATCAGTTTAGGTCAAGAAACATAATTTGTGGTTCTTCTGAACACTTACAGACTATGGTGTGTCAGGTGTGAAGCTCCTTGTTCTTTGAGGTCTGCAGTGTACTGTGCTCTAAAACGATTTTACTTGCTCTTGCAACTTTTCTTTTGCCTTCAATTGACAAGTGAGCTGTGTATTATTTAGAAGGGGAAGAAGGAAGAAATTCTGAAATATTTTATACTGACATTCAATAGCAGTTACAGTTCTGAAAGATTGCATACTGTATACTTTGCCTTTGCAATTTAAGACTAGTTTAGGCTAGTATAGTAACAGTATATTAATGTTTTAAAATTTGGTGCCAACAGCTAACACTGCAACATCCTATGCGTCTTTAAAGGCTTAAATCACTTAGAGGTCTGCAAAGAGCATCCAGCCTAAGTTCAGAAGCCAGTCTGATTCATCTTTGCTTCTGTTTGTCAAGGATCTGAAGTGTTGGTTTGTTTTGGTGGTTTTTCTTTTTCTTTTTTTTCCCCTGTCAGTGAGGGAGAAGGAATGACATGAAATAAAAGATTGCAGTGTAGTGCTGGTTTTAGTTGCTGGCTTTAGTGGTTTTAGTTGCTGGTTACTGCAATAGCTGACGATATCAACTTGACTACAGTCTAGTTGTTGGTTCTCCCTGCCCTTTGTGTCTGCTTGTAGCTGCCTGGGAATGGATCTCCCATTGGGAAAGGTACCTTTAATTTTTATGTGCAGCTGTATTATACCCCTTAACTTTTGCAAGTGTGATACAGGTGACAGAGTGATACACGTGCCATGACACTGGCCTGTTCAGAGTTGAGATTTGCAATGGTTGCTCTGCTGGGCTAACTTCTGTCAACTTGTTTTGTAGGATGTCTTCTTAATCTGCTTTTCCCTTGTCAGTCCTGCTTCCTTTGAAAATGTCCGTGCGAAGGTAAGTGCAAGCTGGTAGCACTTTGTCTAAGGGTTCAGCATAGGGTTCACTTTGCAACAGTGTCTGGAAATGCATTAGGTGGGATTTATTTGCTTTTTTGTAAGCAATGTGAAATGTGGTTTGAAAAGACAGAAATCCGTTTGCCTAAGTGAAGTCACTGAAGGTCAGTGTTCATAGAACACTCTTAAGTATGAATTGTTCCTTTCAATTGATAGGGTAACAGAAATGTAAGAGTTTTCAACCAATGAGGTACTAAGATCACAAATAGGAGCTTTCCTTTTAGTGCAATGCAAAGTAAAAAATCCTCAAATGTATGTAAAAATTAGGTTCATAGCACTTGTTTCTTACATCAGCCAGTATTCTAGTACATGGTTTGCTACTGCTGCAGTCTTTCATCTCCGTGGACAACTCAGCTGTATGATGGCTTTGTGGAGACTTCACAAATGAGAGGTGGTCTCCATGGGTGGGAGAAGTGTAGGTCAGGGTTTTTCTGGCATGTGGGAAAAATACAGCCCCTTAACAGGGTAAACTTTAAGTTCTGCAGAGTACCAGCTGGCCTCAATGGAAATGTTTTGCAGTTGTATGTTCTAATACAGCCTTAATGGGGTCTTATGATCTCCCCTTACTCTTTGACTCTTGAAAGTGTCATGGGCTCTGAGCCTTTCAGTCTTAATGTTGGAAAGCCTCTGTGGAAATCTTCCCCCACACAACCTATGCTGGTTTCTTGCAGTGGTATCCTGAGGTGCGGCACCATTGCCCCAACACCCCCATCATTTTAGTGGGTACCAAACTCGATCTCCGGGATGATAAGGACACTATTGAGAAGCTGAAGGAGAAGAAACTGACTCCTATCACCTACCCACAGGGCCTTGCCATGGCAAAAGAGATTGGTATGATGGCAACGGGGTTATTCTTCTAAATTTGTGAAGATGATGTATCTTAATTAAAATAAATGCCTGGCTTTCATTGTGGAGTTGGCGAGAAGCAGTGCTGCTGGAACTGAGGAGAACTGCTTTGTAATTGCCTATTTGCCTTCCTTCCACAGGTGCAGTGAAATACCTCGAGTGCTCCGCGCTTACACAGCGAGGCCTCAAGACAGTGTTTGATGAAGCTATCCGAGCAGTTCTGTGCCCCCCTCCTGTAAAGAAGAGGAAGAGAAAATGTCTGCTGCTGTAAATGTTACCCTCCCCCAGCCCAATCCCAACCTTGTGCTTTGCTCGGAACAATGGAGCATTCACATTTAATGCCAAGTTTTTCTGTTCTAAATTAGTTCTCTTCCATAAATTCTTGAACCAGTCAACAATTTCATGGTTTCATTTGTTTAAAGTTACCTTGCATTCTTCTCAAACTCCTGAAAAGACAAACCTATGTAAAGCCTTATTTTTAAAATCCTGTTCTTGCTCAATTAAGTGTTGCCAAACTATCTGCTGAACTAAGTTGCATCGTTGTGCTACAAACACTAAGCACTAAACCGTTTTTTAAAGATTTTTCTTGAAAATGACTCTAATTTCTGGTAGGAAATGCAAAACCTTTCTAGTTTTTCACAGTAAGTAACTACCGTGTAATTAGCAAACCACTGCACTCCAGTGTGCTTGATTACAACCCACAGTCGTTGCATAGTGTTGTGTAATGACCCTAAATCTTTGACAATGACTGACACCCTTGAGTCACAGTGTAAAATGCTTTATCCTTGGTGAGGGCTTGGTTGCAATCTAGTTCTTGCTGCTGTGATTTAAACAAAATAAATAACTGTTCTTACTGAAGTGTATCTAGTCCTTTTGACAGCATTCTGTTGTGACGGATAAATGAAAATTGCATCAATGATAGTGCCAGACAGTATTTTTTACACTGTACAGCTGACTTACACTACACTGCCAGAGCAGCTGAAACTGAATTGACTCTTATTGCAGGTTAAAATCAGGGACCATTTTCCTCGAGGTGCAGTAGTGGAGGAGAGGCTGGCGTTCATCCGTGAATTCCTTTGAATTTTCAAGCAGGGCATTCATTTAGGTACAGTTCTGAACCAGTCATTCCCACAGCTGTTGTGTAGTAAATGCTTTTCTTGTAGGATCTCTTCTGATTGAGCAATATAACTTGTATTTTGAAACCTGATGATAGAAATTTGCTTTTCTTTTTTTTGTAGAGTAGTGTTCAAGCATATCCTCCTAATTTTCCTGTTACTGCTGACCCAGTAAGTTATATGCTTTCTGAGGAGCTTTTAGTTTATTAACTAGGTGTAAAAATCATGTGAAGCAGCTTTACACATTTTAGTAATTCTTTTTTTTTCTATTTTAAACCTCTATAAAACTCTGAACCCTCTCAACTATCACTCTTTGCCAGATGTCCCCACCACTGTAACATTACTAATGCAGACAAGTGTTCTCGATGTCACTACATGTACATGTGCAGCATAGATGGAGTAATGGTAATTTGGGTTTGTGAGGTTCTGTAAATTAGTGCTAATGTTCTGTACGTTCTAAACTGGCAGGAATGCAATGTTGGACTACACCTTTCCAACCACTACAGCAGAAATGAAAAAGAAAAGTTGCAAAATTGTGAAGTTTTTACATTGATCTTTTGCTAATGCAATTAGCAGTATGTTTTGCATGTATGACTTAATAAATCCTTGAATCACATGTGTGGTGGTAATGTTTGAGTTTCTGAGCAAGTGTTCTCTTTCTGGTACCACTGTGAATGAAGTGTTCTTCTGGTGCCAAGAGCTGCATGGGGCACTTGTCTCCTCTGGGGGTGTGTGTGCTGACCACAAGCTTTCAGTGGTGCCTTGATGTTAAGAACCACCACACAATAGGGAACTTAGCAACGTTTCTTCAGAGCTCTCACATTGAGTCATTACTAGCTCCTGCTGCTGCTTATGCAGTGCTTTAAAGCTGCTGCCAGCCAGAGAAAAAAACAAATCCAAAACCTGTTTCATTCTGTGCAAACAAAATTGTTACTGCTTTAATGGTTTGTAAATGATGGCTCTGGTGCAGTATTATTTGAGCTAAAATGTCTCAGATTTTTAACCTTTTAATATTACAGCTGTGCTGTATGCTTGTTAGCTCCCCTGTCTCCACCACTGTCGCCTCCTTGAAGAGGAAGCACGTGCTAGGCCTTTGGTGTTGACTTTCCTCACTGCACAGCATCTAGCTCTGAACAGCCAGCAATCAGTAACTTTTGTCTTGCACCCAGCACACCTGAACAGAAGACAACAGGTTTCTTAGAGTGCATTTTATTTTGTCTCCATATTAAGTATCACAGCAACAACATCCACACAGTTAACCACAGAAAACTTTACGTATTTCTGTTTGTTTTTTTTTTTTTGACAGATGCTGCTGAGCCTTTAAAAAACAGAAGTTAAAAGTAGCTGCACACTAGAAACAAGGAACCCACTTTTTAAAATCAGCACAACTGATTATACACTTCTGGTAGAACTGGATTGGTGCTCTCAGAGCTAGAGCTGGTGATTAAGATGACAGGAGGGCATGAATAATTTTTTTTTCCTCTCATTAAATAGTTAACAATATTAGTTCAGCTTAAAATCAATAAAAGTAGTCATGTGGGCCAGCAAATAGAAAAGACAGGTCAAGTAAAGAATATTGCACATGTATACCCAAGCAGCATTTCACCACACCACCCCCAGATCCTACCACAATCTGTAATAGTGCAATGGTTCAGAACCACCCCATGCCAGCCCAGCGCAGCGCTGCCTGCACACTGCTGCAGCCCTGCTCACTTACCCGGCTTCAGCCACTCACCCCTGCAGGGCATCGCTTTCTGGGCCTTCCTTTCCTATGATGCTCTCCAGGCTCTGCAAGGGTTGGTCACAGGGCACTAAGACAATGGCTTGAAGTGACTCCAAAGCAGAACTGGACTTTATGTTTAATTTGTAAGGTCTGACAGAGCTTGGGTGTAGGCCGCGCTGTTCTCACACATGCTCGCTTTGGTCAAGTACTCAGCTGACGCCTCTGCTCCTGTGTGCTCATGTCCACAGGCTTAGCTAGAAGGTGTCACACTATTCATTGTGTAAAAGCTCAGCCTTCAGCAGCAACGCAGAATCTGTGCTTCGACCAGCAGAATGGGACTTGGGTTGCTGCAGACCAAGGGCACTAAGGCCCTTGTTTATTTTACACAATGTGTGAAGTACTGAAACCCACTTCAGTAGGAAAGTGGAGTGGGTCCTGAATACTTGAGACTTGCAGTAAACCCCCACAACTCCTCTCCCAGCTCTGGTTATACCACATCGGTGTTACATTCTCGTGTTTGACAAGAAATACATGATTCATGTTCCTGAGACAAACTGTTCAGAGCTTTTAGCACAACATCTGGCATGTGGTCTGTTATCATCTTGGGACTTATTAAAATGCTGCTGAAAGTTGTTTCGTTTGACCACCGTGCCGAATATTTAATATCTGAAGAGCACAACCTAGGAAAGAAAACACCACAAATACAATGGCTCAGACTGTCAGCACCGGTGCTTGACACCAAGCCTGGAACAGAACCCTACAGCCTTCAAACCTTGCTCAGGGAGGAACTGGAACCTTCTCAACCTGACAAATAATGCACAGAACAGTCTGAGCAAAGCAGGATGAGGGTTAAACATTGGCCATTCACAGGGTTCCTATCAAGTTTAGGGAATAAGTCACCGGTACCAGCAGAAAAACAGGCACCTGTGATGTATTTAGGATCATTGTTTTATAGAACCTGAACAGGACGTGTGCTAGTTCAGCTAATTAAAAAAACATGATTAATTGCTCTGCTGGGGAGTAAATGGAGGAAGAGAAGGAAAAGAAGGAAAAGAAATAATAAAAGTAAAATAAAAGTAGCCATTGAGAGAGCCTGTCAGGTCACAGGCAGGTCACAGGTACTTGAAGCAGCTAACTTGTAAATCCAGGATTAAAACTGTTGAAAATGTGAAGCTTAAATTAAATATGAATCTACTGCATAGGAGGAAAAAAAAAGTGCATTTCCTCTCCACCCCTCTTCTCTTTTGTAAGGTATAGATTTTAATTTTTCTTCTGTAAGAGGGTCTTGTGCACCTTACAGATACTCCTACTTACATTCCAGAATGGAAGAGGGTATCAAGGACTACACAGCTTGTGGGTTGTTTGAGGTGGTTTTGTCCAAAAAAAAATCCAACATCAGAAAATAAAAAGCCCTAAACACAACAACTCTGCCCCACCAAAGCCATAATCCTCATCCCTTCTGCAGTTTCAGCTTTTCTGTTGTCTTTGTGTCTCACTTTCCTGTGCCCACAAAACAGGAGCAAAGGGCAGGAAACTAGAGGCTGCATGGGCACTCTGGCTACTGAGCCTCTCCAGTCTGGTTGGGGTGGTACTCCAGACAGTATTTTGCCTCTTTCTCATCACCGTTATTCATGTGACTACTCAAGAACTGGGTATTTGGTTATCCCTTCTTTGCTACCAGGACACAAGACTGTAAGGACTGCAGTCTCAGGTAGGACCCTCAGCTTGCCAAACCTCAGCTTTAAAATCTTATTTAAAATCATCCCTTGAGCACACGTGGGTGGAACAGGGGACACAGGCAGCAAGAGAGTGAGTGTCCAGGGCTCCAACAGAAAGAAGCAGGGAGGGTCAGAATAAAAACTGAAGGGCTGGCTGATGTGTAATAACCCAGGAGGGGTACTGCAGATGCAGAGCTGATGCAGAGCTGGAAACATGCTTTGAAAGTGGGAAGCAGCTTTAAGTAGATTGTAAGAAAACAGGACAGTGGCATTCGTCATTCTACTCACCTCCTAGAGCTGGATTCTTCTACAATGTGGATGATCTTTCCAGGAAGATACAGACGAGGATACTGAGGTGGTGAATTTAAGTGAGACTCATCCTCCAGGGCATGGTATGAAGGTGACCGATGCACCATTAAACTCTCCTCAGCTAGAAGTGGCTGGTTGAGGGCATCTTGGTTTCTACCATCCAGCTCAGTTGGGAAGTTATCTGGATCTCCTCCAAATACTTCATACCAACACCCACGCAGCAAAATCTGGTACTGAGTTCAGAAAGAAAAGGTCAAACTGAGGCCTGGCATCTCCAGGTAACTTCTAGTTGTGTGCTTGCATGCACATCATTGGAAACCACAATTAGGAGATGCTACCCAAACTTTGTGCTTGATAAAATCTCCTTACTGAATTTTCCCCACAGCAATACCTATTTCACCAGTTTCTAACCCAAGCCACTGTAACACTGCAGAAAACATCACCGTCTTTACCAGCTGAACTTCTCTGGGTGGATTCTGCTCTGCAGGTTTAAGCTTTCTTGCAGCTATAATTTCTGTCTGTTATCTTACTCCGCATTTATGACTCCTGATCCTGGCACTGCATGGAAATTATGTGGGTACAGCAGAGTGAGCTTTAGAAATGCTGGAAAACAGCAAGTTTAAATCTTTAATCTTAATTGGTGATTCTATGATTTAGGCTACCCCCTACATCTCCAGCTGCCAGGCACCAACACTGTCACAGCACTTTCAAAACTGTTTTCACCAACAGTAATAAGAAAAGGTAAGCAATTAACTCTGTAACAGAGAAATAATTTGCTTTCCAAATGAATTAAAACCAGACACCTCTGTTCCTGAAGACTGTAACTCTTGTGTAAGAATCAGAAATACAGGCACCAGCTGTCACTAATAAAAGCTGGCACTTAATCCTTGTACCAATTCCACCGATTTTTAACCAGGAACTGCATTTAGTTACCTTGGGTCTGTTGCAGTTTGCTACAATTCTCACTATTCTCCTCTTTAAATCCTCCATGTTGGGCATACTCAACCTGTTGAAACACACAGGACAAAATGAAGTCTCCTATTCTCTGCAGTCTAATGCATCCCAGAAGGAACAATTGAAAACCATTTCATCTCACCTTGCAACAAGGTCCTTTCCAACAATGACTGAAACGATGAAGCGCTTTGTGTAATCTGCAAGTGATTTGCTTAATAGAAAAAGAGAAGAGAAGCCCTTTAGATACACTAAAGAGATGTCCAGCTTCAGTTTTATGACTGTTCCTGTTCAACAAAAATACAAATAGGTGGCACCAGCAGCAGTATTTGCAGTCAGCTCTTCAGCAGACTTTCAGATCTACTCCAGCTGAGGGACTAACTTCAATGCTGACTGTAGCGGTATGTGTAGATATTGAAGAGGCCAAGCTGCACTAGGTCAGGTGAGCATTTCATTTCCAAAAACATTTATTTTAATCCCTAATAACAGTATCTGATAGAACTGGCTAGATGTATTCATTCTGTAATATTCCCCCAAGAACTTGACTGCAACTTGAGATGGAGCACACAGCCCAGAGTTACCATCTAACATAAACTGAAGATTTTTGTATCTCAGACAAACCCAGAAGGCTCTCACCTTAGCAGTCCTCCTGGAGGAGAAAAGGCATAACACCTTAACGTTGGGAAAGAGTTCCTGAGCATGATTGCCAGTATCGAAGCTGTTCCACCACCCAAACTGTGACCAACTATCACAAGTTTATATTCCTACAGACAGAAGACCAAAACAGTGACACAGAAAAAGCTTTGTGTAATTTTTCTGGCAAAATGAGCGATTTGGAAGGTAACTTACTGGAGCAATTGTGAAAGCCTGGTTTAAAATGCCATCGTTTATTAGCTTTCGATAGATGTAATTTGCAGCTTGAGTAATTCCCTGGAAGACAACATTTCAAGTTAGAAGAGAAGGGTGCATCTACATCTGAAGTGTGACACCTGTACATCTTAAATACAGCACCACCATGGAACAATTTTCTTTCTGCAAAGCTGCTCTTCTCGTCCAACATTCTCCTGGTCTAGTTGTAACTAGACCAAGGGGTCTTGTACATAACACTGAAAAGGGTTTTTGGTATTTAATAAGGACATTAATTCTGACAAGAGGGTTACAAATTCTACCTTGCATGCTCAGAGTCAATATTTGATGCAACAACACAGTCACTGAAATAATTTGTACTTTCCATCTCACAAGGAGAGCACTGTTCTGTTTAACTAAAGGATCCCAGGTACCTGTAGCTCTCTGACTGCTGAGATGACTAACAATCAGCTACAGACTGCACACACCTTATGCACAAAGCCATTCTCTAGAACATCCTCCAGTGTCAAGTCTTCACAATCTGCTGACAGGTCAGTGAGAATGTCCTGTAAACAAGACAGCTTTTGTCAGGCCTCTCTGCAGAGCTTCATGGTCTCTGCTGCTCAATTTTGCCACCAGACCATCATCAAGCTGACTTCCAAGCAAATACTACCCACCATAAATCACCACCCAAACAAACATACACAGCAATCAACTCTGCTTTCAGCAACTATTTCCAAGTGTAATCACAAGCACCACACATGCACCTGCACTCAGACTGAAAAGAAATTACCACTGCCCACCTTCTGCTCTCTTCCAGTGGCCATCCAAGCCCAGGAGGATCTTATGACTTAGGCCTGTTAAGACTCATACCTGTCAGTGATTGTTTTCAATGTGTGCCAACGTAACACAATTTCCTCTAAATACAAGGACTTCACCCATTTCTGTAAAGCTAATGATACCTCAAAAGACAAGGTTCCTCTCACTGCAACCACAATAGCTTCTTTTTTGTGATCCAAAGCAACATAAAATGGAATCTCATAAATCTGTAAGGAAAAAACGTAATCAGTGAAGCCAAAGTCTTTTCTCACCTTCTGAAAGCTCTTACTCAAGCTCTCTTTATTATCTTATGGAAAAAAAGATGAATTATTTTCTACCACATTATTTTAAGTGCCTTTATTGCAATACTGAAACAAAAGTGAATGTTTCAGGGCCTGTTTTCATTTGGCTTTGCATCTTGCACATGACAAATGCTGAAGGCAAAGTAGAAACGTCACCCCTTGCTTTCACTGAAATTATCACTGTTTTTTTGCAGATTGCTTACCTTGTTATGAAAACTGATATGAATGAAGTCTCTGTACTGCAGTCCTGTTATTCTTAGGATGGATCCAAAGTGAAAGTTATGACGGTCACTGCCAGTTATATCAGAATCTGTTGGCCTATTTCTGCAACTAACAAAAAAGAAGAGAAAAAACTTACTATGTTCACATTTTTTTAGGTTTCCTTTCCAGGAATCAAACTCAGTTACACTTGCAGAGGATTTCCGTCAGGAACCAAATGCTCTTTCTGGTTTATTGTTTTTAACCAATAGTAGCAGCAGTCTGACACGAGATGTTGTTACCTCTGCCCAGTGTGCCATACACTTTCAGTTCAGGGACTGCCTGCTACACCACTGCCACAGGAGTACCAGCAGAGCAAACAAGGCAGTAAGAAAAGAACTGTTAAGACTACAGGCCAATAACAGAAAATACAAAGCAGCGAAAGAGGCAATTCAAACCAATTCCTGTACAGCAGGCTAATCTCATGTTTATCCATTGTATTACATGTTTGGGCTGTTTTCCAAGTCATGCATATTTCAGTAGGTTAAATAATTTCATGTTCTAAATGTGCATACGTGCCCAAAAGAGCCTCATTTTGAAACACGTTTGCCTTAATTCCAATTCTTCCTTTGCCATTTTGCTAAATGAGTTTTCTTTCTATTAATCACAAACTTTGCTTAAGAAACAAAAGCTACTCTGAGGGTGGAAAAAATGTTGGGATTCTGCTGCTATTTTTGATATTTTAATTTGTGAAAGATAGTTCTACCAGTCAAGCTCATGTACTCTCAAAAAGCAAAATAATTTAATGCAACAAAAATACTGCTATTGAAACTATTTTATTTCTGTTAACATTAGTTAAATAAAAAGAAGCTATGTGGGTTTAAGCTCTTGATTGGACCTACCAGTCACCATTGAGCTTACAGAGTGCAGTAAATGGGTTGGTGTATATGTAGTAGGGCCAGCCATAAGCAGCTGCAGCAAACAGCATATAGTGAGCAGCATTCTCCAGTTCGATATCCAAATCATCTGTCTGAAGGGACACAGGGAAAGAAAAAAATGAAGAGAGAGAGGAAAGAAAGTGTGTAAGACAGTGCCAGAATAAAACCTAAACACAGACTAGTGAAAACCAAGGTACAATGACATAAGCACTGTTCAAAAGCAAAACCTGAAGGTTTAAGAAGAACTAAAACCAGCCACTCCTATTCCAGGGAGAAGTCTCTATTTACAAAGCTACACAGCTCAAGAATCTTGAAAAGCTCTCATTAGTTTCTTCCAATATGTATACACTGATAAGCTCAATGCTGAAAACAATATTAGGTCCAAATATGTTACTTAAGGATGTCAAAGGAATAGCTAAAGAGTCTCTCCCCATCATATTTGCTGGATTCAAAAGGAATTTGATAGGAATTGGTTGAAGTGGAACTATATACTTCCATAAAACACATATCAAAAGAAGGTAAAATCATTTACAAAGGCATTTTACCACAGAGGACTAAAATATCAACCAGCAAACTGTCACCCAGGTATTTGCTGTAGACAATTTAAACAGACCACAATACCAAAGACTAACTTTTCAGTTCTATGCAAATAGTATTAAATATTCATTTTCTCTCTGTTCTTTCTCTCCCAACTCTTCAATAACGATCAAATGTCCTAAATGGGTCCTTTTTGTACTAAATGCCCCATTCATAAAGTTTTACTTATGCACAAGCAGACAAAGGTTTTAACTGCAAGCTCATCAAGACATTTTCACTGCATGCATTAATAATTTAAATAGTTGAGAATTTTTAAGTATTTAAATTTTGTTTAAAAAAAACAAACAACAAACCCAAAAACCTTTGTGTGTTTCAATTGGATCTGGCACTATCTAGAGTAACTGCAACAAAGACTGCAACAACCCCATCTTACCACAAGAGATGATGGAGAATGACACAAGACTTCTTCAGGTTCTTTTGGGCAACTTTCCATTTTATCTTGCTCTTGATGGAGCAGAGTCAAGCCAGCTGCTATGTCACTTGGCACCAGATCAGTGTCCTGTACAAAGAAATGAAACAAAAACCACTTAAAACAAACCCACAGTTCCCCATAGAATGACTATCCTATCAGAAATTTCATGTGGAACTCTCTTTTTTCAGTCTGTATAAATGGAGAAACAGGTCACAGCAGGATCTAACCTCCCAGCCCTTCTGTGCATATTGGATTTCTTCAGCAGGTCAGTTGACGATTCTCTACATCAACTTCACCACTAAACAGAATATCCAACAGAGGACCTGCTCAGCCATATAGAAAATAATCATCCAGACTTTGCTGTTCTACACTACTATGTGAAAAGCTTTGTGTGAAGAGTCCTCTATACTGAGAGCAACAAAAAAGGATTTTACACAGCAGAGGGATGAAGAGTTTTTAGTCAAGTATTTGGGGCAGTCAGCTCTCTCTATGACTGACACCCTCTACCCTACACACCACTGAGGAGGCTGTAGCTGCAAGTCAGCATACCCAGGTAACACTTGATAATTGAGAACTAGTTGAACAGATTCAAAGTCAGTGTTGAACTGTGATTGCCCAAACAGCAAGTGACACAGACCCTGAGGTGGCAGACACTCTGTTTCCCAAAAGCAGCTTCCTGCCTGTGCAGGCTCCAGGCTGGCACGTGCTCAGGAGTGGCTCAGAACAGGCTGCCTTCATGTACTGCAGGGACTGGTTCTTTAACAGTCAGAAAGCAGCCTGAGTTTTTGCTATGGGTGTGACTCCTTACTCATCTTCAGCAGGAAACAAGCCTCAATCTTCACCTAGTGAGGATAAGAAACCCACCCTTGTTCTCCTGACTAGATACTCACCCAAGAACACTGCTTTCTCACACTTGTGAAGGGAGAGAAATCTTTGTTAAAGGGAATCAAAATTCAGTGTTGTACACCTTGCAAGAGAATCACCTTTAATTTTGAAATGGGCATATTCAAAACTTGATTTCAAGGGATGGGCTGGCAGGGACCTCTGGCTGTACATGTGTGCTGCAATATCTGCAAGTTCAGAGTTAGTCAAAACAAAAGATAAGGAAATTTTTCCATCTTACTGAGAAGTAGGTGCGGAAAAGCTCCGCGATACTTGTGAATGCCAATCGATGGTCGTCGTCTTGCACAATACAGCAACAGAGTAACCTGATCCTCTTCTCCCAGACTCTGGTGGCAGTGCTCTTCACATTATACAGCAGCTGCCCTGACTGACTGCTTTCCAGGTTCCGATTTACACCATCAGTGAGGTAAAATGTCTTTTTCCCCCCAAGTGGATCAAAGACGATTACAACTCCAATGATGGTAAAGATGATGATAACCCAGCTGCAAAACAGATGGAAGTGGGATAAACAGGCCATGAGACTAGATACTTCTGACAAGCATGCAAAGCCCCACAACTATAGATCTTGACAGACAGAAAACAAAGTCAGACATGAACACCATCTGTCACTGTCTTAAAGGCGCACATTTTGTTATTGGGCTTTCAACCCACTAGGCAGATGGACAAGGCTGTCAGTTCATTTCACACAGGGCAAACTCAAAATCACGACCCTGCGCTTTGAAACAGCAACCCAGAGGTGTGAAGGATCCTTTTTGCACCAGCAGTGATCTAGTTACTACAATCTTCACATTCATCCAATTTTCTACATTCCCATCTATCACTCTTAGCACGTCTGATGTTTATCTCCTTTCCCTCATTCCAGCATGAGCTCTCTCAAGGCAACAGCTAAGGCTTGTTTAGGAAAGGTTATCAAAGCATTTTAGCTGGCTAGATAAAAAATTCCTATCCTTTCACAATGCAAACCCTTCTGTGAGAAACAACTCTCATTTCTAAGAAGCATCAAAGTCTAACTGCTGGAAAAGCCTTCAATAATCACAAACCAAAGCCAGTCAGCAGTACTTGCCATGTCACATACACTACCGAGTGCAGATGTGAGGGAAAGCTCCTTTACCTTGCAATAACAGTAACAACGATGGCATTTACCACAGTCCTCTCACAGTGCACACTGCTGTCTGACACCCACACAGCTCCTACCACAGCCCAGATGAATTCAGGCAAACAGAGAAGCAGGCGAATATAAAGTAGCTTGGGAAGTGATTTTCTTGGGCCTGGATTAGAAATTGTTCCTGAAATGACAGGGAAAATTTAAACCAACAACTGTTTATGAATGCATCTTAAGTACATAAAATCCCACCCGGATACACAACTTCTTGAGCTTTACAGAAAACAGAGAACTAAATTGAAACTATAAAGCATTTTCATAGAAAGCTATCACTGAAGCTTGAGAAAAGAAAAACCACAATAGGTTTATAGCTATCAGTCTTAAGTCTCTGCTCTCCTAATACCCCAAATCATCCTGTAGTCACAGGCAGTCCTGCAGTGAGCTGCAGGCAGAAGTGCTGTGCCCAGCACAAGCCAAATTGGCATAGTGGAGTGCTGGCTCACCTACAGTTCCCTATGACTCCTGGCACCTGCTCTTATTATCCTTCTCTTCAGCTTTTAGTTGGCGGTGTATTTTATTTTTAGATGCCACTCTGCTGGGCGACAATGAAGTATGGACTCACTAAATAATAAATTAATCCACATTTTTAATTTAGAAGAACGAAAATACAAACATCACCAGGACAAACACTTCCTAGACTATTTTCTGTATTGTAGCTCACTAATAATCTCTCCCATTTAGCACTCTGTGGCAATAAAAAGAAGAGCAATGTTTGGCCAGCTCGGCTCCTTACACCAGTTTGTTGATGGCAGTGCAATGAGGTAGTGGGGTGTGTGTGCTCATAATTTGTAAAGGTTTAAGATGCTGCAGAACAAAAACAACTTTAGAAGCTGTGCCCCAGCTACAAAGCTGTGGTTTGCAGCCAGTGACAGAGCTGCTTGGAAAGCCTTTGATCCACTGGTGTCTTATTCCCATTCCCAAGTTCTAGCCTGCACTGCAGCAGCATGGTTGCTAGCACAGACACAACCAGATGGAACTGTGGTTCCTGAGGACAACTCCTTTCCTTTTCCAGCACCACAAGCCAATGTATGAGTTCTCCAGTGAGGTTCACCACTGGCATCACTAATCCCTATGTCATTACAGTGCAAGGGGTGGTATAAGAACCACTGTTCCCAAACCCACACATTGTAGTCATAGTCCAAGACATCTCACCGTTAGTTTTCTTGGAAATCCAGCCTCATAATTCTTCCATTTTTCAGTTATGTTGGCATTGTAGCTATATCTTCATACCAAACAAGGCTCTTTACTCCCTGCTAATCAGTTATATCTCTCACCTTCTCCACTTTGATATAAACATAATTAGCATAACTTGGCTCATCTTCCTTTCCCTCTCTAGAAACTACAAACATCAGTGGTCAGATTCAAGGCCAGGATTATTATCCATATCTCCACTCTGTTGTAAGTTTCTCTTCATGCTTCTTTCCACTTAATTAAGTACTCTCTCATTTACATTGCGTAGGTAGAATATATTAGAAATTGTGGGGTCTCATCTCTTACTCGAGAGGCCACATACATTCTTCAAATTAATGACTTTGATAATGAGATGCCTCACCAGAAATAAAGCTTTCCTATCATTTTTAAACCCAAAGAGAATCCTTTCAGCAAATGACTAGGAGTTGCATTGGTGTCCTGGTTTCTGTTTAGCCATTCACTTCAAGCTGTAAGTTCTGTTCTGTGTAACAGTACTTACTACATTTAGTTTAGCTATGATGTTTATACAGATCCTATGTGTTTTTTCCCAAACAACCAAACGCAGCTAATGAACTTTTAAAAGAGAGGAAAAATTTCCTATACAAAACAAAGATAATATGGCTCTGGGCAGACCTTATTGTGGCCTTCCATTATCTTAAGGGGTCCTACAAGAAAGCTGGGGAGGGACTTTTTAGGGTGTCAGGTAGTGATAGGACTAGGGGGAATGGAGCAAAACTTGAAGTAGGTAGATTCGGATGGATGTTAGGAGAAAGTTCCTCACCATGAGGGTGGTGAGACACTGGAACAGATTGCCCAGGGAGATGGTAGAAGCCCCATCCCTGGAAGTTTTTAATGCCAGGCTGGATGGATCTCTGAACAACCTGGTCTAGTGCAGGTGTCCTTGCCCATGGCAGGGGGGTTGGAACTGGATGGTCTTTGAGATCCCTTCCAACCATAACAATTCTGTGATTCTCTAGACGGGAAATTGATTTTGGATGAATTCCCCTAAATTTCTGTCAGAGTGGCTGAGTGGAGTTCCATGAGGTCATGTATGAATGGTGAACCCAGGAGGAAGATTTCAAGATGGTCTGATGGCACTTGGCATGTCACCATTAGCTGCATTAAGCTATGGTGTCCACTTAGCATCTTTAGATTCCTGACTGAGGTAATATTCTTAAAGCAAATGTGTTAATGCTGACAGTTTCTTGGACTTGACTACCAATAAAGTACTTGAATTTTTCTACATTCTTTTAATGGCAGGTCCAGATTAAAAGAACACACATATTAAAATCTTACTAGAAAGATATAAATTATTAAAATATTAACTATTTACCTTGCATACTGATGTATACAAGAGCAGATAACACACATATTATAGAGGCCAGGAGAATGAGGAGGACAAGCAAGTAGCTGTGCAGTAATCCTCCCCCAGGACAATTAAACTGCCCCTTGTGAACTGTGTAAAGAGCAAGAATTCCAATCCACCTACAGGAAAGCGAGATAAGAAAAGTTATAGTTGGAAGGGAAAAGTGCATACTGCAAAGTGATCACATGATAAAACAGTTTTCATCTTAATGAAAGTATCCCACAAAGATTACTACAAAGGGAGTTGTCACATAAAGAATCCATCAGAATGAAGTGGTTACAGCAGTAATTAGCACAAAGTCGTTTGCAGACCGAGCCACGGACTCCCTCTGTGATGCTACTCATTTTCACAGATCCCAAAGAACGTCGTTTGATCTAAACAAAGGAGCCATCGCATTAATTCTTCAAGTAACGAAACCACATTAGCACCAGTCAGCGATTAAACACAAGCAGGTGATTATGGTTCCGCGCATACAGAAGACAGGGCAGTGACATTACGCCGTGTGATTACGTAACTCAAGGGGCTCTAATTACAACCCCGCCGCTCTTCTCCCCAGCGATACACCACCTCAGACGAAAGGGGCCACGCTCCGCTGCCAGCCAAGGGAGCGGCGCCGCCGCCGAGCAAGCCAGCCGGCCGCCGGCGGACCGTACATCCCGCCTGCCGACCGCAGAAGCCGATGGCCAGCCGAGCCGGGAAACGACCCCCAGGCCAGGCAGCAGCATCGGGCTGCCCTGTCCCCACAGACGCGGAGGTTTCGGTTTCCCCAGCCGCCTTACCACACCAGCCTGACGAAGAGCTCAAAAGCCCCCGGGAGGACGAAGTCGTCGCTGCCGATAGCCCAGCGCCTGCCGAACACCACCAGCCCCGGCATCTTTCGGGCCGCGCCGCTGCGGCCGCTCCGTCACGGGCGCCCGAGCACCTGCGCCAGTCCCTCGGCCCCTCTCAGCGCCGTTGTTCCCCTACCGCAGGCCACAGCGCCCGCCCGCGGGCACGCGCCATGCCGCGTCACGGCGCCGCCACGTCATGACGTAGAGCGCGGCGCCCATGGTGCCTCGCGGACATTTCCTCCTCCGCGACTCCGTTAGGCTGAGCCGCACCCGCGCCGAGTGGCCTCGCCCCGCCCTGCCGCCCGCCCGCAGACGGCGGAACGGGGCCAATCACCCGGGCACGGGAAGCCCCTCCCGCCCGAGGCGCATGCGCAGAGCGGATGTCACACCGCCCCTGACCCTGTCGTACTGGAAGAGCAGAGCGGTGAGCAGAAGGTGGCTCAGGGGTAAAGAACAAACCCAGTTCGAAGCGTCTGCGTGCCCCAGCGCCCCATCCGGCCTGCTCTTGGGATGCTGAGGGATGCCAACCCTCTCAGCCACCATAGGTCACCAGCAGGCACCAGAAACCAGCAAAGCCGCTCAGTAGGTGCAGCAGCAGTTAGCAGGCTAGATCTGGGCGGCGCTACGGCTGCTGCACCGAGCCGCTGCCGCTGGCTTTCGTCACCGCAGCCCTGCTGCCTTCTCCCACAGGCCCCTGTGCTCCTACACAGCACGACAGCACAGCCTCTAGGGACAGTTTGCAGCTGTACTGAAGAAAAAGCTGACAACAGGAAAGCACACAACCTACCCCTATCCCCAAGAGTTAAAACCACAAACAAAGCACCAAACCCACACCAGCACTAGGCTGGAGACTGAGCTCTTATAAAACAAGCAGAACTAAGTTACCGTTGCTTCATTCAGTGATCATGCCCCTTACAGCCTTAAAAACTTCGTATTTCAATAAAGCAAACAATGACACTAAGCAATTCACCCTTACTACAACTTTGCAGTTGGTCTCAGGCTACCAGAAAGCCTTAATTCATGAATGGAAAAAAAGAAAACCCCAACATTTTCACCATTTCATAAAGTGTTTATTGAGGATGGTAACACAGGATAAATCATGCAACAGCTCAGTAAAAAAAGGGAATCATTTAAAGGATAAAGAATGGTAACTGGTGCTGTTGATTGAGAAGTTTATAAAAAAAAATTAATTGTCCAAAAGTGACATCAAAAACCACTTGAAGCTGAACATGGAAGTTGCTTATAAAGCATTCATTAAAAAGGAAAAGTAAATATTGTTTAAAACGATCACCTACAGATTACTGTAATCAACAACTTGCAAGTCTCCCATTTCTGCAATGGGTAGCAGGGCTGTACATCCAAGATATTTAACCTTCTTTTCCCGAAGAAAGAACACAGCCACAAATATTCACCATGAAGCACCACAACCATGTCTCCTGCCCCTTCACAACCTGCACCCCCAAAGTGCTTTTGTTATTGGGATAACCTTCCCAAACATCAAGCCAAAACAGGAAAGGACCCATCCTTACAGCCTCAAGAGATTTCCTTACTGTGCTTGCTGTCAGCCTGTTTGAGAAGGGGAACAACTACAGAATGCAACTGTTCCCCTTCTGGCACCAACATACATATTGTAAATAAAGAACTCCATGTCAGCAGATGGCACAAAGACTGGGCACCAGCACAACACATCAAACATCGGTGGTTTCAGATTTAGAGTTGACGTATATTCACCTTTTGGAAAAAAAATAAATATAGTGGAATGAAAATTGAATCAGAAGGGAAAGAACAGATGACTACCATCCATCAAGGATGCACATACTTGTGCACTTGGGAAAAAAAAAGAAAACAAAAAAAATCAGTCATTTCAAAGAAATTCTTGAAAACTAAAAAAAAAAAAAACAACAAACCCAAACAAAAAAAAAAGTTTGCACTTGTTCCTGGTCATAAACAATCTCACAAAAATCTCACTTTTGGAACTATTCCAATTGAAACCATACACTGAATTTATTAATACAGTATAAGTTTCTTCATGTAAAAAACCTTTATACATCGTAATAAAAAAGATAAAGGCAAGATGCATCAAACAGAAATCTGCTGGTTGTTTTTCCTCCGTTCTTACAGAGCCGCTGATGACTACCTGCGCTATAAAGAGCTGTGTTTCTGACTTTCTGTCTCAAGCATCTTCGCCTTTGCTTGTGATAAGGATTGTTCTGTCCAAGCATCCAAAAGGACAGATGCTGGTGATGTTTTTTTTGGCACTTACGCTGGCAAACTGAGCTTCTTTCCCTTGAGTACTGTAAGGAAAAGTAGGAAAGAAAACAGTTAGCAAAACAAAGATTTGAGCTAGGAAAAGCAGAGACTTAATACTTCAAAGGGACCAAAAACCTGTCATGCAGTCATTTTGCTACAAAATGGGTACCCTGCAGACAGCCCTTTCACACCTGCCTCCCTCCCTCTCTTCCACACATCCTGGTAAAACAGATGAGTTGGCAATGATTCCAATCCTCTCGTGGCACCCTGAATTCTCACTTTTCATCCTCAAAGAGCATTTCAGCCTATGACCATGGATGGCTCTTGTAGTTACATGATAGAAGCTGCAACGTGAGGAAGGGCAGAACTGCTAATGCAGTCATCAGCAGTGAACTGCATAAACACCCAAAGTCCTTTGGATTTTTAAGCTATTTAAAACACTGAGAAAGGTGTCTGCAAACGTGGAATCCACACAAAACTGTGTATGTTGTCAGGAGAAGCACTAAGACCACGCTCATCAATGGAAGTCAACAGCAACATGTATTTACCATACTTATTTTAAATGCCGATTAAGTTAACCAGACAAACCAGACCTCAGAAATGCCCTGCACTAAGCACGAAGCTTACTTGATGTATTTATCAACCAGATTCCAGTGATAATTTGCACACAGAATTAACCACCTGGTAACATCAATGTAACAGATCCCTGGCAAGGTGTTAGCTGATACATTCCCCAACCTGAAGCTTGAAGTTACAACATTACTTACCTTTTGTAACATACAAATAGAAGAAGTCACAGTAAAGAACAGTCTGGACCACACCAGCAACAACAGCTATGAGGTCAAAAAATCCCTCAAAATAGTAGCGCCAAATCCAGTTGACTAAGTACAAGGCACGGTACAGACCCAAGAAGAAAAGATAGTGAGTAGTGATGGTCTCTGCTTCCCCAGTTTTGCTGATCATAAAAAGTTGAGGGAGAATAGCAACCGATTCAAGATAGATGGAGAAGGTCCACAGTATCTGAAACGAAAAAACCAGACAAAATCACCCACTGGTATAGTCAGCTATCTTATTGGTAACAGAAACACATAAGGCGTTTGCCTTGACTTTTCACTCTCTAAAACATTACAATCACAAAATGGCTTAGGTTGGAAGGGACCTTAGTGATCATCTCCTCCAACTTCCCCACCACGGGCAGGGATGCCTCACAACTAGCTCGTCTGCTCGAGGTCTCATCCAACATGAAAAACTTCAGTGTAAGCTTCATAAGCAACCACAAGATGGTAGGAGGGAACTCTTGGCAGAGAACAGGTTCTCTAAACCAGCTATCTGCTGAGCTGGCAGGTTTACTCCTGAGTAATCTTATGTGCATCCATCAGTTCAGGATGGATACACCTTTCAGCATGAAATACACCTTGCAGAGCTGGTGCTGTGAAAAGGTGCAGATAAGATGAAGTCCTTTCTTTTCATGTTACTCTAACTTTTTAAATCTATTGGCTTAAAGCATGAGATAATGCAGAGCAAAATTTAAAATAATGCCTCAAAGTGTTGCAATTAAAATTCTTTCACTAATTAAAAGCTTTAAAACTCAAATATAAAACTACAGTTCAGTACACTTCAGATAAGCATCTATTCTCTATTAAGTGGGGAAATTACCTGTTTGAACTCGCTATAATTAAATTTTTAATATTTTTTTTTTCTGATAGGAAAACACAAAGCTGCATTTCAAATACAATGCAATTTTTCTAACACTACAGGTCCTCTGCAATTCTATAAGCTTAAGAAGTATTTTCATTCCCTTTTGTTTTCACCAGGTGGCACTGGCTATTCACAAATTGCATTCTGGGACATTTTAACAAACACAAAAGGAAGGACGTTTTTTAATTAATAAAACCATCAGGGTATACTGGGAAAAAGACAGTCTTCTGCTTGATAAAATAATCAATGTTGATAATAATGCTAGTCTCCTTAAGTGCCTTTTTTATAGAAATTTTTTATAGAAATCTACCCTGTAAGGATGCAAAAAGGAAACAGGATTAGCTTGAACCTAAACACTGACACCTTAAGCATTCTTCAATCAGCCTTAAATGCTTATATTCATGTTCTAAATATTTAAGAGAAAGAACTATATAGCTTCCTGCCCACAATCAACTCACCTCCAGAGGAGAGAAGTCATGATTGACAAGAAATGAGAGTCCACCAACAGGAACTATCAGAAATTCCACTCTGAATGTGTCATGGTTTCCATCATAGGTGGCCTTAAATTTCATGTAGATCAGGTACACAGTGGCATATGAGCAAGCAATGTAGATAAGCTAAAGAGCAAGGAATGAAAACACAAAACAAAGCACAGAGGTTACAGGATTAGCTCAAACTCACCAAATAAACACTCCCATGCACTAAGAGGAATAAGCACTGTCTTTTTCAGTTGTTTGCACTGTTTGTTTACATGCTTGTGCAATTCCAGGCTACATGGTGGTATTTAACTTCTCAGCAGAGTAATAGTTCAAAACCAGTGACTCTGGGCTCTACTGGTTTTGTTGCTTTAAAAGCATCACCTTGCCTCAGGTTGAAGTGACTGTCTAAAGTTTCTTTAAAGATGCTTTCCTAAGCAGACAGAACTGACAAACTGACTGGAGAAGGACTAAGCCCTTCTTCTACTGCAGGGGAAGCACTGGCCTAAATCATTTACCCTGAAAAATGTGCAAGTGCATACATGCAATAATGATGGAAGGAGTCTGCTCAAATTCAAAAAGCCTGGGAGTGGTGTGGCTCATGTGGCAATTAAAACCCTGTTCAGTAAGTCCCATCCTGACTCAGTCATTTAACATACCACAAATTAGCTGATGTGATTTCGACCTTTAAACACCTCTAAAATCTGAGAAGTGGCAACTGGCCAACGTTCCCCACCAACCACAAAAAACTGCAGAACTAACAGACTGCTAGAAGCACTCAGCCAGAATTCGGTTTCAATTTCAGCTTGTCTAACATGATCACTTCCATGGAGAACAGGTACGGAGTCTACCGTGCCCTAGCAATTAGCATAGGCAAACAGCCTTATTTTGCAGATGAGAAAACAGAATCAGAGAGAATACGTGACTTTGTAAAGG
Source organism: Indicator indicator (assembly GCF_027791375.1). Taxonomy (NCBI): domain Eukaryota; kingdom Metazoa; phylum Chordata; class Aves; order Piciformes; family Indicatoridae; genus Indicator; species Indicator indicator. Next base: position 9,654,691 of record NC_072031.1, on the reverse strand, counting down.
TCAGTCTGCCATCATCAGGACAGAGCTCACATTGTCCTGGAGACAACACAGTACAGTAGAGACTAGACAAATAGTTCAGCTTCTGCCTCAGTTTCACCATAAATACTGCAGATCACCTACAGCACTAATCGTAGTTTCTTTATGACTGAAAAGTAACAGACTAAAACCCCACTGTTTGCTAAAAATTAGAAATGCTGCTCACAGATAAAAAAATGCTGCAAATAGTATATTCAGGAGCTCAGAAACCAAAGACTCTTTACTACACTAGCACTTTGGCTGACTGAGGATAAAGCACCATAGGATGGTATACCCAATACAGGGAAATCCTACTACAAGTCTAAACTAATCACAACTGGTATGGTCATAGAAGACACTAAGAAAGTGTGACTGAACCCCAGCTCCTTAGTAAACAATTACAGCGTGCTTCTGGACAGTCAAGAAGTTTTAACTTTTGAAAGATACCAAAATAAAACAATGGTAGAAAAATTACTAGAGTGCACCAGCAGAAATGCATCCAATACTCAGATACAGGCACCATGAAAAAGAAACTAAGATACATAATGCCACAAATCACAAAAATTAATGTCTGCAGGTCTTTAAGAAAGGCAGACAGTGCCTGTGTGTGCTCTTCTCTATATATTCCTGGAACACAGGAGAAACTCATTTTCCTAAATAACTGATGATCACCACCAGACAAATACAGTAAGTTGGCAACTGTAATTTAATATTTCTTTAAAAATACAGAAGAAAATATTAACTCTAAAGAAATTAACCAATTACAGCATTTTTCTCAAATTAGGAAGTTTATGTAGCTAGGCTCTGGGTAAGATCATTTGTATTATTATATAGGACTGATAAGCCAACCAAATCAAACAGTCTCTATGCAGTAATGTTTAAACTGTAATACAGACTTCCGTTTTGCAAGTAAATACTGGATTTGAACAGAGGACCACTCCTTCAACACTGGACAGTTTGGTATGAAATTGGGGATTACCAATGTCATTTCCCGTATTCATTCCTTCTTTGGGTAGGAGGGCTGCAGAGCAGACCTTGAACCACAACCAGTGAATAAATTGCAATAATCTCTAGCTGCTCTTTCAGTGCATCCAACCAAGAATGTCAATATTCTCAGAACTCAAGAGCTAAAGAAGCTTGTGATTCAAGAATATTCTACTTAATCCACAGCTCATCTAGACTGTTAATATTTAAGCTTAAAGATGCACATTTGACTTGGTAAAAGACAACAGCATGAGTGGGTTTAAAATTTGTAGGGTGGGTTTTTTTTTTTACAGTATTATTCTTCAGTAAGTTTTGCAGTATTGATTACCTAGCCTTTCCTCTTGGCAAAGATATACTACTACCCTTCAAAATAAAATCGAAGAGTATCAAGAAAATCCAGGAAAAAAGGAACTGGATTAAAAAGGTCTCTGCTCTAGTGCCACAAGTGCATTCATTTGTACTGGTGCCACAAACATACTGCATTTTTCCAGTCTACTTCTTTATTTTTCCTGTACTCAGCACCAGAAACTGCAGGATTAAGAAATAAAGAAACCAAATTTGGGCTTGCTGACATTGGGTGGGCAGTGAATGGGGTATAATCTGCTAGAAGCTACGTTCCTGAAAGTGTTCTCCTGTCCACTTTCAATCAGCCTCTGACCAGACACTAGCTGCCATTCTGGCAATGCATTCTGAATACTAATTTACCTTGTAGTGGATAGAAAGAGATTTACTTAAGCTCCAATGTCTCAGTTGAGAAATAAAATGTATTTCAACCATTTTCCCCAAAACTTTTTATTTTCAGTAACCAAAATGTCAGTGTCCCCATGCAAACAGTTTTTCAACCCTGCATGTAAAGTGTAGAAAAAAAGTAAGGTTTGGGGTCCATTTTCCACACCCTTTATCCAAAATTTGTCTAGAATTTATTCTGTAATAACTGTGCAGTGTGTCATTTAAAGAGGCTTTTATTAATTAGATTACCCACTCTGCATGCAACATTACTAGCTCTTCTAACTCAGCAGCATACTCTACCTTCATAGATGTGTTATACAATGAAATGAATGAAGTGAAGAGGTCCAGATAACGGGTAGTGAAGACCACTGCAAACAGAAGCTGGCTTTTCCCAGAAATACCTAAAGTGATAAAGGAAATAATTAATTATTCAAAAAGTGATGATGTGCTTGGAAACACTTGATGCCAAGGATGAGAAAGGCCATATCCTTAATTTCTAAGCAAGCTGATTACAAAATTAGGACAAAATCCACGCTTCCAAGCTGTACAAAGAGAACTCTGAGTTCACATATCTCAGTAGCAGTGAAGTACCCTTGCATTGCAAGCGTTAGCACTACACAACATTTAGAAGTTACTCATAGAACATAGCTTGCAGGTGGTATTTCTGCAGATTACACTATATGTTCTGCGTTATCACTGGGCACTCTGCAGCAAGGCTGCATTAGCTTTCAATTCTGAGAGTGCTGTCACATGCCTAAGTACATTCTTTAGGTGCTGAATAGCTGGAAAGATACAAGGGCAATAGATACTACAGATCCAGTGATAATCGCAAAGTATGCAGCACCAAAAACGTGATTTTAGAGGAATAAATTGATTTCAAAACCCAAGGCAATTCAATTCAGAAACTTAACTGACAACACAGTGGGGGAAAGAAAAAGTATCCAACAGACAAAACCAGAAGCTACTATGATTTGTAATAAAATTCAAAACGAGAGCAGTGAGCTAAAATGGCAGATAGCTAGCCCTACTTCTGATTTTAGGCTGAAGTCCCAACATCAAAACATTTGTCTTTAACTTCAGCCACTACAACAGTTAGAAGCATAAAAGCTTTGCACAACTAGTCACTAAAAGCTTCTGAAAACTGAGGTGAAGCACTGCTCGGTAATACTGATGTGGTAGTGTGTCACAGTAGGGGGACAAAACAACGTAGCCTGTGCCTCTCTCTTGTTATCCCAATTATTTTTGTTTTCAGTCATCCAGGGTGAAAATATTTGAATCTGTTCAGCTAAGCATGGAAATACGGTTTAAAAAACAAGAGGGGGGAAAAAAAATACCTATGACAGGGTTAAGATGGAAGGCTGAAAATCCTTGTCCCTTTACACAGATATTGCTGAGAAAGGCTTTTATCAACAGTGCCATAAAGCAATTAGAAGGAAGGTTATCTGCTATGGCTACCAGCTGCCTTGTCACTCTGGCTTAAGAAACACACTGAGTGTGTATAAAGTCCCTTCATCTGGGGCAGTTAAAGTACAGGAGTGGCTGAAACAATTAAAGAGGGTTTTGTTTGGAGCTTTCATGAGTGAAGTATCTACAAGGTGAGCCTAAAGTACCACCAGCAGAACAACCCACCTGCAGTATAGGAAACAGCAAATGCCTCAAACCCTACAGTTATACAGACTGTAAAACTATAAACCAAAAGCTGTAGGTAATAAAAAAACCCTATGCTACCAACAACACCCCACATCCTGCCAAAGAAAAGCAAAACACTTCCCAAAGATGAGGGAAAAAAACAAACAACATTATTTGACATTTCTTGGAGAAGAACTATGTTGCAAACACAGCAGCAGCAGCTCTCTCGGCTGCATCCCTGGTGTGCTCGCTGATATTACACCTCTCTCAGGTCAATAAAAGCTCTCAGCAAGAAACACTGTCCTAAGGTCAGAACCTACAGGACAAAGAAATCTACCTGCACAGATTACAGTCCAGCATCACACCACAGCATATAGCTACACTAAATTATTTATCATGATACTATGTTTTAGGAAGTAACTATGAACAGCGAAAAAGCCCTGAGACACTAATTATTGATAATGGCTATAAATTTGGATCTGAGAGCATCGTCACATTAATACAAGTAATACACTCGATAAATTCCTCTAAGCCATTGCCAGCTACACCTTCCCTCCACAACCCAAAAGCTGTAATTTTTATTACAACTTTCAGTATTTATACTGAATTTTTGATTTTCAGAATAGTCAAATGTTCTTTAAACATACCTAAAGACATGTTTAAACTAATACATTGAGTAGGCTAGGTTCGGCAAAGTTTAAACCAAAGATCTACAGAGAAACAGGAAAACTAGGAGAAAGCAAGATCCATACCACACCAAAACCAGGGGCAGAAACCAGGTAAACACTGCTGTGTGAATGGAACACATTCCAATACTTTAGGAAAGACATCAATACTCCTGCCACAGTACTCGTCTTACAGTTAGTAACTGCAGTATAGTGACACTGCTCTCATTCTCATCCTTCTCCCTTTCCTTTTTACTCCCACAAACATTATTTAGTTCTTGATCTGCACAAACACATTTTTTATTCCTTTTTCCCAGGCTCTGGGTTCAAATTTCAAGAGTCAAATATCTCATTTTTGTTCCATTTCCATTCACGGAAAAACTCCTTCAACTTCTGCACTCTAGCTTGGTTAAAAGCAAGAGCATGAAACTTTAATTCAAAAAGCTCAGCTGATTTTCAGAGCCAAGGAGGTCAGCAGAGCTGAAATTGCAGTACTTTCTCATCTAACTTACTTGTGCTATTGAGAGTTAGGTAAAGAGCAATAGGCAGCAGCAGTCAGCCTGACTGTGAAACATGTACACTACTCACTATGAACTGCATGTCATAACCATAACATCTACGAACAGAAGCTTTCCAAAGCAAAACCAGTCCATCTTCATCAGGGAAGCTTCATAAATTTTTGGAAGCATTTAAAAAAAAAGTAGTTTTGTACAGTATGAAGTCCACGTCAACCAAAGACCCACAATTTCTTTGGTTCTGCTATTAAAGTACTAACATTACAAATTCTGTACTTCCAATTAAAAATAAATAAATAAAATCAGCTCTGCTCTAAACACAAATTTGCCAACTGAGAAAAGCAAAATTTTCCTTCAAAGAGCAAGAGAAGAAATTCCAAGGCTACCTAAAGCAGCATTTTTTGAGGAAATACAGACAAATTGGCACAGTCTCTGGCAAAGTATGGCTTAAAGTCTTCAACACAGCATACGATCTGGTCCATAGCAGATGCATGAACAAAACTGTAAGAGATAAACTACATTCCCTAGCATATTTACTATCCATGCTGCTTTTTTTTAAGCGTATAAAGCATATAATTTGACAGCCCTGCAAATGCAGGTCACCTTTATCCCTTGAGAAATGACATTAAGAAAAGCAAATCAATTTTCAGTCAGTAACTCACAGTGAGAACAATCTAATTTGACTTGGAATGGATTAGAAAATACAGTCTGAACATAACAATGTTGGAAAGCACAAGATTCCTCAGGTCTCATGAATTTCCTAATTATGACACAAAGTCAATAATGGAGTTACCTGCTACATTCTCCACAGTTCCTAGTAATTATTTTTGAGCTGTTATTTGGAGTGACAAACATTTTTCCAAACTCTAAATCTGGAAACTCAAACTAGTCATGCAAAAAATTGCTTCCCTGCCAGCTCTGAAATCATGCCTTGATTGCTTTACCCTTATTCTCTTTTTAACATATTGACCAAATTTGGGGGGGGGGGGGGGGGAGGGAAGTCTGCCAGACACTGAAAACAGAGTGCTTCATAATGCAGATTATCCTAGCCCCACCTATTTTCCTCAGTTACAGGAATGACTTCCTAGGGAAAAAAAAGCAGGGACTGATGTGTCTTCAGAAAACAGCAGGTTGCAGCAGAGGTACACAAGCTGTCTCCCTCTAGTTTCAACTGCTTTTATAGGCCTCTGAGCTCCTCTTGGAACAAAGGCCTCAGACACACACAGATGCAACCAGAAGAGAAGAGTCGGCACCATGTGGTTTGCCAGCTCTTCATGGATCACAGCCTACAGCTTAGCAATCAGAAGCCTTTATTTATTTTCCAAGCTTCTACTGCTTCAGAAGTGCAGTTAGAGCAGCAGCTGGCTGGCTTACCCGCATTTCTTTAGTCACCAATAAGCATGAGGTAGATGTGTTTATTTAACATATTAACTGCTCTAACGTGCAATGTAAAGGAATCACAGAAGGCCAAACAACGGCAGGCATTTAGCAGCTGCTCAACTGGTAACTCTTATGGGGTTGTTATTATTGTGTACGGCATTACAAACAATTTATGCTACTATGTATTTATGAAGTTTTTATTAGTAGAAACCACAGCCAATGACAACAAACCACTACAAGGACAAGGATCGAGCCCCAAAAATAAAATTTCATGTTCTTCTGAGGTGCTGTTCTCATTCTAGAGAAATTTGTTAGGTCTCAGACACTAATCTCACAGAAGTAAAATGGATCTGTATTCACTCCTAAGGACTCAGGCAGAAGTGGAAGCCACTGAAGAACAATCCCAGATAAACACATTCCTGTTTTCATTTTTTTTCTCTGGCAAATTAAAGACATAGACATTTTCTACTGAAAGGGTCCATGAATGTGTATTTGTGCTCAAGGACACTGGCCAATTTGGTGAAGAGCTGAGTGCCTTAGATAATATTGGCCCATTTACCTTTCTGTGTTGGAGAATGCAGCACCAAAGATAATTATTGGTATGATATAATTTCTTATTAATAAATCCCTATACTGATATACTTATGAATAAATCCCTAATAACAGGGATCCTCAATCACAACTCACTTGAGGAAAACAACATCAGATCATTTTTTAAGCAAAAAGATGGGACTAGATTACATTTACTGTGCAAATAACCTCATGTCCAAAAGTCACTTGAGAATTTCTGGGCTAAAATCCTACTTGAATTTTAGCCTTGCACTAGAATTCCTCATTTTCTCTTCAGGCAGCAAGAGATACTTAGTTTTTAGATCATTAACTCTGTTTTGTTGGTAATCCTGATTGAACTTCTTAAGTAAGACAGAAGACAGAACTCTACAGAATAGCTGGAGAAGACCGGGCTCTCTCCTCCCAGATCCAGACAGAATTCTTGATGCACTGGACCTTGAGCCAGGAAGGTTCATGAGGAAGGAGTTCTTATGCTTCACGGCCTCAGAAACAATAGTTCTGTGCTACCACTGCATTCAGACCATGGAGTCATTTGCTTGAACTCTTTTGTGAAGAACAGTTTTTATTTTATGTGTGCTTAAACCCAAAGCTACTAATTTACTGTATTTTTTCTTTTGTGCTATCAAGTGACTAGCAAAAAGCGACAAGATGTGAAATATGCAAAACCTGTGCTTCCTCTTACCTGTAGTGCAAATCTCTTTTGTTTCCTCATTCTCATTTCTTTCAGATCACAGTTTAAACTAATTCCTCACACTCTTAACTGAAGAATTTACAGATACAATAGCATTAACACGGTATTTGAATGATACTTCATGTCAACACATGGCAAGCTGATTTCAGCTAACGAAGCAGATTTCTACTAAAATGAAGAAGCTCGCTAGAGAGAGGGCAAAGCCAAACTCACAGTCAAACCCCAGTCCACAGAAAAAATGGTATTTCCAGGGTAGGTGCCCTGGATCCAGGTAACACACAGAGCACTGACAGAGCGGTTTTGAAATACAGCTTCCTAGTTTTATGAAAGAAACCAGCCATGCTGCAGTTACAAGAACTGCTTGCAATTCCCTCCAACCACCACACCGTATACTAGGAGAGAAAAGGCAAACCACATCACACGGAATTCGAGCAAGCACGTACAGAACATGGGAGGAAGCAGCAGCGTTTCCCACCCGAGCTGGCAGAGGAGCCACAGGAGTGGGGCTTCTCCCGGCGCCCAGCCCGGAGGGCGGCCGGGACCCAGCTCCCTCCCCGCCACACCTCTCCCGCTGCCACGTCAGACCAGGCCAGGATCTCGACTGAAAGCCTATTCACCCCTGTGCTTGGAATCTCTGTGCTACAGCTTCCTACTGCAGCTGGTCATGTCAAGAGGAAAACAGCACTGAAACCTTAAAAACGGCATGAACCACAGTTTAATTCTTACCGCAGCAAGAGCAGAACACAAAAGGCGAGAAGAGGGCCCGTTAGTTGGGCAAACGCAAACCAGTGCGTGGAGGGAGAGGGAGGGAGCGAGCGAGGGAAACTTCAGGATCTGCAAACTGCAAGTCAATACTCCCAGCGCTGCACCAAACCGGCGCTTAAAGCTGCCATGCAAACAGGCAGACGGAAGGCTGTGCGCTGTCAAGGAAGGCGAGAAAACAAGCTCCATCTCCTCTCCCGATAGCGGCCGGGCGCGGGGAAGGGAGGGAGGCTGCCCGCCCCGCGGGGGACGCATTCCTCCCTCCTCCCCTCCTCCAAACCTGCCTCCCCATTCATTCCCTCGCCACCGGGCAGTTACATAAGGAAGGGGCGACCCTCCCGGGGACAGCCGAGGTGGCAGTGCTCGGGGATTAAAGTACAAATAATGGCAACCTTTAATGGACTCGCAGCTCCCATGAGTACACCCTCAATCTCGGAAAGAGGGATGCGGCTCCCCTTTCCTCCTCTCGGCTGCCCGCCCGATTCCCCACACACTGGCTTTGGGGGAGTCCGAGTTAAGAGGTCGGTCGGTCAGGACAAGAGCTTCTCTACAGTGTGCGATCGTCCCTTTTCATCTGCCCGGGGGGAGCTCTGCCCTCCCGCCTTGGGGCTCTTCAGAGGATGCTTCAGAATGCCCCTTTCCCCTCCTCTCTCACTCCACCACGGCCGCCTCTTGGGCCAAGAGGGGTAACCGAGACCCCGCCGCACTACCCCGTGCCCCCCTACTGACGCAGCCGAGCTCTCCTCACGGAGCGGTCTCTAAAGGGCGGCAGACACGATCGCAACACCCCCTCGTCGCGGCGAGAATGCGGTGATCTCGCCCAGCCCCCAGCGAGGCTCCCTTCTGGCACCGCGGCCCAGAGCTGCCCGGCTGGTCCCGCCACCCTCTCCTCGCCCGCCCAGAGGCCTTCCGCACGCACCCGCGCAGGAGCGGCTCTTCCAGATCTTGAGCAGCAAGATGATGATGGCCGCCAGGTGGGACAAGTCCCCGGTGAGGCGGAAGATGTTCATGGCGGCGGCAGAGGCAGCAGTGCAGCCCGGAGCCGGGGAGCGAAGATGGCGCAAGCTCAGCGGGCACCGAGCGACGTGGCCCGGGGACGTGGCCAGACAGCCACCGCGCCCGGTGCACCCTGGGAAACCGGAGAGAGCAGCCCCGCCCCTCTGCCCGCGCCGCCGCGCGACGGGGGCGACGGAGCCGTTAGCCCTGAGGCGCGTTGCTTCCCCTCCGTTGGATGGGGGGGGACACACCGACGATCCTCCCGTTGCCCTCAGCCCTCCTACCCGAGGCGCTGAGGGGAGCGGCCCGGGATGGGCCCTGGCAGGGCTGGGCCCAGTATCGGTGGGGCCTTACTCCCACCCCTCCCTGAGCAGCGAGGTCGTGGCATCGGGTCCCGCGCAGGGTGGCCGTTACCGAGAGCGGAGCAGGCCACGCTCCCTTTTTTTCGCCCCAGCTCTTCAGAAGCCCTTTTACATGAATAAACTGGAGATTCTTTGTTATCTGTCAGTAAGCTGAGAATGGAGCTGTGCAGCCACGAGCGGCTCCGGCAGCACCTCCCGGCCCCAAGCGCCCAGTGGCTGCCTGTCAGCGGAACAAGTACGCGGAACGAACGGGAGAGAGAAGCTGCCGTGTAGTTCAGCCATCAGGCGTTTGGCAAGTTCAGCAGTTGATATTTAATAGGTATTGTCATGTTTTGTGAAAACGAACAATTGACTTGATTCGTGTTTAGCGCAAGAGTGTATGCGGATCTTCCAAGGAATAAAACAGTAATTATTCCATGCAACAAATAAGGCTTCACAAGTTAGCACGTTGTCTCTGCAGCCCTGAATTCCTAAATCTGAAGGAGGGCATCACCATCAGTTGCCCAATTTGGAGGTACTTCCTCTTAGGTAACTCTCTAATAACTCTCCAAGGTTTGCTGTAAAAAAAAACCCCAACAATCACTAACACGGAAAACCAGAAATAGCCCCACAGCAAAGACATTAAAATCTCTTAAAGGGCTTACATCTTCCCCGAAAGATAGCAAGTTTATTTTTTTAATATGTACCCATAGTGGTACAGAAAAAAGTTCACTTATTTTCAGAGATTGGAAATCAAATCCTCTCTTCTTAAATCACTGTTTACAAGTACAGCAACACAAGTCCTTAACAAGCTCCATAATATCCCTTATCCTACACTTGTAATGCCCTATGAGAAGAGGTTAAATGTTACATTTTAAAAGTGTAATAGATTTTAACAGACTAATTATTTTAAACATATCAATAACTTTCAGCATCAAATGATACTTGATGCAATTACCAGTAAGTTGCCTCCTTGAGGACACACGTTAGGAACACGGGTCCAGTACATGGAGAATTTGTACTGAAGAGTGTTTGACAGAACTCCCCAGGTCCCCACATGTAGACCATGGCAGTGTAGGAGAAAGTGCTGCTACAGAAATACCACCTTTGCCATCACAGTGCTGTGGCACTTCTATTACTGTGTACAGGTGTAACAACTGCAGTTTCTGTCTCAGCACCAGCTGAACTAGCCAGATTAGATGACACAAGCTTGACTTAGATTTGTACATTTACTATGTTACATGTAAACACTCCTACAAGGATGAATGATGAAACACAAGTAGCTAATAAAAACACTGACAGATGCCTATCTGAAATCTATTTTAATTGATATATTAAAGGCAGAAAGCTGACAACCCCTCTCTCTCATCCCCTTCTCAGTCCACACTGGATGTGTTCAGAACTTGTTTGTGATCTAAATTGTTTTCTGAAATCAGATTAAATATAGAAATTTGTCAGGCCCCAGTTAAGGATGACTGAGGGCAGCTTTAACTTGTGCATCAAACCAACACATTATTTTAATTAAAGCAATGGCTATTCTTTGATAAATCAATACAATTCTTTTCTATACAATGGTTACAAATTATTGGGGAAAGGCATACCAGAAAATACTATCCTGCTGTGTTTGTGACAGATTAGTATTTTCCACTATTTTCATACTTCTCCTCTAGGAATTTAATCCTTGTCCCCCAAAGAGAAGATCACAGATAATAAGTGAGATGCTGTTAAATATTTTAAAGGCTAATTAATAATCTTCTAAAACATTAGAAGATAAATGTTACCCTGTTGCTAGTGAAGAAAGAAATCCAACAATCACAGTTCCTCCATTTAATATTCCAATATGTAGTCACTTGGATTGTAAACTCTGACCATGCCTTGTGTTCCTGCATCATGAGGGTAAGAAAATCCTCTCATTAATCCGGATTGGAAAAGCAGACTGATGCTGAATAGGAAGGAAAGGGCAGGAAGAGACAGATGGACGTTGGATGCTTGCTACTCACTGCAGAAAAAAAATGTAATGCATTGCTAGATTATCTATTTCTGGGTACAATTAAAGAACTTTATGTGATTTTTGATAAAAAATATCCTGCGGCACAAAATTGCTACAGGTCGTGATACCAGGCAAGGTCTGGTGGGGTGTATGAGCTAGTCTCACAATTTCTTCGTTTAGGAAATGAGTAGATAGATATGAAAAGACAGTCTGATAATGGATCAGACACTACTAAAATAGGAAGTTCTGGATACGTGGATGATACACAAATTTATTTTGTTCTCTGAAAAGCATACTGTATAATTGCACAAAATACTGTTTTTGAGGAGCAATTTCAGATGTTATGGGGTACCAATATTTGACTTACATTGGAGTTTGTGTTTAGTCTTTGCAGATCTCTCTTTTCTATCCAGTTTCCTCCTGCCTTACTGGAAAGCAAAGTCTGATCCCTCACCTCAACAGCAGTGGAGTAAGCACTGTACTTTGAAAAGCATGCTGTATAGTTGCACAAAATACTGTTTTTGAGGAGCAATTTCAGATGTTATGGGGTACCAATATTTGACTTACATTGGAGTTTGTGTTTATTCTTTGCAGAGCTCTCTTTTCTATCCAGTTTCCTCCTGCCTTACTGGAAAGGAAAGTCTGATCCCTCACCTCAACAGCAGTGGAGTAAGCAGTCCATAAGGCTGTCCCACATCATATAACACGGAAGAGAATATTTTACAAATCAGGACTGTAAGGAAGCAAAACCAGGTTCTTAGCCCTCTTTAGGTGCATGTATCTATAGATTTTCCTTTCAAAAAACCCACCAAACCCACACACATCGTTTTCACAGAGATAAAGAGACCACACTGCTTAAAGTTGTGTAGCAACACAGAACACCAGCCTTTTTTTTTTTTTTTAATGGGAAAAATAAAAAAATATTTGAAATGTAATTTCTGCTTCTAAGTAAGGTGGCCTATGACAAGGGACTGGGGTACCTCCACGTAGGGAGTTATCATTCCTCAAGTGAGAGGAATGCCAGCTGTAACTGGCTGTGTGCACTCTCAGGAGCAGCATGAGGTATCTATAACCACAACACAGTAAGAGCCAGAACAACAGCAAGTGCACTATGGCCAATGCTACAGGATTACCTGCTCAAGTGACACACTCCAGGTGACTATTTGATCCCTTGCTTATTTGTGAGTGTCATTTGAGTTAGACCTCTCCTACAAACTCAGGTTTATGGTGCCTGGCTGGCTCACCTGGAGGCACCTGCTTCAACATGGACAGACAATGGGACTCTAATAAGGTGCTAATCCAGTATGAATGGGGCTGCAATCTGTGTTATGGGAAAAGAAATCAGGTGGTGATCATCGTAAGGTAGATGCAGCAGTCAAATGATAAGGTAAATCTGCCATAATGCAGTACATAATTGCCTCTGGAATATTTGAGCAGATTATACAGAGGCATAAAGGGCTTCTTTGAATTAAAGAAGCACAACTTTAGAGCCTCACATTGATAGGAGCTGGTTAGCCTTGATGTGACAGATTGAGATCACTGTGAGTCAAACATTCCATGTACTATACAAAACCTGACAACAACTGTAATGCCAGCTTTAACAGTTTTCAGACACTGGGGGTAGTTGTTTTCTTCAGGGATTTAAAGATACCACAAATGTGGCATTTTCTCAGTACCAGGTGTAGTTTTATCTTCTCTATTGGTGAACCAGAACCAGTAGTGCCTTTCTCTTTTCTAAACACAATTCTGAATATAAAGGAGTCTCAGGCACTGAAATAAGAGCCCAACAAAGTCTTTCTTCCCATCTGTTAGCCCCTTAAGAGTCCTACATCCAATCAAATGAATTAAATGAAATACCTGCTCGCACACACCACTGGACAAGGCCACCTGCCACAAGGTTCACAGCACTCAGAAGAGCAAGGCCTACACCAAATTACACCAGGCTGTCAACAGTCCAACGTGTGTCCTGCTGTATGTACAGCAGTGCCTAGCAACCATCAGAATATTCACAAGTAGAGAGGAAAGTTGCAATTCCCACAATATGCAGATAAGAAAATGATTGTCATGATATACTCAACAGCAGATTTATGCATTAATCTGATTTTTCATTTTCACATATAAGTGTTAGAATTGAAAGGATACAGGAAAAATAAGCTTGGTTTAAACAAATGTTACCCACATCTACATCAACATTTTGTTAAGTATCAAAGAACTCTTTATACAACATTTCTCTGTGGTTTATTCTTCCCCAGAATCCCAATGGTGTTTAAAAAGAGAGGGACAGTGAGACATTTGTCCCATGAGTGCATTCCAGTGAAAGCCATCATGTGCATTTTGTATGTAATATGCATATGCACAGAGGACAGATCCATATGACTGTCTGCATCCTATGGCATGGATGCCTATGTTAAGGGGTTTGTTTCACAGGACTGAAAAAGGAGGAATAATTTCCTCTTAGCAGCGGAAGTGTGTTAGATTGTGAATGGTCAGCAGATTACATAAATGGATTATATACCATGCAGACTAGTGCTCACCATCTCTTTCTCTACTTCCCATCTATTCTTCCCACACAAATCACAGTTTTTGCAGAATGGGTTTATCCATCAGTGGCCTTTACAAGAGTTACATTGGCAAGAGTAAAATAGCTTTTCTACAACACTCACTATCCAAGATGCTCACATCATCTTACAGACCAAACAGGATTTGTAATCTCACTGTGAAATACATATAACATTAAGTGAGTGCTCCACATTTACCCTTCCTACACTATTCATGTAAGAAATACAGCTGTCTTTGACCAAATGTAAATGCAATGCCAAAGTTATTAACATAATTATTAATTTAATAAATCAAATAAATAATCAAGGAGTTTAGCTATTTAAAAGCACTTGTGCTTGAAAGAAATTACAGCACAGATGGCATAAAACAAAGAGCTCGCTCCTGCTCCAATTAAAAGCTAAACTCTGACTCGTATAATTGCAGACAGAATCATTCCCAGGTACCTTGACAGAAGATAATTTTCAGCTCATACAGATTTTTTAAGTGCTCAGTATAGCTAAGGCACGTATCTGACTTAAAGAGCTGAACTGGAAATGCTGACAGTCTTCTTGACTATGAAAATACTCTCCTGCATCTTCATCTTCACTTGAAGTGCACACAATATTTGAGTCAGGCAATTTCTAGATGTCAAATAACCTTTTAGTACTTTTACATCTAAATGAAAGACAAACTTTTTAATGTGAAAAAACAGATAATGTATTTGACCCATTGAAGCTTTTTTTTTTTTGGTTTAATGGGCATTTGCATCTATTTGCTGGGATTCATAAACCAAGTCTTTTCCTATTTAAATAAACGTTGCAATCTACTGTTTGTATGCAGATAAGGAAACAGAAGCAAAAACCTGGTATCTTATTGTTAGCATGAGAAAGAAAGGTGCAAGGCAGTTTGCAGCAGTAGTTCTTTGCTCATAAAATGCAATACTAAAGCATGTAGGATTATCTGTAACATCATGTCACACTTGCCAAGGTTAGTTACATAGGCAAAGGCAGTTCCTTGAGCAGCAGATTGCTAAAAGGGGAGAGGGAACATGAGGGTGTGAAGAATGGCTATGCTCTCACTGCTCACTTTACCAATAACAAAGCCCTGAAAATCAGGGTGGCTCCTGCTGCTGCAGGAATCACAGATTATATGGGACTGTGGTGGAAGCTGTTATTCCCAGCACCAGCAACAGCTGACATTCACCCTTCCCCAGCAGCAAGCCTCTTCCCCTCCAGCCCTCCCTCTCAGCCCTGCTCCTATTGCTTCCCCACATGTAACAAATTTTCAGTTCTTTCAGTGCTGAGAAGCCAGATGTAATGTTTACCAGGAAGAAATAGAAATAGAAGTTTGAAAGGCACTTACCACAATACAGACCTAAATGACAAAGATAAGCTTTTAAATCTATGCATTGCCTTTTTAAAGACTTCTGTAATGGCAACACGGAAAACTGTTACTGTGTGTTCTTAGCATAAAATCATGTTGAATGACATCAAAATATAAGTTCATATACAGCAGATTTTCAATACCTATTTTTTTCCCGTTGCTTAAAATCCTGAGGTATGGCATGAAAACCATGAGACATATAAGCCATGCACTGATAGAACACATGACAATATTTGTGGTTTATAATTCATATGGAGCTTGTGGAAAGTACTGGATTGACAGTTCTAGTAGTAGGTAGACCCAGTAACCAGTTTTCCCTTGCTATTCCCAGATGTACACTTCAAGCCTGTCTAAAGTGAAGGGATCTCTTGATGAACATAAGCAGGCCTCCATGGTGCATTTTGTCACATGAAATCCTAACAGTACTGGCAATGTCCTCTGTGTCAACAGTTCTGTGTTGAATACATACAGCCATGGGGAACTACATTGTGTACAGCTGCTTAAATTATAGAAACACGTCACTACTTATCTGAGCAGGATTTAAACTAGAAGTCCAGAGGTGAAGTTATTTTATTGCAACAGCACTAACTTTTAGTCTGGTTTCTACTACCTCCAACAGAAGGAGAGCCCCTGTCCAGAAGAACGTACACTCAAAGTTTAAGAAGAAAAGCCACCAGCTGCATACAACAGTGTGACCCAATCAGCCAGTGTAAAAAGCACTAGGGACATTGAGCAGACTCCAAAGACCTACCACCTGTCCCCTAGATCTCTTACACATAAGCATATCTTCCAGTGATTTTTCTCATGAGACAGATAAGCCATTTCCACTTTTAACATTTGTTTGAAGGATTTGGAGGGATCCTGTGCTAGTTGTTAATGGTAAAAGTAGGGAAGGGGAATACTTCACATCATGATGGTAGATGGAGGTGTTCCTTTAAAGAAATTAACCATTTTGTGCTCCAGCAGCTCAAAGCCTTGATTCAAGCTGAGCTGCATGCCTTTAGCATCTCCTTTGCAAGCTCCAGGACTCTGAAAATAAAAAAGCAAAGAAGGTTATGAAATCTTTTGACATACCTTGATTTGCAGTCCTAAGCTTAAACATTTATTTTGATTAACTAGAATTTATATCTTAAGCCCACCAGCATTCTCATTAAATTTTAGCCTGTCAAAATGGTAACATCCAATAACAGTCAGTGGAGTTATTTTAAGTGGAGGTTATCAAAGTGATTGTGGAATAAAATCTTATCAATAGACTGGAACAGGCAAAATGCAGATTAACACCAACACGTTCCAAATAACAATACAGCAATGGATTGGTGTTACATGGAATTTTAAATACACTTTAGATAAGGTTGGCTTTACAGTAAAGATGAAGTGCTTTTCCCTTGGTTAGATTCTAAGAGTCTAACAGAGCATCAACACACCTTTGTAATACAGAAAAATTATTCAGAAATTATTCTCTCTATATTTAAAGCAGGGAGAAGGTGCCACAGTCCTTCACCTTGTATTGTTCCTGCTAAGCCACCACTGCTACAGGTGAACTATGTTTCTGTTATAAAGCTTACTGAAATTATAACTTACTCAATCTTAACAATCATGGATTCAGAAAGGCAGGTGCAGCATAAAGACAGCACACAAACAGATGCCAAAGCCATTCAAACAAGGAACACCTGAAAACCAGAAAGCATTATGTCTTTATGTCACAATACAGTTCAGGTTCAGTACAGTCTTACCTGCACCACCTCAAAGCAGTGCAGCAAATTCCAGCATTTGAATCATCACATTCAGCTGCTCAAAAGATGCTACCCATCAGAATGGTAATTTCCATTTTAACAGATGCAGCTGTTAAGAGAAACATTTCATAGGGGTGGTGCTCAGAGATGGAAACAATGAACAAGAAGAACTCAGATGATCTTTACCTGGGAAACTCCTCCTATGTGCAGAGGGAACAGGTGACACACAGGAGGGAGCTGTGCTCCCACACTTCTGGGAAATTCTGCTCTAATTCCAGAAAGGGCATCAGAGCAATTTAGCCCTCCTTGCTCCTGTTTTAGCACCACAGTATCCCTCTCGCTTCTTCAACATCTTATGTCTCTCTGGTCTCAACGGAAGCACCAATATTTGCCCTCTGATAGAAATAAGTTCTTAATGCTGGCTTGACTATGTGCAAACTCTCAATCATTGTACAATGTCCACTGACGTATTTGCCAGCATAACATGTACAGTACAAACTGCAATATGGAGAAGTAAAATGGTAAGCCACTGAAGCATAGATACCAATAGGCTTTGATTCCAAATAGGATGAGAACAGAAGGAAAAAATATTCAATGGTTCCTACAGTCTGGATAAAGATCCACCCCAGTGCTACCTCCTTTCCCGTGTGCTGCGCTGCAAACGAGGTTCTGCTGCAGAAAAAGGTGGTGATCTGAAGGTCCAGAGATGGACTGCCCTGCCTTAAATATAGGCAAAGAGCATGGGAAAGAAAGAAAGAAAAGAAAGAAAGAAAGAAAGAAAGAAAGAAAGAAAAGAAGGAAGGAAGGAAAGAAAGAAAGAAAGAAAGAAAGAAAGAAAGAAAGAAAGAAAGAAAGAAAGAAAGAAAGAAAGAAAGAAAGAAAGAAAGAAAGAAAGAAAGAAAGAAAGAAAGAAAGAAAGAAAGAAAGAAAGAAAGAAAGAAAGAAAGAAAGAAAGAAAGAAAGGAAAGAAAGAAAAGAAAAAGAAAGAAAGAAAGAAAGAAAGAAAGAAAGAAAGAAAGAAAGAAAGAAAGAAAGAAAGAAAGGAAAGAAAGAAAAGAAAAAGAAAGAAAGAAAGAAAGAAAGAAAGAAAGAAAGAAAGAAAGAAAGAAAGAAAGAAAGAAAGAAAGAAAGAAAGAAAGAAAGAAAGAAAGAAAGAAAGAAAGAAAGAAAGAAAGAAAGAAAGAAAGAAAGAAAGAAAAAGCTTATTGTTTCAGACTACATTTTACACAAGCATACTGTAATGCTACTAGCAGCATATAGCTGCTAATGCTGTCTCACAGTCTTCTTCAATTATCCTTGCTGTTTGTCTTGGTCAGGCCCATCATTTGAGGCACGAGCTAAAAAGCTGATTCACTGTAATCCACCTTCAAAATACAGGTCTGATTCTGGTGGATGCTGTGAGACTGCACACCCCATTGGTGGCTGTGTTCTTCCCCTCTCAGCAGGAGGAGGGAGTGACTCTACTCACTGCTTGGAGCTGGGGTTTGCACCTCCTGCGTAGCGATTGCTCCATTTGGTATCTCTGGGCTGCTTGTCCTGGCTCCATCCAGTGCCAGCTGAAGGCTCTGGAGCTGTGATGCATTCAGAAGCTCACACTGCAATCTGGTAACCATGGCGGCATTTTCAGGGCCCAGGTTTGCTATTTGTTCTGGAGACAATGCCTAGGAGGAATAAAAGCCAGAGAAATTGGTTTAGACTGTCAATTATATAAGGCAGGTAAGGAATCTAAAGGCAGCACTGTCTTGCATTTAGAATGAAGAGAAGTAGCCTTCAACAGCGTTGCTATAAAAGAGCTCAATAGAGCTTAAAAAAATCCTCTGCGTTCATTTTCTTCTCTGACCATTCACCTGTCTTTCACTCTTCTCTTTGCTGCTGGAATCTGACATCTTGAGAAGCTTTATATGTCAGCACTCTGTTGGACACTTCTTCAGTACATCACTGGACTTTAATTTTCCAGCCATTTCTTTTCTGATTTGTTCAAAGACTGATGACATTGTACATCCTCTTGTGTTTTCATTTATTTCCTCTTATATCTGCTCCTAAGCAACCTCACTTGAACTCATGTTTGACCTTTGATTATAGTTAGCAGTAGAGGAATGAGATGACAAACCCCCATGCTTTAATATCATTGCTCAATTTCTCTTTTAGAGTGAAAATCTTTCAAATGTGATCATAGTAAAACTTGTGTTTAAAAATAAAACTTGACAGTCATAATCTTACATTATTCATCTTGTATCACATAACAATGAACCAGCTTGCACTGTTGGGCATGCTGGATGTCTTTGGTTCTCTCTAATGTTCTGCAGTCACAAGAATTTTAGTCTCCTACACAACAAGTCTTTTTGCTGCAACATTCTGCATCCAGGTTCTACTTCAGAAAGACTCAATTCCCCTTTTGAGTAGGTCAGACAATGGAGCAAACCCTTCCAAATCTTTCACTGTCTATCAGATGCTGTGCTCTTTTACAATGAGTAAACTCAAGTTAATGCCTACAGGCCTAGAATTTCTGAAATGAGCCTCTTCTTAACTCAATGACAATGTAATTTTTCTCAAATCAGAATTGGAACAATGTATACAGATGTAAAGCGATGCTATACAAACCCCATGTAAACCCAAAATCTGCTTTGAATCTTTCAAATGCAGAAAATTCTTCCAAGAAGGTGTCCTGTTATTTGTTAAGCATATTTTGTAGTATCATAGCTGTTCTTACTAACAAAAACATTTGCTCATTGAAAGAAATTCTACAAGACGCTATAGATCTTCAGTTTTGCCTGTTTAGCAAATAAATAGTTTCACTGAGGACATTTCAGGCTTATCTAAACTGTCAGTGGTACTGTGAAAAACATTTAGTGTTCAAGGAGTGTTTCTTTTTATGGGAGCTGACACAGTTAACTATCTGTTTAGCTCATCTGTCTGTAAGTACATTTCTTGCCTGAGCATTTGAAAGAGACCAGTCTAGGCAGAATATTAATCATGTCACTAAGTCAAATAAAGTTTGGGGCAATGATCTCAAGATTCACATTTCAGTTCCTGGTCCACATTCAGAACTGCTGTAATTAGATGTAATTCCTTTCTGATCTTTTTCTGCCTGAACAATCTGTTTCCAGAGCAAACTCAGGAGAATGTTGCCAGATTTTTTAGGATAATAAAAAACGCCTTACATAGTCAGAAAAGACATTTGTAGCTATCATAGCATCCTTGCAAATGATAATAAATAGAGAAGAAAACTCAAATCTGAACACAGTGTTGGAAGAAGAGAGTCCATTCCCTGCTTCCTGACAGTGAGATCTTTTGTTTTCCCTTGGGATGCATTCCGAAGAATAAAGATTGTCTAGATTGTATTTTGTGGACATCAGAAATACAGATGAAAGCTGAAATTTAATATTTCAGATCCTTGACTGCTTCTCAGAAAAATTATTGTTGAAACTCAAACTCAGAATATGGATCAATGAACTGTTTATTTGTAGTAGAGAAATTCAGCTACTTCTTCAGCAATTGAACTCTTACTTGGAAGATTTCAGGAGGTATAAGTCTTATTGCTCTTGGCTGGAAATATGGCATCAAGTTTTTATCAAAAGCTTTTAATTCCTCCTCATTCAAACCACCTAAAAAAAAACAAACAAGAAAACAAAATATTAGGATCAAAACTCAGTTTGTTTTTTTTTTAAAGAAATTAAATTTTTTAAGCATTTATACAAAACATCCATCAAATGTTTACTCTTGTGAATAGTGGAGAGAGATACTGCTTCTTTCTCTGTTTTGCTTCTTTCATTATATTCCAGCATTACAAATTGTCTACCTAACCACTGCTATGGAATGTACTCTACCTAAGTTACTTTATCTTGGAAAAGAGACAATGATAAAAATCAATAAAATCATAAGCAGTGTTATTAGGGAATGCTTGTTCACAGTCTGTTCTAATGAAAGATTAGAGAGCACAAGCATGCAGTGGGAGCTACTTCTTCACCCATTAGGTACTTACAGAATCATTGCTGTAGGTATCAGGGATGCTAAAATTTATGAGAGTTCAATGTGCAGTTAAATGTTCACAGGGGAAAAAAATCCATGAACAAAACTGTGTGTGACCTCTGGCTCAGGAAGTCTCCGAGGCTGTGAAAGCACTCTGGAAAAGTATCACCCCAGGCTAATCCTGCTCTTTCACTCTTCCTTGACCAGCCCATTCTTTACACTGTTGGGAGGCAGGATGCTTGGTCAGTGAGAGCACTGCTCCAACCAAACACAGCTACCCTTGTAGCAGCACGGGTCACAAATACTGAGTGGGTCTGAAATCCTGGTTTGTTTTGCCCTTCTTGATTTATCCTTTCAAACTTGCAGGACCCAAGTAACTTAGGCTGTGCTCCCCTAGGTTGGTTTGAGCGGATTCAAAGAACTTTATGGAGCATACCACAGCTTTTCCTTAATGGTAGTGAAATTTCTGGATGTTCATCCCTGCAGGTGACTCTTCCCTAAAAGAAATGTCTTTTGCCAGTCTTGAAAAATGTACTGCTATGTGAACCTGGCTCTTAATGCTTAATAACAATGCTTTAGAACCATCACCATCTGGAGTCCAAATCTTGTTACCTGCTATAGTACCAATTTCCTGTAAAATAGAGCCATTCCAACTGGTAGTAGTACCAAACACAGATTCTGTCATCTTCTTAAACTGCCTGAGAACAGGAGTGCTACAAAACAACAGGCCAATTCTTGCAACAGCAGCACTGCAAAAAGGCAACAAGGTTAACAACACATGCTGCAATCACATGCAATGCTAAATATGCCTGGAATATATTTAGTCTACTGTAAGAAGACTGTAAATCTAATTCCAATTTAAAATGTATGTACAGAAATTGCATACAAATGTTTAATGCTTTGAGCAAAACCATGTGTTTCTCAATACAATACTTAAATGGTGGGATATAAATGGCAGAGGAAACCTAAAATAGAATATATTTTAAGCAACTAATGTATACCTTCCATAACAGTTACTGCCTTTCTAAAAGCATTTAAGATGTTAAAAAGTATCCTTTAGGCTCCAGAAGTATTGAAAGCAAACAATACATTTTATCAATAGAGATACTGATAAATATTTCATTAAGTATTAAAAAGAGTACCTGAATTCAGCAGTCCTTATGGACATGATTTCTGTAGAGTTCAAAGCACAGAGAATAGCTCCTAGGCCAACTAAATCAAAGCTTTTCAGTGTACTGATCGCCTGACCAGAGTCTTCTAGAAAGCCTTGCAAAATAGATCTTGCCTACAAAAGGAGTAAGATGTTATGCATGAACAGAGTAAATATTATTGAAGGTTTTGTTACTAGCTCAAAATTTTACCAGAAATTATGGGCAATGTATAATCCTGAGCCTTCCCGATGTAATGAATTGGAAATTTGCCATGGCCTTCAGGAGGAGCACTGTCACCACCTATATGTGACACTTAAACAGGGCACTGTTACACAACCACTTTGTAAGTGCAACGATTTGAAAGCACTCTGTACCTCTTCTGCTGGGTCACAAGGAAACACTTTGCCAGAAGAAACAGGCGTTGAATCACCCAGTAGAACTGTCCAATTCAGTGACATTGCCACAGGAAACAAAAAGTACTCAAGGGGATCAATATGAATTTTCCAGGTTGCCCTGTCTTATTTAAATGTCTTATATAGGTGGTGACCTGTATTTAGGATTAATTTTCACATATGAAGGGGATATAGGTACCAAAATGTCTTTGCAAGCCAATTAGGATGGTACTCAGCCTAAACTAACCATTTAAAAACTCCTTGTCTAGCTTAAGCCTGCCATGAAGGCATCCTCCAAAGTCAGTGACAGAAACAAGCATCTTCCAAGACCTTCAAATCTCTCCACAAAGCTGAGCCTCAAATGACTAGCTTAAACTAGCTCTCTGAATTTCAGACAACTGCAGTCAGGCAGGATGAATCGCTTTTAGCTAGCTATTACTGACAGCAGGAAACCACACAAGCCAAGTAGTATTGTATAAAATCCTCCCAAGTGCTTCCTTCTGATGGTGCTCTTCATAACAGGAATCTATTAAACATATTTGGGATATTCTGCCAAAGGTGGCTGCCACCATGATGGCATCTGTGCATGCAAGAAGCAGTAATAGTATAGGTCACAGAGTCAGAAATACAGTGCCACTGCACGTACAAATACAAGCTTTTAACTCTTAATTTGCAAGTTCCATTGACACAACTCGAAGTTATTCAAGGAAGTGAAGATGAAAGAACTATTTTGCTAGTAACTTAGGCTTCTGGGGCAATGGGTGTTGAGGTTGCGGGGCACACTACCCCTTCAGTGATGACTCTTAGTCAGGGAGGGCTACTATTTCCTAGCAGTAGTGTCTGCTCTGAGGCCAGCGTGAGAGGAGCAGCTAAATTCTTTCTACAACTTTGTGGGTGAGTTCTAAAGAATACACTCATCACCACCACAGTTAATAGTGATTAATGCCATCTTGGCCATCTCACCAGGGAAGCCAGCAGCAGGGCAGACATCAGTGCTGACCTACCTGCCCACTTTCCCTGGGCTCAGAGCCACTGAAAAGCTGGAGGAAGTAGTGTGGATTGCTGCATCTGTTTCCTAGGCAAAGGGTGTGAATCCTATGCCTTTTACCAGGAGTACGTTCCAGAACATACTCACCTGGGTAAGAGTCCATTCTGTTTGCTGACTAAGTACAGAAATGGTGTCAATAGAATGCAAATCCAGCTCTTTGATCTCATGTTCTGTGAGTGCCAGGGCAATGCGGCCCAGGGAAACGATATGATAACTTTTCCAGTGTGGCAGTGATCCCCAGACCTTTAGAAGAGGTTCATTAATATCTGTTAGACCATTATGAATCTTTCTCCATACACACCATTCCCAAACTCCTTGGTTTTAAAAGTCCCAATACCCAAAATATGCCTCTTTGCACACAAAAGGATTGCTACAACTTAACTTTTGTCCAGAAAATTAGAAAGGTCAAAGCTGAAGGAGTATCTCTGCAGTTGCCTACTAAAAGTGTTTTAACTTCAGATATATATGAAGCTGTGCAACCAGCATAAAATAAGAAAAAAGCGGCCAGACCGCTGGAATGAGATACTCCTTACACAGAGCTGTGGTCTGTCCAACACCGAGCAGCCTCAGGACCACTGGGCTGTTCTCTCAACTATGACCCTCAGGTTAAGGATTTGTTTAAAAGATGCTTTCCTGGACTTGTACCTCCACACTGAGTTTCCACCAGATCTTTTATGTTGGTTTTACGATGTCATAAAGAAACAGAAAAAGCATCTAAGCCTGGGAAATTTCCATCTTTTACAAAGAAAATAGATAGTAAAAAGCATCAGCCCAGTTTTAAAGCATTTAATTCTCTAGCTTAAGAGATATGTGAAACATGGGCAGTTAAAAATGTTGTGTGTCTATTTCCTGATCTAGGTCATAAACTACAGAATGTGAAGTACTTCATAAATAGTATTATCTGACAGTGCTGGATGAAATCTCAGCCGTTATGATATAAATAACACAACACATGATGCTGGAACACTCCTTTGTCCTCATTCACCTAGAGACTACAGATCCATACATCTGTTACCAGAGCTTGGAGACCTTCCACTTACAAGTGAGCTAAGCTTCTTACTTTCATTAAGACACAATCTGATAACCAGACTTTTTGAATTAGTTTGGGACCATGATAGTACATGGTTTCTTTTAGGGGAAATCAATCAATTTAGGAGAAATTAAAGCTGGCTTAATCAGACTTTTAATTAAAGATGCTCTTTAGTTAATAACATAACAGCATGTTATGCACATCATTTCAAAGGGCTTTGCCTGTACTGGCTGATTCCTCAAGCTTCACATTCAGTGTAACACTATGTTGCATTTTCCAAATGAATATACAGGAAGCCTGTCTTTGTCTAGCAGCAATCTGTCTCACAAACACTCATACACACAGAATATACTTTCATTTGTTGCACTACAGATCTGTGTATCTTTGCAGTGATAATAGCTGGAATATGAGTGTATTAACCTTGTGTGCGTGTCATTATGTTGCACTGCTGCAAAATACCTTAGTTCTCACGACCTCAGATGTGCGCTGTTTTTATTTTCTACTAGGATTGTATTTTTTTTTTCCTTTTCCTAACCACATGTCTTTGAGCTGACAGAGGGAAGTTGTTGATGTAGTGGACTATTGCCCTATTGCAATAAGGCAGTAGAGAAAGGATTGCAGAGAGTTACCATCTGCTTTCAGAATTGTGGTTAGTGCCACTTCACTTTGAGCACCTGCAGTTCAGGAGTTTTAAAAGCTGAGCCTCACTGCTAAAAACTGCAGTGTTTGCCTTATCTACCCAAAAGTCATGGTCAGATCAACTACTTTGGCTGCAGCTGCTGCTCTGAGGAGATGCTGTCCAGGCCCACCTTTTCCACTGCTCCTGCTTGCCTCCAGAGGTCACGGTCCTCATCTCCAAGCATCTGTGCTCGTACTACTTGCAGCCAACTGCAATTATAGATGCTTCCTAACCTCATTCTGTCAGAATGAGCTGATAGAGCCTAAAAAGGACTTTTAAAACATTGGATCACTTTGACAGAACGAAATTACAGAGCCATGCAGAGATGGAAGCAGAGAGCAGATAACCTACAGCAAATGCTGGTGACACGAAGTTAAAAGATAGGTTGGAGATGGCAACCTCTTCACCTCTAGGTTTTCTGCAACTAAAACAACTTAACTTACTGTACCCTAAGGCTTTTCCTTGCTGAAACAAAAGTATATTTGGGACACTACCTGTCCCTGGCAGTGCAGGCAACCATCAAGCAGCAAGAGGTCACCCCCAAGGAAGAGTAGCAACAGGGATGGAGCAAGGTTTGACTTCTCTCCTAGCCCACAGGTGGCCAAGGTAGCACCACTCAGAGCCCAGACACCTTGCTGATGCTCTACCCCAGAGACAGAATGCTGAACTGGACCCAGAGTAACACTCTTCCCTGAGTACTCTGGCACAGATCCTGTGCTGCAGTGTAGGATGGGGAGAAGTTTTAGTTCTGGCTTCCTGCACTGCTGCTGCAGCAGCATAGGCATCACATATGGGCTGAGTGTAGTGCAGAGACCTCTCTGAGGAGCTCAAGTGGAGCTGCATTTCTGCATTCTAAAAGAAAGAGATGTGGCAGGAGTGGTGAAGAGAGCTGAGACTGCAGCCCTGTTCCTCTCCATGAATCTACAGCCTGGCAAAGATAGAGGTCTTCTGTCTGCTGTGTTTCTGTAATGTGCACTCAGCAGTGCCATCCTAGTAAAGGCAGACTAAATGCATATGTTTATTTTTCCTCTCTAAAACTTCCTACTGATGGGTTTGTCCCTGCCTATGACAAGAAGGTGGGAGAAGAAGCTTTATTCAACTAGTAACAGTCTTTTTCAGTCAGTCTGGTTTTACACCACTGTAATCTATAAGCTATATTTAATGTTGGTGTAAACAGTTTAACACTCTGAGTTTAATTCTCAGCAGGCCAATCAACAGCCTAGAGTAGTGCTTGCTGATTTTTCTTTTATGAAAGAAAAACGAGAATCCAGCAACAGAAAAGCAACCCAAAAATAAAAGCACTTAAATTTTTCATCTGCCAATAGCTTAGAACAACTTTCCTGTTGACTCTAAAGCAAGGGCAATAGTCTTCTATCAACATCCCACATTATTTTTCCAATAAACAAATAGATGCTCTTGTAGCAATAATGACACTGCTACAGCACAGTTATTTTAGAACTGCATAGTTCAATAAAACCAAATCAAATTATGGATTTAATTTTCCTTCACAGACAGGATAGTTACCTGCTTGGCTCTTTCCTTCAAGGCAATAAGCTGGGAGCTATTAAAACCTGAGACAGTCCCAAGAAGATCCACATTTTTGTCAAAAGTGCCTGTGTCCATGCATTTCAGTTCCTGAACTGACCAAAACATGTTTGCTTCTTCTAATTTAATAATTTCTTCTGAAGAAGGCACTCTGGTTCCCAGGCAATCTGAAAAAAAAAGTCAAAAGTCAAGAGTTTTCTTCAAGGGGACTGAAAAAAATAAAGCAATACAGAGATTTGAGTGACAGATGGTGAATTAACTGCAGCTGATGTGATATTGATAAATTACATTGCCTTGCAATTAAATAATTTATTTAAATATTTACATTAACACCCTGGATATAAAACTAGAATTTGTCTAACTTGCAAGAAATGTTACATTCTTTGTCCTCCAAAGACAGTGCATGCTGGAAAAGAAAATAGGAGCAGACATATTTTAGAACAGTTACAATATAGGATGCCACAGTAAAACTAAAATCTGGATGTGTGTAATAAAAGTAACCAATATCCTGCAAGTTTCTCTCAAGTCTTATTCCCTAAAGACATCAAAATTCAGGCAAGGGATTATTCTGAGGTAAAGCCATCATTTACTGGGAGTCTCGCTTGAGTAAGAATGAAATGTGAATCTTTGGGATGACCTTGGTGGAAGTCTCCGTAAAGCTATGTTATTGTTCCCCAAAAAAAGGTTACAGCTGAATAAACCTCACTTTCAAGCAGCACATGTGAACCCAGCTCAGCTGGAAAGTAACAGACCTGGGAGGTTCTTTTACTCTGAAACAGCCTGACAAAGATGTATGTCTACTAAGACTTGCCTGACATTTAAACAAGGTGAAGACAGAAGCTGGATGTGTCAGAGAAGCACAGTGCTTGTTCTTCATGTCAAGCGCGTTGTTAAAATGTCAGGATCTAGAGTGAGCTGTTCACTTACAACAGAACTGTTTGGACAGACAAACTCCATTTAAAAACCTTATTTATGCTCAGATTCTAGCCCTATGCATGATCAAATGAGACAGCTTCCACTGTTTTAACAAATGCTGGTCTTTGTTGGCATAATCTACCTCTAATATTGATGCAACACAGAAATTAGAATTCTAATATGGCTGCTTACTGCTCTCTCCCTTGTCACTAATGTAGGGAAACCTTATTAAATAATTATCTACACCAAATAATCCCTACATGTCTTCAGATACGGTCATTAGAGGAAAAAGAAAGAATTTCACAGAGCTGTGCCTGAGCTCCCCCCAATAAATAAAGGGAGAACGTACAAAGTAGATTTGTACTTTGAAAGGAGCAGAGGAGGGATTTATTTGCATCAAAGGAAGCTGCAGTAGTGGGTAGAACACTGAAAAGACTGAATGTGTTGAGCAAACGAAAATGTTGTTCAGCTTCCACTGTACCATCTGATGTTCTGCTCTCCCTTTTCACCGCCCTCTTGTGAAGCTGCATTGTGTCACTTTCCCATGTCGCAAAAGGTCAGCTTTTATCATTTAAATACTACCCGTCCAGACACAGTGCAGTGCCCTTCCCCAAGTTGTGAAAATCCAACATTTTGTCTTCTTGGAAAAAACATTGGTATTTGTAACACACCAGATACACTGGCACCATTACAGCGAGGGAAATACTAACCAGATTTCTGACTTTGCTTCCTGTATCTGAGGCTACTTCACTCTTCGTTTTGTGGCATCATCACATTTAGATTGAAGAAGGACATATTTTATATGTAATATACTATAACATCTCAGTGCTTTAAGTAAGCAGCTTGAATTCTTTTTCCAGCACTGCCACTACATTCTGGTAGCACTTCGGACGCATGAGTCCTGAGTTTTGCCTTCTGTGTTTCACCTTGCCTTAATCACCACCTTTGTTCAATGTAGACTCAAGTATAAGACCTCTGTCACTGGTAACTGCTTCTATTATTAATATTAGCTCACAACTGGACTGTAGGAAATGTAAAATAGGAGGTTGGTAGCATGAAGAGCACTAGCGTATTCTAGAGTCATTTTCATAACATCCAGCTTTCTAGTGACCAGCAAATCAGCCATAACACTTCACTCCTTACTTAAACCACTATGTGAGTTGTGTGGAGTTGGAAAGATTATGTTTAGTAACAGAATCTCAATACCACACCTGGACTGTAGAAGTGTTTTTTTGCACTAGCACAAACAATCCTTCAATTTTTCACCTCACAGACTCTCCTGAGATGAGCTTGTGCACCTGAAGTGAAGAATGAAAAGTCTCCATAGCCTTGGAGCCAAGTTACCCTTTGACAAAGATCATTAGCTTCACTGGCAGATTGATATTGGTGTTGCATTGCAGATGAGACAGCTCTGCAACTGCACTGAATGTGAGTGATTAAAGAGGTAAGGATTCATGTTGTTGTAATCCAGGCCTGATCACCTGAAATACCTTGTGCTGCACCTTTGGTCCTGGGGCCCATGTCTAAGGAAATATGATTTATGATCTGATAGTTTCCTTGATCAACAAACGCATACAGATGGACTAACAGTCTGCTATTCCACCAGTTCGATTCCGCTCCTTTAGAGCATGATAATTGTGTAATGACTGCTCTGATCAACAGAGGTCATGGGTTTTTT
This sequence comes from Indicator indicator, assembly GCF_027791375.1. NCBI lineage: Eukaryota > Metazoa > Chordata > Aves > Piciformes > Indicatoridae > Indicator > Indicator indicator. The sequence goes on along the minus strand of NC_072031.1, from coordinate 9,625,363 downwards.
CAGGCTATGCAAAAATACAACTCTGCAGAACACCCTCTGCATCTCTCTGTGTATGAATACAGCACTATCATGAAGAAATTAATTCCCAAATACATACAGTCATCATTTAGAGCTGCTGTTATACCAGCAGATGGATTTCCATGGTGGCTCAGGGTTTGCTGAGAGCTTGGACCTGTATTTTGTTAGGCATAGAACCAATGGGGAAATTTTCAAAGAGATAAAGGCAGGCTACCAAAGTCCTTAAAATCGTTGGGGTATCAGTTCCCATCAGCACTTTTCAAAGCAAAGTTGTTTTCCATGGCACAGGATGGTGTAGCTTAAAAATTCTGCTTGGGTGAATTTCAAGTAAGAGAAAGTTATTATAATAACAGAATATACTCAACATACCTGATACAAAGAAAACGATCCATTTTTCATAAGAGATTCTAATGATTCGCTTGGTTGCTAATTAAAATACCTTTTAGATTATAAAACTTTTGTCCATTTAGACAGACAGAACACAGTGCCACCAATGTCAGATTGAAAAAACAGTCGAGTCAACATATGCTCCTGTCTGGCAAAGGATTTACTATGTGCAATCTTTTGGCACAGCAGTAACTTGTCACCTTCACAGGTTTTTAATGCAAGGATTTTCACTTATATTGCAAAGGAAAATAAAAATAAACAAAAACCTCCAATTCAAATAATTATTTTTTCCCCCTTTGTGCATTCAGGAACATTCCAGGAGATGCTTAACCATGCAATCCTGTAACAAAATTGTTTCAGCAATTGCTCAATGTATCAGACAACTACGGGCAACAGAATGAAGACTTCTGCTGTTTTTTGGCAAAGTCTGCACCTCTAAGGTACTTGGTGTTTTACTTTTTATTATCTGGCTTCTCAGAATGTGTTTGATGACCAAGGAGAAAAAAAAGCCTTTTTGAACTGCGTGTTCCCAGCCCCAAATGGCACCATTGTAAATCTGGAACTCTGCAGAGATATTGGGTGAAATACTGACCAGGTCTGGTGAGAGATGAGTCAGTGCTGGCAGTGGCATTGGAGATGGATTCAAATACAGTTGATAGAAGCTCTTCAGCTGAAGAAATTGGTCCAGTTGCCTTCGCTATTTGCAAAATGGTATCTGGGAACTTCCCAAGTAAAGAAAGAATAAATAAGATTTCTTTCTCCCTTTTAAAACAATCAATTTGCAGAGAAAGACTTGTGCAGACCTCAACAAAGTAGGAGTTAGTAACAACTCAGTCCCCTTCCTATTTGTGCAGACGTTTCAGAAGAGGAGAGTAAACTGGCTGGTACTGAAAGGTCCACTGCATATGTTTGAGAGGGGGGAAAAAATCAGAAACAAAGCCAATTCTGAGTGATACTCCCTCTTGCATGCCCTCTCAGCTTCTGGTGACACCCTAGCACTGCCTATAGGAGTCTGTGGTCAGACCATCCTTTATTTTGTCTTAAATTTTCCAGATCAATATAAGAATTGAGCATAGGGACCAGATTAAAGTTATGTGACGTAACTTCAATTTGTTCATTATTTTAGGCTTTTTTTGACCTCTCTTCTCCACCCTGCTAAACACCTTCCTTTCAGTTAAAGAGTCCTGTTCTATTTGATTAATTATAATCTCCTGAGAAAAGCTGTTTGTGCTTGCTTCCAGTATAGTTTACTTCTACACACAAAAATTTTAAGATTATAAGAACAAAAGAGAGCAAAGAAACTACAAAGTGCAATGCTGAGGCTATCAGTTATTATTAACATGTGCTAAACCAGCCCTAGGGCAAAGGGCTACATGAGCAAATGCTAATTTGATTAGCGTGATCCCATTATTAACAGGATAAGAAACATAATTTTCATTGTTGTAAGGCAGGATAATGGAGGAAACAACACTGAAAGGTGTAAAGTACTAACAATTATCTGAGTCTGTGCCACTCGAAATGAACCTTTCTTTATATTTCCTACATGACAATGTACAATTTTTTTTTGTCTATACTACCATTACTTTTGAGAGGAAATCTCAGAAATTTTGAAGGAGTCAGGAATGTGTGAAACATCAACACATGGTTCCTTGCCAAGAGAATTATCTACCTAGTTTAGCATTCAAGTTACGTAATTTACACTGCCTCACGACAGCCACAAAGCCAAATTCTAACATTATATGCTTAAAATTTAAAAATCATAATAAAAACATACCTTTTCAGCAAGGACATTTAGCTCCCTTTTTGACAGCAGAGATATGAATGGTCCAACATCTAATGTTGTTTCAGCTGTCCAGTTGTTTGGAGAGCTGAAGACATATTTTGGAAAATTAGTTTGCAATCAAAATTCTACTGTGACTGTAAAAAAGATGGAGACTCCCTTATTATGAAAAGTCACCTGGAAAAGGTATAATGGGCACAAGTTCCTCCTGGGGAGATTCTGATTAGATACAAGAGGAAAAATTTTCACAAGGACAATCAGCTATTGGAGCATCTGCCACATGGAAGTAGAGGAATCCCTAGCATTGGAACTTCTCAGATTCAGCTGGAAAGGGTGCTAGGCCATCTTATCTAGACTGTGCTTTTTCCCTCTAGCTCTCTCTCACTGTCACAGGTGCTTGCAGTCTTTATTTCTCTACTCATACCAGCACATTAACCACCCCACTACCATTTTCCCATTCTTTGCATTCCTGCACCATTCTCTGCATGTAACATCCTTTCTCTTGCCATGCCAGAGTCTGTTGGCCTGCCATTCCTCAAACATTAGACATTTTCTCCTTTTCCTCTGGCACTTAAGTCATGCATGCATTTAGTTCCAGTTATCATGTTACACACAAGAACAGAAATGTCATTCTAGTGGACAAAGATTCCAAGCTCAGCCAGTGACAGAAGTTGCTTTGTGTTTTTTTCATTGCAGTTGCAAAGCAAACAGTTGGTATTTGCATGGCTCAACCATCAGCATAAACAAGGAGGTATATCTAATACCTTACCCATATAACTCAAGGAGTTTGTATTTAATTTCAGCCTTCTGCTCATGGCTGAGGTGTTGGCAGAGTTTGAATTGATGAAGGGCTGTTGCCATTGCCCTTAGGGACATTCTGCCATGTAGAAAGGCTGGAGGTAAGTGGCAGATTAGATTTCCAAGTAGGTCAACGTCATATTCATCAGCGATGGAGCCGTTCTGAAACAAGAAGCATTTACCTTGCTGGCAGAGCTAATCTTGGCTCTTGCCTTGTTATCACTCAACTGCATCACAACCCTTTTAAGCTCTGTGACCCTTTAAGGAACAAAGACACAACAGTTTTCACTGGGAACTTAATCTCTAATTTTTGCAGAGACTGCTTTATACTTTCAGCTTTTACCAGTGTAACCGGTGGTATTTAATAAGCCCTTCTCAGAGATTTCAGTGTATTCCTCATTCCACATTGAAGCACACCTAACAAATACTTAAAACTCAGTCTCCTGCCTGAATCTCTATATCCAGGTGACCACCCAACACCTGCAGAGGTGGTGCAGTTCTGCCTGGCTGCAGACCCCTCACAAGGCCCTTGTAGTAAAGGGACCACATGCTCTTGCTCTCAGAAGGTTCAGCTCTGAGGGTTTCTCTTTTCTCTTTCTGTCAAAACTCTAGGGATTACACAGCTGGTTAGTATGTATAAGGACATGAATATTCACAGCTATGTCAAAGAACTACTTTCCCTTAAAAACCAACAAATGCTGCAGCTCCCAGACAGCAGAAGTCACAAAATCCTCTTGGTACCACCACCACTCCCACAGAGCTTCCTGTGCCACCAACAGCACTACAGGACGAGCATGGCTTGGAGCAAGGGGGAACAGCTCCTGGTGCACCAGGGTCAGCTCCAGGCCAGTTGACTGATCAGCACCCACATTGCATGAGAACACTTTGTAACATGGATGGAGCTAAAGAAAATTGTTAAGGAAGCTATAAAAAAGGTTTCTTTAGTGAGGGAACAATAAAATCAAACCAGTACATTAAAAACCACAAGGACACAGTCAAGAACTTGTACAGATGGTGCCTGACATATATGAAATGTCGTGCAGGAATATGTGCAAACAAAGCCCCAGAATGGCTGAATTTGAAAGGAACCTCTGGAGGTCACCTGGCCCATGCCCCTGCTCAAAGCAGGTCAGCTATAGCAGGTTGCCTGGGACCTTGGCACTAAGAATTTGTCTGAGCTAGGTGAGTCTAAACTGCTCTTGCTTGTGATGAGGAAGAAATTATCATGCCGAATTATTTGCTTTGGGGCTCCCAGAATCCACCAGCTGTGGCTTCATTGCACACACAGAGCAGGACAGTCTCTGTCTCAGGTTGCCATCTGTATAGAAGAGACCATGAGTGTCTGCATGCAGAATGAGAGTACAAGTAGGCAAGATAACTTTGTGATCCACCACATGGCAATAAAGAGAGAGAAAATTAATCAACCAGTACCACTTAGTTCAGAACTGTCAGTAGCTAATTACAGATTACTTTTTAGCAGCTTCCCTTCCACTGCGGACCCCTTCTAGCCATACATACCAAGCACTCCTGCACTTTTTGCAGGACAGTGTTCTTTTTGTGAAGGCTTGGATTCAAAAGGTCCATCTCAGTCTTCCCCAGACTTTCAATGAAAGGGACACACAAAGGGTCTGAAACATACTCTAGGTACTCAGCCCTGCAGAAAGAATTCAAATGGTGTGAGAACATAAACCTGACCTTTCTACACCCACAACCACACTCGTAAGCTGTGGTGACAGAAAAATTCAGAGACAAGCCTTGAAAAATTGTAAACCAGCCAAGCCAGAGAAGTGCAATTAATCCACACTTTAACTTACATTTTCTTCTAATTCATCAATGGCTAAGGGTTATGGTTAAGCTGCATGGACAAAAGTGCTTGGAGCTGCTTTAATGCCATATGAAACAAGACTGTCCACAGTTCAGAAACTTTTCTCCTTTCTCCTTTTATTAGGAATAATTTTCTGATGAATGAAGTTGTGTTGGGCAGGTTAAGGACAAGAAATAATTTTAGAGTAAGCTTCCTTTCTACCAAAGTCCAAGAAAGCCTGCCAAATTAAACAAAGTGACATTCTTCTCCACCCAGGTGGCAGGCAGCCTTTGCAAACAAAGCCACAAGCCCAGCCTTATCAGGGTTTGCAGGCAACAGCACCAGCAACTCCTGATGGCCATGAACAATCAACATGCAATTGTTGGCCAAACAACACGATGCTGCATTCTGCAGAAAACTTTATATTAAAGTCTATTATTTTTTGTTGGTTTTAAGCAGTGCAATGCTTTTTCCAGACAGAATCCTTTTATCTTCTTAGTTGTTTTTTTCTTTTTTTTGACTACAAATATTCCATAGAAAGAACAATTTTTATTCCCTTTTATCCCTTTAAGCGTGCTGGAAGAGTGAAATAAAGGAAAAGGGGGGATTAGCAAGTTGTACAACCCAGAGTTCCTATCAAGGTACAATTATTATTTTTTCTCTGAGGAAAGAAGCTATCACAGAATATTACTTGGCTATTGACGCAATGCAAAGTTTTGCTATCTTACAAAAATGTCTTCAAATATGCTGAAATGTTTTTAACAACACAGAGCAATGTGCTGGGACAGTACCCAATGGCTTTGTCTTACATATCCACTCTCCAAAAAACCCCAAAGAGACAGGAAAACCAAGTCTCACAGCTGAGAGTAGGCAGGGAGGGAAGCAAATTAAAACCATTCAGCATAAATTGCATTTAAGTTAGTTTTGTGATTCTAAATGCTCAAGAAAGCCCAATGAACTCCTTTCTTTTAGCTGACATCAGCACCAGTACAAAGCAGCAACATCACAAGCTTTGTCATTGCTGGCACACCACTGCATCATCATTCAGTTTGCACACAGAGCACTTCAAGAGGGACTGATTTCAAGGATCAAAGGAATCCACAACTGTGACAAAACGAGCTGCACCAAAAGGCATCAGGTGTTACCAGCTTTCACTCAACACAGATTTTGGCTGCAATCTATAAATTACCATTTGTAGGAATCATCAGATTTCTTAGGACTGAGGAGGTTATTAAAAAGTGCTCAGAGGGATTACTGAGTGTACTGCTACAAATACAGTAACTTAAGGTGTAGTGAGATGTAACTTACGGGAGCACCAATAAGAGGAAGGGAGGAATAGATGCATTGAAGACTTTCCAAAACTTCCAAGCCAAACAATTAACCTAAAAGCAACAAAAATTAAGATCTTAGACATTTGTATTATTTGAAGATGAATGAAAACATGGTTATAAATCAGAATATATAAAAACTCTACAAATGCTCTTCAGAGAGCATTTTTCTTTGGCTCTTTTTAAGTAGCATGGAGTTCTCGTTTGTAGTTACCAGAGATAAAACATCCTATTATTTGTGTGCATGAGAGCATTTGTAGGTTTTGAAAAATTATGTGTATTTCCAGAGAGATTATTCATGAATTAGCAGGTTAGAAGGACTGCAGAAATTTCATGCCATTTTTAAGTGACAAATTAAACTGTCAAAATGAAGTATAACAGACAAATTTGCACATAAAAGATCTAAATGAGATATGTTAACAGAGAAGTTCAGGCATCCAAGATTTTGAAAAAATGAAAATAGAGTTCACCAAATACTAATTTATATATAGTTTGGATATGGAGTGGTATGTTTGTGCACACAAAATCTTATTTTGATTGTACCTGATATGGAGAAAGCAGATGAAGATTGTTCTCAAAGAATTTAAAACTGCTTAAAAACATGTCTGTGCCCATACTTTCAATGAGCTGACAAGTTACTCCTTTCACAAGCTGTCCTGTGCTGATAAGGAAAGAAAAGTTCAATCTTTTGAATACATAAGCAGGATCTAGTCCTTACTCCCCAAACCCATGTTCTAAGATACAGTTTCTTGACTACCTCTCTTTCCTGATTCTTGTAATTGAGAAGCTATTGGAAGCAAAAATGTAATCAAATTGAAAGCTACTGACTGGCACACCACTGCACCATCATTCAGTTTGCACACAGAGCACTTCAAGAGGGACTGATTTCAAGGATCAAAGGAATCCACAACTGTGACAAAAACTACTTTTTAATGAGGAAGGAGAATTACCCTCTGGTATCAAGGACTGAAAAAACATAAGTGCTATGTGGTTATTTTGTGCTATCTTAAGTTCTTGTCAGTCACTCTCACTCCAAAAATAGACTCAAACCCCATTCCCAGAGAGGTTGGAGACTGTTATCCATACCTGAGAAGGTCAACAGGATAGTTTTCCTTAGACAGTAATTCATACAGATACAAAGCCTGGAATAAAACCCACCATAGTTAAGGTTAAGTTTAGGTAATTCAATTGCAAGGTGCAATAATTACTGTAACATTTTTGTATGCTTAACTTCTCTTATATACTCTAAAGGCATTTCTACAGTCCAGCCTGGCCAAACAAAATGTTTGACATCTGGTGCTGAATTTATTTTTCACAGGACATCACTGACTGGCACTATGGGATGATGCTGAACATGTCCATGGCATGCAACCACAGAATAATTTAGGTTTGAAAGGATCTCTGGAGATCATCTGGTCCAACCTTGCATCTCTCTGGACAGAGCCAAAGGGTTGATTGTACATGCAAATGTCTCCTATAAAGTACCGGAAAGAGAACATCTTGTGCAGAATTTTGAAGACTTCTAAATGCTGCATTATTAATGATTTGCTTTCTGTAACATTGTCTCATAATACTGCCTAGGCTCTAAGTGACCTCTGGTTGTTTATATCAAGATATCTGTGCCAGTTAATTTCTTTTACCTATGCTCCTGGAACATGTGTATTACAATGCTCTTCCTATACTCCAAGCATACTAAATTGCAGTGGAGTGGGACCTGTATAACAAATTTTACCTGGCTACTTCTTAATTCTTTTACTTTCATCATTGAAGAATTATATCCAGCCTGCTTGCATAAATCAGAAAGAGATATTTCTTTAAAGAAAGCTCCTTGTATATCTTTGAGTGAGGACGAAAAATCTCCAGATGCAGTTATCTAAAAAGAGGAACAGATAAATACATGGCATTTCAGAACTGATGCTTAGATTTACAGGATTTGTGCTTCCTTCTATTTTGTGCAATATTTCTCTTAAGAGCATAAAGTAAAAACATGCCAGTATTAAAAATGCCACAGGACTAAGCAGTAGAGAGCCTCCAAAATATACTTGGGGTTCATAAAAACCACTGGAAATATTAACCATTGAGCTAGAATAGACATCTCTCTGACAACATTTTAAATCACACTCTGGCTACTGTGCTCTTGCACAGAGAGAACCTGCTACATGCTGCAGTTTATAATCACCTTCCTGAGGATCCCTTGATGTTGTGTAGGTGATAAATCAGATAAGTACTGGGATGTTGTGCCACGAATAATCTGAGAAAGCTCCTTTGGGTTCATGCTGTAGAATGACTGGGTGCTAATACCAGTTACCAATGTGCCCATTTGACTAACGTTATAGGATGATAAGACCTGCAGAGATAACAGCACAAACAAAGTTTTCTGGCAGCAGGTCTATTTAAAAGCAAAAGTTAATATATAAATCAAAACTATTATTGTTGCAAACAATAATGTTTCTTGCTTGGGGATGCACCTCCCTCAGACATCTTTCAAGTCAGACAAGATTGCCCAGGTTATGAATAAATCCAACAATTTTCTCAGAGGGTCCTATTCTTTCCATGGCAGTATGTTTGAATATATAATCTGGGATTTCTGATCATGCAAATTCAGCTCAGGGCAGTGATACAGACAAAATAATATATACAGCTGCCAAATTCAAACAGTTGTTCTCTCTGTTACTAGAGTATTCATTTGGGAGGTGCAGTCTTGGATGTTTTTATTTAAGCAAAATTTTAAGAAGTCTTCTACTAAACTTTCCAAAATCTAGAGCTGTTGTTTAGAAAAAAGCATTTCACTTTTAAAAACAGAAGGTAAGAAAGAGGTACCTTTTCATAAGAGAGATATTTACTGGATAAAATCATAACTTGGCTTTTTGCCCACCCAGAGACTTGGTTTAATGTTGCAATAGCATTATGTACTGCTTCAGGTGACAAAGATTCCAGCTGACTTGAAGTTACTCCAACCACAGCATCTGACAGAGATCCAAGGATATCATTCAACGTCTGGTTTTGCATGGCAATGTTCAGGAGTTGTGATTTGAGCTAAAGTAAATAATAAAATCAGATGGGAAACAGAAATCTGCCAAGAACTGATTTTCATTATCACCCAAAACTTTGACTAGAGTTTCTGCAATAGGCAATGGCAATCATTTAGTGATATCACACTTCTCAAAAATTCAAAAATATTGTCAGAAGAATATGGAACAGGAGGAAACAGAGACAAAAGAACAAGCACAATAAAAACACCGAGAATGTTTTTTATTCTTTGCATTAAATGATCAAAAATTATTTCCACTTCTTTCTTAGATTCCAGTCATTTTTCATTCTTTTCTTTCCAAATACAATAAGAATGTTCTTCCTCCTCTGTTTTCAGGATTAGGATAGCCAAGAAGAATGTGCATTGTACCCACCTTCTGAACCTCAGCCTGGAAGCCTCTCAATTGATTGCATTTAATCATTTGATGAAGTAAAGCACGGGCCACAGCAGCATCCATCTGTTCCATGTCACCATAAAAGCAAACCAATAAACCTAGCCTGTATAGATGAAAATGCATTAACTAACTTTTGACATAAAAGATATCATTCTCAGGAAACTGAAATAGAGCATGGCATATCCTACTTGTGTGCCAAAATGGAATAATTTCTGTGGCTACTGCCTTAAACTGTAGTCTTTAAAACTCCACATGGCCTGAAACTGGGCTATAAGACACACACGTTGTTCTCTGTATTCAGCTGAACTCTACCCAGATTGCTTGTGCTGCCAAATATTTAGCTTTCCTGATTCTATTTGTCCATGGCTGGATTTTCCCAGATAACAACTCTATTCCCCTCAGCAGAATTTGCAGTACATTCTCTGCTTTGAAAACGATGGAGGGCTAAATCAGTCTCTAGAAGTGCCTGCTGAGTTCTTATCTGGATTGGGTGTTTTGAATTCTGACCCCTGCTTGGATTTTACATGCAACAGATCTCATTCATGTGTGAGAGCAGCAGCTAGTTTCTGTATCATTTCAGGCTGAAACAACAACTGCTGTATTTCACATCAAACATAGGACTGGCTGGATGGAGACATGTCCACTGGCTAGGAGTAAACACCTTGAGGCTCCTGGTCTCAGTTGTGCAAGCACAGCAGTTTGCAAGGCAGTGTTGTGAATCAGATGTAGAGCTCATTTTTCTTCACAGTACCCATGCTGTAATATTGAAGTCAGCGGTTCCATTAACCTCTGTAAAGTGCAACCACATCACTGCAGATGGAGAGCAGTCACACACTGTTAGGGGTAAGCACCTGCTGTAGGTGGCCTTCAGACTTAGGCCCTGTGCCTATATGCTGCCATTATCTGCAGCCTGGCACAGAAGGTCTGACTTGTGCATCTCTCTCTCACCTTCAAACTTCATTGTGATGGTGGTGAATTTGTTTGCAGAAAGCCTGTAACAATCCCCTGTCCCTTTAAACAACTAGCCTTGGCTTTTATAATTTACACAGGTCAAGAACCTACAAGCCCAGCTTTCCTCTCTGGTTTTTAGCAAGTTAGTGATGCAGGTATGGGCAGAGTCTGGGCTATAAAGTCCAGATGTGGACTAAATCAACACCAGGCAATGCTGCAGCACTACCACAAACTCAGTGAAATTCTGCAGTGCAGAAAGGCTTAGTATTTAGTTCCTCTAGTCCCTCAATAATAACCTGCTTAGCAATATAAGATACTGCTTCAGCAGCCCATCTGAATTCATGGGACATCATCCAACTGACACACAAATCAGAGAAACACCCATAACTGCATTTTTATAACAAATAATTACCCTCTGATGCATTATTGCACAGCCACCAAGAGCTCTGCATCTCCTTTGGGATCAGCAGCAATGAATACTGCTAGTTCTTAAAAGTGTATTTAAATCATCAGTATGTTTAAAGCGAGTCATATAAAATAAGTGTGTTGTAAAAATGGAATATGTTAAGGATTATGGAGCATGACATTTTGCTCATCTGTGAGAATGTGGCACCTCTCATGAGTGATAAAGTAATTGTTGAGATTTCTGACACTGAAATGCAGAGTGGGGGCACAATTCTTCCCTCGCTTACATCTCTGACAATCAGCACTACTGCCTGGGAATCAGGGAGTTAAACTGCAATAACGACAGGAGCTCTGAAGCTTAAAACATACTCTCCATTAGTTTAAAACTCCAAGGTATCCCCCAAGGAGGCTACAAATAAGTTCAGCCAGTGGTGTCTGGGGACTAAATACATCCATTTACATGATTGTGTACAGCACCGTCTCGCAGGTAGCTCACTGTGTATTTATGAGTAAGAGCAATTTCTTTTGGTTGTTTTTTTATCATTATTAAAGTAAGTCCAGCGTCAGTTTGACAACCCTGAAAATGCAGTTCCCTGCTTACACACAAAACAGTCACATGGATTTAAACCTTGCAGAACCTAAAGAGGATAGCACGATGGTGGACTTTTACACCTCTTTACTTTGTGACCTCTTTGTTGACATCCATGCCAATTAAAACACACTCGCAGTCCTGGCTGGCATGAACTAAGACTTCTTCCTTCAGTCCTAACTGTAACATGATTTCCACAAAAAAACCTTCATCTTCTGTGATGCAAACAGCCAAGGCAACTCGTGTCCAGCTATCTCAATTTATTTTATTGCTGTACTGCACAATGTGATGGAGCCTTGACTGGGTCCCCCAGATACTGCTGTAGTCCTCCTACTAATACTACAGACAACTCCTTGCTGTGGAGCAGGAGACAAAGTGTTGGCTAATTAGGCACACCTCCAAAAATTCATGAAGTAGCAATTCTTCATTGTTGCTAAACAGGGTTGGATATCAGCCTAGATTTTTCTGCTGGAAGGAAAAAGATATGCCACATCAACAATATCAGCAGGTACTTAGTGCTCCTCTCTTTCCTCCTTACTTATTCATTCTCTCCATATAATACTGTAAAAGAAAAAGAAAAGCAGTCTTGCCTGTAGATAGTGGAAGTGTTTCTCATATCAAATCCTGATGAGTTTATTCTTTCCAGGAAAGCTTGTGCAAGCTCTGGTGTGATATCATACACTGTGTCCAACTGCTTTGTTGCATTGTCATAGCTAATGAATAGTCTTATCTGACCAGCACAAACAAAACCATGCATTAATTACAGTCAATACGTTTTACACTAAATTAATTGACTTACAGAGAGAGGAAGGGGATTGAGATAATACAGCATTTTTGAAGGCAAAGGTGAATGAGCAATTCTCAAACTGTCAAATAATTGAAGGTCTTTTATCACTGGTCCCTGTCTTTCAGCAAAAGTCACAGAAGACACCAATAATTGCATATTAATGATAGGCACTTTCAGACTCCAAAACCAGAGGAATATTTGGTTGACAATGGATTTAGATTCACTTTATATTTAAGTAATTAAAATATACAAATTAAATATACGAAGTTCTTTTTCATGTTTAAGTTTGCATTTGTGTTCATACTGTTTGTAGTTGACACCACTTAACAATGATTTATCCAGTCACATTTTGTTACTTACTTCATTGAGATTAATTTTCAGAATTTCTTCTAAAGGGAGATGGACCATGTATCTTCCCAAAATCCATAAATTTTCTGCACTGACCCAGGAAGTGGATTCATTGAACTCTGTTTTGTACATAACAAATACTACAATATTAAAGAAAGTCATTATTTTTCAAATCTATTGTACCCAGCATATTGTTATTGGTAACTAATAAAAAAAAAGTATCTGCAAATCAGAAAAATCTTTATCAGAGAGAGTCAGGTTCCCTCCATTTGCTAGCTTTTAGCACTACATTTTTATGAGACCATACATTTTTTAATGAAAATGTAATAGTGTTTCAAATGTCTCAAATGTTTGCATATGAAAATGATTAATGCTTTCTGCTGTCAAAACAGAAAATAGATACAGTATGGAACAGGAAAAATTAAACCACTAGAGCAGCATTTTTTATATTTAGTTTTCCTAATCAAATATATTATTTGAGAACAACAGGAAGACATGATACTTTGTAACACTTTATACATCTCATATATTATTATTGATGATACCATTTATTTCAGCAATATGCAAAAGCAGTAACGGAGAAATCCTTCATGTACCTGTATGGAAACTGATTGGCAAAAAATACAAAATACTGTCTGACAGTTAAAAAATGTCATTCACTGAGTAACATTCTCTCAAGGACTGAAAATGAAATCAAGATCTAAATACCCCTGAGAAAAAAACACTACTTATGGACTAGGTGGATACTCTGAACCACAAAGACAGTGGCTTTACCCAGGTGTGATACTTTGGATGGCTCAACATGCGATACCTCTGAACTCACAACTCTGTTACAATAAAATTGTCAGTGCACTTTGAAGAGTTTTCAGCATCTGAAAAAAACAGCCTCTAACTATCAGAAGCTGAAGAACTCCATTCACTAGCGATTTCTTTTGAAAGCAGAGATCTAAGCTTCTTAGCTGAGACAAAACGATGCTCCCAGCAGGCCTGTCAGCCCTCCATTTTTGACAGTGATATTCCATTACCAGGAATATTAACAGAGTTCAAAGATAGAAGAGTTAACAAAAACTAGCACAATTTAAGGATGTTGACTGTGGGGTTAAGCAGAAAAAACCTTGCAGTTATTAACCATGGTAACTATGATCCCCAAAAGCTAGTCTGTTCTTTTTCAAATGAGGTAAAAAAAATCAAGTTACAGCCTCCTGTTTTTTCAAGGGCTAGCAACATGCTTCATTTCTGAATAACTCAACATTTTTAATATATGAAATGTGATAATTGGCTGAGTGATAAAGAAATTTCTTAAAAAGCTTGACTCCAAGACGTAGAAGCCACATGTCATCTCCTGCTCACCAAGTGATCCAGCTGCAGGGGCTGCCTGAAACAGCAGGGAGATGTAGGATGATGGAGAAGACCCCTGCATTTCTGCAGGCACAACAGAGACACAGTGAGGACGTGTCACCAATATTAGCAAAAATTCTTCAAGGTGACCCCATAAGCACCATAAGCACCATGAATTTGAGGCTTTTTTCAAGTTGTTTGTTTTTTTTTTTCTGCTGAGCTTCAATGAGCTGCAGTGGGCTGATCCCCGTCTCAGGTGAGCTCAGTGCGCCAGTGCCAACATAGGAAGTTAAAGTGATTAAATCAGACCATTGCAGGACTCTTCTGTTGTCCCATGCTCTGTGCTGTGACACGTGGTGTGCAGCTCACTTGAGTGAGCTTTAGACTTGCCAACCTGGATATTGGTAGCGGTCCAACTGCGCCTGTTCAGGTCTGATGGGTTCTGCAGCTCATGTAACCATGGTAATCAGTCCACACTCAATGCTTTCTGGGGTGGATTCACCATATCTGCAATGCTTTGCAACCAGGAGGTAAAACATGGTAATTCTCAGTTTCTCCTAAGCTGGGTGATCTTTTACAAACTGTGGGTTCACTGATATTTCAGACACAGCTCAAGATGTCTGATGCTCTGAGATTTTCCAAGGACTACCGAGTACCATCAGGCAAGTTCTGCATCTTTACTTCCCCAGTAAGGCACTGGCAGTAGTACCACCTCACAGCATTATCATCAGCTTCCTCTCTGCCACTTAATGGGTTACTCCATTTTAAAGCAAATTTAGCTCCACTGAGACAAGGGGACATTTTGGTTTTGATTTCCTGCAAAGGGGAAGAACAGATACATCTACAAGTAAAATTCTCCCCTGACAGCACTGCTGGGGTGCTCAGTGAAACCCAAGCACTGGCTCTGATGCTGCTGCTGCTTTACAGCCCCCTCGTGGAGCCTGTCCTGCACTGTCCCAGCTGTGACACATCTGTTTAAGAATCATTAACAAAGCAAACAGATGTGGGTAAAATGCATAGAACCCAGAATTAATTAACTTTTTATTTTGTCCCTTTTCTGAGCAAGTCAGTGCCACGTGCAGTAAAACTTTCACAACATCCTGCATTTGTTTTGCATTTTTAAACAGTGCATTGGTTTATATGACACATGAGTTATGAGAGCTCTTTTTCTAGTCTGGATAGGAGTGCAGAAGTGAACAATGTGCCTGTGCAGAGTACCACACAACTGTATCTTATTTAAGTCTTAGAAAAAAGGACTTGAGCACAGCTCTGTGCAAAAGAGATGAAAAGCAAGCATCCTTGGACTATTTGCTGTGAAAACCAAAACCATTATGTTTTCTGTATTCTGAAGTAAAGGTATTCAAGACATCTACTCTTAAACGGACCTGTGTTACATTTGGGAAACAATTCAATACAATGGATAGGCCTTTAGCTGATTTTTTAAAATCTTACAAAAAGCAAGAAAAAAATCCTTTGTACCTAACGTACCACTCATGTTATGGGATTTTTGTAGAGTCTGCTTCATCCAACCATACAGAGCTCTCTGTGTGTTTGCTGAGGTTTGGTCATAGAGGTCCTTGAACACCGCTGATCTACGTGAAACAAGGGCATGTTAATGTAAGCTCACTAATGAATTAACTGTGTGCTTTAAATCCTACACACGGATAAATGTCTTTAGAAACAGCAGTACAAGCAGAAAGCTGTGTCTGGAAAACAGACTCAGACCATATAGTAACCTCTTTTTAAAAATACACATAGTCAGAAAATATTACAAAGTATTTGTTGTGTCTGGCAAAGAAATGGCTTACAAGTTTTTGAAGGCATCCTCCAGTAGAAAGTTTGGAAGGCTCCCAATGATATCAGGTTGGAGATAGCTCACTGCTGACACACGCAAAACCTGACTTAGGATATCCACACAGTCCAGAGCATTCATAGCCACAAAGCATTTGTCCAGCGTTACAAGGAACAAGGTCCTGTTTACTCCTGGGCTTTGAAAAATTTTCTCTCTAGTCTTGCTCCAGTCAAGAACAATATTTCCAATTTCCTGCAAGCAACAAAAGGTTAAAAGAATATCTCTTTAATTCAATATATTGCTACTTTCAAGGCCTAACAGAAAGCACTCTACAAAAAATATGGTTCTGTTCTCAGGAAAAATAGCTGCAAAATATTGTTTGGTTGCATTATTTCAGGTAATTCCTTTCTGGCATTGGCCAAAGACCATCCTGAATCTTTTGACAAAAATCAAAGCAAAAACCAGAAAAGTAATCCAAATAGCTGAAGTTATAGTGTGTGCTCTCATGAAAAATGAATTACTTGGAAAACTAAATTATATCAGAACTGAAGGGGTATTATTTCATACCTAGTTTAATATGTAGGTATCTCTAGAATAGACCTTTTCCCATGCAGTATTTCTTGCAGCCATTACTACAAACATCCCCTTCAGAAGATGAGTCAAAATCAAAGAGCCAACCCCAGGGAATAAAGTCATCCTAGTTGGGGAAGGATTATTAGGTTGCTCTATCTTACAAGTCAACATGTCTAGGTCAGGCTGTTCTGAGCTCGTAGTCCTGGGCTTGGTGATTTGTTCATGCAGTCCTGGAATAACTGGGTATGCTGTTGGAGAAGATGGAATCTAGACTTTATTGAAAGGGCTTATGCACTCCTGCTCTGCACACCTGTCCTGTGTGCTTTGGCAGCAGGAGCTGTACCACCATTGTTTGAATAGTGGATTATCCACTGTTTGTTCTGGGCAGTCACCTCATGTCTCTGGGAAACACTCCCTTTCTCCCAGATTAATCTCCACCCACTCAGCAGTACCCATGCTGGAGGCCCTCTCAAGAGGGAAGATGCCAAGTGTGCTCATGGATCAGGCTATGATCCCACCCCTGCGGTAGAGATCCTCTCTGGAGGGATGGTTCTCTCCAGGTGGGACTCATTGACTTTGAGCAAGACTTTTATGATCGGTCACACAGGGAACACAGGCTGACTAATTTCACCTTCTTTAGCCATCTTGGCTCTCTTCCAGCCACTGAAGAGAAGCAGATACTCCCTGAGAACAACTGGTCCTACCTACCTTAGGTACTTGTGTAGGAAGTTGAATCATTCTCTGGAGATGCATTTCTCTCACTGATTACAGAGAGACCTTTCCCATTTATCTAAACCATTGATAGCAACTTTTCTCTTTCACAAGTGCAAAGTTACTTACAAGATGGTCCTTTCTGCTGTTGAAGAGATACCTCATTGCAGATTACAAAGAGACCTGTCCCATTCATCTAAATCATTGACAGCAACTTTTTTTTTTCACAAGTGCAAAGTTACTTACAAGATGGTCCTTTCTGCTGTTGAAGAGATACTTCATTGCAGTTTGGAACTGCTGCTGATCAAGCTGTTGAAATTCAGTTAACAGCTGCCTAGGCTGGTACAAAAGGTTCTTCAGGTAACTTTTTATGGACATCTGAAGTATTGAAAAATATGCATAAAGTACAAAAATGTTGTACTATTGTACTAGAGGCATCTTTTGCTCCCTGAAAATCTCTGCTGATGGAGAGATAAGAGCCTAGCTCCTGTATTGTCTGTGTTTTTGATGAGCAGAATAACTACACTCAGCATAAACTGTAAACAAAAGTAATCTCAATGCAATCGTGAAAGGCAGTAGTTTTTAGATCCTGTTCTTGGCTTCATGAGAGGGTCCTCTTCAGTGAGTCATCCAGTGCCTCAGTTTCTCACTTCATAAAACAAGAGTAATAACATTTTTCTGTTTCACTCAGCAGAGCTGTGAAAATTAAACTTTGAAAGAGGTCAAAACCAGGTATTATGTGCATATTAATACTCTAAAAAGGGAAAGAAACGTGCAATTAGATGGGAGGAAAAGTCTGTATCAGGTTGTATGGCAAAAACATTCTCTCTCCCATCAGACTGCATTACCAGTTAACAATCTCATTGTGCCTGCTTTGAAAACCTAAAGGGAATTACACCAGCGAACAGAAAGCACTACAAAGCTCATTAGCACCAGACTGGAGTAAAATCCTGTTTAATTCCTGACAGAATTGCTTCAGAATTGGTTTGGAGTCTAAATTGAAACTGTTCTTTGTCTCCTTTGCTTTGCTTGAATTGACACCAACAAACATTAACATGGGTCCTTGTTGTTTGTGGCCCAGGCCTAGGCATGTTAATAAATCTAACCAAATGGGATGAGGCAGAGTCAGTCTCCTGTGGGTTGGGATGTGCTGTGACAGTGAAATGGAGCTTGGGAAAAGGTTTGAGTGCTGTAGGGATACATGACCATGGGCTTTTAGGAATGCCTGGGGCTCAGAGATTACATATTTGACATTTTCCTTCTTCACTCTGTGTGTGTGGGTAGAGTAGAGGTTTTGATTAGCAGGCTACAGCTCCACTTAAACCAACCCATAACTAATCACAATAACCAGGCATAAAGAACGACTTCTTTGTGTATCACTTTCACATTGATAATTTACAAAAACAGAGTACAGAGATTTAAAAGGTGGGTATTTTTTGTAGGATGCTCTGGAGCAGTGCAAACTACAACCACAGTCAAAATATTGGAGAAACCTGCCATTTTCTGGAGACATGGCATGACAGCAGGTGTATATACTCAGTTCAAAAACAATCACTGAAAACTCCAATTCCTGCTTTCCATAAGAGGAAAAGCAGAAAGGTCTTCTTTATTTCTGCCTTGTATACTCCTGCAATCTTAGAGGGAAAAGACAATCACAGACATATTCCTCCTTACCTGCTACACTGTAGATCTATTAGTTATCTCTATTATTGACAGTGTAGTTTGGCTACAGAGTTAGGTTGCTTTTAAATTCCTTCAAAAATAAACATTTTCATGCATTTTAAATGGCACAAACCTGCAGGCTGCTAAGAGTAACTGTAACTTCCTGGGCATGAAAATAGGCCATGACTTTTGTAAGCATATCTGCTGTCCAGACGTTAGAACTGTAAGAAAAAACAGGACCAAAACTGCCAGTAAAATAATGTAACAGGTAAAATAACAGCTTACAAGAATAAACAATCATAAGAAAAAACAAATACTGCTATGAACACCATGACACAAGTATTCAGCTTTCTGGCCTAGGCAGACTAGTAGCTGACCTCTTTAATGCACTGAAAATGCACACTTCAGTGAGGAATGGACTGAATTGGTTATGTGAGGGTTTTTTTCATCTAACTCCACATCCACCCAAAATAATCTCAGTTTTCCAATGTATTGCCATTGGTACCATCTGCAGGCAAAAGACAAGCTGTGTTGTGGATGGATAGTCCAGAGCTATAGGTGTGCCTCCTGGCATCCCATTATGCCTGTTCTGATGTGCTTTTAGAAAGAAAGCACAGTGACTAATGTCTGCTGCCTTTCAACCTCAGCAGATTCATTAATTTCAGTGTGTCTTCTTTACACAGCCATTGATTTTCTCAAAATATGTAGGAGTGGAATTGCCTTTGAGGCTTGTAACTGCTCTGTCAAATTTAAACAAAATTAGGAAATGGTTTAAAAGTTGCCAGAAGCTGGAGGAAGCAGGACAGAAGGGGGATAGAGCAGGACTGAAAGAGAGAGATGGACAGAAAGCTGGAACTGCACCTAGTTTCCTGAAAAAAACATTCTGAAACATAGGAACAAAGTTAATGATAAAAAAAAAATTAAACTGTAGCAGGTTATTTATTCTAAGCCTCATTCTATGCATGTTTTTTGCTTTTTCACTGTTAAGAGGAAATAATCCTCACAGGAGATCTAAATCAAAGTAATCGTGTGCCAATTTCATTCTATCCATAATGTACCCATTTCTGTGGAAGTGAAGCAGATAATATCTGAAGTGCAAGATACTACCGAGAAATCAAGATGGTGAGAGTAACACATTACCTTTGAAAATGAAGTATATCAAGGAGTGCTGCACATGAAAAACGGAACATAAAAAGTTATGGTGTGATATTGAGTTTAAGTTCTTTTTAGAAGCATAAGTGAGAACAATTTTGTACATTACCATTCAGATATTTCCCAGTTATTACTTCCTCCTAAAGAAAAAAATACACATGTATGTAATGAATTATTATTTTTAGGTTATAATATTAAATGTTAGTAGAGAGATCAAATAAAAATACTGACCACAGCTTTGTGTAATAACGGAGGCAAATCTGTAAAAGATTATCCCATTACTAAAAGTGATTTAAGTTTTACCATTCAACTGTGTTATACACAAATACATGTACTGTATGCAGTGATCAAAACTATATATACATTTGATGCAGTTTTGATTAAATGTATTTATAGAAAAACAATGAAAATAAAAGGTTATTAAATAACAAGCAATCTTGGTTAAATTACTTGCTGGCACAGCTCCATGATTAAGAGAGCAGAGAATATGGTCCTAGTTACTAAACAGTACTACACCTATTTTACTACATGTAGCTTTTTCCATTCACACAAAACACATCTCACAGGCAGAAGCTCTGGTCTTACCTTCAGAGTTCTGACTGTGTGTAATTTGAGCATGATTCACTGATACCAACAAGAAACAGATCTTCAAAAGTCTGGACATTTCTTCAAGTGTCCATTAGGACCAGCAGATATTTATATTGAAAAGGAGAATAAAAAGAACAGAATCAAAAGGCAATATTCTCCCAAAACTTTATAGCTATAAATCTGAAACAACCCAAGCTATAGAGTGCAGATAGAGATAAGAATGATCTAGAAGTGCGTTCTCCCAAGTTTTTAATTCAGATATTTTTCCAGGAGATACATATATAATGCAAATACAAGTCTGCCAAGTGTGCATATGCAGCCAGATTTATTTCCATTTTACCAAATAGCTATTTTAGTTTTCTTCCTATGAACACTAGTTATTTACTAAGACAAATTCCACCTCAATATGACTTAAGTATAGTTTTGTAAAAGCAAACAAACAAAAAATCCTTTTAAACTCAGCTAAACCAGAAAAGACAGAAAGGAAACAGTAAAGATGCTCAAATAAACCCTAAGTTTTTTCTAGCTCATGAAGTTGCCTGCAAGATTAATGCAGAATAGGTTTGGGACACTCCATTTTCATATCTCTGAACTCAAAATATCAGAAAGTCTGGCCCTTTTGCTTGCCCTGTGGCAGTACAGGGTGCTCCAGGCACAGAGGGTGAAGTTGCGCTCCCCCTCCCTTGCTGCTGTCACTCTGCAAAAAAGGGGAAAATGTCTTTGTGTCCATCTGAAGCAGAAGGAAAGTGACACATTTGGGATACAGAGCCCAAGATCATGCCACTTCATTTAGACAGATCAAAGCTTTAGCCTTTGTACTCATGAGAAATGTACCACCAGCTAGGACATAATTCCTACAGAAACATGCGTTAGCAGCTCTTGCTGTCCCTGCTGCCCTGTGCTACGTGGCATCTCTGAAAGACAAATTAGCTGGAAGCGCAGTAACAGGATATTTGGAGCTTGTCACCAGGGTGCCACTGTTTCTCATCAGAAAAGACTAACATTCTCGCAGCTGTCTACATGAAATTAATGTGGTGGTTTCAGTCTAGTTCCTGATGGACAAGGATACACATTGTAATAGTGTAATGGGATGGAAAGGAAGCAGAGACTGAGCAGGCCTTGCTCACCGAGGTGTTTCTGCGGCCATGTCCACTTCACAGTGCTGAGGACCGTAAGCTACCTTCACAGACATTGCATCGAGTTTACTGCAGAGAGGATTTCCTGCCTCTGCTCTCAGCCTAGCCTTCAGCCCAGCTGTCACAGTCACCATCCCCACAGGTAAAAAAAATTATTACTCTGAGATACTAGATGATGCCCTGCTCTACAGATTACAGCTTCTTACACTAGGATTACTCCTGATTTTAAGAAATGACACTGAGGGCCCTGTTGGCCAACCTTGCTCTTGACACTGAGCTGACTTTGTTATTTTTTTTCCTCTTGTTGAATTAGGATCCATTCTCTCTCTTTTTTTTTTTTTTTTTTTAAAGAGTTCCCTGTCATGGCTTGAGTTCCAGATCTGAACATGTGATAAATGCTAATGCCTTTTTGAGATTGTTTAATCTCATGGATCAGCAAGGTACTCTTTTATGAAAATACCTTTTAACAGCTTCTAGCAGTACTTCAGTCTATTGCAAACACTTAACTACAGTCTTGTACCACAAGTGACTCAAACTGACAGATGATGAAAAATTTAAACATTAGACTTTAAGAATCTATCTCCCCTGTCCTGTTCTTACACACACTGAAACCTTTTTTTCAGCTACTCTTTTGTGAGTCTCTCATTCAGACGTATCTGATTTCCTAGACAACGAAGTTTCTTGTGTTTGTTTCTGCCTTTTGCAGCCTTAATTTTGCAGCAAGGTTTGATTACTCTGCATAGTTTAAATCATGCTAACAATGTCAATCCTAATTTATTTATTCCAACTCAATCACTTTGATCGGGAGTGTATTTTAATTACAGCACTCTAAATTAATATATAAGGAGGTTAAACACTTCACCCTGACCATCTCCAGTAGACAGTTAGCAGGTGCAGAAAAAGTCTGCCACGAAATAGTCCTGATTGATAAAACAATCTGCAGGATGAAGTAGTTCCTTTTGCAAGTGGAGTTAGACTGCTTGCACAAGTTCACTGAAGCTTTTAGACAATCCCAAATCACCCTGTGGAGATTTCTTGCAGATCCTGTTAAGCATATCCCTGGTGCTTTGCACCATGGCAGCACAGTTGTGATCAGATCTCTGACATGCCACCTTTGCAGAACTTTCCAGTTACGAGGACCTCCTAGATTGCCTTCTCCTCTTGCTCCCTAAAGAGCCACTCTTCCATATACAGAAATCCTAGACATTTTATCACTCACCCCGACGCAGCTGCTGCCTTTTCTGAAGCTTGATAACGAGAAAGCTAACCCTGCAATCAGAAGTCTTGCTGATAAGCCCTTGCACTGCTAGTGTCTATCTTCCCCTTTGCAGCTGGGCTCTCAGCACCTCTCAACAAAAGCCATACATGCAGTGAGGGAACCCTCAGGCTGCGAGTTCAGGCTGAGAAAAAGAGGGAAGTAAGGGGTGGGCAGAAGAGAAGAGATGGTGGGTTCCTGGGGGGGATAGCCAGGACCCCACAGCATTTTACCTGCCTCTGCTGTGTGTGCCTCCTTCCCCGTACTTGCAGTGCAATGCACTGGGCGGCTCCAGCCTGGGACCCCAGAGCAGGGGCAGGGACTGGGGCCAGCACCGCCTCACAGCCTCAGGTGTCTGCCTAGCAAAACCCAGCCTTCAGCTAGAGGGGAGGGAAGGCTCCTCCGCTGAGGGGCCCAGAGGTGTGAGGGACGCCCACAGCATGCAGAATCAGATGCTTCTCCTCCAGAGGTGAAAAAGAGGGCCAGGCTGGTGCTGCACAGCACCCTGCTTCCCCCATCTCCCCACCGGAGCACGGTCAGGTGGCCCTGGACTCCTTGGAGCAGAATAGGAACTGACTGTACCTGCGATACCCAGCAAAAGGGGCTGTGGTTTCTGTGAGATGTTGCTCCAACTTTGAGTTGAAAGTTTCCAACTAAATCATCCCCTTGCAACAGCATCTCTCTTTCCTGTGATGCAACACATCCAGTGCCACCTTGACAGAACAGATAGTTTAATTACTCTCCAGGGCAAAGTACTGCACATCAATAACACCAAGGTGCAGCTTGCAGAGTGTCATCCACAGCAGAACAGGGACAGCAGAAGGACAAGGCAGGTTCCCCAAGCCCTACACTAATGGATTTGGACACTGAACTTGCACTTGTCCCCTAGGATGACATCTTAAAAGTATTTCAGGCAATTTACTCAACTACTGGACTCAAGTTTCTTTGCATGGGCTGAGTAGACACTAAGTACATAAAAATACACTCTTAAAGCTTAGGGTTTAGGTAAGGGTTAGGTTTAGGGCTAGGCTTAGGTTTAAGTATTTGGGTTAAGTTTATAGTTAGGGTTAGGTTTAGGGTTAAGGGTTAGAGTTAGGGGGGATGGTTAGTCTTCGGGTTATGGTTAGCGTTAGGGCTATGGTTATACTTAGGGTTTGATTTAGGGTGGTTAGGGTTAGCATTTGGGTTAGGGTCATTAGAACTAGGGCTATTACGATTACACTAAGGTTAGGTTTGGGGTGAGGGCTAATGTTTGTGTTAGGACTGGAGACGGAGCTCCAGTAACAGACTGTAGTCAAAGGCTGTTTAGCCGTATGCCTCGGAGATGATTGTACCAAAACACAGGTTCTCCTGACACCCCTATTGACAGTGCTGGGCTGGATGTTCAAAGAGGCTCCTCCACCCATCATGCAGCTGATGCCATGTGGAGTAAATGAATTGCACTGATGGGTGCAATGGGCTCAAAAACAGGGAGCCCCAACCACCCAGGAATCTTACAAGTTATCACAAAATGACCAGAAAGCAGAGATTTTGGGGTGCAACCAGAGGAAGCAGAGGTGACACATGCTGAGGAGGCTCCCCGATACTACAAACTGCCAGATAATGAAGGGCAATCTGCTGTGTTCCCTGAAGGGTCCTGCTGCATTGTGGCAAAGCACAGAAGGTGAAAGGCCACTGTGCGGAGTCCCACAAAACAGGTCAAAGATGCTGCTGAGGAAGGTGAATTGAGTCAGCTTGCAGAGGTGAAAGCATGCAACTGGCTTTAGATATTGCTGAGCTAGAAAAATGGCCAATGCTCTGCCTCTGTACAGATTCCTGGATGGTGGCAAATGCTTTCTGCGGGTGGCTACAGCAATGGAAGGAAAACAACTGGCAGCACAGAGGTAAACCCATCTGGGCAGCTGAATTGTGGCAAGATAGTGCTGCTTGGACAGAGAACTTGGTGGTCAGAGCATGTCGTGTGGATGCTCTAAGAGTTGAGGCACTGAAGAACATCACAACCAGCAGGTAGACCAAGCTAAAAAGATTACAGTGGCGCAGATGGATCTGGACTAGCAACATAAAGGTGAATTATTTCTAGCGTGGTGGGCCTGTGATATCTCAGGCTATCAGGTAAGAGACATGACATAGAGATGGACTCAAGATCAGGGGGTGGACTTAACCACAGACACTATTGTACAAGTTACCCATGAAAGTGAAACGTGCTGCAGTCAAACAGGCCAAGCAGGTAAAGCCTCTGTGGTATGGGGGCTGATATACCAGCTGTGGTGCAAGACACATGCCTGCCAGGTCTGTACTTATGGTGCCATTTGTTGTTTTAAAGGAAGGTTACATCCCAACTGCCAGAACTTAACCATATTACACCGTTCTTAAAGCAAAACATCTTAAAAGAGACAGCATTTATTTAGTGTTCCTGAAGAAAAGAAAATATCCCAAGCTAGCAAAACCTTCAAAAGCAGATCCCTACAGCCTGATGCTCAGGTGCAGTTTGACTCACCAACATTTGCAACAAACTGCCTCCAAGTGTTTTAAGTAGAAAACTTCTGGGAACAGCTTGCTTAGAAAGTTTGTTATCAAACCCATCAGTTAAAGTGCAGTTTTGGCACGTTCTGCTGCAACTCCTTTAGCTGCAAAATGGCATATGCAAAAGCAATGAGGATTTATGAGGCTTTGAGAGGAACGTGAAGGAAACCCAACCAAAAGCAATACATTTTTTGTGGATTGTTGTCCCTTTAAACGATACTTAAACGCTGCTTAAATAAATACAAGGTTGGCTGCTACTGAGAGTCTGATTCACAACACAAAGAGCTGTTGCTGCAGACAAGCATGACTATGGTTACAAAAATGAACACAAAAGTTAATGCAAAAAGTCATCTCAAAAAAAGTTTATTAGCATGATTAAAAACATGTGAAGAATGACAGTAAGAAAGTAATTTAGCACGGAAGAATATCCATTTCAACAGCTTATATTCAACAGGCTTGAACTGAATGGATAACTTTATTGCCAGATTTCATTTGATTTCTTTAACAGTTCACACTGTATCAGTTTCATCATTATTAGGACTATTGCTTTTGTTTGCATCTGATCCCTGTTGCAGGTAAGCATAAAAAAATATCCCCCATTACTGCTGGACTGGAGAATCTGTTGTTGATTTAAGAGCTGGTAAAAAAGAAATTCTCAACTGAAGAGTCCGTTTAAAAAACAACCTTTTTTTCCTAATCACACTACAAAGAAATACATTAGTGTTTTGGCCTTTAAATCTCTTACTTGGTATTTACTTAAGCATGGCAACTCCCAAATTCCCTCCCTTTAAGTAACCATAAATCAAACTCCTCTTTCAGAGGCTGCTTCTTGGGTTAGATTCTGAAGATGTACTTCATATACACTTACACTGGCTTGAGGACGAAGACAGCATCATCTAGTACATAGTAGTCATTATACATATCGCCTTCACATAGGTACGGCAGTCTGGTGAAAGCCTCTATGGCAAAACCAGCTTTACTGAAAACTTCTGGCAGGCTATTCACCTGTTCTTCCCAAGTGTGCCCTTTGATTTCCAAAACTTCTGAGGGTTTTTCCCACTTGCCACCTACTGAGAAGACAAAACAGTTTTGTTTAGATTATACAGAAAATTTATATTGTGTTGTATTTTCTTGCAGAAAGCACGTTACACAAATTACGTTCCACTCCACTCCAAGCAGGAGGTTGATAAGCCATTTGCAGAGCTGTTGCAAGATCTGTTCAAGTTTCTGCCTTCTGTTCAGAAGCAGCTCCATCTTAAGGTTATCTTTTATTAAATTTTTAACTAGCAGTCCCAAGACTAGTTGAAAAGTAACTTTCACTAGTGAGGCTTGTGTTCAACAGACATGAAGTTCTTTTCTAGCTTTATAAAATGCTTTTCCAGCATTATAAAACTCTCTGGCAAAAGCTGGCTTCAAGTACTACAGTAAATAGAGTCAGAAAGCCATCAGCAGAGCATCACATTGTAATGTATGGCTACAGAATCTTTGTTCCTCCAGGAGCCACCTACTAGCTGATATGGTAAAAAAGACAGCTTCAGGTCATATAAAATTAAGAAGCTGAACATTTGTAGAATGCTGGGAAATGTGTTGCGGTTTGTTATATCCAACAAAATAATCTAAATGCAACAGTGAAAACCTCTCTAAACAGGAAGTTCTAAATCTTGTGACTCAGAGCATTCTGCAATTTCAGAGATTTCCTAAGTTCCTCTTCCTTTGAGCAGAATCATTTCCAGAGAGATACAAGAAATGGCAGCTTTCAACAGCTTAAAAAACATTCTAATGCTCGCATTTGACTGGATTCTGTACACTGCTGGTAAGACTTCTTTTAAATGCTTCTTACATTTTCCCATGTAATAGCAGCTAAGACAGAAAATGTGGTTATGATTTGTGACAGATTTACAAAATAAGAGCAGTAAAATGTTTTGCTGAGCTAATTTCTGCTGTCTTCATACAACTTCCAAATTAAACAACTGTTAGCAAATGCTTTCTCTTCCAAAAGTCTGAAATGCTCCTGTAACCAATACTTTCTGGGTCAAACCCTAATGCATTTCCCTGCAAAGAATGCTCTGACAGCAGCAGCATGGTTTCAGCACAGCTGTGCTTGTTTGAGAGGAAGACTTGGGAAGTTCAGCAGACAGTATCTACATGAATTGAAGCCATGGAGCTCTGCTCAGCTCTACAGGGCCACCCAGAGCCCTGGAGTAAGGGTGAAAAAGAGATGGAGATCAGCTGCAGAGGAAAAAGCTACTGTCTTCCACCACACAGGGTGAATGTGCACCAATATTACTGCAGCCTTCACACTGCTGTAGCTGCTATGCAACAGCTCTGGTGTCAATCTGACACAGAAGCAGAAGTGCCTTTTATTCCTGTAGAAGGAGCAGATACTTGTATCTGCTTGGATTTGGTCCATAGAACAGAGAAAAATGATGGAGGGACAACACCAACTGCCTTCCCATGGACAGGCATATAACCTGTGTATTAGCAGTAGGTGAAGCGATCTCAGTTTGTTCTTCATCTGATTTGTTATTCTGTAGAAAGTAGAAAAGGATACTGTTAAGCTACCACCTTTGTTTAAACTGCAATAGTCTCGATTCCATTGTTTAAATAATCAAGCAATTTATTTGAAGAAAATTACATGTTTCGACTCAGTCTTGGAGGCCTTTTCCTACCTTAATGACTCTATAATTCTAAGTATACTAAAACAGTATTTAAATTGTGTCTCAATAAGGACTTAGAACCCTCTCAATCCAGTCATACTGAATCTTACATTTCAGTTCCTTAAATAGAATTCTCTTCTCTGATTAACCTTCCTGTTTTCTCTGCACACATTTCTAAATGTCAGAACTAACAAGCAATATTATTACCCTTAGAAACCCAGATTCAATATGTGTAATGACAGAAGAATGTCTAGGAACTATTATGCATTCTAATCAATGTTATGAAATTGCTAAATTATAAATGTCTCCATTTATGCCATTTCCACTGCCTGCCATCAGACACTTCTCCAGTGCCTAAGGAGACACTCACATTATTTTAGCGATGAGAACCTTGATAAACAGAAATCTAAGCATGTTACCACATAGGTAAAAAACGAACTCCTGAGCAAGCTGTAGAAATTATCTAAAAGAAAAGTTTGCTGGAAACAAAAATTTCAGGTCTGAAAGAGTTGTTTTCCTACTTTCCTCTCACCTTTTCTCAAACAAACCAGAGGTAGCTTGTTTTCTTTTTAGATAGTGCCTTGCTTTTTAACGGTCCCTCACTTCACCAATTCTTTATTCTCAACAGGTGTTGCAGATACCTGCCAAGTCACTGTAACACAGCCCAGATCTCAGGAAGCTGACTCCTCCATGCACACTGTGTTCCTAAAGTGTGCTTTCTCCTCCTCTGGATGCTCCTCATCCCCACCCCAAATTCTATGGTTTCGCTTTTTAACTACTGAACATGAGGATTTGTGTACTCCTGGGTGCACAGATCATCAGAAGTACAAAGTACATTTTTCATCAGAAAATAACATTTCACTTCAGATCAATGATCTGACTGTACATGACAACGCTGTTTATATCTGTGGAGTAGCATTTTCAGATTCAAGTTCACCCCATTCTAAACAAACAGGAGGAGGAACAGTACTAACAAAAACAGGTCAGTTCATCATTCCTTCTTAATGAGGCATCTTAAAAGAAACAAATGATGTTTCCTAATTATTGCCTTTATTTACAGTTTCAAGAATGACATTTAAGATGGAAAGACCAACAAAACCACTAGAGTAATATGACTATACTAAAATATTAATAGTGAAAACATGGAAGGATTCTACAAATAAGGTTATCTTGTTTGCTAATTAGAGCGGTCTGTCATATGATGCAAATGATTCTAGAATTCTACAAAAGAAAAGTTTTTGTACTCACGTTAACTAACCATATTCTACATCCTCTTAAAGACTTTAGTGGCTATCAGAAAGGAAGTATCAACAGAAAACTGAGAAGTAGAGAAACTGACATTTAGTGGAAACACATGAAACAGAGTACAGGTCTTAGAACTAGGGATTCAGTGGCAGCTTGTGAGTAAAGTTTTAGTTCTGACATTTGCTTTCTAGTTAAGAAAGCAATGCTACTTCATTAGCTATATTTCAGATTTACATGCCTAAAACAGCAAAAAACCCCACAACCTAGCTGGATTATTTACTTTCCCCATATTCCTTCCCTCCTTGTAAGCTTTATTCAGATACTCCTTTAGAAGAGCAAAAAACTGGACCCTATTTTCTGTCTACCCCTAAAGGGAAGGGTTAACAATCACAAATAACAAGTCTTCATTGTCCTTGAAAATATTCAGGGAAGTGAAAGAAAATTGATCTCACTATGGAATTTAGGCTGAAAATGAACCAGAAAATACTGATGGGTGTCAAGTCTTTTAATTTCTCAGAGGAAGGGAGCTGAAATTCAGAACCTTAAGGCAATGATGTGAATTGGAAGAACTGTCCTATATTCTAATGAACACTCACTTTCAATAAAGGAGCAGAGAAGCAGCAGAGCAATGGAAAATTCGTCTTCATCTTCATGATCATCATCTCCTCCTTACTGTTTCTATACACCACTACTGTATTCACATTCTTTGTAGTCTACAAGGTAGGCTCAAAGTGATTTTTCTGATTTTGTTCATATTGTACATCTAAGCAGTTTTTACCATCTCCATAAAGAGAACAAAAACACATTCTTCAATTCCATAACTTTTATGATTAAGGTTTTAAGAGGTGGCTGGCTGAAGCTCATACACTGCACACACCTGCAGCCTCATGTGTGGCACATACCAGTACTGTCAATAACAACCACAGTTTATTTTTTTCAGTAAAGTGTCTAACAGAAAAGGTGTTCTGAAGTTAAAATTATCCTGATGGTATTAATCAGCAAGTTGGAGATTATCTATCAAAAGCACACTCAAAAAGCAAAACCAGAAATTACCATTGTAAGACATTGACTTTCTGGATTAGTTCCCAGTGAAAGTAATTTAAATTTAGTGTCAAAGTATTTGTGAGCTGCAGTAAAGTTACTGCACACTGGCTTGACTTGTGTAATGAAATTCTGTTTATATTTGGTACATGTACAGAAAAATGCTTCAGAAGTTTTATGCTTATAGGAAACAAATCCATCAGAATGCACCTGGATAAAAATTACCTAACTACTGGGTTTTTAAAAATGTAGATCAAAATTCATGTTTAGTCAAAAACAAACACCCCAAACTGCAACTGGAATCCTTACATAATAATGAGACTTTGACATGAGAATGAGGACTTCACAGTCCTAAGTGGTATGGTAAAACAGTTCTTTGCTGTAGTGTTCACTAAGCATAAACACAGGACAATATTTTTTATTTTTGTTTTTTTTTAAACTGGGTGAAGAAGTATGGTGTGATGCCATTGGGTAGCACTTCAGGCAGGTCCCACTGTACTCAAAGCAAAAAACACTTGCAACGTCAACTACAAGAAGCTGTAAAAGGCTTTACATGCTTACAAATCTGTCTTTTCTAATGGTATAAGCTGATATAATGGAGTATTTCTATCTACAAATTATTGTACATAGCAGAATAGTTGAAAATGTTTCCCTTTTGCAATCTCAGCAGTTAGCTGCTAATCTTGTTTCAGTAATTTTTTATTTATTATTCTTCCCTCCAGTTAAAACCAAAGCTGCTAAAGAAAAGTGGGAATGAAGACTCAAGAACAGAGGACTGTGTATGTTATCACTTTGCTTGCCTTTTCCTCCCCATCATTAAGTATTTTGGGCATTGATTTTATGGCTAACTGATGATTCAGTTAAAAAGACATTCAGAGCTGTTAAGGCTTCATTTGTACAAAACTCATTAATTATTAAAGTTACTTAATTTATTTTTAACAAGTTTGATACAGAATAAACACCACCTCTACTGTACAGCTTCCTTTAAAGTAAATTTCATTGGAACTTCTGAAAATAACCAGTTTTGCTATTAATTTGTTTGTTTAAATGGTACATTCAGGTAACCTCTGATGTGTCTAAACCAAGTCTGTTAAGAACCTCTGTCACCATGTATCCTTGAACAAATATCAGAAGCAATACATTTAAATATCCATTAAGTAAGGTATTTATGTTGAGATGCAATATTATTGTAATTTAAAACCCTTCTGCTTGCCAAACCATATGTTCTTTAAATGCTGTTGAGCAGCATTCCCAAACACACATACAAGAGGAAAAAAAAACAAAACAAACTACAGAATTATAAAAGGTAGAAAAAATATGCTTCCCCCAACTTCATATGTAGCACTGACTTAAAACATTTTAAACAATTGACAGAGAATCAGGAGTGGACGACAAATTTTTCAAGCAATTGCCCAAGAACTTCGAAAGCAGAGGTATGCTGAGCATTGGCAACAGCCTGTAAGTATCTGTCTACTAGTACCGAAATTTATGGGGAAAAAGAGGATCTGACAGTTTCTAAGAATATTTAACCTGGAAATACTTTTCTTTTTTGAAGTTGATAGAGATCTGAAGAAAGCATTTTGACACTACGAAGCATTCCAAATGGCCATACATACACAATTTTTAATAGACATATATATATGGTAGTGTATACTTTATAACATGTATGTATGTACATTTAAAAATAAGGCTTGCATAAATTTGTATTTTGCCAAGAAGAGGTATAAACAAGTGGTTCTGAACTGGTTGGTAAATGCATAGAGCCATTACAAGTTCATTTTAAAAGAATATTTTCTATTGTAGTTCCTCTTGCTCCTTTAGCCCAGGATAGCTTCGTGACAGAAACACAACAAAACTGCTGTAAGAGCTCTATGACATTCTTACTGATCCTTCTCCTCCTTCAACTTACAGAGTCTAAGCTAAATATTCTACATGACTCACTAAAACTTATTTCACCATTCCAGATTCATGCCAATAAGTCTTATATGACCACAGTACATTAATTTTGCCACTAAATTACCAAAAAACCCTAAACCCCCCAACCCTCTTTAAAAAGTCACTTCTATTTGCAAGCAAAGAAAAGGGCTTCAAAATTCTGCTTCAAAAATGTTGATTTTCTTAAGAAACAGTAAAAATTCTTTCCTATTCTGAGCACGGAGAGCACCACTTCAAAGATGAAAGGAGAAACCCAAAGAAACATAGAACAAAGTCAAACACTTCTCCTCTATACATTTTTATTTCTTTTATTTCCATACAGCCCCAATAGTTTTCCTCTGTAATTATCCCTTTCAAGACTTAAAGTCCCTGCTGACATGACCTGGTCCATGGTTTGAGCATCAGATATGAACACAATGAAAATGAGGGGTATGTTTTACTGCCTCTTTGCTCTCTAGAGACTAGGAAAAGCCAAGAGGAAAAGAAATAGGTTTTGAATCCTGTAAATGTCCACATGGACAAAGGCAACTGGGTAACTGCTGAGAAAGGAGTTTACTGAAAGAGTAAAGGGATAGAGTTTGCCTCAGAAGGGATATTCTACCTTAAAAACAAAAAAAAATTTACATCAGTAATGAAATACTTCTACGCTTTTCTCCTAGGATGAAGTGGAAGATGACACTGTTTATCAGAACAGATGAGCATGTGCAGCAGTTCAGATTTGTTCAATATTTCTCACGCAAGTGAAGGGCACATGAAGAAGCCAAGCTTCTTCACAGACTTTAATTAAAAAGTGAGGGGAAAACCTTGTAAGTGTTCATCAAGAACATTTTCTGAACAAATTAACAAAACCAAGCACAATGTACATTACATCTATGTTATATGTTCTTGCAGAATGAAAAATGGAGTAAGATCTGTGGGGAAAGACTCTTGTCTTTCATAAGATAACTGCTAATGCTTCACAGAATTTTTCTTTTTTTCAGTAAAAATTCTATTTAATTCTATGTCTTTTTTAACACAAATTTGCATATATTCCTTTGACATGAACTGAACATTTGTGAAAGATGTATGATAATTAACAGCAATTAAAAATAAAGCTGTTTCATAGGTGCAGTTCTGGTTTTACTCGTTAACATGATAGCTACCAATGGAAGAGCTATACAGATCAACAGTTACTGAGAGCCTTTACAACAGCTTAAACAAAGCACACCCCACATATTCTGTAGACACGCACACAGAAAAAACAGACAACATAATTCAATGACTATCATGGTAAAGCCCATTTGGGATGGGAGCTTCTTCCTAGCCTATTCAGGAGAGGAAAGTGGTGATACTGCAGGAGTGACTTTGTCACTACAACAAACAACCCACACCTTCCAATTCTACCACCCGAAGTCAGGACTACCTGCAGCATCAAGTTTTGTCTTTATGTGCCTGGCCAACACAGATACAAGCATGAATACAGAAGTATACTACCTAGTTGAGGTAATAGACCCATTTGTTCAGGGTTTGTTTGAAAGGTACAGTTTTTTTTATTTAGCCTGATACAGAAAGAACAGCTGCATCTTTTGTTATAATTTAAATAAAGTAGGGCTTTGTTTAATAAACAAAACTGCAGTTCTCACTTCAGCAAGAGGAGAATTGACAACTGAGACAAAGCAAGGGCCCATCTAGCACATTACTATTTCCAGCTCAATGTAGTACCAAGTATTTCAGGAAGATGGAAAACACACCTTTGCCTTATCTCTGTCAATCAATCACAGGGATGTTAATGTGTGCAACAGGAAAATGCCACCATCCCAGGCTGCTAGTGTTTACTACTTCTGTGTCTGACATTTTTATTTTAGAGAAACTTCAATTAGTCTGGTCATGTGTTATCCAATAATGTCTTTATATAAATATGATGTCGGTATTAGGAAATACAAAAGATCTTTATATGACCCTATGGGACACCTAGTAAAAACAAAGTTATAACAATACATGTTCTTATGTGACTAGTCTAATACCTTATGATTCATCTAGCTTACCTGCCAAATCTAGACATGTACAGTAAGTGCATTACTTGTTCCGTGTGTTGATAAAACTGAGAAGTCCTGGAATGATTTTCTGATGAACCTTTTTTGGACTCTAGGTGTCACTGTAGCACCAGAAACAGGAAGCACAGAAACGGATTTTACCTTCTCCTCCACCTTACTTCGCTTTCTCTCTTTACAGCAAGTTTAATGTTGTTGACATAGTTTCTACAATCACGTTCCGTTACATTAGTGTAATAATCCAAATATCTCATTTTGATTAAAAATTTCTCCATTTCTGGGAGCTGACCTATACACTGATCAAACACCTTACCTACTCTCATTCCTCTTTTCCATTTGTTCCTTTCTTCTAAAACTCAGAAGTTTCTCTAGGCAGGTCCAAATTATTTTTAATCAACTGCTACAAGAAGTTACCTGAGTCACAAAATGTTTTCCTTTTTGAATGTTCCAAGTATGTACTTTTTGTTAAATATAAAGCATATGTACATATCTAACACTTCAAAAAGTGCATCATCTTGTAATCAGCTGAATGAAAACACTGAAATTCTAACATCATTTGTACATTATAGGGACAGTCTGGCAGTTCACAGTCTATTTCTTTAGACTGCAGTTAAATAGATCCTAAGTGGGAAAGTTTTAGAGGAACGATAGATAGCTCTCTTCTTTTGGAGAAGTTTATATGGGCCCATATTCATGATAGTAGTAAACAGATAAACTGAGTATAAGTTTCAGAACATAGTAAGAAAACAAAACTGCCTTAAGCAAAGTGACTAATCTGCAAGTCACCACCATAATAAAAATTTGGTATACAAGACTTCTTGCAACGGATTTCAAATTTCAACAAGTAGGAATGACCGAGTTCAACAATCACAGAACAGGCTGAGTCCCTCGAGATTCATAAATGCAACAATCTCTTCTCCCCCCAGCATACTGTAGATTAATGATGAAGGATACAAGTGGACTTAGAGCATTTTCTTCCTTAATTTATCTACCTTCTGATGAGCCAGGAAAGTGCACGTGATCTGCGATGCGGTCAAAACTCAGTGACAGAGGCACACAAACAAAAAAGCCACACAAATAATTTCTCAACTTCTGCTTCTAATATGCCAACGAAAGACTAGAAAGACACTCCTCTTATTTGGAATGTTACAGAATTTTTAAAAGAGGAAGTCAACAGTATTCCATGTTATAGGAACAGTAAGCTGTAACCAAATAGGTTTGAAAAACTCTACAGATATGTCTCATTTACATCACACCACTCTTCAGGAAAGTTACAGAAGTCAGTGTATTTTAAAGCAATTCTTCTGATAACATTATTTTTTATACTTAAAACTTCCCCCCTCCCCTCTTCTCCCCCCAAAACACCATTAGCATATAGAGGAAAATCAATTCAGTTTGATGCATTTGTGATTGTATGAATGGTGAGGGTATTAGCTCTGCATTTTCTGGGCACACGTGCCTTTCCCAGAGAAGTCCTGACACTGAAGGAAAGCCAGTGTTCCAACACCAGCTTACATCACGTGGCCTATTTACCCATGATTTTTATACTTCTGAACACACACTGTCCAAGCTGTTTGTAAAAATCAAACACAAACATGCCAATTATTTATTAAACATTTAATTTGGGATACGATAACCCACAAACAATTTTTTCCTTCCTAAATAGCTATTAATCTGTGTACTTACCATTTTCCACATATGGGTGAAATGGCAGAACTAGTGCTAGAATGACTCTGCCTCTAGTTGGCTCCAGAACACTTCTAATATCTTTTAACACAGTCAGTGGTTGATCACAGCGATCCAGCAAATTCAAACAGCTGATAACATCATACTGAAATCCTATGTTTTGCCATTCATTTATACCAAGCACCCTACAAAGGAAAGAGAAGCAGTTTGTTGAACATAAGCTGAGTTCAGAGAGAACCACCGAAGACAAAAACTCTCTATGGATGTGTTGATAGTGTGGGTAAGGTCAGCCACCTACGCAATGAGAAGAGACAGACACGGTCCTTCTGGTCTTTCAGAAAAGAAAAATAAATCAGCAACGGCCATGGCTATATTTCCAGCCATACAAACCTTTATACTGCCTTATAATCCCCAAATGAAGGATACAAAAAACCAAATCCCCAGGTATTAAAAAAACATGTCATCCTAGAACAAAAGTGAAGATACTTCTTAAGGAAGAACAAAGCTGAAATATGATTAATGGCTTGCTGCATTCTATCCACTCTGATTTATCAGCATACATGCCTAGATTGCAAAGTAGCTGTTACATTTCCACTCAAGGACAGGTGAAGAAAAGAAATCCACAGTTACTTCATCCTTTGGGTTGAACTCTAGGGACACAGTGCCTAAAACACTATTACTTAACAAGACTGGATGTGCTGCCTGCAAGAATATCCAGGAGCTATCATGACAGCAAGAACAAAGTTGTGAAAGTGATGAGGTTTTTGTTATTGAATATTATTCAATCCTAATTAGCAGGAGCTAAGCATAGCAAGAGCTAAAGAATCCTTACACAGTCATTTATACTGTGGAATTAGATAGACACAGACTGTTGTGGTATCCTGGTTACCAGGATTCAGTTTGCCTTCTCTGTAGTACTTGTGTCTTCCTCTTGCAATTTTGGACTGTTCAGTTAGACTGCTGATCTGAATTTCATCTTCCTGAGTCCCTTCATCAAAGCAATTTGTGCAAACTATGAAGAAAAATACTTCTTTTGTTGAGACTTCTTGGACAAATAGGCTGTTGCCTATTTTGTCTTAATTGGTAACAACAGGGCACAGCACTGGTAAGAGAGAACATCAGATGTGTTTGTTTCCCTGTTTTTGTACAGGTTAACATTTTCTATAGTGACCAAACAATAGAGGAATTGACTGAATACACTGATTCATTCCATATTATACACAGATTACTTTGCTGTAATGTCTGATAAAAAGGATGTAGGAAGTATTCAGTACAATACCTGTATTTCTTCTTCTGAAGCTGCCATATCATAGTTTCAGATAATTCAGTGGCATAGATTTCTTCAAAGTGAGGACTCATGACTTTAGTGACTTCTCCATCCCCAGCCCCTAAATCGAGAAGTCTGTGGGATTTCCATTCTGGATTAATTTTAAGCAGTCTTTGAAATTGTTCTGAGGAAAACACAAACATTGAGCCCCTTCCCAGCAGTCTGAAATGTAAAAATGAGAATGATCAGTTTTATACAAACTTTAACAGGAAGGCAAATGAAGTCATTTAGAATGTGCTTTGGCAGCAACCAGTCACACAATAGTAGACAAGGTCACTGCTCAGATAAATTTTAAATCCAGTTTAACTTGCCTTGCACTTGCCAGAGATCAAAAACACATAGCCACATGCAGCTGCAATGGTTAGGACTTCAGGAGGAATTTGATTAGGTAAGGAAGAACTCATGGGGTGCAGCTCAAGAAAATGACTGCATAAAAAAAAAGGGGGGGGAGGAAAGGAGGAGAGAGGAGGAGAGAAAGAGGGAAAGATAAAGGCCAAATCTTTTTTGTCATATTTGTTGATTTTTATCTCTGATGCCTACCTTAAAAAAAAAATCCAAAACACAAACAAACAAACAAACAAACAAAAAACAAACCACCACAACCAGATGAAATACCAAAGGAAATAAAATGTCTGCAAACACAGAAATCTGCACAATGAATGAGGAATAGAATATGGAACTAGGAGGGAAGCCAGGGAACAGATTTAAAAAAAAAAAAAAAAAAAAAAAAGAATGAGGGTAACACTGCTGGAGTAGCAAACGAGTTTGTTTTTTTTTTTTAATTTTATGTTACAATGGCTTTTGTTGCTATCCTGCATTCAACATGAAGAGCTGTGGAACAGAAAATAGGCAACTCATTAAGGAATTGGGTAAAGGTGACAGTCGGATTCCTTATGGCTCAAGTCAGTGACATACCCACCCGTAACTGTTTGAAGACTACATAGTGACAGATTTCAGCTGTCACTGCAAAATTCCAAAGATGAAAGAATTAGGAGAACAAGCAGAGGAAAAAGAACTGGTCAGTAATAGACTGAAGGCAGATAAATACTGTTCTTTAAACCAATGTTGGATAGCAAGTTAAAGACAATGAACAGAAATCTTTTATGTTCAAGGGGAAAAAGAGGTAAACAAAGATAAAAAGAAGGAATGAATAAAATAACATAAAAAGAAGGAAGTCTAGGAAAGAATGTACTAAAAAAAACCCCGAACAAACAAGAAGGATAGAGTATATAAAGTGATGAAAAAAAACCCACTAAAGCAGGATATTAAACGTATAAAAGCAAACAATACAGTCAATTTAAGTAAAGCCCCCTTGCAGCACACTTGTGTCAGCCCACACTGTATAATTGGCTCATATCCATTATTCCTAACAGCACTGTGAGGTGTTATTCAAAGCACTGGAGAGCCTTTGAAAAAAAATGGAAGAGAAAGGAAGAAGAGGAGACCAAAGGGACCTTTATATAAAGCTAAAAGTAACTAAGAACACCACAGGGAAGCACATAAAGTCATCTGGTTAGAAACTAAGGAAAAAAAATTATTTTACTAGCCTTAGTAGGCAGCTATTATCCTCACATCAGAATCTGCAGAAGTATACAGTATGTGTAGAAGTGAGGGTGGTGGACAAATCAGGGAAGTGTAACAAGATGCAAGGGCAGGGGAAGAAAGCAGAGGGTAGAGGGATACATTGTCTAACACAAAGAGAACACTCTCTTACTTAGAGGGAACTTAATTCGAGTAATGGTTATAAAATACAATTAAAGTCCACCAATTGCCTCTTATTAAGCGCAATTAGGTGTCCCCCCCATACTGGAAATGATGTTCTTCAATTAAGAAAGCTGAGCATGCCAAGCACAGTAGGGCATTTCAGATCTGTTAAGACTGACAAAGGGAAAACTACAAATTTAAGAAAAGCTCAAGATCAAAAGGCAGGGCTGAACATTTGAAAACTTTAAGTCCAAACTGCATTTAGCTTACGTAAGACTGACTTTTCACTTACCCATTGATAGATGTTCTAGACATAAAGAGGCTGAAAATTGAGGACACAAAAGAGTGATAGAGCTGGATAAACAGCCAGCCTGATTTCTCAATACTGTTGTTTAAGAATATCTGTGTTCCTTGGTCAAGGTAACTCTGGACAAAAATAGGCTGAAGAGATTCAGACAGCTGTTCTGTGTTGCAGACATACCACTAGAGAAAGAGATAAAGAATGATTATAAAGTTCAGCAAAATAAAATCAGCAGTAGTTAAAACAAACTGAGTACATGGAGGACTACTATCAGTTTCTGTAAATATAAACACTCAGCTTTTCCTCGGACTTGTCCACAAACGTCAGGATTAATTGAACTTAGAGTTGAATTGTAACCAAGAGAGGACAAATTACTTGCCAAGAAATAATGCTTTTAATTTTTTTTCTTAATCATTACCCTGTACTTTGAAGAATTCCACAAAGTAAATTCCCTATACAGCAAACACAGGTCCTTTATGGAACAGCATCACACTGATAAAATAATATGAAGTGAGAGAGCATTTTCTACTTTCCAACTCACTCTCGATGTTTCCCTAGGCATCCTCTGAAAAGAAATCAGCAAGTGCATTTGCAGTATTTTTCCAGAAAAGGAAATAACGAATCCAATTGATACTTTAGACTACAGTGTCTGTTTTACAGCAATGCCAGACTATATTTCTCCACTTAATACCAACAAGCAGGTCCACAAGTCTTCTGAAATAGTTATGTCTATGGAGCTGCCTCCCAGCATCTCATACTAAACAAAGGAGCAGGTTCCCACATCTAAAAGTCATCGGTATCAGCTGAAAGGCAGTTCTGCACTTTTATATTGGTAAAATCCAACACCAGAGCTGAAATAGGTGAATGATTCCTTCCACCTTGTGTTACCTGGTAATAAGCACTCTTATACAAACTTAACTAACTCTGATATACAAGCTACTCTTCAACTGATTATGAAAATCAAAGTTACTTTTTGATATCAAATCTAGCCAGAAAAGTACCAAACCATACAATATCCTAATACTTTATTATCCATATGTAAGACATATCTAAGCTCCATCTTAAACACTCTAATGCTGCAGCATTCTGGAGTGTCAACACTGACATTAAAATTCAAAAGGTTGCTCATTGCTAGGTTGCAGAGCCAAGCTAAAACTGCCACTCAATATACAGAACTTAAAAAAAATCTTTCAGATGTCATTTCAATTAAGATCATAGTTATTAGTTTTTACTCTCTTACACTTATGTCAGCCCTTTAAATCTCTAATGCCATTGTATTTGTTTTCTAATACCAAGAATTATTTCCTACAGCTAACACTCCCTTAGATCTTGCAATACTGTTCCTTAATCTGGCTCCATATGTGTATTGGGCAAATGGGGAGTTGTAAATATCTTAGAAGAAAAAATGAGAGTTTTTAACAGAATCTTGTAAAAAAGCACATAGAAGAACAATACACGGTCAGCTGAGGTAAATCCCCAGCAATTTAACACCTAAGATTTGGTCTGTAGCCATACTAAGCAAATGTATACTCATATCCTGATCCTTTCACATTCATCACAGTCACTTAATGCATCTACTGTAACACAAACAATAACAAGACAAGACAGGCTGGGATAAGTGTCAGATTCCTTCATGAAGCTGCTGCCTCACTACACCGGACAGGTCTGGAGTACTTTAGATAATCTGACATAAGAAAATGTATCCATCTATCAAAGCTTTGGGAAACACAGGCTTTGTTCCGCATGCAATATGACTACACACATATGCTGTACCTGAGTTCATGTACCTTTGTTCTGCACTGAACTGTCACCTATAGTTTCAGGATATGACCATGAAAACCAACAGTCCTACAAGTCTTGCCTTTAAGACTTTCAAACATTGGCATAAGCATTGGTAGAATGATGATGGTGACAACTGTGAGAAGCTTGCTTCCAGGAAGATTATTGGCAACAACCTATATAACACTAGAGAATAACAAACATGCTAGCAAACTACAATAAAAACCCACAACAAAAACCAACAAAACAAACAAACAACAAGCAAGCAACATAGAATAAAAACAACCTATATTTAAAAAGATAAAACTGGTGAAAATCAACTTAATTCTAGAGCTACTTGCTCAGAACAAATAGTTTTCCTCCATGTACAATATATGAAGTGCCCTTTCCAGTTTCATGACAGAGTATATCAATCTCTTACAGCACAACAGTCGAAAAACTACAGCACGAAAATCTGAAAAGACTTTTGTTTTAGTAAAAAATTTAATTACTGATAACTCTTGCTTAATACTAGTGAAAGAAAATGTTCCTTTAAATTGTGTAAAATTAATGAAGTCAGTAAAACTGCAGAGTGCCAGGTGCCTCAATATACAATCCTTACTTACAAGTAACTCAGTAAACATAAATCTTACTAAATAATCAATCTTTTACGTTTAAAAATCTAGATCAAAGAAATGGAGGGAGCATTCACTGCAGACCATCTACCTGTGAATGGCACAATCATCTCCGTAACACACTTCCTTGGTCAGCTTGTCTTTCTAGTACAGTTTTTAACAACATAGGAGACTTTCAGATTTTCTTTGTTCCCCAGAGGCTCTGCTTCTCTTTGTATTTATGTACTGAATGATCCAAAGAACCGACGATATTCATTAAACTCTAATAACACATTCATGCAGTAGCAAGATTCTGGGTGTCAGCGTGCAGTCCGAGCTCTAAAACAGCTCCAGTAATGGATCAGTGGAAAGAATTATGGTGGATAATTACGTTCTTTGGTACAGCAGTACTCAAGTATTTATGTTGCATCTTCATTAACTTGGTTCTCTATATTTTATTTAGAGTAAGCATCTTTCTCCAGCAGTAAGGAGTTGTTATTAGCCCTCTTGAACCACTGTCAGATTTTGGTAAAATGCAGATTTGAATTCACGGATTCCAAATGCAAACACATCACACAACTATTGCATCGCAAGGGTATAGTCCCTAACTTCTCCACGAAGTGGCATCCACGTGCCTATACTGCCCAAATACAGCACTAACCTTTTATTGCAGTCATATCACATTGCAAACTCATTTCCAGTTTGCCGTCTACTATTGCTCCAAGGCCTGTGAGGTTCAGTTTCCCAGTTGCTCACTTTTTCTTATTTTCCGCTGAACACACCAGTATTACTTTAAAACGCCTCTGTGATTACAAACCTACCCCATTCACCACCACCTGCAAACTTAATTCAAGTGTATTCAGAGTTCACCAGGCAAAACGCGAACCGAAGGTCTCCATCTCTCAGAAGCTCCGACACCTGACCCGATGCCTTACCGATCTCGGGACACCGCGCTGACGCCCCAAGCCGCCGTTACCGCGGGACTTGCTCCAATGACCCTCCCGCGGCGAACACCCAAGTCCACAGCACGCTTCGCCGGTATCCAGTCCGGACTACCTTTCCCCTGCGGCTCTTCAGCCCCTATACCTCGCCTTACCTCCCCAGCAGCTCCCGAGCGTATTTCACACGGAGGGCACACGTCAACTTTCTCACCGGGAGGACCAAGCTGCTCCCTCTCTTTGTCTGGCGCTGACCGGCCCGGTGCCCCCTTGAGCCCAAACCATGGATCCCCGCTCCCTTTCGCCTCTCCCCTCTCCTCCGCGGCGACCAGTAACCTCAGTGCGTCTCGGCGGACGAGGACACCACACCCCCACAGCCCCCCCCCGCCCACTGTCCCCGGGAAGGCAGGGGGCCCTGTGCCTGCCGGCGCCGGGGAGCCCCCCGCCCGGCCCCGCCGGGCAAAGGGAAAGAAGGCGGGGTGGGGGAGGGGCGGGAAGGGCGGCTGGTTCTGGGGCTGTACCTGGTGGTTCTCCCTGGCGCCCGGGGCTGGCTGGCTGTGGCTGCCCATCATATTCGCGTAGAGGGACCTGGATAAAGGGCTCCTCAGGTACCTGGCAGGGCCAGACCACATCTTCCTCCTTAGCACCCACAGGAACAGGGTGTAGCAGCCCAGCCAGCCCAGCCACAGTCTCATCGGGGGAAGGGGCGCGGAGTTACCCCCTCCCACTGCCGCCGCCTCTCCTCTCCATGGCAGCAGCGGCGCCGGCAGCACGCAACTCGCCTAGCTCGGCTCGGCTCCCCTCCGGGGCCCGCACACACGCTCAGGGCGGAACGCGCGGAGCCGCAGCAGCACAGGCCGGCCGGACGCCTTCGCTGTGACACGGTGGGGCCTAGAGCGCTCCGCTCCCTCCCTTTCTCTCGCCAATCACAAGGCGGGCGGGGCCATAGCGCGGCACGGGCCGCCCCGCCGGGCGCTGCTTTCAAATCTGAGCGGAGAGAGCTAGCGGCGTCGGGTCCTTTGTATCCCTCCGTTCTTCCAGCTCCAGTCACCGGCGGCCGCAGCGGGTGGGCGGGCAGGTAGCAACCCCCTCACAGGGGCGCGCGCCGGCTCCCTCAGGCGCGCACGTGCTTGGCACCGCCCTGTCACCCGTGCTGCGCGTGCGCACGCCGCCCTTGGCGGGAGGAGCGAGGTGGGAGAGACTCGGGGGTGCGGGGCTGAGCGGGTAAACGGCTACCGGGGCTCCCTGTAATCCTCCGTGGCATGTCTCGTACGCTGCCTGGGCTGTTCAGATGGATGTCAGTCCAGAGAACCTCCCAGGAATGTGTACCTGTCTTTAAGGTTCAAAACGTTGGGAGGAGTTCACCAGTTCGATGTTTTCTTGACTGCTAGCACTGTGAATGCTGCAAGGTGGAAGTAGTGCTCGACACAACTGCTGGGTGTCGTTTCAGTTAGCTACGTTTTTCAAGTACACAGACATTTGGGGTCAGTAAGCATGGAGGTGATGATATTACTAACTAAAAAAAAAAAAAAACCAAACCAAACCACTAAAACCTTTCATTTTGATCAGGCTAGAAAGGCTGGAGTTTAACCCCTTAATTTCTTGGTAAGGATGACACTGGAAGTCAGACCACTATGGGATCCTGGCTTCTAGCTGGAAGATCCTCTGATCAAACACTAATCACATCCAACCTTGCTTATCTTAGGAAATCAGCAAAACCAGAGAACAA
This sequence comes from Indicator indicator, assembly GCF_027791375.1. Taxonomy (NCBI): domain Eukaryota; kingdom Metazoa; phylum Chordata; class Aves; order Piciformes; family Indicatoridae; genus Indicator; species Indicator indicator. Next base: position 9,581,048 of record NC_072031.1, on the reverse strand, counting down.
CAGAATATTGCCAGAGGAATTTTCTGTTCAGTTAATATTCACTGATGTTTAACCTCCTTGAGGAAAGTTTTTGACATAAGAGCTTTAGACAATTTTCCACATGATTTTTTTAGATGGGCTAAGATGCCTTTTTCGTCTGTTTTTATTTGGTTTGGGATTCAGACTTTTCTTTCTATGTATGTTCTGGTTTGCAAATATAGATTAGCTTTTTTTTTTTCCCCCTCCAGGAATAAAACAACTTGATAATAAAAATCCAAAATGAAAAAAAGCTAAATTTGCTGCTTTTAAGACAGACACCTGCTCACAACAGCCAATTGCTTCAGGTTAGCTATACATTGTTCACAGGAAAACAGATCATGATTTTCTCACATGTAAAACACAGATAATGAATTGCATACCAAATAAATTAGTAAACAGGCCAGCTTTTGTCTTTGCATTGTAAGTATACAACCTGGAGACATTTTAATGAGGTTTTCCAGAGTTCCTATCCAGTATTTCATTTGTCATTAATATTCTGCTGTAGCAGTTGTATACTAAGCAGATCTTTCTCTTGACAGGCTGTAAAGAACACACTATCCATACATATTTAGGTAGTAATTTTGATGTATTGTCATTTGCATATAGGCTGGTGGAATTGTAATCAATTTCTGGACAATCCCAGAAAACTATTTGTTGTGTAAGTGTATGCATACTTTGTTCTCAGCAATTCGTGTGCTGGAAGAGGACATAACTTTTTTTCTGCTTTCTTCTCAACTATTTAGTGTATCTTCTTTCTCTTGATGGAAAATTTCTATAATCAATAGAAAATCTAGAGGCCAAAAGGTCCAAAACATACCTGAAGATTTTAGCAGCCTACATTGCTTTGTGGTGATCACAAGCAGTCTGGTCTTCTGGAGCAGGGCTCACATATCCTGACTTTCCCCAATCGAGTACAGCAATAAAACAACTTTACCTTTTATTATTTAAACAGTAGTAAAAAAGTGATTACCAGAAAGAAGTCTTTAAGATAAATATAGATACCTAGGTGAAATCCTCTCCCCTAAAGGTAACCCAGGAAGCCCAACTGTGGTTTGGTCCAGGTCTGTAAGACAACTCCTCCAGTATCAGCTGTATGTTCCTTTACAAACCTAGCTAGAATTCCTTTACAAACCCAGCTAGAATTCTTTTGACTATATGTACTATTGTACTACCTAGCCTTTTTCCTCAGCTGGTTTCATTCTGTAAGAAAGCTCAGAAGTATTTGTGACTTATCTTAACTGCTTCTTCCCCTTCCTGCTTGTCTTTCCTGACAGCACCCATTAAGCTGTACAACTGTATTCAAATGTAAACATCCTACTAGCCATGTCAACATAGTACCTTCATAAATTACTAAGCAGTTCCAAAGTCAGCACAGCAGGAGACTGGGGAGGCCTGTAAGCTCTGCAAGATGTAAATATTTTTTTCTACTTGAAATGCTTTGCTGTCATTTATTCAATGCTTTCACTCCATTATTAACCATATATTATATTACTACTGTATTAGACTAACATTCTTCAGTGTCTATTGGTTAGCATCCTTTCAAATCTAATAGACACTTTTTTACCTATTGATTTTCCATAAATACAGTTCATTCAGTGTATTAAGATCTAAATTCACAGAACTTACAGAGACCAAGAATGGGATTCAAGCATCAGATTTCTTGTTCTCCAAAGTTATCACAGCATTTAATATGTTATATACTCTTAAATCCTCTTTATCAGTCATGAGACTATTTTAGCCACTCTTAAATTATCAAGATTAAATTGGGGCATTTTTCCAGCAGCAGGACTCCAGGCTCAGATACTATTAGCTAACAAGGAGAGAAAGCAGCCAAACCAGCTGTTGCAAGACACTGAACTTTTGCCTTTGATCATCCTTTACTTGATTCATGGCCAAAACCAATCATATAGGTTTAGCACAGGGTAACAAAGTTTAGTAGGTGACAGAGAAATGGAGAATAAGCAATGCCAATCATCACATACTGCAAACAATATTCTTGTACTAAGATTACCACCTGAACTTAAAGCAGTTTTCCAGTTCTCTTTTTGCATTGTCTATTGGTGTGATGAAAGACAGTTTTCCCCCCAGCCGTATAGCAAGAGAAATGGGACAGACAAATGGGAAAATAATAAATAATAAATGTGCAGCATTATTAATATTTTACATATTAAATAATTTGTATTGTGTGTCTCAGATTTGTTTTCTAAACTAGTTTATTCTCCACAGTTAACCTCTCATATCTTGAGGCTGTCTTGCTTAGAAATCCTTTGACTGTTTTCCTTTCTGAATTCTAAAGAAGCAGCATTAATAGAGGCTATTCAGACTGTGCCTGCAGTTATCTCACTCCTTACTCCCTTCTTTTGCAAATAAAATGGTATTTTTACTTAACATTTTCAGAAAAAAGAATTCTGATAATTTCAAATAATAACTCTTAAAACCATTTACTAGTTTTCCTGTCCAGCACAGCACTCTCCCAGTTGTACACTATGTTCTAATATTAGGTTATTAGAGTATTAAGCAATAAACTCAGTCATCTAAGAAACTCTATTTGTGGCGTATTAACATTTTCAACTATCAACATACATAATCTATGAGGACAGGATGAACACATGAAATTTAGGAAATACAGAAACAGTAAAGAAAAATAAAACTATTTAAAGTTATTTCTTACCATTTAAAAGGAACTGTCAGGGAGAAAACATTAGTGCAATGAATTAAAGATCATGTTAGCTTAAATTCCTTCAGATTTTTGTCCTTTAGCTTTTGCTTTTCTGCCTCTCAGGCACACAATTCTTACATACAATGCAGTAGACCTTTTAAAATTCAGAATCTAAACAAACAGGCCATATCTGTTCTGCTATTTGTGTAAATACTCTTTGGATATGTAAATACAAGTGACATTAGTATGTGTACTTAATGCTATTAGCACATATAATGCAAAGGAATAATGGTATATCTGACAAAACAGAGATAAAAAACAGATAACACAATTTAAAACTTCACGCTTCTGGCTTCTTACCTTTTAACATAAATCTTCATATTGCTATCAAAGGGTTCATTTGGATTTCTAAATATTTCACAACTCTTTCACTCATCACTTTGAAAGCATTTTGTACTTCAAAAAAGGCAAGGAAACAATGTTGTTTTTTCTCTGCTAACTTAAAAACAGAGGCAAAAAAGACTATTTTTTCCAACACTGGTATTTCAAATCTCAGACCTCGTCATTAAATTATGCTAATGTCTACCAAAATGCAGGGCAACTTCTTACACTCCTTTCTTTCCCAGGTTATCCATATGTGTAGAGCCTTAGAAATGAGCTTGCTCACCACCTTAAAATGGGGATACATATGATCCACCTTCTTGTACTATCAAATGACTGACACTTTGAAAGAAAGGTGCTTCTAAAATTATGTTTGCTCAGGCAAAACAAAGAACAAAAATGCAGTGATTATATAACACATAAGCTATCTATCATTACACAATGACACACTGGATATATTGGAGGAAAAAGAGTATTTATTAAAGAAGAGTATTGTAGACATGCTAACATAGCTCATCATTGCAACATGTTGCATGTAAATAAAAGATTAAATATTTCTGAAATTTTGTCAGAAAAAATTATAAAAATCATAGGATCCATTTAAAAGCTTGACTGAAAAGATTTTGGTAACAATTAATCAGTAATTAACTTCAACTCTCAGCACACCAAATGACTTTGCCACTGCAACCCTACTAAGCAAGGCAGAGTTTGATTCAATAGTGTCTTTGGTTTGTCCAACTAACCGAACACTTCTCTTACCACAATAAAGTACTAACTAATTTTCTCTTTTAATGCCAGAAAACTCTTACCTACCTACCACCAACTAGAGACACTGGAAAGCCAGTGAGGACTCATGCAGCTTTTGTCTGTATCCAGCAACACTTTGTTTTGAACAGCTTTGAAATATTTTTCTTCTTTAGCCTTATACAGACTTTTAGAGGGTAGTTAACTACTCCTGGCTCTTCCTGTGGTAGCTGTCAGATTTGTCTTGATATTGTTCAGCTAGATACCAACTAAATTTTTCACTTCATCTCCCTGCCATGAGTGAGAGATGTCCACCAGGCTATTCCAGATTAACTTCTGGAGAGAGATCTGCCATTTTATCAGAATGGCACAAGTAATCCACCATCTTTCAGCAAGCTTAAGAAAATACAGTTCCTTTGAACTTCAGGTGCTGGGTTGGGATTCCTCCATGTGACCTGCCATATCCATTCTTCAAAGGAGTTAGCGGTGATCAGTACATACCAGAAATTATTTTATTTAGTAATTAAGGATAAAGCCTGTTCAAGGCAAACCACTGACGTCTGTGTAGGCTCAGCATTAAGGCTGAATGTGATCTGTGTCATAGTCTATAGAGACTGAAGAATGCAACTTCGTTGAAATGGCTCAGACTGTGCTTGGTCTAATAGTCCAGTTCTGCTTTTTCACATTAAAACATAGGAACTGTTCTGTGGTACAGTTCAGCAGATTTGCTGACCAGCTGTTACATATTTAGTGCACAGCTGTCAGATGACTGTTCTGGATTGAAAAGGGAGTCCACGCCAGGATCTGTATGACTGCAATGCAAAGTGGAACCAGGCAGACCAAGTAGAACATGGCATCATGAAGACCTACAAACAAACTGGTGAAGAAGATGAAAACACAGCTTTCATGATGAAGAAGGTTAACTTTCATGGTCAACTCACAACAAATTCTTTTAAAAGCATTCATATACATGTATACATGTTACTGTGCACAAGCAATTCCAAAGAAAATAAATATAAATATCTCAGATATCAAATGTACTTCAGTTTAATTTTCCAATTCTACATACAAATATGTATCTTCCTTTCATAATAGCTGGGAGGAAATTACCTAATTAGCACACAAAGTTAAAACACTGTAGGCAACCTAAGAAATCCTGTTCTCTATTTTAGTACACATCTGCATTATATAAGGCAGAAATCCATTTAAGCAATATAATTCAATTATAGAACAGAGCATCTGAAAAGGTTTAGTAAGGCCTGAAAAATCTGGAAGAGAAACAAAAGCAGAAACTATAAGCAAACATTCTCATAACAAATTAGTTTGATTGATCTAAAATCTGTGCTACTAGCTATCCACTAGTGTACTGTTAAAGAGTTGCTGGGTGCTAGATGGAAGTCATTATTAATGCACAAAATTCAGGTATAGTGCAAAGGGCTGTGTGAAATATCAAGCCTTATTTCATACTGGTTTAAAACAAATTATTACAAGATAATTTCACATGCATTCTTTTTATGGTTTATATTAACACTCATTCTCATCAATCACAATGGTGTATGGTATTTCCTCATCTAAATCTTCCCTAAGGAGTAAGAGAGAAAAGCATCAACAAATATGACTCCAAAACGAAAACAGAGGAGTTAAATGACTTCCATTTTATGAACAGTATGGTTTCTGACAGCTCAAAGCATTTATGCATTCATCTAGTAACTAGAATCATTATCTACTGGCATTCTGGTAATTATTGGATTCTAATTACTTAAATATCAGTAAAGTCAGCTCAAGCTGAGAAACAGCCCCTAAATGAACTTTCTCTCCATGAAGCAGTTTATGTTATTTTCTATATTTTTTCCTTTAGCACTCAAGGATGAGATAGGAGACTCACAGAACAGCTATGGACATGATTCAACCCCCCTGAAATCTGTGGGGAAAAAAACCCTCTCATTAACTTGAGCAGGCTTTAGAATAAAACCTACGATTTCATCTGAATGAAAAAAGAGAATCAACTCATGTCTCACTGCATTTAACAGAAAAAATGCCTGCAACCTCCAACATAGCCCAGATTCATTCCTTAGTAGGTACACAGACTCACACAATGACCACAGTTTATCTCAAGTCATGTACATGCTAATGCTGCACAAGAAAACAAGAAAGCACAGGCTTCCAAGTGAATTACTTCATCACTTAGGCAATTGCATTTAAGAGGGGAAGTGTTCACTAGCAGGTCACTGGTCCACAGCCAATGTTTATTGACAGCAACAGTGTTTTACCATTGGTGGTGTTTACTGGTCTGTATTCAATTCCTCTTTCAATCCACCTACAAGTAAACAAGGGTCTACATCATGTACACCATCAGAACTGCCAAGACTTAACTGTATGAATAGTGTCAGCAGGGAGGCCACAGACAAATTACTTACTTATCAATGGATGAAAACAGGACTAAGATACAGTTAACAGGATGTTGGGGCTTGTTGTACTTGGCCTGTCCTGCACACTAAAGAGTCTCAGAGTTTTCAGGAATGAAATTATTTTCTCTGCACACAGACTTCAGGAAGGACAACAAAAGAAAGAACGTGTGACAAATCACTCACACTGGTACAATCCTGATTTGGTTTCACTGGAACAACATTGGTTTAAGAAAATAGCATTACCTAGTGTACTGTAAAACCTTGAGTTACTGCAGGAATTATGAAAAATATCTACAGTACACAGAACAAGGAATGGCAAAATGTTTCATTAAGGGACTGGGATAAATCAAGAGCAGAGCTCAGATTTCATCACAATAACAGCTGAACCAGTAACTTCAGAAATTTCTACGCCTACTTTTTTTGCACACACAGGAATAAAACATGCAGTCTTTCACTGAACAGCCCCAACAGAGCCCTGAATAGAATGTGATGTAGTCCAGTAATTCAGTATGAAAGCGAAAGCATTAACTGATTAAAGTGCCTTCAATAAATAATGAAGGGTTGCTGTCAAATAACTTCATTCTGAAGAACGAATTTGAAAAGCCGTTTCAAAAGAAGTCAGCTGTAGTTGCCGTGGCTCTCCACTAGAGGGAGGCTTTGAGCTGGGTATCTTTATCATAGCAAAAATACCACCCCGCCGCCACCAAACTAAAACCAACCAAAACCAAATCCAAACAGCCCAAAACACAGGATCACAAAAAAACCTCCAAGCCGAGCTATATGAGGCAAATAATGCTTTGCTGAGATGATGGACCAAAAGAGGAAAAAAAACCCCAAACAACAACAAATAACAACAAACCTTTCTGCAAGCTATTGCTCAAATTTAAGGATATTTAAAAACACTTAAGCTAACTTCCACTATGAAATGCCTAACTGATCTGTAGTGACCACATTCCCAAAAAATGTGGTATAATGTGTTTATTAATGTATACAGAATCATGTGTAACACATATGGAATTGTGTACAGTTCATAGGCTAACCTTATGTGGGAAATAGGTTACCCCAAAAGGCAGGACAACTCCAGGAAGAGAGATACCCTACTCATAGCAGAAGTCAAGCTTCAGAGTTATGATGCCACAGGCAAAAGCAAGAGATACTGGATTGCTCCTAAGGAACCAATCACTGTAAGAAATTATACTGAGACAGAAGTAAATATTTGAAGGCATAGGCAAGAGAAATATATAGTATATTGCAACTGTTCTTTGATTAACTGATCTCAGCTTTGTACCTTTGTGCTGTTCCCTGCCTTAGCAAAATAAATCAAATTTCCTCATGACTCAAGTGGAAATAGAGGTTTTAGAGATTGAGCAGTCAAAGTATTTCAGTTCTGTATACAATAGATTTGTTATTGATACAGACCAGAGGCTACTTACTAGGGGAAAAAAATATTTATAACTACTATGACTTAAAATACATCCCCAAAGGGATCATTTCTCTGATTGAAAGGGATCAGAACTGCAGTTTTTGTTTCAAATATGAATTTCTCTGAATCATCAAGATAAATATACTCAGCCTTCTCATATCCACATCCAGTTCAACCTACCACTCTTGCAAAAAAACACTCATCTTATTTGACATAATGATGATGTTTATGTCCTTTTCACATCATCTCACTGGCTGGCTATCTACAGAACGCACTGCAGTAAAATGAACTGTCCACACACACAACTTCAAAACTAAGCCTTCTTTACTTGTCCCAGGATGCTTTTCTGAAGATCACCTATTGCCCTTTTATGTCATTCTTTTCCTCATGCATTTATTTTAGAAAATTCCTCCAACACAAAACATTCTCCTAGCCTTAGGTGACACATCAACAGACCTCAAAAGTTCATATACTATTGTCTTCTATGTATTTTGTAAGGTTTCTACTCAAAACTTAGGTGATCTGTGTAACTCTCAGGATATTCATGTTCTCTCAAACAAATCCTAATCAGGACTGACTTTTGCCTTTTAGTCCTGACTTCAGTTATTCCTTATGTTGCCACTTCCTCCTGTTGGTTATAAATAAATGGCCTATCAGTGTACTGACTCCCTGTTAATTGGGTTTTATGTAAGTCCACGTTTCCCATGTGTTAACTAGCAAGCACAGCTTTACGCTGTGTACTAAGGTCTCCAGAGCCTGCAATGAAACCATTAGCATCAGAATGGTAAGCAGTTTTGAAGACAAAATTACACCTACCTGATGCAAATTCCCTCCCGCCAGTGATTATACTGCTTTCTTTCAAACAAAACTGTATCTTAAATACAACCATGCTAGAATTATATATTTAAGGAAGTACATTTACGAGAGAAAACAGAAGCCCAGATAAAATTTCTCTTAATAAGTGGTATTAGGTAGTTTCAAACTTTTTTTTTTCAGTAGAATAGGAGATGGCCAACTACTGAAATGCATCCTTTGTTTTTCATTAGTAGGTAGATATCCTTATGTGTATTGTTTAATAAACGATTTATTATTTTAAAAATATTTCTATGCAGATAAAAAACAACTGGAAAATGGTTTCAAAGCACTCATTTTTGAAATGCAGTTGATGCAAAGTAATTGTAGATTAATTTGCCTTTTATATGACAGGATTATTTCATGTTTACTTCTATGATTTAAAGTACCCCTTTTGAACTCACCTTGGATCAGGTTGAGCAACTTTATTATTCAGGTTCTCATATCCAAATTGATTTAGTATTGTAACCACAAGCATTGGAGCCAAAGATTGGGCAGGCTTGGTAAATAAGGCATTGGTACCAAAAACCATAGAGGAAAGGGGTGATCTAAAATATTTAGGGGAAAAAAAAATGAATGCAAAACAGAAACTAATAAGTAAATTATTGCAATAGTGATTTTAAAGATTCTGTTAATCTGCAAATGTGATCTAACACGATCCTTAGCTTTCTATAGTTCACACATTATATCAGTTATCATAATGACATTTAAATATCCTGAGGAAAAAAAAGGTAATAAACGTTTGAGGTACACACACAGCTTGGCTCCAACTGTGAAATAACTTGTACTCAGGTTCAACTTTGTGCATGTTGAGTAACTACTGAAGGTAATTTAAACTGAACAGTGCAAGGACAATTAATTACAACTTATGACTTTACACACATATGGCCAGAAAGGGAGGCATTTTTTTTTCTTCACAAAAGAAATGGCTCTCACTTTTGAGGAGCAAGTCCTTTAACACAGTGACAGAGCCTCAATCTTTACTTTATAAACACCAACAGAACCAAAAGGAATTTATCTGCACTTTGATAAAACCCCAATATGCTATGCCACAGCAGGTTTTTATCAATTTTTATTTCAGAGAGATAAAAGCAACCAGTTAGACTTCGAAATTTGCACTCTGAGTAGCATAGGCAAAACTTTCTACCCTTTCTTTGCCTTTTCCATGTTAGAAAGGCCACATTCAAAAATGCTCTAAATAACAATGGCTTTTGTATATGGCTACAAAATAACTCATTTGAAGCTAACAAAAATAAAACTACAGAAAACTGAAGGACTTGGCTTCTACTACAGCATAATTAAAACAAAAAATGACTTAATAATCTGTTTCAATTACTCTAGTGACATAAGAGCGGGAAACTTTATTCAAGTTCTTATTTTATGCTGAATTGCTTACCAAAAGCATTCTGTTTCAAGGATCCAGGATCATTTATTGTCTTTCCTTTGGCACAATCTAACTCACGAAAGAGTAGCATGGCAAACAGATAGCATCTTTAAAGAGAAAGTTACTGACATACCTCCGCTTGTGCTTTATTAAGTCTGCATCAACAATATCTGCCAAAGGCAAATTGAACAAACTAAATGAAGCTTGGACAATTACCCTAAAGAAAGACAATATATTTTAGATGCTCATAGTTCCTATATACACTTTCATAATGAAATTGTAACTAACATTCTAATAAATACATCCCAACAGTGATACGTCTGCAAACACACAAAGCTAAGATGTTCTTGAGAAGATGGTGATTTATCTGTTTGAACAGCATTTTCAGATCTGTTCTTATTTGATAATTACAAATTGATGTGCAAACCTAAAAGGTGGGTGCTTTTTTTGTCCTGGATACTGGTGCAAAAGGTCATAAATATTTATTTGAGATTACCATTTACAATGACATGGAGAAAAGAAACACCTCAGAAGAAAAAGAAACTGAAAATTTCCTCTTGGAATCTGAAAAGGACATAAGCAGTACTGGTAAGACTACATGGAAGACTGTCTTCAAAATGGGAGAATTAGAATACTAAAAGATTTTATATGCATTCCTATATATGTATTTACATTTTATATATATATGTATATATATATGCATTTAAATACACACACATAAAGCTGACTCTGAAACTTCTAAGTGAAACGATAAATACTATGATTTCTATGCTCTATTAAATTTTGGGAATTATTAGCTTTTACTTACAGGAGGCTATGAACAATTAGCACATTTAACACACAGTCTTTAGGTACCTTAGAATTTTTTCCTGAGGAAATCAAAATGTATCTTCATCATTTAATGTATGCAGGTAATGAAATTCAATTTATTGTTCACACAAATTTAGTGTTACAGTAGCCAATGACTGAAATACTGAAAATAAGAATGAAAAAGGGGGGAAAAAAGAAGATGAAGAACATACAGAAAGAAAGCAATGAAACAGAAAATTAACAAATAAAAATTAACTGCTGTAAGAATACTCTGATACAAACAGGTCTTTATTTTAAAAAGGTTTTCCATGTATCATAATATACTTCTGCTGTAAAAACATTACTTCTTGGCATCATATTTAGCCAGTACCCTGAAAATCTGACTCAGTATTGGTTATCCTTAGTTAGTAATACTTTGTTTTGCAGTGCAGTGGGTGCTGCAATACAAAGTGAGGTCTGAGTTTTCCCAGTCTCTGAAGAGTTCCTCTACTGACATCTTCTGTGGCTGTGTGGATTAGAAGAGATGCTGTTTCCTTTGAAACTCATGTTAAAGCAGGTTAAGTGGCTGGAGGCAAGTGGCTGCAAACCTTAATTACTGGGCTGGGGGGAGGTGGGGTGTGTTGGGTTTGTTCTTCTTTTTTTGTTTGTTCATTTGTTTGTTTTGTTAAACAAATCAAAAACTGAACAGACTACAACCAAATCTGAAAGAACCTGTTGAGTTTCAACTTTTCAAACAAGTGAAACAGAAGAAAACCACAAAAGTAGTGGCAAATCTTTATGCTATTAAAAACAAGTTCCCACTCTGTTAGAATTATGAATAAGGAAATGTATTTACTTACATGTTTGTTGTGAGATAAAATGCCAACAGATAATAGTGTTCTGGCCCTAGAACAAACATGACAGCAGCAGCTACTCCTTCAAAGTAAAATGAAAACAAGATGATTCTGTAATAACCAAACTTCTTCAATGAAGCATGACTGAGAAGAACAAGGCACTGGAAAGATAGCAAACACATTTATGATGAAAAGATGTAGCACCTTCAGAAAGCTACAAAGCACAGACCAGACATACATTATTACTACCCATCAAAGAAAAAACAAACCCTAATGCTTTCTAAAAAGTTCAATCCAAATAAGAACATAGACATTGCACAGAGAGAACTATCTATTGGCTCATTCCATACTACCTGTACCAGGTAAGAATGATCTCCTTTCACTCAAAATTAGCCAGCTCAGAACTACTGTATCCTGAGGAAAACATTTTCCCCCACTGCCTAACTATTATTTAATGTTCACGATCTTACGCTTGACATCCCTTAAAGAATTAACTTTGGAGTATTTTAACTGTCTCGCCATTTGAATTTTAACTGCTGATCAAAGATATTTTCAATAATTGTTTTTTCATTAATATTACTATTGTCACTGAAATTTATAGAAATTAAGCATGACTATTAAGCTGATAAAGCAAGCTCACCACGGCAGCTGATTTAAGCAAGTTATCAGCAAGCAGAGAAAGGCAGATGCCACTGGACAATGCATATGGCTGCACTTCAATTCCACCAGTCTCAGCAAGCAGCAGTCCACACAAGAAGTGACATGCAAACTTATGAAAATGGTATTTAGTGCTGACTGTAGCGTGAGCAAAGCGTAAAAACTCCTCTGTACAGTTCCTTATGACATTTTGTAATGCATTATGTTGTTTTTGTTACATGAGCCTATGTCACCATCCAGGTGGATATGGTCCTCGTCAGAAAAACACCCACAAACTCTGCATAGATACACATGTGCTCCTTCCTTCTGTGTTACAGAGATGAGCAGTGTAACATTCAGATGAAGAATTCTCTTTGTACATTTGTTCCCACATTTAAATGTTTTAACATAACAAGTAACACTGGGATGCTACCATCAGACAAAGACTTGCTTTTTTAAGTAAGTTTTCTACTTATCCAGTGATGAGGGAGGTAAAACAAATGTGGAAAATTGATAAAGGAAAAAACCCGGTTGTAAGAAACTTAAGCATTCTCCTCCCTCGGCTATTTTCAGGCCTTTTGCAGTGAAGTGCTTCCACTAGGAATGGTGAGGCCTCATGTAATGTCTGCTATTGTAAAAAACATGACCTTGTCTCCCTATAATTGAGAAATAACTCTGTCTTAGGAGTAGTTATGACTTCAAAAATTCTTTATTACCTGCATGTTTCTAAAACTGCATATTTCTTAAAAAAAAAAAATGAAGTGAATTTAAGATTGTTTGCCTATGTATCAGCAACAAGATTTTCCTTGTAAGCAGGTTTTATTCTTCATACCCACTACTAAAAGGAAGGTAAGACAGCGGCTGAAGTCCAGTTTAGTACAGGCTACTGAAGTACAGGTCATAAGAAGGGGCCTTATTTTACATGAGTAGGGAGCTTTTCCAGTTAGTGAAGTTCAGGACATTGCCACCAGAGAATTCTCTTATTATATCTTGAGCTCAGAGGGACAAAACCTGAGAAAAAGAAGGTCACAGCAAACTCTCCACGGTTCAGTGACCTTCTAGACAAAGAGTCTCTGGGGAGCAGAGCAAGATGCGTTTTCTGAAAGATTGTTCGTTTCACACTGTCATGCTGATTTTAATCAACAAAAGTGATTGCTATATGCTGAGTGTAAAATTATTTAAGCTTTCCTAACTTCTCTAGTTTCTGGATTTATTTCCCAAGTTCATCAGCTAACTGTTGGAGTTACAGGGAAAAAAAGTAGCCTGTGGTAAGGACAAAAATTGAACTTATAGATATTTAGGAGTTATGGGACATAGAAAGTATGTTTGGGATTTGCATATTATATATGCAAAGGCCAAAATGGAACTGAAATTGAGCTGTGAATTCCAGTTGCACTTTCATGTATCTTGTTTTACATATTGCTTATTGAAAACCATTACAATTTGATGAGTGTAACAGCCTGATTTTCAGAAATTCTGAACAATATCAGCACCTGTGATGAAAGTCAGAACACTCAGATTTTGAGTATCCTGAATTTTATCATCCAACAATTAAATGCAGAGTCTTAAAAGGTTCAGTGACGGAAGTTAGAAGGGAATTAACAGGATACATTTTTCATTCCATGTAAATAAGTATACTTATATTCTGTGGAACACTTTTTTGCTGCTTTTCTTGTTCCCACACATTATTCATTTGCGATCTCTTCTTTTCCAGCTCATTACTGCTCCCCTATTCCTGACTGGGATCTTGAAAGTGTGTCTTTCTCTACCCAGTACATGTGGTTGACCAAGACAGCAAACAACAAAATAAATGGGAATATATTATTCTCCAAAAGCAGATATTGAGAGTTTTGTTTGGTTCCCATGACTGAGATACCATATATCTTAACAACACTTTTAATACCTAGTAATTTTTCTGGTTTTTTTGTGCAGTTTATCTCACAAACTTCCTGGAGGAGAGATTATTCTTTAATCACATATTACAAAACAAAGGCACTTCCTGAAGAAGAGATCATTCTTTAATCACATATTACAAAACAAAGGCAAAGAGAAAATAATTCAGAATTCTGTAGATTTCACATTTAGAAACGTTTTATCTTGACCATGGTTTTAATTCCTTTATAGTTAGGTATTATAAACCCTGTAGGATACAAACCATTCACTCCTTGCAGACTTGCATCTCATTTTTTAGTAAAATAGATACTCTGCCAGCCTGCCTGCTTGTCTGTTCTCTCTACCCCCCCCTTACATTTTGTTGGCCAGGTACCTTCTTCTTTTAGAGCACCAGTGAGCCACATTTCTTTCTCAGGATGGCCAATGACTTATACTGAATACAGCAGTTTTTCAGCAAACAATGTAAATGGACACCTTAAACTAATGAAAACTAGTGAAACACCATGTTTTCATATTTTGAAATAAAAAAGCGTTAACTGCCTACCTGAGGACAAATAAAGCTTGCTCCATACATGATACTTCTTATTGAGGAAGAAAGGACATCCTTAGGAATAAGATTATCCGCAAAGATCATCATAAAATTGCTGCAGAAGGCTAGGTGGAAGACTTGGAAGAAGTTCATCGTTACAAAAAATAGGAAGTTTTTCTCTGTCATAATCTGTTTGGTTAATGAAATTACTGAGGACCAGGAAAGAGCTCCAGCACCATTTTCCAGATGACTCTTCTCCGTACAAACTTCTCTCTGCTCATATTGACTTGTACTGTATTTGCCTGTGTAACACATGCAGGCTGTTGCTAATGCTGCGACCAAAAGAGCAAAAGCCTGAAAATGTGCAAAATTTTCCATGTTATCTGATATGAGACCACAAAAGAGAACGCTTGTTGATCCAATTAACGTTGCTACTTGGTTATATCTAATAAATTGAAGCCTACTTTCATGTCTTGTGGAGATTTCTGCAAAGAGTGCGCACTGAGCTAGAAGCACAAACGTCAGTAAACCATCAAAAGCACATAAGGCAACAATGAGGTGAAGGCCACTTAGCCACTCACCTTCTTCATAATGTTTCCAAGGAAACCAAGGCAGCAAAAAGGCTAAAGCATATAATGGAGCTCCATATAAAATTGAAACTTGGCGTCTTGAGCAGCACGTGAAGTTAGAGTTATCTTGAATATACCCAAAAAGAGGATCATTAATGGCATTCCATATCATAAACACAACCTGTGACAAACAAGTAAGAAACACAATAGAATTCATTATCAATGTGATTTTTCTACAAAGAATAAGACAACAGCTTCTCAAGTCAAAAGAGACTCCAGACCAAGTTTTTAAAGGTATTTAGAGGTTTATAGTAATTTTGAAAAGCAAGATGACTAAGTAGGCACGTGCCCAACTACACGTAAAATAACTCCCTGTCTCTAAGACTTTACTCTTTCAAGAAGCTTATATATCTGGGGTTTCATCTTGCAAAGCCCAGATATTATTTTCACAGCAAGTAATTCGAGACATGAGCTGACCCATTACTTTCAGGAGACCATTTACAACAGGAGTTGATCTCGTGGATAATGACTTGCAGAATAAAGGTGGTATTTAAGTACTTAAACAGTCCATAAGAAAGCATTAATGTCAAGCATATCTGTGGAGCTGAGGTGGAAGATTAGTTCAGAACATTATTTCAAGCTATCAAAGGTAAAAATCTTTCCAGTAATTAAATTTTGGAGATTTTGTCTAAAGACTGTAAATTATGTGCTTTACATGTACTGTCAACGGCTTAGGGATTCACTAAATTTAAAATTATTTTACTGTATAACTATGTGCAATGCATGCAAAATTTAATTTCTAAGTAAAGCAAAAGACATTGTTATGGTTACAGAGACACAGAGTACAACAGGATCATCAAAATATTCCATTGTACAGTACCTGTGCTTGATGAAATGCTGCTTCTGAAATTTTGTATCGGTTTAGGAAAAGCTTAACGTAGTAGAAATTAAAGATACTGTTCATCATTCCAGCACCTAATGTAGTCATGGAATACGCCAGAGCATTAGGATGAATTCCCAAAACAAACTTCATCTTCCACGAGTACAACTCTCTTCTTCCTCAAGTTAAAAAAGAGAATTGCAACAGTTGGTAGAGTTATTTTCCAAATTAAAAGGAGATTTGCTTTGTCTCAAAGGGGTAGAAATGGATTCTTGGAGGAAGATGTCCCTATTCTTACTTTTTTTTTTAATGAGAAATACATTTTATTGAGTCATACTGGGCAGAAAAATGAACAGATGCAAAACATTAACAAGTCAGTGACATTTCTAAATATAATCAGCTCTTAAAAATCTGTGGAATATGTAGACAAAAAAAATTAGAAGAGACCCTTCTTAACTGGTGGACAGATTCAATGTAAAAGTCTGCTAGTGCAAGTATTAATCTTGGTGCAGAGTTCAAAGTAATTGCATGCATTTTACATTTTTCTTAGTAGCTCCATAGTTTTAAAATTATTGTGTGGGAATGAAATGACTCAATTCATATCCTTACATATTCCATTGCTATTAATGTCAAATGCAGCATGCATTTAGATGAGTATTTCTTTCAAACAAGTACCAAGCTTCCTCCTTGTATTTTACATTAATTGTTACCAAGCCATGGAACTAATACTTTCACCTAATAAATATGAATAGAAAGCACAAAACAATCAAAATGCTTTTTAATAGTTTACACATTTTAACTGCATAGAAGACTGTGTGTAAGTAAAACCTAGAAAGTAACACATGTACAGCATTTTAGGTATGACCAAATAACAGAGATGTAGCCCAAGAAAATAGAGACATTGAATATACCAAACAGTCAATGATTGTTTAAGATGCTGACTATCTAGCAGTTGTTTGGTATAAGCTAGTCCATGAAAATAGCTAGTACCAGGAAGCTTCTGCCTTTTAAAGCAGAGTAGTGGCTACCTAGAGCTAGTCCTGTCAGCTTGAGTCTGTTAAGACCAATATAAAAATATGTCTCAAAAGGATCTGCTTTTAACTGTGGCTTTATCAATCTTGACATCTATTTGAAGGCAGTTGTCTATCATAAATTTAGAGATCCTTCTGGTTCAAATTTCTTACTATGCATACTAACTCCAGAGCTTTACAACCTGCTTTTTGTCAATAGTCCACATTTTGCTCCTCTGCATATTAACAACTTTATCCTAAATACAATTTTGAAATATACATCAAGATACTGTTTGAATATCTGCTTGTTCAGCTTGATAAGCAGATCTATAAGCAACTCCCTGAACTCCTCATAAAAATGACCACGAAAGAAACAGGAAATGAAAACCAAGGCTGTTTCCAAACTTCCTGTGGTTTACCAAGTGGCTGAAGACAGGGTGCTGTGAGGAAAGATGGTAAGGCAGATGATGGAACAGCAGTTTTTCCACACACCTCTTCCCCACCCCCAACACAGAAAATGAACTCCCGAAGAGCAAATAAAATGCAGGTGCATTTTGCATACATGTTTAAGGTGCTCCAATATGAAAAAACATGCAGAGTAGATCACTTTACAGGTAGGAAAAAAGCCAAAACTGACAAACAACTTGAATTATTTTTTTTTTCCTGAAGCAAATTTATTTGTCACAATCTGACTGAGAAGGATGATTGTGGTATATATTTTCAGAGTTGGTATTTCTCAGAGCTACAGACAATTGCATTGTCAGGCAATTAAATTGTGCTTGTCTGTTTCAAGATTGGTTTCACAAACTTCTACTGAGAAACCTAAAATGTAAAGTGAGATTATTCAAGAGATGCTCATTTGAAATGGTTGTTTTTAAAAATAAGTTTGACATTACTAACCATGCAAGTCATTGAAGTATGTCATTGACAAGTGTCACTATTTCTTTTTAAAGAAATGCAAGTTCAGGCCTTCACAAAGACACTTCATGAAGTGCTTTATTAAGACTTTGGAAAGGTAGACATTTCATTTGTTTCTTCCTGGAGCCCACTGCATGGGTCTTCAAGTGGAGAACTGGGAGACTCTCTCAGATTCCATGACCACCAAGAACAACTGTGCTTCACACTAACATTACAAGCAAACTAACAGTCATTTCTGAAATTGTATTTGCCTCGATTCCTTCCTACATACATACATACACACAAAGTCTCTCAGCTTCAGAAGATTTGAAAATAAATTGAAGTGTCTTCAACAAAAACCTTCTAACCATGTGTAAACAGGTCTCCAATGCCATGACTAATAGGCAGGATCTGACACAACCTTTTACCCTAATTGTTACATCCAGCCCAGTACCTTGTGTATGAAACAGGTTCAATTAGAAGTTGAGGTACCACACTTCCTTTCCCAGATGTGCTCTTTAATTGTACTACAATGCAATCATGCATGAGTGTTCCCTCCCCTCAATACTCTGCCCTTATGTTGAATAGGTTAAAGCACAGGTGTTGACATTTTGTGACTCACGGAAGGCACATCAGTTTCAGAAACGTCTAGTGGCTACCACTGTGTTAACGCAGACGAGCCAAAAGAACAGATTGACCCAGTGAGACACAGAATGGTATTGCTGCCATTTCTCCCAGAGCTCGAAGAAGAAACTCGAATGCGAGTCTAAAGAAGAAAAGTGGATCCTGGAGCACAGTACTGAAGCACAGTAGCTGACATCACGCTGTGCTGGGTCCCAAACTGCAGTGTAATGCTCACAGTCCGGACAAACTGGTTGGCCACAGGTGCCGTCCTCATCTTTCTTCCATGACTTGAACCACACTAAGACATAAGTATGAATAAACGCTTTCCTGGTCTTGAAGGGTAACACTGAGGGGAAACTGGGGAGACCCAAACAGAAAGCACTTGGAGTGGGAAGACCCAAAGGACAAGTAACTCTGGTTGAGTGCCGCGGCCCCGCCAGCTCGCACAGTTGCGGCTGCCCAAGCGCTGTGAAGCCGAGTCCCACGAGGCAGGGGGCCTCTGGAAACTTCAGAGGTGAAAGTCTGGAGGTGGGAGTCTGTTAAAGCTGGGAAAACGGAGCTGCTTTTTCCTCAACAGCTCCCCAGATACGGGACGCGGCTCCCTCTTCCATGTAAGGAAAAGAGGCAACAGAGAGCGGTGCCCGCCCGGGCGACACGCGGGAACGGACATGGCCCTTTCCAATATGAGGACAGCTGCCACGCCGCATGTTCTAGTGGGGCTACGCTTTCCCTCCCTTCCGCGCTCCAGTGCCAAGGCTCCCATAGGAGGCGGCAGGTACGCGGCCCACACCTGTACGCGACGCCGGTGAAGAGCCGCAACTCGGGGGCCGAATCCTCCAGACACTCTTCCCTCATCATTCTCTAGGGACTCCCGGCACAGGGCAACTAAGAGGTCCAACGCTCTTTACGCTAAGTCACACTGTACCTACTCTGCTCCGCCGCAGACCCACCGGAATACCCCACAAAAACCACTCCCGCCATTAACCCCTCAGAACCCCAGCATCCACCACCCCACTCAATAGGCACTAACCCACCTCCTCTGACTGGAGGCTGCGCAGCCGCCTGTTGGGCGGGGTGTAATTAGTCCGGGCCAACCTTCTCTTCGCTCTCATTGGCATCTTGATATGAATCAGCTTTGCTATTGGCCTAGACTCCTTTCGATCTGTCTGGCGGGCAGATTCCCATTGGCTCTCCGTCGGGGAGGTGAGGGTGTTGTGTTTGAATCGCGGGGAGACAGTGGGCGGGTGGTTCCAGCTTGCCACGTTGCCGCCGGCAGCTTCGCGCAGCCCGACCAGAAGGGGGAGAGATTCGGCTAAGTCCGGAAACGCTCGGCAATGGCCGGAGGCGGCTTTTAAGGAGCGGAGCGGTTGCCGGCTTGCCCTGCCCCGCCGTCGCTTGGCACGAGGGGAGTTGGCGCGGTCGCTGCCGCTTCGTCCTGCCGTCGCGCCGTGAGGGGAAGGGGCGCGATGCTGGCCGACAGCCTAGTGGAGGAGTTCGAGATCCGCGAGGATGAGCCGTGGTACGACCAGCAAGACCTGCAGCAAGGTGAGTCGGGTGGGGGAGAGGGAGCGGCGGCGGACAGTGGGGAAGCCGGCGCCGCGGGGGGCGTGTGAGGGCGGGGGCTGCGTCGAGGAGGGCGTGTGAGGGAAGGGGCCATAGTGAGGAGGGCATGTGAGAAGGGGCCATGAGATGCCGCGGGGGGCGTGTGAGAGAAGGGGGTATATCGAGGAGGGCTTGTGAGGGAAGGGACGGCGGGGAGCTGTCAGGAAGGCGTGTGAGAGAAGGAGCTGTAGTGAGGACGGCGTATGAGGGAAGAGGGCGGCGGGAGCAGGGAAGCCACCACAACAGCCGTGCGGAGCCCAGAGGGACTCCGAGCGCTCGGGCGGGGCGGCGGGAAGGGCGCCTGGGGGCCGAGGCCCGCTAGTGAGGGTCGCGGGGTGACGGGAGCGGGGCATGTGCCGCCCTGCGACTGTCGAGGGGAGCCCAGACTGCCGGCTGCAAGGCCACGCTTCCCGCCGCCTTGGGCGCGTAGGCAGAGAAATCGCTGTTATTGATAAAGAGTGGGGATTGCGGCCGGCTTTGTTTGACGGAAGGGGTTGCTGCAGCCGAGTTGAATTGTGCCTGGGTTCCTCTCCGCCCAGGAGTGAGGGAGGGAAACGGCTCCGAAAAGTTACACCTTGACAGTAGGTCAGGCAGATGTTTAGGGTAGGCGCTGGAAATAGCGGGCGGTGCAAGTATCGGCGTGGGTTGCTGTATTGTGCCATGTTGAGCCCTTTTTGTAGCGGCTTCCAGTCGCTGAAGTTGTAAACGTCGCTGTGTTCAATAAACTGCAGGTCCATTGTTACAATCTTTCCAGGCTTTCTTCTTAAAATACACAACTCCGCTATGCATCAGAATTGTATGTGTCTAGCTCCTGTATGTCAGTCAATAGTCTTGAACGCTACGTGCAGGAGCTTAATCTTTTTCTCATTTAACAGATCATGAAAGAGTCACAGGAATACACAAAGTATAATTGGACTAAAAATATTTTACAGACATGATATGGAAAGAATGTGCAATTTCCTTAACAGCTTAGTGGTATTTACGACTGGTATTTACTTAGTTCTATTTTTTGTTATTAATCATGAGCGTTTTAAAAGGCCAGCTCAAAGCCGTGAAGTGGCTTCCTGCAGACCTGCTCCAGCCTTGTGCTTTCAGCTTTTACATCGAAGTATATTAAATCTTGGGATACATAGGTAGTATTGTACTATAAACCACAAAGGGAAATGCTGCTGAAAGCTCTTCCCAGCCAAGCAGTTTTCACACTGAAATCAGGCATCTGATGACAGAAACTTTGAGACAGGAATAGTTCTAATTGTATGCTTTCACTATAAAATAACTGCTTGAAAGCTGTATTTAGTTGCTTCTCACTCAAAATAGATGTTTTCATGGCTCTAGGATATAAACCAATCAATTTAAGTAAGATTCTGAAATCGTAGTTTTGCTGTCAAAGGGAAGAGTGTTGAAAATTTGAATACTCTGGTTTAGCAATGTTTTTCACTCTGTCAGTGTTTATGTGGTAGAAGACCTACCAAGAGACTTCAAAATGTATAGCAACTGACTTCTTACCTTATTGATGTTTCTTTGATTTTACTTTTTAACTGAAATGAGTGAAGTATTCACCATTTGGCTCTCTGCTTTCAGCTTTTAAAAAACAGTATTCCCCTCTAGAGGTTCCTGCACTTTGAGGGTTTGTTAATGTTCTCAACAGTTGAACAATGTTTTTCTGGGGATTATCTGTTTGCAAGCCTAAACAAAAGTGACTGATAGCCTTGCCAAAAGGCAAAGGAGGAAAATAAACTGATGGGCAAGTTGAAAATGCAAAGAAGAAATTTTTTACATGAATGGTTTTTAAAATGTTCTGTTTAACACTTTATTCCTGGAGTCTGAAAGATACTCCTTCCTTCTCCTAACACTAAGCAATACCAACGTATGTAAACAAAGTAGTAAGATTGCTTATCAAGGTCTCTTGAAGCTTTTCACAATCCAAACAATCAGTGCATATTTAAAAGTTGTGGAGTACTTTATGAGAAAACCTAGGTTGTAAAACATTGGGCAGCACCGTGAAACAAGCTTCTAGCCCTTGTCAGACAGTCTTTGAAATGTAAAGTTAGGGTAGGATTTTGGAAAAAACTTTGACAGTCTTTGTATGCACCAAAAGCTTTTGCTTTGACAATGGAGGTGGGCTTTTCTGGCATGCAGTTCATGAAAACAGAATGCTCATGGAATTCTTTTAAGGATGGGAACAGCTTTCCTTCCTTCTGTAATGTCTATGTTGTGCTGCAGTATGCTGACCTTTGAAAAAATTCTTTTATATGACTGCTCTTTTTACATCTTGCTGTTAGTCACTTTAACAGAACAGAGGGAAATCTGAACATGGAGTAGGAAATACGAAGCTAAGTAAAAACCCAATAAAAATTAAAAATACCGGTTTAATTTTATGGTTAGGTAAACTTCAACCAGTCTTCCTTCTATCTATCTAATCTATCTATCTAATCTATCTATCTAATCTATCTATCTAATCTATCTATCTATCTATATCTTCCAATACTGCATTTTGTTGTTGAAAAGAACAGGCTTACTTTTTAAACTTAAAATTCTCTGAATCATTTTTTTAGGTGGGTTATGAAAAATTTTCTATTTTTTTCTCAATTATAATAAAACTGTCAGAAGAGATTGTTGAGAAGGGCTGGTAAGTGAAGGCTGTTTAACATCACAGAAGACCTATCATTGATGTTTTGATTTAGACATTTCTGATGGAACTTTTAAACACTGGTACAACAGATCAGATTTACTAAAAGGAAGATCTGAAGATCTGCACGTATGCAGTTTGCATTATTAAAAACCTCTCTGCTTACATCTTCATGGTAGAAAGGAAAAATGTGTCTGTGGCAGAACGTAGCTGTTACTTTCCATAAATTTACAACAGAAAACGCAGTGTGCTTCTAGTATTGTACAGAAACTCTGCAAAAGAAATGTAAATCAACTGTTTTCTTTCTGTATCTGGAGAACCTCCCCTTTATAGGGCTTGTAGGTACTTTAATGTAGAAAAATGGATGCAAAGCAAATTATTTTAGAAGAGGTGAAATTGTTTCAGTTCTTATGCTTTCTAGGGGCAGGAGTTAGGTTTTATTGCATGCTCCTGAGCTCTTCCATTTCTCCCCCTCAGAAACAAACTGCCTTAATGATAGAATAGCATGCTTTTCCCGTAGTAACTCATTTGTGCTTCTGCCATTCTAATGAACAGAATGAGTGTGTAAATATAATGACATGAATTCTATTACTCACATGGTATTCAAAGTAATGTGTGTGGTATGTGCTACTTGATTTAGGACAGGAGGCAGCATTTAAGAATTGAACTATGAACTCTTAAATGTACTTAAACATCAAAACAAACTTTCACTTTGGGAAGCGAAATGGCAGCAAGTAATTCCATTATGCACTATGCGTCTCTACCATAATCCTAAAGCTGCTCTAAAGCTCTTACTCTATTAAAATAAAAGAATGGACTATTTAGTCTTTGCCTTGAATGGTACCAGTATTGATGAGTAGCTTTAAAGACTGTGGCTCCTAGTAAAGATTTGTGTCGTATGAGACTTGTGGATCAGGACTCAGTTTTATATAGGATGACAGATTGACTGGATTTGAAGATCAGTGTTCTGTAATGTGGTATAACAAATAGCTTGGTGTTTGACTGGGAGTTTTCCTGTCCATGGGTAAACAACATACAATCTCTGTTTAAAAATACGAAAAACTTAAGCAGGATGCCTTGGACATCGAAAGACTTTAAACCCCAGCTCTAGAACAGGCTGTCTTTCCTAACAAGTGGTGTTACAATGAAAAAGCTATGTGAGGATCAACTCCTAAGTAAAGATCAGTATGCCATGTCAGTCTAGACATGCATCTTTTGCAACTGGGAAGAACTTCTATGCAGTGTGATTTATTTATTTATTTATTTAATTTTTATAGCATTTACTCTAAGAAACTGACCCTAAGGTAGGAATCAGTGCAATGTAGCTGTAAAGAATGTATCAAGAACACCACAGCTGCTGTTTGTCAGAACTGCATATCTACAACTTAATACACAAACACTCCTACTCACTTGTCCTTGTAAGTCTGCATTCGATCTTTGGCTTATGTACAGGCTGCCAAACGGAAGGTTAGCTCAAAGCAATCTTGGAACAGTGTGCTATCTATTACAGTGACCAGCTGATAAGGTAACTGGGAAAGGGCAGGAAAGAGGTAAGATAACACGTTAAAACGAGGGCATCTCCATCAAGTGAAAATTGAATGTGTTTTCTACCTGCAACTACTGATGATGCAATACATGTCTGTTACATATTAATCTTAAGTCGTCTTGAAGCAAATGAAGATTTTCTTGACTTTTCTGTTTCTTTCCCATTAGTGATACTAGTTCTGTGTGAAAACTACCAAGATTCTATTGCATGCATGCAGGAGAGACAACCTGGTCATGGTCCAGGGGATGGGAAGGAGGTGGAAAATTAGAGATTTTTAGAAATCTGTTGAATTTTTAACACATAAGACCTTGCGCAGTGTAATGACAATTTTAGTGACAGCATTGCGATTGATTTGTGGTAGCATTATGTTAGCTTTTAAATTCCAAGTGTCTTTAAACATAGTATGGAATATCTAGCACTACTGATGTTGAACAAATACCAAGCTTTTGCCTTTAGAAAGCAACTGAATGTTCAGATGACTTACTACTTAATTTGAAACAAATACAGTCACAGCACCCTGAAGGTGATTGAAGATGACTGAAGTGAAATTAAGATTAAGTACCTGAGAGTAAATGACATTAAAAAAAATCTGGTTTGGAGCACATAAAACAATTCTTGTCTCCTGGGTTTGAGCTGGAAAAAAAATAGCTCCATTTAAAAAAAATATTACTGTCCCACCATAAAAAGCATCTGAAACTTTCATTTAGCATTTCGATCCTGTATGAGCTGAGCCCCCTTGGTGAAAGGGTAATGAGAAAGAACAGCAAAGTAAGTAAGAGTGCAGTCAGCTTTGACCTGGGTCTAGCTATCCGTTTACAGGATCTTTTATGCTTATTCTTCTGAGAGCTGAGTGCTGTAAACATGGTGAAGTGTAGCTGACAAACACCTTGGGCAGAGATGCTGGTGCAGTGGTAGGTGCATAGTGGGAAGTACAGAGAAGATGGCTGGATGGGTCTGACCTGTGGCTAAAGAACCAAAGGAGGAACTAAGGAAACTTCATGAAATAAGAGCATCTTCTGGGTTTCAGGACTGATTTGCATTATGGTATATGAATGTTCTGCTTGGGTGTAAGCTAATTTTATTTTTGGGTAATGACATAACTTAGAGTAGTTACAACAATAAAGATCACCTCAAGTATTTATTGACATGCCTTTAAATTAGATTATAGTACTCTCTTTCTAATTTTAAGTGCAAACGCGATTTCTTTGTTTAGATCTTCACCTTGCTGCTGAGCTTGGGAAGACACTGCTGGACCGTAACACTGAGCTAGAAGAATCTTTACAGCAAATGTATGCAACAAATCAAGAGCAACTGCAGGAGATAGAGGTAAATATTTAAGGGATGCAAATATTAAAGCATCTAGACCAGAAACGTGATAGCACATAAACTGAGATTTGAATTTGTTGACATCTGATGGACACCTTAAAGAAAAACACTGAAAACCTCTATAGACTTGGTCATTGTTAGAACTGTTTCTCTTGATTAGTGGAAGCTTTGTGCCATTGAACTTCATGTTGGATTTGGCTTGTTTAATGACAAATGAATGGCATTTTTTTGTTTCACACAGAAAAGTTCAGTTACTTCATTGCTAAGCTTTGCTGACCTTGCCCAGGTAAAATGACATTAAATGATATGAAGAATAGGTTAGTCATTTAAATTATTATATGATGATGTGAGTGGTTACCACACTGAAATTTAAATGCTAATAAATGCAGGAGAGAGATTTAAGTACAATCTGATTTGTGGTAAAGAGAGATAAAGCCTATTTCAGTTTAAAGGGGGGAAAAAAAAAGAGGGGAAATAAAAAAAATCCAACCCTAAATACTTAAATAATATCTAAATATGGGATGTAGTAGATATATTGCTCTGTATTTTTGAGGGGTGTGTGAATCATAAGCACCATTTCAAAACCACCCATCTTTGTGTTACTTGGTGGAAAAACCTGGCTATTTTTGCCCATGTCTGTCTTCTTTTTTCCTTTTTCCTTTTAATATCACTTGTGCTCTTGCAGACCTAGCATTTGTCAGCATAATGAATTTTTTCAGCTATTAGAGGGCGATGCATGGTCTCTAATTAAATTATTAAATATTCAGTACTTTGACTGACAACCTATTGGAAACGTAGTCAGCATTTCAGTTTGGTTCTAGTACGAGTCACAGGGAACAGGCTGTGACTGGCATACACCAGATTTTCACACAACTCCTTTGTGCAAGCAGTAATAAGGCAGTTATGGGTGGGGTGTGGATTTTTTACAGTTGCAGTCTATAACTTAAAATATTTGTCACTTGTAGAGTGGTAGCAGGTAACATAAAGGATACTAAACTTAATACTTAAAAATGTATAGCTAGTATACGTGTCTTTAAACATCTCCTGTTCACACCAATGCAGCAGTTTTTTTATTGTGATGCACAATTTCTGGGTTTGTTTTGAGTATTTTTGTTTTATACTTAATACATTGGTTGTTTTCCTCTATTTTGTGCTGAATGTCATCTTTGTTATCCTATGTGGTGATACAGTTGGAATGGCTGGTAATTATGAGTGCCATAGCATTACAAAAAACGTGTTTACTTACGCAGAGACTCACAGTAACTGATTGCTATGGATGGTTTTTATAAAAACATTAATTCTTAAGATCTAGAGAGGACAAACACTTCAAGGTGCTCTACAACGTTCTGCTTAAGGTTCAGCACCTGTATGAGCAACCATGTTTAAGGAAGTGTTTAATGCAGGTACAACACCTTTTGAAATAACACAGCATAACTTTTGTGTTAGCTAACTAACCTGGCTCATTGAGTGTAGCTACTTAAAAGGCAGCTGTGTTTTAATGCTATCTTGAAATATGGAAGATATATTACTGCTAAGCTATGTTCATCTTAGAAACAGCTTATTGCCATTAAGGATGCAACATCCTGTTGGTTTAAGCCAGTTTATTTGCTGTATTATTTCTGGGTTAGTGTTCATTGACCTTATAAGGGAGCTTTAGCACCAAAAGTGGTGAGAAGTATCCTTCCAAGAGGGATACATATATAGTTGGTGTGTTGCAGGGTCAAGTATGTTTAGACAGTGAAAGACTAATTTATTCTCTCAATACCTTGCTTTGCTTAGACAATTAAAAAAAAATAAAAAAAAAAAAAACAAAACCAACCAAAAAACACCCAGAAAACCAAAACCAAAAAGACTTGTACAATACTACTTTTTGAATGCTTTATCTGATACTTTCTGCTCCTTCCTCCTCTCCCCAGCAAGGGTATGAGTGTATATTGGGTTGTCCTAGTAGCTCCCTCTAAGAGGAAGGGGGAGAGTGGTGAGAGAACAGTTTTTGTGATGCTTCTGACATATAAATAGTACCTGCACCTTTATTTGCCCAACTGGCTGTCTTAAGTCAAAGAACCTGCCAACTGTATTCATGCCTGCCATAGTAACACGCTGTCTTCTCAGTTCCACCTGTCCTAATCCTCTGTATTTTCTCAGTGCAGTTTAAAAGTGTAATAGCAACTCAAGACTTTTTTTCCTCTAAAGAAGTGTCTTGCATCTGGATTTCTGGTAGAAAAGGGAAAAATCAAATGAACCTCCTCTTCAAATCCCCAAAGAGAACCTCAAGGTGGAGGAACTGAATGTATTAGCTTAATGGCACAAGGGACTGTTACAGGAGTTCACTGAAACAAATGGGAATAAAATTAGCATGTGGAAGGTACAGTACTCTTTAGCTGGTCAAAGCAGTTATTTTCATCCCTGTATTTCTTCTTCTGTGGGAATGCAGGATGCCCTTCTGCACAGGACATGTGTCCAAGTGGCACAGCCAGTCTCTGTGCTTGATTGGTCCTCAATTTCAAGTGCTGGCCTCTAAGCTAAATATGATCTTTCAGCTGTTCCTGTAGCTACTCTGCTGGTTTTTTGACTGCCTTTTTCAGTGCAATAGAAGTGTAAATATTTGGATTTTTTTCCTATTAATTCACATCTTATGGGTAGCAAAGTCTAAAAATGGCTAGGAAATCATTCTGAAATATGATACTACTTTGCACTGAAAAGGAAGGGTCAAAGGCTTTGGGATGCTTAAGATTACATCTAATATATTAAATGCTAACATATTGAGCATTTTACAGCCTTGGATCATTATATCTGACCTCTGTGCTGCCACGTGTGCTACTAACTAATCACTAGAGGTAATAAATGCTGGATTGAAAGGGCAGCTTTATTCTTGTCTGCATCTGTTCTTGGTTCTGCTAAGTCAGAAATAGTGACATTTGCCTTCTTGTGGTAGAATGCAAGAAGTCTCAACTGCTGCTTCATGTTAGGTGCTTGGTTGCAGGGGAGGTAGCATGAATGTGAACTTCCAAAGTATCCACTACCATGTCTATAGTTTGTTTTGGTGGTCTCTTTACACCCCGGTATAACTTGACCCTGGCACTGAACATAGTGGAGACACAAGGTGGAGAAAATGGTGCTTCACCTCTCCCAGTCATCTAAAACTTCTGCAAAAGCTCATTGTAATAAGTGGAAACACCTAATTATGGCACCAAAGGCTTGTATTGCTGATGAAAATCTAAAGATCTCCAGCCCCTTCTGAGAATAACCAATAGGGAAAGTTAATCTGAAATGGGTCACATTGAGATTCTGCTGCTAATCCATGTACTATTTCTGTGTAAATCCTGTCATGTGTGCACAGGCTACAAAAGGATCCAGCCAACTGCTATCATGTTGATCTTCTAGAAGTCTGTATGGAACGGTTACTAGTCCTAGATTAGCTTATTATCTGTTCTTAAATTGCCTAAAATGTAAACCCATCAATCTTTTAATGAGGTAAAAGGTTAAGTAGAATATTAGAAGTTTTGAGTATGTAACAGGCCTAAAGTGAATAATGCCTAGAAGGCTGCTGGATGTTCCTACTTGAAGTGCCCTTTTCACTGAGTAGCACATTGCAAGAAATATATCCAGTGTAAGACAGAGGTATTTCAGGTGTAAAATGTTAGGGGTTTTGTTCAAGTCTCTGTGATTCTGTGATACAAACTCTGGGGTAGATTTTTAGAATTGGAAGGGTCCTGTCCTGGGTGGGACAATATAAGACACTTGTATTAAGAGCCTTAGGTGACTGTTAACTGCTTTGAGACTGAGAATTCCAAGCTTTGTAACGTTTTGGTTTTTTTTTTTTCATGAAACAAAATTGTCTGTTGTTAATTGTAAAACCAGTTCTCATGGTAATACTTAATGTAGAGCTTTATTTTTTTAAAAAAAGGCAGGAGACCTTTATTTGAGATTTCAGTTACTGGAATAGCTCCCTGTAGGTAACTAAAGATTGAATTCAATAATTAGATTATACTTCCTGACGCATAGTAGCCCTCATACTGTCTTAAGTGTCACCACAACCTGAATTCTGTTCTGCTGACTCTAATGCTGCCTCGGACTGCAAGAACTTAGGTCAGCTGAAAAGAAATTTAATGACAGACGGTGCTACCCAATATTTCAGTTTTAATGCTAAGAAAATCATTGGATCAACACTGTTAGAAGATTGCTATTGGGGCCCACTAGAAGAACTCTGTGGATAGCTAAGAGCTATGTTGAAGTCTGGATTCTAGGCTCTATCAGTGACAAGTGCAGTACAGACCAACCCAGGGGCTGGGTACTGGCAAAAGCCAGGCTGCAGCAAGGAGAGATAAGTGTCGCTTGCACAACCAAGCCATGGATAAAAGGCTGGTTGATCAGCCTGGGTTGACCTCCATGACAAAGGCAAGCTCATTATCTGAGTTACTGATAACACTTTTTCAGCCAAACACTCACAAAGCAACCACTGGAATCTGTATTTCTAAAACTCAGTAGCTTATAAATGCACATAAAGCTGCAGAGGAGTAGTCCTCTTTGTTTCAAGTGTCAGCTAGTAACAGCAATCCTGTTTTGCAGTACCTCACAAAGCAAGTGGAGCTCTTGCGTCAGATGAATGATCAGCATGCAAAAGTCTATGAACAGCTGGATGTGACGGCAAGAGAACTAGAAGACACTAATCAAAAACTAGTTGCAGAAAGTAGAGCCTCACAACAAAAGATATTAAGGTAAAAAGCTTATACTAGATCCGCCCTCCCCAGTTGGTAATGTGAAAAAGAACAGCCCAGGTGTATGGCAGTGTGTCTAGTGTTGTACAATAGTGTTAAATTGAAAGGGTAGCTTTTAAATAGAGGTCCTTTGGGGACAAAGAGCAGCCTTCAGAGAAGAAACTACACTCTGAGGGGATGGGAAATTCCCATATCCTTGACTAAACAATCAAATGTTTTTAACAGCAGTCTTTCACCTTTTAGTTTGACAGAGACTATTGAAAATCTGCAAACACACATAGATGACCTGCAACGCCAAGTAGAAGAACTAAAAAAGACTGGACGAGGTCGGATGAGCCATGAGAGATCTGACCAGCCAAGATCAATGCATAGCTTCTCATGTCTGAAGGAGCTGTATGACCTTCGCCAGTAAGACATTTTACCTTGCGTAGTTAAGAGAATACTGAAACAATTTTAAGCAAAGCTTTAAAAACCGAGACAGAAACAAGCTAGCAGAAGGTTCTCAACAGGCACAATACCTGCACAGTCCTGCACTGTGTGGTGTGGCTACTGCTGCTGGTTTCCTTCTAGACCACGCTAGGCTTTATGTGAGAGTGCAGGTTCCACTTCTTTTTTCAGTCAGATAAAAAGCACTCATACAGATAATCTCAAACACAAACACCTTAAATGTAGACTATTTTCTGTAACTATCCAGAGACATCCAAGAAGGGGTCACTTTCTTTTTGAGGGAGGCAGCATTCTGGCAATAGCTTTCCTGAACGGGTTATAGTAGTGCTTAATATGGGAAAATGGTGCCTGGGGATCTGGGCTGCTTTTTTAATTTAGAGCAGTTTTGTCCAGATGCCAAGTTATTTCTTGGCAATTTGAAAGATCAGTGGATTCCTTCAAACTGCCAAAGGCTTGTGGAAATACCTGCCTTGTCAATTTGGAAACTGGCACCATCAATATTGGCAAGAGCTAGGAGTTGGACTGCTGTAGAAAAAAATGGTGTGTCAAAGTATTGTGTGATACAGGGAGGCAGTGTTTATCTAAACTTAAGTTGTAGGTCTGCAGCTTGAAACCATTAATGGGCTGCCATTCTGCTTAAGATGGGAGGCTTGATTTGCTGTTCTGTTTATTACCTGGACTGCTAGATTAGTACAGTGACTGCTATGTATGCTTTGAGCTATGTTAGCACACAGTTTAAATCTGTCATTAATTACCCAGGACAGGAAAGCTTTAGGAAGTGTGGTCAGCTGTAGTTCTGCATTTGATAATACTGATTTTATTTCTGCAGGTATTTTGTTTATGATCATGTGTTTGCAGAAAAGATTACTTCGATGGATAGTCAGCTAAGTCCTATAGAAGAAGAAAATGAGAACTTAAAAAAAGCAGTAACAGTTCTGCAAGCCCAACTTAACCTAGAAAAAGAGAAGAGGGTAACAATGGAAGAAGAATATAGTCTCATGGTGAAAGAAAACTGCGACCTTGAACAGAGGCTTGTTGATAGTGACTTATATCGGGCTCGTGCAGAGGAGCTAGAAGTAGAAGTAGCTGAAATGCGACAGATACTTCAGTCTGAAAACACATTCCATAATGTGGAAAAATTGGTGCCAGAATCCTTTTTCATTTCATTCAAGGAGTCTTTAGAAAGGGAGCTTGGTCAGAGCCCAGCAGATGATGGACTTCTGACCTTATCAGAGCTTGAGAAGAAGGCACTGAAACGGAGCAGCAGTGAGAACTTCCTAAGCAGTGCTGCAGGGGGAGACATTCTAAGAGGCCATGAGGAAACATGTATTAGGAGAGCTGAAGCTGTGAAGCAGCGAGGAATCTCTGTACTTAATGAAGTTGATGCTCAGTACAATGCTCTGAAAGTGAAGTACGAGGAACTCCTAAAGAAGTGTCAAATGGATGAAGATTCCTTGAAACACAAGGCTGTACAAACGCTGAAGCAGTATTCCAAAGACCTAAACATGGGGACTACCCAGTATGATCTTTCAGCTAGCAATCCAGAATTCACAAATGTGGAACTAAATGACTCTCCCACAAATGCTCTTCCTGAATATAAAGCACTCTTCAAGGAAATTTTTAGCTGTATCAGGAAGACAAAGGAAGAAATAGATGAACATAGAGCTAAGTACAAGTCTCTCTCCTCCCAGCCATAGCACTGAACTTGCTGACAACCCATTTTCTATTGATGACTAATCTGTTAGTCAAGAAGGGGGAAAACTTGATTCAAATGTCAGAAGACCCCTTATACAGATGTATTTCTTGAGCACTCAAAATTGAATGTTTTGAATTGGCTTGTAGACCCATAGTTAACAAGCTAGGTAGTCAACAGCTAGTCTCCTGTACCTATGTAGCAATAGATTTAATGTTCTTTAGCCCTGTCACACAAACTAGCTTAATATTACACTACAACTTCATACTAAATCTCTGGCCAGAGCAGGAACTGACACCGGTTTCCTCAGTTCACTTCAAAAATAAGAGCATTAAGAAATCAGTACTGTAGTTCTCACAGGAACCAGGCTGAAGCTTCCTTTGGTTCACAGTGATGCTTTAGCCCTTTAACTACATCTGTGTAGAAAATCAACAAGCCAAAGCCCCAACCAGTGTCATGGGCAGTCTCTCCTGGTTTCTCAAGAATGAAGCTAGCAGTCTGGCTGAATTTGCTGTGGCAGGAAGGTAGAGAGCTGGCACAGTGGCCTGTGCTGTGTTTGGTTTAAGCCAATAGCACATTATCTCATGCACTAAGCTCTCCCACAGATGAGTGTAACTATCTTCCTACTAAGAAAAGATTTGATGTAAAGTTTGTGTGGCTTTTTAGGTATGGTTTCGTAAGTAGGGCACTTTGTCTTAAGGCAAGATACTGTGAATTGATAATGTATGTTCTTTGGGATCTGCTGTTCTTTGGTGGAATGTCTGTAAAGTCCATTTTTATGTGTATTTGGTAAGATAGAAAGTTGCAATTTAGCTATTTAAGCTTAGTAGTAGCATTGATGTAGTGGAATAGCTTTTAATCTTACATACCACAAACTCCAAGTGCTTGAAGGAGATGGGCCAGATAAAACCTTATCTTGTTTTGTCTATTGCCTCCCATATCAGCTTATTTCAGGCTGCCTGCAGCTTGGGAGGATAGACACAACTTGGCCAGAACACATCCTACTGCAAACAGGGGACCATGGTTTGTCCTCTCTTCCTCCACTCCCTAATAATTCGTAATACGTATTCCAAGTCTGAAAAACAAAGAACATGAGAAGTGTGTTCTTTAAAACCGCTTCAAAATGCAAAGAAAACAAAAGCTAAGAGAGATTCAGGGGGTGGGGAAGGCACAATGAAGGGTCATGTCCTTTTCCTTATAAGCTTACCTTACATCTCAATTTGGTCTTCTGTTCTTGGGAATCAACTTGTCCAAATTGATGCAATAGACCAAACAGTTGACACAGAATGTTGTCAGTTTCTTCTCAGCTTTAGTTCAACTCTGCTGTTGCAGTTCTATCTGCCTTATGTTGTACCCTGTTCAGCTTGTGTATAGTTGTCCTTCAGTTGCAGTATTAAGAGTTCATGTTGTGGGAGTTCCTCCAAAACATGTATTGCATTCTGAAAAGTATTTAAAATGGGAATCTGACTCTTGCGTGAGTATTTTTGTAAGCAAATAAAGCCAGTCAAGCTACCTGTGTAACTAGTAATCATCTGTGCCACTTGAGAAACAGTGACCTTGGTGCAGATGGCACCCACATTATCTAATCTTGCCCTCTTTCCTTCATAGCTCAGGTGGAGTTCCCATTAAACTTGTACTTTAACAAGGTTATGGTACATGGAAAAGGCTAAGCCTGTCTAGGATAGAAGTCTAGAAGGCACTAAATAGTTTCTCTTTATTGCTGTGGTGGTTGTTAGTGCTTTATAAAAAAGGAGGGGGAATAAAAAGGCAGAAGAGCTTCTGTTCTGCCATTAAGTTAACTGTGTTGTCACCCACTGTTTCCGTAACACTGGGATCTTTACCACCTGGAAGTCTGCCCCAGTTCAGACACTGGAAAGCAGTAACCCTAAAGGAGAGCAGCACAACACTCTTGGTCACAAGTGATTTGCCATTATTCCTCACTGCTTTAGGGGGAAGCAGGATCCACACCTGCTGCAGGAGAAGACTTGTAAAAGCGATTAAAATTGTTGTCAAATAGGTGATCTTCACTTTCATATATACAATTTTTATGCTTTAAAAATAAAATTTTCTTCTGTAATATCCTTCCCCTTGGCTACCTGTGCCATGCTAAGATCTGTCTGTACTGTACTTGAACACTTAACTGTACATACTGTGCAATAAAAGACGACAAGGCTGGGTTCTGCTTTCATAGCTTCTCTCAGACTGGCTCCCTCAGAGAGCAGCTGCACAGAGGTGGCCACAGGTATCGCTGTGGCAACAGGGCTGTGCTTGGCAAGCGCCACAGAGCAGGACATAAGCTGCAAAAGCTGCCTGAACTTGAAACACCTCCTACTTAATAGTTATATAGTTAATAAACCACACTAACCTACTATTTAATGTGGAGTTTTAGGAGTTTAAAAATAGGTATTTTCCACAGAAATGTGAAATGCCGTAAGTATGGTAACAATATTCTTAGCCAATCTTATCTGGATTAGCTACCTTAATCTGCTTATTTTAGTCAACAACTCAACTCAGCCTTTTTCTGAGCATAAGTAGATGAAATTAATCGAATCTCCTTGAGCATCTCATGTGATAGAAATTACAGCACAGAACATGACCAGTAAAGTAACCATGTTCTACAAAGCTTACAGTAGGACACTGCTTTACTTCGTGCAGCTAGGCTTCAATGACAAACCTATGACGAGCTCAGTTACTGTACCTTGTGTAGGAGGCCCATGCTTGACAGCTCCCTCTCGCTACTCCCTGAAGAACACGATGTGAGCAGAATGATGTAAAGCAGGAGTTCACTATCTACCTCTAACATGCATGAAAACACTCCTGACCGTTCTTTCCTCCATAAACCTTCAGGCTACAAAAGGAGTGGGTGCAGTTTCCATTTCTCCTTGGACAAATACAAGGCAGGGTAGAATTGACCTTCAAGATAAGATTTTATTACAAAAATTACACAAAATAGAGGTTTTACATTGTTGCTGTGTGGCAACTACAGCTGGATGCCTTCCAGAAGGTGCACTTGGTTACTTACCTCGATGTATTTGCATACAGTAGCACAAAAAATCCCTCAAAACCCACACCAGTAAAAGAAATGCAGTAGCTGTTCCACATCTGTTTCAAATGTAGGTTCTTTCTCAAATTTTAAGTCATTTCACAGACAAGAGGTGAGAAGAGTTGCTATGGAGTACAGAGTTTAAAGACAGTGAGTTTGTTCCCCCACTCCCCAGCTTGACATTTCCATGAACATGACTGTCTTCTCTTTGTAGAGAGGGCTTCAAGGGCAGTGCTCAGAGTAAAGTATGAGCATCTAGGTAGTTAACAAAACCTGGGATGTTTGTAAACATTTAATTTATTGGCATTACTTACAAAATAAAGTATTAGACCATGATTTTCCATCATGTCTGTGTCAGTATATGGTTTTATTGTTTCATAACAAAACAGAAGGAGAATTGGAATACATCAGAGATCCCAGATTAATCAAGCTGCAGACAGGGTCCTATGTTGTCTTCCTAGTTGCTCTTGCACCTAGGCTGACATGCAAACGTGTGACTGTGCTGGGATGGCAAAGAGTGTCTGCAATGCCCACGAGCCCCAAAGTAGGTCAGATCCTGCCCCACTCTCCTGAAGCCACGGCATTACTTGGTCTGTGCCGCCTGCTGCAGGTTTCCTCTTTCATCCTGGAGATTGCTTGAAACCGCTGCCACTGCTGTCATGACTGCACCGTCCCCTTAAGATACCACATTCCCCCATAGCTCACACAGCAGTCCTGGAGAGAAAGGGAAAAGCCCTTAAGGTCTTGGAAACCATTGTCTATCTTGGAGACAGCAACTGTGATGATGAAAGTACCCTCTCCAAAGCATGAGACCAGAGCAGGTTAGCTCTCCCCTGAAGACTGTGTAGCTTAAATGAAGATGACAAACACAAGAGAGGCAAGGGTTGAGAGTCCACAAGGAGGACAAACAATGCAATGGCAGCAAGAAACTATCTTTTTGCGGGGGAGAAATGGGGATCACACAGAAGCCAACTTAGGAAAGGTTGTGGGGAGGGTGAGGAGACAAGGGGAACTGAGAGGTAAACACAGGCTGAAGCTCATGGCAGCAGGAATGGGCTGGAGTGTGAAAGCAGTGGCCAGATCAGAAGCATTTCAAGACACATGTTCTATGATAATGAACTGTCAAACCTCAGAGCTGTGCTTTGGTATTCTGACCACACCTCAGCTAAGCTTACAGCAGCTAAACACTGCAGCAAAGGACTTCACTGAGTGGGTTTTTTTGTGGTTCATGTTCTTATTAAGACGAGCACCAAATCTCTGGAGTTCCAAGCTAATGGCTTCTCTTCCTTTTGCTCCCACCCTCCCATTTAGGTAATTCAACACAGGCTTAAATACTGCTGCAGAGCTGGTGCTATGCAGCTCCAAGGGGAAAAGTATCTCCTGAAATCTTGGGACTTGCACATTGCAATAACAAGAAATGAAGTGTGGAGACCAGACTTGATTCGCAGATGCAGAACCATGTTAAAGGCAAAGCAGCATGACATAACACAACCCATGGCTGATCACACAATGACTTAGTGTCTTACATATAACCAATACTCAGTTCTTTAGGGGAAGGTATGTTTTCCTAGAAACAGGTTATCTGTTAAAGAGCAACAGCATCATGAAAACCTAATGCCAGTGCATTGTCTTGATGTTCCAGGAGAGCCGATACTTGAGCTCATCTAGTTGCTTGACAAATCTCCCAGCACAGGCAAGCCACATGAAAAACTGTCTAGCAAGCAGAAATGTCTGAGCTTATTTTAATGCTGAACAGACCAGGTTCTTTCAAGCAAGACCAGTTTGCTTATTATCACAGCAACAGATCTGTAATTTTTCACAGCCACTATTATTCTGTTGCCAGATCCCAGTATAATAAAGTACTTAAGCACTTGTCTTATTGAAGTGGGTGACAGTGAGCAAAGGTCCAGCAACAATGATTAAGTACTACAGCAGTTGGCAACTTTCTACTTAGCCATCCTGCACGGTGTTTAAAGCTTGTGCCAGTCACGGCCCGTGTGGTCCCAAATTTACACTGTAAACTGCTTTAACAAGTAAATGGTGCACCTTCAAAGACAGAGATGAAAGGACTCAAACATTCACAAGGAAATGTCTTAACTACTACTTTGCCTGCTTGGTTTGGCCAGGGTTTTGCTCCATACACTGCTGCATGTTCTTTTCAGTGTGCTCTCCAGCATTAACCAACAGCAGTCTGCTGGTAAGCTGAGAACACTCTGCAGAACCTCCCACTCCTTTGTGTCTAACTCCACATTATTTTTAAATAACTCTGAAATATCACCTTTACTATGCTCTGTTTACTGCTGGTTGTGGATGACAAAGGTTTTTGTTGCACTAATACAAAATAACACACAAGTTCAAATCACTGCTCCTTGGAGGAAAAGGAGGCAGAACGTTTTGACAAAAGCAAGCCAAAGAAGAGGCTTTGATCTACATTACAGCAACTGTTCTGTCAGTTCAAGGTAAAATACAATCCTTTGCTCAAACCAAGATTTAAAATTTCCTGCATTAATTGGATCAAACCCACAGCAGAACAGGAACTTACC
Organism: Indicator indicator; assembly: GCF_027791375.1. Classification (NCBI taxonomy): domain Eukaryota; kingdom Metazoa; phylum Chordata; class Aves; order Piciformes; family Indicatoridae; genus Indicator; species Indicator indicator. Next base: position 9,542,951 of record NC_072031.1, on the reverse strand, counting down.
TTTAGCACTCTATCCACCTCCTGCTTGTTGAGATCCTCTCCACACTCCTGGCTCAGCTGGGTCTGGATGACGTTCCTGCGCACTCGGTAATTCTTCGAGAAGATTTCCAGCAAAACTTGGCGATGCTTTGAAAGAAAATGAGTCAGAAATACCCCGTGAGAAACACTCCTGTCCCCTTCTATACATCAGTCCTGCATGTGCCTTAGCCTGTACAAAACATTCACTGAACTACATCAGAGGATCCTTGCTTTGTAATCCTGGACCTGTCCCATATAACTCCGCTCTCTAGCACAGTAACCTTGCCTCTGATGGCTCTACAGGGATCTCTCCACAACCCATGACCAGACCTGCACCTGTCCTGTGACCTGAGGGACCTTCAATGGGACAAGAACATGCTGAAGAAGGGGCTGCAACATATTCCTCTCAAATACTTCCACAGTAGTTCGTGTGGTCCAGTCCAGCCAGGAAGTTGGACATTGCTTGATTCTCTCCTACAAAAATTTATTTAGATCATGGACACAGGAGTTACTTTGTCCATCCACGCTTATTTAGGCACCTTCCCTTTCACTTCATTTACTCTGATAGCAATTAAAACTCAGGAGATGCTCACATGCTGTAATAATTTCCTGGTTTAAGTATAAACAGATGCATCAGGTAACATTATTTAATCTCTGGATAGTGTTGTGTTAGCATCAAAATAAAAAAAAAAATTGGTCTGGATCCTGGTGTGAGGCCTGCATCAGAGAACCCTACCTCCTCACAGGTTCTAAATTACCTGTATTCCATTGAGCTAGGTACTGACATGTTACCAACCCAGCCTGTTCCTGCACACACTGCCTTGTCTTGACACAGCAATAATCATCCTGCAAGCTAGGAGCTTCCTCTCAACTGGATGTAGGCTGGTATTGATAACTGGGCACTTCAACAGAGAAAGAGGAAGACTTCCTGCAGTGCCAGTTAAGAAACACAGACTCAAACAATGCCCAATGCTGAATAAACACATATTGGCAATGTCACTTATTTTTCTCTTTACCTGATCGTAAGTGTCACCAGCTTCCCAAAGTGCATAGACCTTTAGTTCATCTGGTGAAGCAGCAGTCTGTGGAGGAAACTGAGAACAAGAGACTGTTAAAAATAACCACCTATTTAATGAGTTCTGCTTAATGATTCTATGAGGCAGTATCCCTGGACACTGATTAGTGAATAAAAAATGTTGTTGCCGTGTAATGAGAACTGCTGAGACACTGTAAGCTCTTCTCTCACTCCACGCCTGCCTCAGCATGGCCTGTCCTGCAGCCATGGGGCAGCCACCTTCTTAAAGGCCTGACAACTTCAACAGAAGCTGATGCATACCAAACCTGTCTTGAGGGTCAGTCCTGCAGCACACAGACCCTGAATCAACGAGGGACTAACTACAGCCACGGGAATGGGAGGAGCACCAAGGCACCGTGCTGTGTGCCTTGATGTGCCCAAGCCATGTCTGACTGATGTTTCTGGCCACAGTGGGGCAATCCATACAATGGGCCCTGGTGCCAACCATATCAGAGCTTTAAAGGAGAAATGCTGGGCATACTGGCATCCCATAAATTTTGCATGAGGACAGCTTCCCAGTGGTGGAAGGTCAACCACCACATACCAGAACAATCCTAAGGCTTGAAGCTCAGCTGGTATTTCACAACAAGATGTCTATATTTTTCCTGTTGGAAGCATTTCCTTCCAGACCATCCAAAGCAGCATTCTACTGAGAGCACCAAGTGCATTGCAGGGTCTTTCTGGAAGATTTTTACATTTACAGTGACAGGTTTTAGAGATTCAGACTCTGTCCTGTGTTTAGCTGCTTCACTAAGCCCAAGTCAGCGTTACTGACAAGTACTATGCTTCCATGCATTTGTCATTGCTCGTTTGGGGCAGACTACAGGACTCCAAAGTCTGAACCCTGATGGACAGCAAACCAGCCACTTGCTCGTTTTAGCCTCCCAAAATGAAGTGGTTTTGATTTCCCCCTCATTCCCTTCCCACCATGTTCCAAGATAGAGAAATACATCTGCTTTTCTCTGAGACAGAGGCCTCCCATCCCTGCACACAGGAAGGAACACAACTGCCTTCTCTCCATGCCCCAAACTCCCCCCAAAATTAAATGTTATCCATTTGCCTTAACATTTGCCCTTGGAGCAGTAAGTAATGAGCAATGCTGGAATATGCCTTCACTCCTGACATGGCTCTTCCTGTCTGTCACTAACAATTTATTCCTTGCTAACTGCCCAGACGACCTAAATCAATCATCTATGAAAAGCTAACAAGCCAGTTCTGATTGTTCCAATACCTCTCAATCCTGGCTGCTGGTACAAACCAAACCCTTTCTTCCCAGCCTCCCTCACAACACCAAAAGACTTATGCACTGCAGAGTGAAAGATCAGCTTTTCTTCTCACACTTTGCTTACGATCTTACTGCAAATTGCAAGAGTTTTGTCCAGCAGGAACTGCCTGGTGGGACTGGCAGCTTTGGCCCCCATGTTGATCTAAATGGCTAGAATACAACAAGGTTTTACACTTGATTTAGAGCCAGGAGGCAGGTTTATTAGGGTTGCAACATCTGACATAATTCTCTTCTCATAAGGACACTCACTTCAGAGGAATAGTATCTGTTGTATGCCTTCAGCACAGGCGAAAATCAAATACTTCCAGCTTCCCTGCAGAAAACAGCTGCAGCAGGAAAGACAAAACACAGGGCACTGGGAGCAGCTGATACAAGCTGCTTTGCTCTGAGGAAGTCACTGGACACAGACCTGGAGAGCAAACTGCTCCCACATCAGCCACATCTGATATGCAGCTGTGTTTATCTGGCCATTCTGCGAGGCAATGGCTTGCAAACCAACACAATACTTACTTGGGAAGAAAAATCCACAGAATCTCTTCCTTACTCTGCACATTGCTGCAAACACTGATGCCAACAGCACCCTGCTTGCTCTCTGCTGTCACACAGCCTGTCCCCAGGAGCAGGAAACACCATCAGTGACTCTTCACAGACATGCTCCTCTGTCCAAACAGCTTTACTGTCTTGCAATCCACCATCCCTTTGCCATTTTACATTCATTATCTTAGTCTCTATTGCCCCACCTGCAAATAGCTCTCCTCTGCATTAAAATCCTTCTTCAATACATTTGTCCTGTGTCCCTCCCCACTCTAAACCCCCAGAGCTACTAGTACAGAACTTTCAGGGGATGAACTGCTGCCCTGGGACCCAAGGGCTGCCACGTTAAAACAGAAGCTCCAAGGGAGGAGCCTTTGGCTTTGGGATGCGTCTCACAAAAGCACTGAGCACACCCTAAAAACAGCCACTGCCAGGCAACCTTGCATTGTAGCTAAACCAGACTGAAAAGGTCTGAGTCCGCCAGAAAATACTTATCAGCTGGAACAGTCCTAGAAGTAAACTGTTGAGCTTTCCTCTCCAGGAGCCTGGCATCAGCACTACCGAGAAGGCTCAACATAAGCGCAGGGCTGCATTCCTCTCCTGCTACCCAAGCCAGGCAGGATGCCGGCAATGGTTACATCATTTCCTCATGCCTCAAAAATATCCTCAGGATTTGGGCAGAACCTTGCAACTGCATGGACCATGGGAAAGAAGATGGCAGGAGCCAGCCACCCCCTACTAGTGTGCAGGAAATGGGTGCAGATACTCAGGAGCCAGATTCCTGCGCAGACGTTTCCTGTGGGGCTGGACACAGGCTCAGCCTGCACAAGCTCCAGGTACACATGGAGCCAGCATCTGCTGAGGGTGCCTCTCCTGTCCCTCTCTGATGGTGGCAGCAGCAGCAGCCACTGCACTTGGGTGCGCCTGCCCAGGATTCAGTTTCTTTACCTGACAACACCACAAACACCGGCAAGCACAGCACCCTACAGGCATCCCCACAGCCTCACTGGCAGTGGAGTGGCACCTCCTCTGCCTCCCCACAGATACACCCGGGGTAAGCCCTGGGTGCAGTCACACAGCTTTATAATAAATCCTGCACCCCCCAGTAAGGTTTCAATTGCCATTTTCAGCAACGTACTCTCTATGATAGGGCAACACGCTGGCCAAGACTGCCTTCATCCCCCACAGAACATCATTTCAATTACCTCAGATCATTGATTTTTATCACCAAAGCACTTTCAATTATAGAAAACTAACGAGCAACTATGAAATCCCATGCTAAACAACCCTTCAGGCTTTCCCTAAGCTCAGGAGCCTTCATCAGGTTCTGACAAAATTGTCCAGGGGAACAATCAAAAAATACCAAAGTGTATGAGCCCATGCAAAGAGAAAAAACAGCCAAAGCACCTTTGCCATCTGCAAAGAGCATCAGTGCCAGGCATAGGGGTAACTATTTACATTGTTGGTACAGACTCCTGTACAAGATTCTGAGTTTTGCAGTAAACTGGATCAGCAGAACTAGAACTTACAGCAGACCTCCAGCAAGAGATGTTCCAGTGTCCACTACTTCTGCACCTCTGTAGGTCTCCTGTAACAGGGGTTTCCAGACAGAAGGAAGTTCCCAACCACCTCTCTTCAGGAAAATTTTATTTTGGTTGCTTCTTGAAAAAACAAACTATCCCACTTTCACTCCTCATAGCCTTTAAGCAAAATATAGAAGGGATCATTTCCCAAATCCTATAATTTCCAAAGCAAAGAAGTCCCAGACCCAACTAATAGAGCAGCAACAACAACCTCAGCTATTTACCATTAGCACAGCAAATGCACACATTACACCACATACACAGGAGTGCCCAGCCAGCACCAAGAAGCAGGTCCAGGCAAACACTACCCCAGGACTTGGAAGCTGTCAGGAGAGGAAGCAGAAAGTACTGAAACTGGTGGTCTCCCTAGTGGCATTCCAGGTCTATTACTTGGTTCTCAGGTGCCACAACACGTACTCTGCACACGACTGAACATGTTGGTTTTGCCCCCTTGTAGCAACCCTACTCCTTAGCTGAGTTTCAACTCCCATGCTCCAGGCTCTCTCTCTCTCATCAGCCTGCTTGCTCCCTGCTCTTTCAAGCAGTTCACACATACCTCTTCTTCTCTCCCCAAAGGCAGCTCCCAAGCACTTTCTGGTTGCAACCCAATCAGCACTGCCAGATGTCTTGTAAAATTAATTTCCTTTTAGGCTCTTTCCCATGATGCCAAATTCCTTTTCCTTTCCTAAGCAATCTACTGTCATACAAACCTGCTCTGTCTCACACAATCACAGATGTCATTTCCATAAAGACAAAGAAACAAAGACACCTCTGCACAGTCTAGAAGTAAAAGATCTGACCAACAAAACCTGCAGCAGATATGGTTTGTCGCTTCCCAGGGAGCTCTGCTGGGTGTGCCTTGCTGCTCCCAAGCAATCAATACCACCTTTCATACTCCAGCTGTGTCCCTGCCCTTGAGAGAAGAAGCTTGTGCAACCCCAGGGAAGATGGGAATCTGGAATTGTCTTAGATCATGTTAGCAGGAGCAAGTTGGGACAGGGAGTCATTGCTGCCCAACAGCCTGAATATGTAAACAGAGCCCCAAAGACAACCAAGCTATGCAGCATACCACAGAGAAAAGAAAGCAGGGTGCAGGGCCTGCCCGAAGCAGGACACCAGACAAACCTCTAGCAGCTTCAACATATCCAATACAGGACAGTCAGAGCACATCTGTTCTTCCAATCCACCACCACAGGACACAAACATTCCACAGCTCAGACATTTAACTGCATCCCAGTCCCTCCACCCCAAAGCACACCAAAGGAAAAAAAAAACATACTTACAGGCACCAAAATCTGTTTGCAGCCAGTATCCAGCACCATGTCCTGTAACATTTTGTCTGAAATGCCACTGAACAGGGTATGTCCCGGAGGCAGACTGGCTAGGTGAAGGTTAAATAACCGTTTAAGCTCGCTCAGGGTGAGAACAAATTGTTTCTTAAAGGTTGAGGACACAAAGGCCTTCAGTTCCTGGGCTACCCGGTCAATGCAGCCTCCAGGCAGGTGGCCATTCAGAGAGTCCATGGAGTCCTCCTCCACGTGGAGGCCGTTGATGACGCCGTTGTTCATGCCCTCATGGGCCGAGGTATCCATCGGCTCCTCGTCGCTCACGGGCTCCTCTTTAATGCGGATATTGGACACATCCATCTTGGCTGAGGTGTCACTCGATTTCATCTCTGCCTTTTGTTTCTGGAACTCCTTTTCCAGCTGCCCATAGTTCTGCTTGACTTTTGCTTTAGCCATGTTGACCCTTTGCTCTCCAGAAACCACCAATGGATGAGCTAGTAAGAAACAAAAGATACCATAAATCTCACCACAGCCAGCGCTCCAGTCTTGCACAATGTTTCTTGAAGGGCTCATAGTGAAATAAAAGGAGGAAACATCATCTGCTTGTGAAATATCTAAGGCATGAATCCAGTTTGTTGATCAGATTTTACTTAACTTCAGTTTTTTTTGTGGTTGGTTGGGGTATTTTGTAGGGGTTGGTGTTTGTGTGTGGTTTATTTTTAAAGACAAACATGAAACATGTTGACAATTGTAAGCCTGATACTTGGGGGAAGGGTATTCCACTCAAGGAACTTGAAGCAAAGCCAACTCCACTTGGGTCAATCACCAGGGCCTTTCCTGCACAGCAAGAAACCAGGATGCAGACTGTTCAGACATCTTTACCTCTCACAAACACTTCATTGCCCAACAATCCTTTTGGGCCTTCTTTTTTTTTTTGTTTGTCTGTTTGTTTTAAGAGTATCTAGTGGCTGGTGGGGCTGATGCAACAACTGCCAGCACAAGGATGTCTTATAGATACAATGAGGAGAGTAAAGGGGCTAACACAACCTGAACACTCCTTTAGCATGAGGTGAAAAATACAAAGTCCAAGACCCTCTTATTATTATTATTGCTACCCAGTGATAAGGAGAAAGCGGCAGGAAGGAGTCCATTCCCATGCAACTCTGCACCTCTTCCCCTGTTCTCTCCATACCCAAAGTTGAAAGGAAGGGGTGTGTTGGCAGCAGAGGAATCCAGTCTCAATGCCAAAGGAAGGAGTGCTATGTTTAAGGCAAAAGCACACCCAGCAGACATTATCTTCTCTGCTGCTAGGCTCGCTAATCCCCTCCTAATAACCCAACACCAAATCCTTCCAAGCAGATCAGACACAGGATATTCAAATGGACTCATATGCTCATTTGTCAGGTCTGCTTAGACTCTTCATTGGCTGCAGAGTCTGGCAAGGAGCCAAATGCCTGGCTAAAACTCTCTGGAATCTGAAGTTTTCACAATCTTTTAGGATTATGGAGCAGCTTTAATATTCTCACTGGCAGTCATGGTGAAGGATGTCAACAGGAGAGAGCTTCACACCTCCTTACAATCCCCTGCCAAACACATTCTCCACTAATTGCTCAGCCCTCAACCACACCACAGAGAGCCCAGTGCAAATCAGGGGAAATGGAAAAAAAAAAAAAATCATCTCATGCACATTAGCTTGCAAAGTGAGAGGTGAGAGTTACTTGTGCACTGGCCTAGTCCTCTCTTTGGGAGCTGCTTACACCCTTACACCAAAAAAGCTGCCTTCAATGGAAGTGGATAACAGAACCAGCTGATTTTACACTGTCAAATAGGAAGCTCACTGTGCCTACTCTGCTACAAGGACGCTACAGTGAACTTGCGTCACCCCAGAATCAGTGATGTTAGTACCAACCAAGATCTGTCACAAATAACCCAGAGGAAATTGCAAGAAAGGAAAAGATATTAACAAAAACAGGGTAAGTCCCCACCACCTTCAAAACCAGAGAGGAACTTCAAAGCTTCACCCAGGAACATGGAAGGAAGCATGTGCTTCAAGATGATCCAAGCACAGTTTCATTTACCTGATTGTGCCTCCTGTTTCTTTGGTGTCAAATGCTCCTTTAAGAGACTATAGACCTTTTCTAATCTGAAAGACAAAATATCCCAGGAGACTTTCAGTTGTTATGCCCATATGCAGCCATGCCAGCTTTACCCATCAGCTAGAACAGTCAACTTCTCCAGGGAGCCAAGGGACAGGAATGACCTGAATGATGCAGTAACACCCCATCACCAGCCCACTGCCTGGTGACTGTGAGGGAAAAAACTTCAGAGAATCACAAAATCGTTTTGGTTGGAAAAGATCTTCAAGATCTTCAAGTCCAATCACAACCTAACTCTATCAAGTCTGGTGCTAAACCATGCCCTTAGCACTCTATCTCTGCTCCTTTTAAACACTTCCAGGGATGGGGATTCAGCCACTTCCCCGCGGAGCCTACTCCAGTATTTGATAACCCTTTCAGTGGAGACGCTTCTTCTAATATCCAAGCTAAATCCCTACTGGTGCAAGCTGAGACCGTTTCCTCTTGTCCCATCACTTGTTACTAGGGAGAAGAGACAAACACCCATCTTGCTACCACCACCTTTCAGGTAGTTGTAAAGAATGATAAGGTCTCCCCTCTTCCCTCAGTCTCCAAATTAACACTCAGAGTTCCCTCAGCCAATCCTCATAGGGCCTGCTCTCCAGACCCTTCACCAGCTTTGTTGCCCTACTCGGGACCTGCTCCAGGACCTCATAGCTGCAAGGCAGTACAGATCAAATTATCAATCAATGTCTGCAGAAACTTAGTACTAGATAGTTGTTTGGTTTTAGCTAATTCCCCAAAATAAAACAAGTCATTTACTTGGCCTGAATGCCCATCCACAGCATATGTTGCCTTTGAACTATATCTGGATGCTTCTTAACAAAGTCTTCATCGTAAGGGAGCATGAACTCCCAACCTTTGTTTATTCTTGCCACAGACATATGCTCTAGGAAGTCTTTCACATCTTCTGGACAAAGCTAAAAGAAAAAGCACAAGTAGTATGGAAGTGAGTTTACACGGGGCACATGCAGCCATGCAGCAAGGGGCACTGTTCTGTAAGACAGGAAGAACTGGGCTAGTTTGGTATGTATGGGGCACCTCCACAGATACACACCCAGCTCAGTCACAGATACTCATGTTCCTCTGCAGCACCAACACTTTCACACAATATTAAAAGCACAGGACTTCAGAGAACAGTGGTGTTTAATCACCTGACAGTCAAATAGCTCCTGGCATACATTGTGAAGAAAAGGGAGTTTCCAAACTGAGATGAAAAGACTCTACTGTGAAGAGAAGCCCATTCTACAGTGTTAACTTATTTTAGAGCTGCAGGTCAGACATGCTGCACCGACACATGCACAGCTTTTAAGCAGCACTGGATCTTAGATTCCAAAACAGATGGTTTGTGCATAACATGACTAGTATTTTACTGTTTTACAGAAATTATTTGTTGTCCCCTTTGCTTAATGTATTTCATTCATTTGCCGGTTTTAACAGAATATTCTAGTGTTTGTTTTTCTTTAAAGCCTTTATTCAACAGCTGGCAAATGCTGAGAGAGAAGTTGCTCCTTTGCAACACACTCAGAGCAGAGCAGCCAGTGTGGACTGCACAAGCACCCATCTGCTTTGGTACACCACAGTCAACTTAATTCAAACTGTTTCCAGCTGGCCACTGAAACAGAGGACAAGATACATTCCAGTGGCTCAGCTACACAGCCAGCCATATCCTCTGAAGTAGTGATACCTGTGGGAGCTGAAAGCAGGTATCTATACCTGTTCCAAAGTGAGGGCATGCCTGGCGAGCAACTCTGCATGTCAACAAGAAGGCAGATGCTGTGAACCTGAGAAAAAGCAGCACCCACCACTGACACAAACAATGCCCACACATCACCAACTTCTGATACAGCAAGAAACCCCCCAAATCACTCACTTTCGTGACTGCTGCCACTTCCTTTCTCACAACCCAACGGTCCTGTGTGAACTTCCACATCTAGGAAGGCAAAAAAAGAAAGTAAAAAAAATAGTAACTGTATTTAGCAGGCCCTGTTCAATGATGTTACCAGAAAAATGCGAACCCTATTCCTTTCAAGAAGGGGATGTTCAGCCAGGTAGGTAAAAAACACTTTCTGGCCCCTTCTGTCTTCAAATAGCCCTGAACACAGTATCAAAACCTTCCTGAGTCCACAGTTTGCCTTGGTGAACCTGTAACTACAAAAGATGTGAAGAATCTCTTGAACTCAAAATCCATTTAGCTTCCAAAAAGAAACAAAACCAAGAGATCTACTACAGTGATGCTGGGACTCCAGAAATCACACCTGAGGCTCAGCTTCCCACATACCTAATCATCAACCTAGAGAAAGTCTGTGATTCACCCACTTCTGTTAATGCAGGGGCCTGTAAAGGCTGATGACTGTTGCCTTTCTGCAGCACACAGCCCCCTAAAAAGTGCCTGTTCCCTTCTCCAATGCACATCACAGTCACAGTTATGCCATGACAGCCTGCCACTCACATACTTGTCCCCAGTTAATGGGAAAGCTGTGAACTCTGCAGAGCAAATCCTGAAGTCTAACAATCTGAAAAGCAGCTGCTGAGAGCAAGCTAACAGGATACACAAGGACTGAGGGCAGAACACTGTCTGAATATGACCTTTGATTTCTTCCTGTCTCCATTTAAACAGACTACACTCTCTTTTAGTATTTTAAAAGTCTTTTCTTTTGTGGAAAATCCAAAATCTCATTACTGCCAATTTCTTTCTGCCTTATGATGTCATCTTTGCATCCTTCTCTATGATTCAGCTTCTCTCAGCCCACAAACACACAAACCCACCACACTCCCTTCAGGGCACAGGGCATTTCTGGTGTTCAAAAGGAAGCAGATCTACCAGCTCTCCCCTGCATGTAACTGAGGCAGCCATTTCCCACTAGGCCCTTCACCCTCACATAGAGCCAAGGCTACTCACATTCTCTGAACTTATTATCTGAGAGTCTGAGGAATAAACAGAAGCTTTCATAAAAAAAAAAAAAACAAAACACAAACAACAATAACAAAACAAATTACTTTTCACCCTCCCCAAAGTACAGCATGGAACAGGTAGACACTAAAAGTCATTGTCAGCTATAAATAATTTTTAATCTTATTTCTGACACAATTCAAATGAAAACAATTTACATTTTAACTGCTAAAACACTACTGCTTACTTAGCATAATAATTCCTGGTACCTAGAACTTTAGGTATCGTGTGTCACCTAATCTGCCATGTCCTAAAGACTTATGTCACTGGGTCACACCTGAATCCAGGTCTCCATATGGCAGTGTCCTGGGCAGACATCAAGGCACAAACAGTCTGTTTCCATCACCATCAGTTTTATCTTACACTAGTACTGCAACATTCTTAGTCTCTTGCACAGTGCGCTCCGATTCAGAACTAAATCTCACAAACAAATTCTACAAACAAGGGGAACAGTCAGGTCTAAGAGAAAAAATGAGAGCAACGCTCTTGTCAGCTTCTCTTTGATGGTGCAGAAACAATAAAATGAATATGAACTTAGGAACCACTCAGAAACTTAATTCTTTCAATGGTTAGCAAAAATAAACACAATGCAGAGGCTGTTCCTTTTTGCTGTGGTTACGTGTGTGTTTACAAGACCTGTATTCATTTCAACTTCCATGTGCAACTACTGCTCACAAAAGGTGCCTGGGAACAAAGTCCTTTCACTGATTAACAGCTCTGGGGAATAAAGTCCTTTTTAAAGATCAGCAGTGCATGTTCAGGGCGCACAAGGCTTACCCACACTGCCCTTCTGAGACCTCACAGTCCTGAGCCCATGGAAATACATCTGGAGAAACAAGAACTTTATTATCCAGTCCTGGCTTTTCTGAAGCCCTACATTGTGAGGGTTATGTGATAGTGGCTCTACAGCACATATTAGAAAGGGATGAATACTGTTAATGACATATGATCTGAACCTGCCAGCCAGCCACAAGGTCCATCTGCACTGACACTCCCATGACAGACTCATAACAACATCTTCAGGATTAAAGTAAAAATGTTTGGAGGAAACACCTTATGGTAGTAAAGCAACAGAGTTTTGCAATACCATGGCCCTACAGGGAAACTTCACCTGTGTTTTCCTTTAAAAACAATGCAACTTTTATACTTACAACAAAGTCTCTTCCTCTACAGAGCACTTCTGCAGGGACCCCACTATGTGGACTAGAAGTATCTTTTGGGTACAGTACATCACTGTTAATTAAAAAGGAAGATGGATCAGTTACTAGGTGCTCCAGAAAATCAGCATTGGTGAAGATCAACACAACAAACATGTCTTCCCTGTCCTGCAGTTAAATTATACCTTTATGCAAAGCATAGTTTTCATTAAAGGAATTAATATTGGTGTAATTATACCACTGCAATTAGACTAGTGCAAAAAGGCTTACACCAGCAAAGCACAGCCTTGTGGCTAGCAGGTGTGTGCCACACAGGTACAAGCTCTGCTTTGTTCTTGCAAAGCCTGTCCTCCTCTGGCTCAGTGTAAGCAAGACCAGAATGATCCTAGGAAATGCTTAGGCTAATCTGGCAGGCAGCGTGAGGAGGGTTTATTTCCTTCCCAGCAATCAAAGGCTTAAGAGAGCAACTACAAAATGTCCTGCATGAAGAAAACCAGCCCTGAGATCAACACTACCCAGCTGGATGACATTTGTTAGCATGCTCTCCAAAGCCTCAAGGTAATCTGGATTCATGATCTTGAGCCTTACCCAGACTAAAGAAATGGGTCCCCTCTCTGTTTAAAGCTCCAACATGTGACTGTGTTGCTCTGTGCCCAACCATTCCAAATACACCACATCTACCAGAGATCCTCCTAGAGACCACATCTACTACACATCCTCCTGGACTAGCAGCAAAGAATCAACTACAACAGAAGCAACCTGAATGTTAATATGCTGTCTTCTAACCTGCTTCCAGCTTCCTTCTGAACTGGCTAGAAGGATGGCATGAAATGACTGGAGGGACGGCAAGGGCTGCTGTAAAAAACGATCACGTTGCTAATACAGAGCTGTATCACTACAGCTGCAATACATCCTGCTAACAGACTTGGACTGGTAACTGGTGCCACCCATCTTAACACAGAGCTGTTCCAGAGACTGTAATTCTCTGCATGCAGTGCTCCACCCAGGTAGAAACATCAGACTGCACTTTAGAGCTCAATTCCCAGTGGGATGCTTTATCCTAATAAACAGTAGGATGATAAAGAATCCTTTTCACCTGGTACACTCAATACCCCATGCTTGACTTATTAAGCAGGTAATACATTCTGGAGGGTAGCTATCAGCTAACAAGCAGCATCCGCTGATGAACAGCAAGGTGACTGCACAAAGACCTTTCTTTGACTGAACTAAGGTAAGAAATACTATAGCTGACAGTGGTTTAATTTTCTTTGTTTATATTTGACAGTAATCTGTAAAAGAATTCAGAACAATCCTCTCACCAAAACCAAAAACAATTAAAGATGATATAAAAGAATTTACTTAACTCCAATACAAAATCAGATTACATCACTACTCAGCCACGATTTTAACTTGGGTATGTACTAAGGTATTATCCTTTAACATCAAGCCTTCAAATTCTGAGTATCTGACTGCACTAAAAAGCACCAAACATTAAATCAAGATGGCTACTTTGGGACACAAGGAAGACGAGCATATAAATCCTATTGTTCTGATCCTCTCCTTAAAGCAGAAAACCATGTCCCAGTAACAAAGACGAGCCATACCTCTTCACCACCCAGTTTCCCTGGACCAGCATTGCCACCTGCTGTATACAGCGGAGAACTGCTGTAGAGTCTGTCCCAGAGCCTAGCAAACTCATCAGATTTGCAAACGGCATCACCTTCACTGAAAGGCAACACACACACCAGATTAAGGCTTTCTTCGACACACACCATACACAGAGTTATAAATCGATTTATGCAGCATTTCATAGTCAAAGCTTTAATTTAGGAAAAAAAATGAAAACCTAAGTTCCACCAAGTTCCCCTTTGCACAGTCATTTGTTCTGAAAATATCTACTTGTGTTGCACCGAAATTGATTAGCTTAACTGGCCCCAAAGTAATGCATTAATAAAATTAAAAAATAAAAATTGGCTTTGGCAATATTTGGAAACATAAATAGCTGACAAGATAGGAAGCTCCCAAGGCAAAAGTCCTCAGGGTTTACTCTGTTCCGATAGTAATTCTCAAGAGACAGAATAAAATTCCTGGATGACACTCAGAAAGCGTGTATTACTGAAAGCTTCCCAGAAAATGCCAAACTGCAGCTTTCTGCATTAACCTTCAACTTATGATTCATGCTCAGACCCCACATTCCAGCACAAACCTACTGGAATAGAGGTACCCAGAGAGCTATCATCAATTAGAAATTATTCTAGGAGTGAGCTGACTGCAAACACACAGATGAGCAGTCTGTTGTTATTGCTCTTCTCTGCACAATGGGTCTTCTCAAGGAAAAGGCTGGGATTTGATTCTTCACAGAATCAGACAGACAGACTGTCTAGTGGGGTGGACAGAATTGTTCTACTGGGAAATGTACCTTATCTCAGGCAATTATAAGTCACAAAGTAAAGCATTACAAAAGCTACAAACCATTCTTCATGAGGATCTTAATCTGATCAGCAAGGGGTAAAGTTCTCAGCTGGGCCATAGAAAGCACGTTGCTGGGAGCCACTGGTTTGTCACTGCAGATAAACAAGCAGATTTGCAGCCCATGAAAAAAAGTACCCAACCAATATGGACTTTGAACATTCTGTACAAACACTTACTTCTCTTCCTCTATGCTTGGAGGCATCAGCATCATTAAATATTCACTAGAAGAAAAGAAAACACATCCTTAAAATGTTTGTCTTGGGACTTTCCAGGTTTAAGTAGTTATTTCTTGCTCAGAGCAATCCTACTTGTCTGAATCTACAAAACAAACACTATCCTGAAGAAAGCTCTCCTCCTTCCTCTCCCACTTTCCTCTACAAATTCAGTTATTGACATTCATGTGCCCAAAGAGAAGGTATGAAATAAATGGAGGTCAGAATCCCAGCTGTCCTGTTCTAAAGAAGTGTCCAAACAGAAGAACTGCAAAAGTAAGCACATTAAACACAGGTGTTCTGACACAGCTAACAGGGGCCATGTGAAGTCCTGTAGACAATCAGGCCAGCATCAAGCAAAAGCCTTTTCTAGCCATGCAATTATCAGTACCTGTGGAGGAAAGAATCCAATCCAAAAGACTTGTCAGAATACCTAGATAGCACTGTTTCACTGAGATTTTAGGAAAAACACACACCACTAAGTCTGCCACTTCCTAGTACTTGGGCCATGGTTGTATCAGATTACAGCGAAGCATTACTCCTGATTGCATCATCCTGCATAGCAGCAGTCACCAAGAAACAAAACCAAATGACTAGTGCCAGGTCTCTCACAAATCATTAAAAAATAGCTTTATAAGCTTTCTTTAAGCTCAGAGTTGCTAACCATATAAGTTACTAGCTCCACGATTTTAATTTATTTTAACCAGAGAGACCTTTTGTTTTCCTTTACAGTGCCTGCAGTCCCAATAAGGTGGGGCTGTGATAACGTACAAGAGGTTACAATCCCAAGTGAAAAAAAATAGTTTTAATCTCAGAGTACAGGGAAACAAAGGAAACAACTTGGGTAAGTTGAAGTCTAGTTTGTTTCTGCATTTTTTAAATACAGTTTTTATCAAGAACAGAATTACCAAAGAGCAAGCTTTTAAGGAATATACCGGCTTATTAGTTTGAAAAGAATCCCAAAAGATTATTGCAGTTTCTGCAGAAAATCATCAAACCCTTACCTAGGAGATTTAATTAATTCTGTGTTTTCAGCAAGGCCGTGACCTTGACTAAATAAATACTGGCGCTCGTGTTCAGAACGGCTGTCCTGGAGACATGATAAAAAAAAAAGAGTCACAACCACATACTGAAAACATACAAAATGCCAGACAGCTGGATTTCTCACTCCCAGCTGTGACCACCCTGTCACTACTGCACCATCCAAGTGCTCCACCTCACTAACTGGTGTTCTGCTTTCACTTTCTTGAATGATGCTCACGAGATGTAGGAACATTTCTGTTGCCCTGACTTCAGAATCTCCAGACAGACACACATGTGGGTCAAACAGGATTTCTGACACTCAGATGACTGGGCTCCCCAAGCTTTTCACAAAGTGCAGCTCATAAGCCAAAATCTGAGTGATCCTTGTTCTCAGGCACCTCCTTTACGTTTGCCTGCAAATCGATATTATCCAGCAGAGGAGGTACAGAGCACTGCAGGGCCTGTTCAGGCCTACTTTTCATTATCTTTTGAAGATTCCCTGACTCCTATGGGCTCAGATTTAAAAACAGTCCTAGTCTTGGCTGAGCCTCCAGGTCCAAGCAGGCTCCTCAGCAGCAGCCAGCATATACCTACCTTCAAGCCATAATAATGAAGATGAACCCAGTGCTCCTCTGCTTGTCTCTTCTGTAGGAATTCATAGGATTGAACACGTCGTTGTCGAGCTTGTTCAGTCTCAGGGCGTGAGAATCGGACCTGGAAGATTTGGGCATCGTTAAATAGAGTCCTGAAACCCTCGTAACAGAACACCTGTATTATTTCTTTGGTTCACAAGTAACAGCAGTTGGAAGCCCTAGCTCAAATAAATGGAGAGCAGCCACATGGAAAGAGACCTGGGGGTACTGGTCGACAGCCGCCTGAACATGAGCCAGCAGTGTGCCCAGGTGGCCAAGAGAGCCAATGGCATCCTGGCCTGCATCAGGAATAGTGTGGCCAGCAGGAGCAGGGAGGTCATTGTACCCCTGTACACAGCACTGGTTAGGCCACATCTTGAGTACTGTGTCCAATTCTGGGCCCCTCAGTTTAGGAAACATGTTGAATTGCTGGAGCATGTCCAGAGAAGGGCAACGAGGCTGGTGAGAGGCCTTGAGCACAAGCCCTATGAGGAGAGGCTGAGGGAGCTGGGGGTGTTTAGCCTGAAGAAGAGGAGGCTCAGAGGAGACCTTGCTGTCTACAACTACCTGGAGGCTGTAGCCGGGAGGGGTTTGGTCTCTTCTCCAGGTAACCAGCACCAGAACAAGAGGACACAGTCTCAGGCTGTGCCAGGGGAGGTTTAGGCTGGAGGTGAGGAGAAAGTTCTTCACAGAGAGAGTGGTTGGCCATTGGAATGTGCTGCCCGGGGAGGTGGTGGAGTCACCATCCCTGGAGGTGTTCAAGAAGGGATTAGACATGACACTTGGTGCCATGGTTTAGATAGTCATGAGGTGTAGGGTGACAGGTTGGACTCGATGATCTTTGAGGTCTCTTCCAACCTTCTTGATTCTATGATTCTATTCTATGAAATCACTCTTTGCTCTCAGTGCCATCTTTATGCTTGTGCAACAAGGGCAAGTCCATCTTGCTTCCCCCCTCCCAAGCCCAGAGTCACTGAGTTTTCCTGTCCTTTAATTTAGGTGTGAATTGTCATGCTTTCTTGTGAACTGTTCCCTGAACTATCTCAAAAGGGAAAGGTGGACATACAGTAATTTGCTTAACATCATCTTCAGCTTCATCCTGGGATGAATCACCACCTGTAAAAAAATACAACAGCATAAACACAGCACTGCAGTAAAAGCAGCCAAAATCAGTCTGTTAACTGTTTGGAAGACCATGCAGGAAGAAAGCAGCATTAGCAACTACATAACCATGAACACAATCCCACCTTGCCAAACTATGGCAACATGTGACAGCACCACACTGCCCCTATGATAGGTGTCACTGCTTCCATGGGAAACTTTCCAGTGGCAGTGGTGACACACTCCCTACTGCTGCCCTTCAACTCAACCCACCAGCTCCCATTTCTCTGTGAGTCCCCCCACACTATGCCCACATCTAAGCAGCTCCACTGAAATAAGATCCACAAAACCATCTGAGAAGTGGCCTGATAATCAGTATGTTGTTATAATAAACACTTTCAGAATATAATGACTCTGATCAGTAAAATTATAGCAAGAACTTGTATCTTACCTCCCAAAAGAAAACACAGCTCATGAAGCATTTACCTTCATTAGCAGCTTCTCTTTCTCGGTGTTTTGCATCAGCCTTGTCCAAGTAGGTGAAGCTTGGCCTCAGCTGAAGAATTCCATGTAGTGGAGTCAGGTGAAGTTCACCTGAAAAAATGAATTAATATTGGCTAAAATAGTTTTTCTCCCACTGCACAAAGCCAGCACATTTCATTATCTCCCTTTGACACTGTGCCTTCGACACTGTCCCGCACCACATCCTGGTCTCCAAACTGGTGACACATGGGTTTGATGGGTGGACCATGAGATGGATACAGAACTGGCTTGACAGCTGCACCCAAAGAATGGCTGTCAATGGCTCCATGTCCCAGTGGAGGCCAGTAACAAGCAGAGTCCCTCAGGACTCAGTCCTGGGACCAGTCTTGTTCAACATCTTTGTTGGTGCCATGGACAGAGGCATTGAGTGCACCCTCAGCAAGTTTGCTGATGACACCAAGCTCTGTGGTGCAGCAGACAGGCTGGAGGGAAGGGATCCATCCAGAGGGACCTGGACAGGCTGGAGAGGTGGGCACAAGCCAACCTCAGGAGGTTCAATAAGACCAAGTGCAAGGTCCTGCATCTGGGTCGAGGCAATCCCAAGCACAAATCCAGGCTGGGCAGGGACTGGCTAAAAAGCAGCCCTGAGGAGAGGGACTTGGGGGTGCTGGTGGACGAGAAGCTCAACAGGAGCTGTCAATGTGCACTTGCAGCCCAGAAAGCCAACCATAGCCTGGACTGCATCAAGAGAAGTGTGGCCAGCAGGTCAAGAGAGGTGATTCTCCCCCTCTACTCAGCTCTGGTGAGACCCCACCTGGAGTACTGCATCCAGTTCTGGAGCCCCTATTACAAGAGGGATATGGACATGCTGGAACGTGTCCAGAGAAGGGCCACCAGGATGATCAGAGGGCTGGAGCACCTCTCCTATGAGGACAAACTGAAAGAGTTGGGGCTGTTCAGTCTGGAGAAGAGAAGGCTCCGAGGTGACCTTACTGTGGCCTTCCAGTATCTGAAGGGGCCTACAAGAAAGCTGGGGAGGGACTTTTTAGGCTATCAGGTAGTGATAGGACTAGGGGGAATGGAATAAAGCTGGAAGTGGGGAGATTCAGGCTGGATGTGAAGAAGGAGTTCTTCCCCATGAGAGTGGTGAGAGCCTGGAATGGGTTGTCCAGGGAGGTGTTTGAGGCCCCGTCCCTGGAGGTGTTTAAGGCCAGGCTGGATGAGGCTCTGGCCAGCCTGATCTGGTGTGAGGTGTCCCTGCCCATGGCAGGGGGGTTGGAACTAGATGATCCTCGTGGTCCCTTCCAACCCTGACTGATTCTATGATTCTGTTCTATGATTCTATCTCTGTAAAGGCACAGCTTCCATTGAACATAAATATTTAATACAGTAAAACGTAAAAAAGGATTGAAGTGGAAAATTTATCCAGTGCTCAAGATATCAAAGAAGTATGAAAGACCAAAGCGTATTTCTGTTACTTTCCTTTTTGTGTTGAAACCAGATCTTGAAGTGAGCCACAGTCTGGCTCAGAACTGAGCTACAGTTCAGGAGACTCCTAGTAGAATAGTCACCACTGAAGACAATCTATGTATTCTCATCTCATCATAACAAAACTTCATGATGGCATTAGGAAATGAGAGAGTGACAAAAAGTGTTGAACACGAAAAGGAGACGGAGATAGTAACATAAATAACAATGATAAATTTATGTTACAAATGTGTATTCAGGCTACCATGCACCATTAAGATCCTGGAGGCATCTACAAACCCACAGTGTTCTTATATGACATTTACCACTTTGCTAAACCTTCTCAAGGGTTCTGGGGACACTGCTAAGGAAAAATTTTCCTTTCTTTGAAGGCACATCAGTCAACTAAAACCTAGGTTAAAAAAATAAGACAAGCAGGTCTTATTTTAACCCTGAAAAGAGCATCTTTCAATCATGTGAGAAGAAAGCAAAATAAAGGTACCTTTTTTATAAACAGCAGCTGCATAGCGGGAGACATTACTTGCAGCTTGTGAAGAGCAGAAAGTTTGCTTGTCCATCAGCTTCCTGCAGAGAGATGAATGCTGTGAGGTTGTACTCTATGGACAATGTGGTACAGAGATGTTAAAGGCCTGAAATCTTCCGTTCTCAAAATGCAGTATCAACAACTGCAGCAAATACACATTCTCATCTTTTTGTTTGCAACTCAAGATTCATAATGCACACCACCAAAGAGGTTACTTACAAGAAAAACTCACTATGTAACTGTCCAGAGCACACCCGAGACTGTACAGACTCTTGTTCTCACCTTTCCCTAATCCCTGCTGGACATATATATGCCTAGGCTCACCTCAAAAAGGAAAGGAAGGCAGAGAGGATACCTACGAAGAATAGGTACTTGTTTCATCTGTACACGTGCCATCAACGTTGAGAGCAATCTGCTCTCCCTTGCTGCGACAGTAGTTGGGGTTCAGAGTGTCAATGGCCATTTCAAGTTCAACCTAAACAACATGACAAGACAGGTCATTACCACGGCAGAACCACAAAGACATCAGTGACAGCTCAGTCCCACACTTGCTAACATTTCCATAGGTTTACAGCGCATTTAAATACATAAAGGGCATCTATCACATCCCCAGGGCAAATCTCACACAAAGTTGAGCCTTACTTAATTTTTTTTTTTAGGACAGGGATGTCCTAAAACCCAACAAGCTAGAGACACAAACTGCCATGTAAACAAATGGCAGCAGAAAAACAAGTGTTCTTCAGGCAGTCTTGATATACACCTTCATGTTGTTGGGTACCTTCCACTACATTATCAGTCTAGTTTACCTACCAATACATACCAAGTGTACAAGCAATATCCTTCAAGCCTCCCCACCACTGAGCATTCATTTCCAATCTCTCACACTTAATGTACGTTTCCTTTTAATCTGAGTATAAAGCAACTGTCCTCTTCAGAGGCAAAGGCCTTAATTCTGCTAAGTTTCTGACTGCAGCACTGAATGCTGACTTCAGTTACTCCTGATTTACACTGGCTGAAACAGAAATGAGCTCTAAGCTTTTAGTCACAAGAAGATCTATTTCCTGCCTCCAACTTTAAACCTCTGACAAATGTTCAAATACAAGCATTTTCATGCTTGGCACTGCTCTTAACATACTACATACAATATAACTTTTCTCTTAGGGTGTGCCAAAGCCCTTATAAATTCATGTATCACAGCTATCACCCTGTTTTTAGTTCCCCTTTGCATTACTTGTAAGCTGAGGCAGTTGCAAGTCCGTGGAGGAGTCTGCATGTAAACGTTTGCTACATTTTGAGGATGACTTCCCAGACACAGCATGCATCCTAACTCCAAAGTTGAAACAAGCACTCTCCTGAACAGTTTCCCAGAACAAAATCCTAGCATCACAGACATCTTGTTCTGTGTTCTTAAATAAAACATTTTAAAATCACAGCCAGAGTATGGGGATGTATTTACAAACAAGGGCAATCATTCTGCCTTTGGCTGCACTTTCATTACCTGTACAAACCCCACCAACTTCCTCAAAAGGACAGTTGAGGATTCACAGCCAGGCAAGAGAGAAATCCAGACCTGCACTGACATTAAGACAGAGCATGCCTCCAAAGCTCAACCCTTTTCTGATTATTGTAAAAACCTTTCAAATCAAGCTGAATTAGCACAAGCACCTGCAGACTGAATTAAAATTAGTTACCATGTTTCCCTGAATGACTCTATTTTATATTAAAAGAGTGGATTTTCCATCATGACTTTTAATTTCTCTCTTTATAAACTACTTTTATTCTAAATCCTACTTTACAGACACAACAAAAGCCTCTCCCACACCTCCAAGCACAGAAATCTGGTCTTGCAAGCAGCTAGGTAGTTGTAACAGTTTAATAGCATGATGTGATTTTTCCCAAGTGCATTCTGCACAACACAGAACAGCTTTTACAGACTGGACTCAAATGATGACCAACCTTTTGCTGCTTTGGTTTTATCTTCGCTGATAAATGTGTAACATCATCATATGTCATGGAAGCTGGACGAATGGGATACTGGAAAACAAAGCAACTTCATCAACCCTCTTCATGTACAAATCAAAGAACTTCACAGAAGTTAACTCAATCTTTTCTGTCCCCTCACATGTAGACCCACTTGCCAGACAGATACAAGAAATCAAGAAAATAAATTACTTGACTGATTTGTGAGTCATCAGGGGATCTGGGAGTACCAACTAGAAAACTTGTTGCTTTCCCCTCAGCCCTCTGCTTTTGTCACTGCACAACCCCTTTCCTGCCCCTCACGTGCCACAATAAACAGAAAAATGGTACCACACACTAGTCCAGCAAAAAAAGTAAGTACTAGAAGCAATTAAAACTTCATCCCTCAGCACTAACTCCCTGGATAGTTATTACCTAAAAGCAAAATATTTATGGGTTTACACAAGTAGAGTTAACTTACAGGACATGGGCCACATGTAGCTAGTCAGAACACAAAGATCCAAGTTTAGCCATGCGGGTCTCTGTTCTGAACCATTTGGGACAGTGTGGTATTCAAATGAAACCCTTCAGCCACAGCAGCATCCTGCTCAAGAGCTGGCATTTCTCCAGAACACTCACAGGCACCATCACCAGCCAACACTTACTCCTTAGATGGGGCAACTGTGAGTATCTGAGAGGAAAGGCTGCATGGCATGATCTAGTATGGCTGGCTGCCTCCAGCCATGATCTGCTGGCACATGTCATGCAGAGGTTCTGTACAAGAGGCAGTGGGCATCACTGGCTTATGATGAGCATTTCATCTAGCAGCTTCAAAAGACTGCCCATTGTGTAGGGGAAAGTGAATCACAAGGAACAACAGACTTCCACCTTCCTACCATATCTCTACCTTCAGTCAGTAACCCTAAACCTTCATCTCCACAATCTAAGCGGGGAGGTCTTTTGATTCACACTAATTATGAATAAGGATGATGACTTAAATAAGGCCACTCCTGAAGAAATGTTTTAGTAAATATAGCAAATACCAGTAATGACAGAAGATGGCCAGGAGACTGCAAATTTTCCAAACTGTGATAAAAAGACATTACCTACCCAAAGCACTCCTTTGGGGTGGTTAAAGGAAGAGATTTAAAAACAAGCCTGTGCCATAAATGACCACTCCTCAACTGATTGAAACCCAAACAAGTTTGCCTATATTCAAGATCTTGGCAGACTGAAGAAGTAAGGGAAGTTACTGTGTTTTAAATTGATTTCAAAATACCTGAAACAGATACAGCTTCTCCAGTAGACTTCTGGCCAGGAACACATCAATCTAAAATGCAAACCAAACAACTTTCATCAGATGTCAGCTCTAACTGATGGAACCTCAGATAGAAGTGGAATCCCTAGAGCTCAAACACTGACAATTTTAGCTTCCCATTACAAACTGCAAGATAAAACACATTCATGGCTCTTGTCAAAGGTCTCCATTCTGCCAGTTTTTTCATGAAATTGCAACTGCCCTTTCAAAAAAAAAAAACACCAAACCAAAAACCCACTAAGATAGGGCAGCAGACAGTGGCTATAGTTGTGGTTTTGCTCTAAGGAAACTTGGCAACTGAATGTGAAATGCAGGATTTTTTTTTCCAAGGGGCTGAAGTATATCTCTTATAACAATTATAGAAAGAGGAGGAAGCTCTCTCTTCGGCAGCATGACTGAGAAGTAACTTCCTTAGTAGTATTTTGTCCTAGAATCTTTCTAAATCAGACAAGAGACACCCACACCCCAAACCTGATTCAATATTAGCATTTGGCAACCAGCAGCAAAAATCCACAGCTCTTTCATGAATATCACACATGGAAGCCACCATTTCAGATACACTCCTGACAATTCCCACTCCTTTTCTCATTGCTTTTCTCCTTCTTATGAGCTTGTCCTTGCCTGTACTACTGGTGTGTAAATTCAGACACAAAGTGAACAGGACACTGTGGCCACTCTTTGGGATGTAATAGTTTTTTAAAGAAGTCCAGAATCAGAACAGAACCATTTGTTTTATCAAGAAGGCATGAAACAGTTTATTTTCATATTTAATAGCTATTAGCTCATTGATGTCATTCCAATTTTTTACAGCTCTCGGAGACATGCAATAAAGTCACTGGACACACAGCGGTAGAACCAAGTTCCTCACTTGTATTCCTCTTCTGAAATGGGAAGACTAAAAAGGGTAAAAAAACCTGAGCTGAGTCTGCCAACATGAACACCACTGTTTCAGAAAAACATGTATTTGGCCCACACAACTTATTTATTTGCCACTGCTTATCAGACAACCACTGATGTTGATGATCATTGTTTCAGCAATGTAAGAACACTGGGAACTATAATGCTAAAAAAAAAAAAAAAGTCTCATGTACAGTCACTGCTGCCACAAAGCACTTCTACCTCTTGTAAAATTGGATCATCTTCTTCATTTGCCATGCTAGGATACAGAAACCTTTTTCTTGGCTTATTCCTTGGCACAACCTGAAAAGAAACAGAAATGTATGAGTCACTACATCTGTGCCACGTAGCCTAGAGTATTTGTTCAAGTTAACTGGGTTCCTTTCAGTGTCAATCTGTTCAGAGGAATGCATGTGTTTGCACAACCAGGTCCCTAATACTCTGCAATCTTGACTGACTGCCACCAAGAAGAGACAAGAAAATGCCTCCAAAATAGGTCAGTTCTTGTAACTTTTCTGAAAGCCAAAATTAGATAGGAGAGCACCAAACACTGCTTTGTGGACGAAAGGCCAGGCCTTTTGCACCTGCATTATCTTTTATGCACCGTGCAACCGTAACACACAGGTAACAGCTGGTTTTCCAGCCAGCACATCCACAGGGCACTGGCTGGTCAGCTGGCATGTGTGAGCTCTGAAACAGCCTCCGCAGTAGCTCCTATAATCACTAAGGACAGTGCCACATGTTTCACTAGCTTCCCTGGTCAGAGCTCACTGAAAGCAGGTAACAGAGAAAACTGCCAGCTAAAAAGATGGGAGAATAAAAAGCCTGTGGAAACCCTGTGCTTTGGACCAGACACTACTCCCATCTAGGAATGTGCTGACCTTGATGTCATCTACCTAACACTTTGCACATGTCTTCTGACCTACCACTCTTCAGACTGTACTGCTAAATGAGTTCAAAAATATACTCCTTGGCCTCTCACAGAGCACTTTGAAATCATCAGAACAGATTTGACTTCATAACTACACCAGCTTCAAAGAAAATAACTCTGGTATTAGCTGATGACTGGGTGCTCCAGAACAATGAGTCATCATGCTGAATCCAGTGCTGAAGTCAGTGTCATGCCTGGTTCTGACCTCTGAATGAAAAATGACTCCTCAGTTAAAATGACTGTAGCTTCTCCCTGCTGAAATTAAGTAAAACGATTCACTAATTATTTGCGATATCATTGCAGCAATGTTAATTAGCCCAGATCACTTAAGAGACCATGAAAACAGTGCTGGTAAAGACAGGCATAAAAAATAACTCTCACAAACTGACCGAAGAAAGTTTTAACAGCCCAGGTGATTAGGCAAAGGAATGTGTTGTGAACATCACTTCACAGCAAAATTTCCATTCAGGCACCGTTTCTGGTTTATTTACATACTTTCTGTCATTCAACCTAGAAATCTGAATCTACTTAATAATAAGTCAGATTTCTATCTGAAAAAAAAAAAAAAAAAAGCAGAAATGTAAAACCTTCATAGCAAGAAGCCAGTATCTTACCCCTAGGCTGGTGCTGTTACTGCACAACCATGTGATACCTGATAAATATCAGAGTGTTTTCTACCATCAGGAAATGGGTTCTCTCCAGAAACACATGAATATACTCTTTGAAAGAAATGAGATTTAGAATCATAGAATCAAGAAGGCTGGAAGAGACCTCAAAGATCATCGAGTCCAACCTGTCACCCTAAACCTCATGACTATCTAAACCATGGCACCAAGTGCCACGTCCAATCCCTTCTTGAACACCTCCAGGGATGGTGACTCCACCACCTCCCTGGGCAGCCCATTCCAATGGCCAACCACTCTCTCTGTGAAGAACTTTCTCCTCACCTCCAGCCTAAACCTCCCCTGGCACAGCTTGAGACTGTGTCCTCTTGTTCTGGTGCTGGTTGCCTGGGAGAAGAGACCAACCCCCTCCTGGCTACAACCTCCCTTCAGGTAGTTGTAGACAGCAATGAGGTCTCCCCTGAGCCTCCTCTTCCCCAGGCTAAACAGTCCCAGCTCCCTCAGCCTCTCCTCAAAGGGCTTGTGCTCAAGGCCTCTCCCCAGCCTCGTTGCCCTTCTCTGGACATGCTCCAGTTTTGTCTTTCCTGCTCATGTCCTCTGGATGGCCTAATACAGCAGGTTC
This sequence comes from Indicator indicator, assembly GCF_027791375.1. NCBI lineage: Eukaryota > Metazoa > Chordata > Aves > Piciformes > Indicatoridae > Indicator > Indicator indicator. The sequence continues at coordinate 9,516,642 of NC_072031.1, read as the reverse complement.
ACATAAAGCTAGCCTGACAGATCTACACAAAATGGAACAACTGCAGTTTCATGCAGAACAGAGCTGATGATGGGAGTATGTCCCAGAGTGTGAAAACATGGGATAACACACAGAAGGTGGGAGACTTGATTATAAACCCTCCTTCTTTGCCCTGCTAAGAAGACTGAGAGCCACCTTCTTGGCAGCCTGAGTGCCAGGTATGGGCTAACTTGTTCTCTCTCTCCATTTTCCAGAAGAGAAATTAATATTTCCTGAACTAAGGGAGAGAAGGAGAAATTTAGCCTAAAGGACATGATCTCCAGTCACTCATTTAATGCTGTTTACATAATTATACATGAAATCTCTCTGTAAATCCAGCTGTCAGTACTCAAGGAAAATCATAGAAATTGTTTTCTTTTATTAATTTAAAGACAAAACATAACTACCCTTTTATTGGGGTATCAGAAAGACAGGTCTATAAATAGGAAGCAGTGTGTCCCAGTGCCATTCAAGCAATTCTACATCTAGAGCGTGTATGTATGGTGGTGTTCACTTCTACATTTGTCATATATACATACATATGCAACAGCAAAAGAGTTACAGAATTGAATTAAACACCAGGAGACCACAAATATGGTCAGCAGTGTCAAATTTCCTTTTTGGCAGAACTACTTGGGTTTTTTAAAAGAGACTTTCCTTTAAGGTGCAAATCAAAACACAATGCAGGTTATTTGTATGAATCATTATCATTAATATTGTGGTTAAAGAACTACAAAAATCAGCAATGAAGGAACAGAATCCTACCTCTAAGTGTGAGCTTAGAAGAGTATTTGAGGATGTGATGGTTTGAAAGACCCACCTTTTTTTATTACCAAAGACTTTAACATAACTGTAAAAAAAAAACTGCAAACCTTTGTGGCATCTCATGCTCACAGACTTTTAGCCAGGCCTGCAAGAAATACTCCAGCATTTTGCTGATACCTAAATTTGTCAGTAATCGTGGACCCCTGAAGTGCCAACACTGAAACCTGAAATATTCTTCATATCTAATTATGCAGTGCAGGAAAGGTCAGGAACTCCTGCTGCATCAGTGCCTTAAAATATAGGTAACAAGCCAGTGAAATGGGAAAAATGCCATCTCCTGAATCACTCCCGTAATTTCCTCTGGCACCCAGCCCTTCTTCTGTAGGGCGTTTCTCAGCCCAACACCAGGACCAGTCCTCAAGCCCAAGGTGGCCCTTGGCATACAGTAAAAAATGGAAGCTGTGAAGAACAGCTGAAGCACCTTCCAAACACTGGTGATAACTACAAATCTGACCCAATTATTTGCTTAATTTTCTCCCTGCTTTGCTCATCTGCAAGCAGCTTTGCACAGTCATCTTCTGCTAATAAACCCAAGTGGGGCTCCTTTGCACCAGGACCTCTCTTTGGTGGTGATGTCACTGAAGCACCTCTTCAGGATTTAAGAGCTCATGCATTCAGCATGAACCTTTCTTTAACACCTGAACGTTTAAGTAACCAAGCGCTAGGCCTGTTCTGCCAGGCGCAGTGACGGAGCTGCTCGCTGCTGTGTGGTAACTCTCACTGGGGCAGCCCCGGCCTGTGGCCGGTCGCCGTGCCAAGCCCCATCTTCCACGCTGACACTGCTCCACCTCGCTCTCCCTGAGCACCCCAACGCAGCCCGCTGACAAAGGCTTCTTCGTTTCTGGCAACTTTCTCCTGACACAGCAGCCTGGCAGCAGAAGGGGAGTGCAGGGAATGGGGCTCCGGAGGGAGGCCACGGCCAATTGCCCAAACCCGACCGTAACGCGAGGCTGAAGAGAATCCACCCCGGAGCAGAAGGGACCGGGCGCCTCGTTCTCGGCGCAGAGGGCTCTGCTACAGCTCTAGCAGAGCCAATGCTCCGGCAGGGGCCGATGACTGCATTTTTCGCGTGAAAACTGCACCCTTTCAGGGCGGGAGGTGCAGAACTGCCACCCTGGGAGGAAGGGCCTCACACTAGTCGGTGGCGCCGTTTTACAGCCCCGGGAGAATCAGCCATCACCCCGTGGCTGGCCGGTGATGGAAGACGAGGGGCCACGGCCTGTGACCAGACCCCCGCCCGCTCCCTCCAAGAGTCAAGCACAGCGACCCCGATCCATGCCAGCAGTTTCTGTCAGAGCCTCGCCCGGCCGGACAGCTGCAGCACCGTGCTCCCAGTTCTCGCCGCCGTGTCAAGTCCTCAGAGAGTCTAGCCTCCACCGCCCTCCCCAGACAGCCACAGCCCACCTAAGACCAGGCCGCGCTCTTCCCCTTCCACCGCCCACAAGGTTCCCGCCGTCCGCGCAGTCCCAGAAGGCACAAAAGCAGAGCCGCAAAGGGTCTACCTGGCGGAGTGCCGGCGCTGGCAGCGCGGCCGCCGGCTCCCCGGTGGCGGTGCGCGGCGAGCGGGCGGCGCTCAGGCAGCGGCCATGTTGGTGTCACTCTGGCCGGCACGTGGGGACGCGGCCCTCCTCCTACCCACAATGCTCTGCTGGCCGGCATGGCCGCCAGAGGGCACTGTAACAGCGGCTCGCTAGAGAATAAAAGTAAGCTATTGGCAGCGGTGGGATTCGAACCCACGCCCCCGAAGAGACTGGAGCCTTAATCCAGCGCCTTAGACCGCTCGGCCACGCTACCGCCTTACCGTAATTTCTCTCACTGCTACATTTAGTCCACACCTGTGCCCCCCATTTTCTACATCTCACTGCACACGTGTTCCCTTATGAATAAAATACCGTCGGGTGTTTCTACTCCCGCTACAAGCAGCTCCACTCACAGCGATGCAGAGCACCCAGAGCCAGGCGGCGCCCTACGTGTCCCCACGCCGCGGGGACCCGGGCACAGCGCAGCCACCACGTGGGTGCCACACCGCAGCCCCTGAGGCTCTAGGGGACTTGGGACCTTACCCTGTGCTCCTCCTCCAGAAGTCTAAACAAAGTATCTAAAAACTGCATTTGATTTTCTGCTGCGAAGCCACAACTCATTGCATTAGCAAAGTGAAAAGCCCACGCACTTTGGCGGGGAGGTTTGCTCATGGCAGGCTGTAGTAGCAGCAGCAGCAATCAGTACAGCTCTTGAAGAAAGGGCTATTAACACACCTTCACTGCCTGGTGCCCCTCGAATGGGCCCTTGGGAGTCTCTGTTCATATTCTGCCTGAAACTCGGGTATGTTTTCTTGGAGACTTAATGTTATTCTCCCCCTTTAACTAGAGCAGAATGGTTGGAGAAAAATTCCAGTTTCTCTACAATAAGGCCACAAAGTCTCAACACAGCCTGATGTGAAGCTGTAATTACGGTGGTTCATTTAAATGGGATAGATAAACGTGCTGAAGTCCTACTGACAGATGTGCACTCATCTCCCTAGGCATCTCCTGGAGCCTGCCTGTCCCTGCAGGACCCTGTGGTGTCAGCTCTCTGCCCAGGGAGCTGCAGGACATAATCCTGCCAGGAGGCTGTAGCTCTGCACAGTCTTGCTAAAAATTTCATTCACTGCCTACAAGAACTGAGGAATAGCAGATGCATGTCTAAGTGTGAATGGGATCCTTTTCAGCACTGGTGCAATTTCACACCCTGGGTTCAGTGCCTTTTCAGCAAGACGCTGTTTTTTTGAGAACAGAGACAGCCCTCCCATAGCCCTGATTTTGCAGGAAAACAGGAGAGGTTCAGGGAGGAGAGAAGCTAGGCAGACCTGATTTGGCTTCATACTGCAAAGCATGTGTAACCTGCTCAGGCAGAAAAGTTTAGGGGAAGAATCTGGTTAAGCAGTCCCCAAGCACTTGTCCACACAGCAGTGAACAGCACTGCATATTCAGTGTTGGGGTAAGGGGATGCATGAAGAACATCTTACTGGTGGTTTCCTCACTGCAAGGGGTGCTTGGACCCACAAGTGCTTTTGCCCAGGCAGTGAGGGTACCACCACCCTCTCAGAAAAGTACTTTTCTACCCTGCTGTGGGTGTGCTCAACCTCCGTCCCAGAAATGTTTCTATGCTTGGCAACAAGCACTTCTTCATGCTGAAGGAAGCCTGTGTACCACAGATGGTTCACATTAGCCACATGTGACACTTGCAGGGTGAGAGCAAAGGTTGCCCCTCAGGGCTGGCAGTTGGGTCACTATGTTTTGCATTTTACCACTGCAAGGTGAGATGATGATGATAATGGGACTTTTTTCACATTAGAATAATGAACTTACAGGAGAACTCAAAACATAACACAAGCTATCCACCTCATTATATTGCTCTCCTGGCACAGCAGTTAGCCAAAGAGCAAGGACCCAAGACCTAGATCTGTTATGTCCAGACTACAGCCTACCCCTCACAAACCTCTAAGCTGTCCCCATGAAGCATTCAAGTCTGCAGGAGTGGAAGGCACATGAGATACCCCTAAAATTAAACACCCTGACTCACCACCAGAAGCACTGGCTCTCAATCCAACCTGAGGTTCAAACAAAATCCTCCTTTTTAAAATTCAGATGAGAAGTTCTGATTTGGCCCATCTAAACTACAGCTGTGTCTGTCAGCAGTCACTCTACTCAGAAGTGAAATTATACCTGTGGGGAAGAGAGTGAGATTCAAATCAGTCCCATAGATCAGTAATTTAAGAAACAGTCAATATACATATTTTCCCCTTTATGAGCTCTTAAGTGTTGGCTGTCTCTGTGCTTCCTGATGCATGACATTCCCCACTTTATTGCACCTGCCAAACACTCCTACTCTTACAGCAACTACAGCCAGACAAGACTTGAAGTGCCAAGTTTCACCGTTTTTCATCTTAGTGATGCTATGGTGAAGTAAAGAAGCTCTGCTGGGTTTTTGTTTGTTTTAGGAGATTCTGATATTTCAAAGTGCCTTTGCTAGAGAACAATTTCATACTGTTTAAACTGTACAGGTACAATACATGATACCTGCCTAAATAAAGCAATAAACATGCAAAGCCAAGAGCTCCATTTTTAATATTTCTAAAGGGCTAGTATCAGTTTATTCTTGAATAGAAAGGGTAATACATCATCCTGAAGATGACATCCATTACAAAAACCTCTCACACCTCAAATCATAGAGGCCAAGTATTTACATTCATTTCTCAGAACTAAGCAAAGACTGAAGGCATAAAGATTCCTCTTTAGCAGTCCCACAAATGAGGACTTCAGTCCTTACATCTTCTCCCGTTAGTTACAAATGCCACGTGTAACTGAATGCAAATGAAACAGCACATCAACCATTTAGTTTTATTGAGGAGAACAGGTTTTGTTGGTACAAATCCACTTACTCCCTTCCAGTCAGTTAACTTCTGACTGTTGACTGTGAATGAAATTAGGTGCGAAATAATGAAACCATCACAGAGGATTTCTGGAACCTTGCAATAACAAGATTAAACTTTGGCAAATTATTAAAAAAAAACAACAAAACACCACACAGAAAACACGATTAAAAAAAAAAAAACTTACAAAAACAACCCCCCACATGCAACGACAAAAACTCTAATGAGAAAAGTGACAAGAAGAAAACTTTATTGACAGCCAGAATAAAACCAAAGTGAATGAAAGGACCAAGTGATGCAGTGTTCCCACAGACATCCAGAAACACTCAACGCAGGTTAAGTTCTGGCAGGTCGAGCCTCAGATTTATTTTCACATTTTTTAAAAATACATATTTTTATTTATTCATTGTGAATAGATCAAAAATACAGCATATAGCAGTATCATTCAAAAAGTCTGACAAAAAGTCTCCTCAAAAGAATGTCATGGAGTAAGTTGTGCATATTGACAGTTCTAGTTATTGTAGAGCTAAGTAACAGGGTATCACCTTAGGACAGAAGGTAGTCTGTATCACTTAAAAAAAAAAAAATCAGGATTTGCAGACAGAATTAATCAGAATTTTCCCCACTGAGCTGCATGCACACTTAGATACCAGATCTACAGAGAACTGTCAGCAACTTTAGCAACTACTGAATTTAGCAGATTAAACTACACCAATGCCAATACCTCCCTTACATACACATTTTGGATGGGCACACCCAATCTCCTCACCTCCCTGAACGGCTGGTGGTGGTGTTACACATGCTTCCTTCAAGGAAAATCTCAAAGACTTGGCATCAACACCTTATAAGGAAACCAAATCCTTTTGACCGAGTTTGTTATAGTGCCTACACTGTACAAAACGCTCTTCAGCTGTCCTCAGTGGTGAATGGCACATTCACCTTCCATTGAGAGCTGATATTTTAATATTATAAACTGAAAAAAGGCAAAAAGGCCATATCCAGAAGAGGCTTTAGGCACCTAAAGCAGAAGTTTGGATAGGCACTTAAAACATCCATCTGACTTGCAATCCTACAAACATGTTCTATCTCAGCATATTAGGTCCAAAACCTTGGCTATTTTAGTACTTACCTTAACATCTACCTAAACCAAACACAGATCTAGAAATCAGATACTCCTCCATTAATGGGAGAAGAGCTTCACCTTCACTCATCCCCTGCATTAATACAGCATGAAGATGCAGCCATGTGTTTCAAGGCCACAACTGCCTAGTGGTTATAGCAACCACCCATAAGTAGGGCACCCAAAGATAACTTTTCCTTCTCTCTTAGGAGGGACTCATATCTTCCCATCTGACTTCCTTAATCACCAGGAGCTCGCTTGTGGCAGCTGTTACTGACATCATGCTTCGATATTGTTTAAACAACAATTCAAGATCCACTTGCCAGAGTGAGCAAGTGGGGAGCACAACATCAGAGCCCAGTGACAGGCACTTGCACCAGGAAAGCAGAACTGATTGCTGTTCCTCAAACAACATTTTACAGACATTAATATACTTGGCTGTACACACAAGAAGTCTCAATGAAATCAACAGCATCATCTAGCAGCCTGCTTAATTTTAAGCATGCTCTTAAAAGCTTGGCTAAAGTGACGCTGGTGAATATTATAGGTCATTCAGCACTTCACAGGGGCTGCTCCTTAGTCATATTGATTTATATCCTCAGGAGACTGCAAGGCCAAGAAGACAAAAAGCTTCCATCTTCATCTCCTGCAACATGACCATTAACCACAACCACAGCACAGCTTCTGTGGCACGGCAGCTTTGGAATAAACACTGTCTTTAGAAGAAACTTATCTCTATGCAATGATAATTCAACAACCACTATGTTATTTGTCCTCCCATTACTGGTTAGGATTATGCAAACAGGACAGAAATTCAAGTGTTTGGGGGCAACGCCCTGTTTTCTCTTTTTAACCATCAATTTTCTCTAACTGGTGTTTGAAACCATTTGCAGATAAAACACTATTTTAAAAGCTATTTAAACTAGATCAGTTATTTGCCATAGTAGAAATACGTGAAGCAGCATCCTCTAACCTTTTCAAACATCCCTCTGGAAATGGTGAAAAGTATATTCCTGTTTGTAAGTGAGATGATCTAGTTTCACTGAGAATTGAGATGTCCTGTAAAAATAACTTCAAATTATCCATATATCACAGGTCTTGCTACTGCACATCATTATACAAATATCAGGTAAGATCAACAGAATTTCATATAATAAGGTTCTTATATGGTGCAAAACATGAAAACAAGAGAGGTAGCTGGATGCCTCAACTCATCAGGTACATCAGTGAGTTTCTCATGGTAAAATATGCAATGCTAGTAATGAATGAAACATATTATACCCTGAATATCCTCACTGCCAATCTGAAGCATCTTCCCTGATCTTCTTCAATCATAAGGATTCTATCTGGAATCTGTTTGAGAAGAGTAAGAGAAAGGCCCAACAGCACTACTAGAACACAATGGGATTACTTAACAAGAAGCTGCATGCTTAAACTGAAATGTTACATTCACATGCAAATTTGGCGAGATACACCAAAAATGGTGAAGAAATGCTGAGAATTTACAAAAATATTTTTCTGTACGTGGGGAGGCGAAGAAAATTGTAAACACAGATCATTTGCTGCATAATTCTGTGATTCTGTGTGATAAGAAAACCCAGAACATGTGAAACCTCAACAAACCTCAACTTCACTTTTCATCAAAAAGCTATGCCCCTCAGTTCTAACAAGTAAAAACCCTCACAAAAGGTCAAGTGTGTCTGTACTACAGCTTTAAAACACCAGCAGACGTATGATGTGGTACCCTGCACAGGGTAGATGCAATTTGGATTTCTCCCCTCAAAAAACATTAGAAAATGGAAATACAAAAAAACCTTTGGTTACACCACATAAAAATATAACTTTTTAGCTGCAAATGCAGCATGTCTATAAAAAATTATATATACAAGAACTGCTTATTGCAGTGTCATTCTTCCATCATCGCCCAAGCCTCTTCTGCTTTTTCATAGTACTGATTTGCCAGTCTGCCTTTCATGGCTTCCATTGCTGCTTCTGCTGCTTCTGTGTAGAGCTCACCTAGAGAAGAAAATACCATCAGTTTTGGTGGCAGGGAAACAAAAACCACATCTCTTTATCCTGAAGCAATTAAAGGACAAAAAAGAGAAACTGAGGTCAAACTACAGGGTATATTCTAATAGTGTCAACAGAGAGATACATCAGATAGGAATTTGGCTTTTCCTCTTTGAGTTGAAAGTCACAGAACTGGCTGCTGATAGCTCTTCGATATATTTGGAAGGACTGGAAACATGCCCAGCCAGTAGGATCCTCCAAAAGGACTCTTAGATGCCTGATACATAGATTACATAACTAAGACAGTGTTGCATAGGGCCCAGGAGTCATGAGTGTAACTCAAAAATCAGGCAGAAACCTGCAGTTCAGTGGCCTCACAGGGAGTGAAGGTTCCTAGTGAGTCAGTGTGTCACAGGATTGGATCTGGTAGCACCAACTATGCCCATCATTGCCAAGATCTCATTTGGTAGTTTACAGCCTTCTTTCACCCTTCTTTCATCATTACAGCTTCATCCACAAATCTGAGGGTGCTAACCCTCTGTATATTTTGTAACAGCTGAAGCACAGAATGTATTATGGGGTACATGGGGGAAAGGGAAGGAAAAGCAAGATTACTGACTACAGAAACAAAATGAGGCCTCACCTGATCTCTGTGGATCCTTATTCAGCTGGAACCCTCCCGTCATTAACATCTCTGCTTCCCTGGCCAGGAGCAGATACCGGGGCTCATCCTGAGTGCCATCATATTCACCTCCCTCATCACAGTCAGTCATGTTCAGTGCAGCATTGTACCAGTGCAGTGCCTCCTTCCAGTCCTGTACTCTGAAGTCAAAAGTAATTTTTGAGGATGGTCACCTTAGGAAACAAGTGTACTTAGCATTGAAGAGTCAGAATTCAACTTTGCACTAGCTTCTCAGAGCCTTGATGCTCTCCAAGAAAGCAAATGTTCTCATGGAGGCTCACTCACTGTGCACAGCAGCACCAGGTCACTGTATCAAAATGAGGTGGGGCTCACTTTATGCAGTAGTTACAGAGGAGAAAGTATGAGACTAACATGTCTTGCTTAACTCCAGAGCCTGAGCTTCCTTACTAGTTGCATGGTTTCAGTCTGGCATTTATATTTGTGAAGATAACAGATTTAGAAGCAATCTGAAGTTGCAAAGAGTCTTGTTTCATAAATACTTTAAAATGAACAATTTTCACATTGAGTATGTTCAGTGCGTTTTAATGAGAAGTTTAACATTATTTTAAATTTCACAATTGCTAAGAGTTTCACTGTTGTGCAAACCACAAAACTCATTTAAGTAACAATTACATGCTACAATACAAAAGCAGAAAAATCACTACCATCACCCATTATATTTGGTACTTAGGCAACGGACTATTTATCCCTTCATCTATACTGCATAGTCTTTTGGCAAATCACAATTTAGTTTCAGTCACAGTACTGCTCCTATCCCTCCCTGCCTCCTCCCACTGAAATACCAAGTTACTCAGTCATGCACAGTACCTGTCTGAACCAAGATTTACACCTGTATCATATGCTCTTGCTACCAGAATCATGGAAGATCGGTCTCCAGCTTCTGCTGCTCTCAGTAAGTAGTCAAATCCTTTATTTCTGTTCTCCTTTGTGTCCTAGTAGAACAACGAAAACCTTTACAATGTATTTTTTCTAAGTAAAACCATCCCTTATTCTAAAACAAAATGCAGTTTCTTCAAGTCAGTAATGGCTCCAAGTGTTTAGTATTCTGTGGAGCAGGCCCAGTCACAAGAAATTAAGAAGCTGAAAGTAAAGATCACTTAAAAAGCTTCCCAAAGGTATGCAACAATTTGCTGATAAACCAGGAATAAGCATTTTTTGCTGCTTTGTCCAAGTTCTTAATTACGAAGTTACCTGTTTTCTCTGAAGACAGAGGAACAGAACACCTCACTATGGTTATTGTTTTGTCTCCATTTCCTGCTATTCTTATGTTATTTTTCAAAGCATCACAATTTTGACACTTGCTTTGCTCTGTTTACCTCCAGAGTGACCTCAGAAAGAATGTGATGCGGCAGCTGAGAGTACATGAGTCCTAACCCAACGATGGCTTCCAGCTCCCCACAGTCTGCAGCATGCTCCAGGTGAAACAGGGCTGACTCCTGATCCCACTCCTTGTCTTTCTCACAGAAACGCCCAGCTTCATGATAGCGAACCAAGGCCAAATGAACCTAGAACAGAATTGTACAGGAAAGAGACACAAGTGTTAAGTATAGATACGCTTCTTCAAAAGCCCTGTGCCCACACTTAGGCACAAAAATACCTCTTTGAGGTGACTAGTTAAAAGTTAATTGTGTACCTCTGACTGAGCAGAAGACTCATTTGATAACACACAGACTTGGTACTTGATCTGTGCCTGAACATATTAAACAGGCAAAAATCGATAGCTCCACACAGTGAGGCTGCCTTTGTAAAGCTGACTACTAGAGATGAAAGACCTAACTCAGCCAGACAGTAGCTGCCACAAAGTCTTCCCACATCAGTGTGCCCTAAGCAGTATCCCCCAGCAGCCTGCCACACCAGAGCACCAGCTCTTAGGGACATGTCCTGGCATATCTGGGGCCTTGCAGACCTTTAGGACAGAAAATCATAGTAAAAGACATCCAGCCCTCAACTGCCTAACGCTCCAACCAGCAGGGCAAAACATAGTAACCATGGGGCACAGACATCAACATACAGCAAGAGCTCTCACAGGAAAGGAGCTAACCTGAAGCACAGTAAATAAAATTTATCCAGGGCAAAATCCTCATTCCACTGAAGTCTTTTTTTCCAATCATGGGATTATTTTTACTCTCCTCTCCCCAAGGGAAAGGCAAGTTTCTTCTCCAAGTGAAGGGTCTGAGAACATCTGAGGCTCTCAAGATGTTCAGGAAGATCTACACTGTATGTTTTGAATGTGGACTTAATGCCATACAAAAATCCCAAACTTCATAACTGCATTATCTGGGATAGTGTGGATTAAAAGGAGTTGGTCCATGCTACCATTTTTCAGGAGTCCACCCTTTCCTATCTGCAAGGTATGTCAGTCAAGCATACCACATCTACCCCACTTCTCTGCGTGACACCTCTGGAAAGGCAGATGAGCCAACCGCAAAGTCCTTCCTTAAAGAGTCCAGATGTCCAAAAGCATGGAATTCATAAATTCATGATCTTAGAAGTCCCTTATAAATTACGATTATGCAACAGAAAGCTATAAATATGTTATTTATTTTCACCTACACAAAGAACTCATGCAGAGCAGCACCTCTAATAAATACAAGATATTTCTTTCCTGTTGGAAAGAATAGGATTACTAGACCCATCCTACCTTCCCAAGGACTGACTTCCCAATTTTCTTTTCAAGTTCTAAAGCATTGAGCCTCTGAATTTCTTGGGCAACACAAGATGGCCTGTGAATGTGGACTCTGGAAGAGTTGTAGAGATTCCATTTCTCCACACTGATCTGAAACAGAGAAAATACTATGATTTGTATCCAAAATTAAAATTTCCTTACTATTCATATGGATTGCCGTCCAGAAATCAAAGCTTCTATTATTACTTATTAGTAAATACTGCAATTTAAGACACAGCTTTCAGAAGTCATGTTAGTAGCTAAAAAGTAGCTATTATTCTTCATTAAAGAAACAGATTATTTCTAGTCTCAACAGAAAATGTCTTCCACAAATGACAGCAGTAAAGCATTATCTTTAAGTTCTGAATCAAAAAAAAAGTACCTGAAGAGTCACACTGCAAGCACTGATGTTATCCATGCACAAAAGAAAAATTAAACTCTTATTTTTATAGTCAGAATTTGAGTTCAAAACATGTTAAAAGCTGCTTGCATTCCACAACTCTGGAAAAACGAAGAGAAGATGATAGGCAGATACATGCATTGGTGCTTCTCAGGATATTCAGCACAAATGGAAAAAAACAAAAACAACTTTTCAACATAAAGGGTGGACTGGGAATAGTAGCTGAAAAAAATCCTTTCAAAATTAAACCTGCTGGATGTATACAGGGGAAACAAAAGAGGGAAAGTTACTGGCACAGAACTTCAGCCTGTTAAAACTGTTTCAATTTCTGAATCCACTATGTATAATGACTACAAGGAAAGTCTGAAAAGAGTATCTAAGGAAATTATTTATTATTGTCAGAGCTCTGTTTTTCTTTCCTCGAAGAAGAGAGTTATTTGTTCAGCTAACAGACCTTTTACAAAAACATCCAAGGAGGTCTGGTCTTCCCTAGCTCAGTTAGATACACAGATTCCTACTGTCACATATTTCAAACGCTACATGTTTAAAAAAATAAAACCAAAATTCCAAAAATAAAGTGCAGAAAGGAGATATAATCCAGCTAGGCAGAAAAAATTAAATTCATAGAACTATAATCATATTTTTAAAGTGAAAGATATATAAATCATTGCTAATTTATGTCAGGGATCAGTTTCAGAGGTGATAATTTGTAACTACTTTCTTAACTAGAAAATAAAGACAAAACAAAAAAGAAACAGCATGGAAAGGTAAGTTAGTATTAATAAATATATTCTGCAGCTGAAAAGGATGCAGAAATGATTCAGTGGTGTGAAGTTAGATGAGTGGAATAATGGACAAGCAGAGTTGCAAATTTATTGTCTATGAACATTTCTGCTTTATTTACCCTTGCAGAGCTTCCCAAACTGTCTTCATCAGATTCATGTCTTCGGTTGTTGTTTGAATGGCCCTACATTAGCGTAAAGATTTGCATCATTTAATTTGCAGTAACTGATTTGTGGCAGTTATCCCTCTAGACTATCCCTATCCATCAAAATTAATAGTGACAATGACTGAAATCAGTTTCCACTTATCCAGGCTTCAATCCTGTAAACTGGATATCCCATGTCAAATACTCTGCCACTTCAAAGGTGATAGAAGTAATGGTATCTTTGGAAGTAGCATTCTCCTTCCTTTCTTCTAAATAAGTTGTCTAGTTAAGATCTTCAGGTCAAAAAGCATTTACTTTAAAGTTCGTATTTTAATCAACTAATCCAAAGGAATTCTTAAACTGAGTATTACTAACAGTCAAAACACCAAGTTCTGTGATAGCTCTAGCCATACAAAGCCACAGAAAGTAGAGAGGGTAAGAGTCTGGAAGTAGATTGTACTTATGGATTATGTGTGACAAGAAACTGGCTACGTTTCTCAAGTGCAATACAGAGCACTTAAAAAGACCCCACAACTATGCAATCAAATGCAGTGTCTGAAAACAAGCTCTGCATCACAAAGTCTTTTTTTTCATCACAGTGTCATTAACATTCCCAAGGTGAAGAAGCAATTTTGCAACATGTGGGAATTCCTTTCTAAATGTTTCCTCTGTTTACAAAGCCTAGATTAAGGATGATAAAAAATTAAGACTATTCTATGGAAACAATTTGAGTATAAACAGGCCCAACTCCTCTCTTCAACTCAGAGTGAGACTCTTACCTTCTCTCTATGATCCCCATCTTCTAGCTCACTTCTCTTTTCACTGGGATATCCACTGTCTCCACCATTTTCAAAATCCTACAGAAGAAAACAACACAGCATTAGCACTACCCTTTGCAAGGATCTCAGATTGACATTTCCCACAGAGAAAACCTTCTGCTGCATCAGTGAGGTATGTGGGATGGATATACTGAATGAAAATGATTTTATGTTGTGCCACCTCTGAGAGACAGAACAGGACAAAATGACCAAGAAGGTGCTGTCCATGTGGATGGTCTCTCTTAGATACATTAAGAAAAAAGCAAGTAATATCAAGGACTCACACATGTTATCAAACCAGGAGTCCACTTAATACAGTTTTTAGTCTGTATAGATGGAAAATTCTCATTGCAAACCTATTGCGATCTCCCCAGGCGAGGTCCTCTAACATCTCACAGAACTGGTATTTGCAGGAACCCAATCAATGGGGGTTCCATTTAGCTTTCATACCACCACAGCTGGCATGAGAGCCAAAGACACAGGCAGAGGAAAAGACACAGACTTAAATTCATGTGTTAAAATACACTAGATGCAAATAAGTTTCTGGAGGACAAAAAGAAAAAAAGGCCAAAAAATCCACTGTTTTAAAATAGGATATTTTTCCTTTATCAGAAACAGGAAATGCCTGCAGGTAATGTGACTTGCAACAATGAAAGCAGACAGAGCACCTTTATGTGCTTTTGCTGAACAAAGCCTTCAGGAAGTCCTTTAAAGACATTCATTAAGGAATTAATATCTCATTTTCTGCTGGGAAGACACTCACCCTTTGGTTATCAAGCTGATCATAGTCTTTGTGAACCAAATTATCTACTTCATTGAACACAGGCCAATCTAGGAAGAAAAAGATTTGCTTCTTATTGTAAGCATAACACGCTTCAGCAGAAAGCTCTAACCAGCATCACTTCACCTCTACTTTTCATAGACACACCTCTGCGTTGATTATCTACATGAAAGTACTTTTAGTTTTATTTCTGCTCAAAGAGGAATGCTGGAGACAAGTATCCTGGACTAAATACAACATGCTGTTGTGTTTAAAACTAACAAAATAAGTCACTGTCAAATGTTCAGGAACCCCCAAGGAAGTTATGTATGAGGCTCACTTACTAAGCATGTCCATCTTCTGGCTGTGAGGGGTTGCTGAGGAAGGAGAGCAGGGTAAAGAGTCAAATGCGACATCACTCATGCTTTCATCTCCAGAGTTTTCAGACAAACGGAAGAGCAGAGGAGGTCGACTACCAGACACCGTTCTCACCCGGCTGCTGCCACATTTTTCCTCTGTGCCACGGAGAATTGTTTGAGCAGATTCCTTGACAAATTAACAAGAAAGTCCCATGAATAATGGTTTTCTCTATTCTAAGCATGATTCATAAGCCATCGTGAACATTTACAGTCCTCTACAAAAGGAGAAGTATAAACACGCATGTGTATATGTAACGGTTTGCTGTGAACATCCTATAGTCCAACAAACTATCAAGTCCTGGCATTGTTGTAGTCAGAGAGAATTCTCTTTAGAACTGAATTTCATTCAAAGTATTTCATCAAGGCACATTCCCACTAGTATCAGTTAAAGACAAGCAGTTTTATTCTTCTCCCCAAATTAGGTTTGTGAGATACAAAACTTACTAATGATTTCAGCATTTAAAGCTATACTTGGTCCTAAATATACATGTTACGAAGTTCCTTATTAATTAAAGCTACAGCATTAATTCAGAGATAAGTAGGGGTAAGTCAGCTTTCAATTGTTGTATTTTAAACTGTAACATTAATGATAAAGGTTTGCCATAAAATAGCATATTTCAGTTTTATTTACAGGGCTTTTAACGTTAGAATAAATCAGCTATACCACTTAATGAAGCTTATTTAATCAAGCACTTACAAGCAATTTTTTATTATAATCCAAGGCTTCTCTCTCTTTGGTTGAAAGATCAAATGGTGCAAGCCCCATGCTTTTGCAAATCTTGTTGCAGAAATGAGAATGAAAGAACAACGCCATACCTCGAACACCTATGGCATTAAAAAAAAAAAAGTGAAGAAAGGGTTTAGTAGAAGTTTCTGAGATGGTTTACTTGTTAAAAGTGAGAAGTCCTGAAGCATTTTCTAAAAAGTCAAGAGAAAGAGAAGGAGACAGTGCTTTGTAACACACATAGCTCAACTTCCTTCCACTTTAACACCTGTAAGTACTTGTTACTTATACACAGCATACAACAAGTTACTGTGGCTGTGTCATTGAGAAACACACCTAAACTTGATCTTGCTTAAAAAACATGCCGTGTCTTATGAACAACTTCATGTATGAACACTTGGGGCTTAAGAACTATGCAAGGCTCATCCCCCATATTCAGCTGTATCCATACCTGCAACGCAGCAAAGAAACTGATGGCCATGATTATTGCTATCACATTGTAGGGAGCTACCTAATTTCATTACTTGTTTGGTTTAAGAGCAGGCCAGAAGATCAGCTCTCATTTTACATCTGCCTTTGTGTGACAGCTGTCCTGTTCAGCCCCTTCAGTATGACTTCCCCAGCTGTTTGCAAGCCCCTCAGAAACATGCCTGCTCACTAAGAGCTCTAGTGGCAGCTACTCGCAGGCAACTGGAAAGAGAAAACAGGCATCCATTACCACATGAAAGAGAATCACTGATTTTACCTAGGTTGCCATCTCCAAAATCTGTACCATTCTCCGTATGGATCTGAGGGTCCGTGTAGAGGTCTCCAACTCCTTGGATATCAACAATAATGAGTTGGTGTCCTGAGCGCTCAAAGGTAAAGTGACTAAAGGCCTGGGAAGAACCATAGAAAATGTCTGAGAAAACTCTGCCTTGATCTACTCAAACCAGCAATGTATTCACCTCTTGTAGAAGTCTGATAAGCCTAAGTGTCAAATATAACTGATATAAACATGATGATGTAAGTAGTGAGAGACTAAAAGCATGTAGCAGATCGACTCTCAAATCTGTCCCCATCCAGAGAAGAGAAGAGCATTCAAAGAAAAGCAAGGGTGAAAAGCAGCAATGGGAACATACAGGGGAGAGGAGATTGCTTTTTCCTTCCTCCTGTATTAGAGATTCTCATCTCCATCACAGTCTTCACCTTAAGTGGGGAACTGCCTGGCAAGCAATGTAAATGGCAAGGGAACAAGGGGCTCTGAAGCTAAGTGCAGAACAGGATCATAGGATGTTAGGCATTGGAAGGGACCTTGGAAGATCATCAAGTCCAACCATCCTGCCAGAGCAGGAGGATAATCTACCACAGGCCGCACAGGAACACATCCAGATGGGTCTTGAAAGTCTCCAGAGAAGGAGACTCCACAACCTCCCTGGGCAGCTTGTTCCAGTGCTCTGTGACCCTCACAGTGAAGAAGTTCCTCCTCGTATTGAGGTAGAACCTCCTGTGCTGTAGTTTATATCCATAATAACTCCTGCATAAACACCCTGGCTGTGTCTGTGGATATCCAAGCTCTGCATTACTGGGACATTGCTTCCTTCTGCCAAGAGGCAAAGTTCTGCCATACTTGAGAAAAATAAAAAAACGTAAAAAAGTGAGTATCCCCAAAAACTCTCCTTCCCCCACCATGCCCTCTGGGAGGCCCCTCAAATGGCTGATCTGGCTCTACAGTCATGTATCTGGTAACAAAATGCACACTTCTACTCTAAAGGCAGCACCTAAAAAACCAAGTATAAACCCCATTTCTTTTTGGCATAAAGCTGAGACGTATGAGTCTTCTGGGAAGGCCTCCAAAGCACTGCCAGGCCTAGAGGAGGTGACTTGTGGTGATAGACAAACATTTTAACTGCAGCATACCTCACAGAACATTTTGTTTCCAAGATATGAAAGCACAGCACAAAAGACAGTGCAGAATATAAACCCTCTGGTTACACTAAGCATCATGACAAGTGCCATAAAAACAGGAGGGAAAAAAATAATAACAAAGAAAACAAAACCCTCAAGTCGCAGTAAAACACTCTTTTGCTATGCTGATCATTTGACATTTTTCACCAGTAAAGTTCTTTTACCAGATCCAAGAATCACTTGAAACCTCTATTTGTCTTTCTATACACAACCTCAGATTCACCTACTGAAAGGTTGTAGCTGAAAAAAAAAATAGCTTTTTATATGCAAATAGACCACATTTAATAACATGAGTTTGGTATCTGTCACCTCCTCTCCTCACTACAAGGCACCAAAAGACTACTTAGTACACAGTACATGAGAAGTCTCCCCTCCTGCCTTAATTTGAAGCAAGTTTGAAATATGTTAATGCCTGCAATTCCAACCAGAGTCAAAGGGCATTAACCATGCTCAACTCAACTAAAATCAACGGATACTGAAATGCAATAAAGAAGCTCTCAGCACATGAACAAGCAGGTCACAAATAAGAGGCAGGGACACTACAAAAACAGAAATTAATTTGGTATTGTACTGGGAAGCCTGCAGTTTCCCTTCCTGGCAGCAACACAAGACCTCTGTATAGAGCCAAGAAATTCTCTGCAGCAGACCCCATGGAAAGCATTAAATAAAAGCTCACTTGTGGAGTAAGACGAATGTTGTCGTCTCGCACAAATCCAGAATTTGAGTTGTATTTGATGTATTTGCCCTCAATGTAATGTTCCAGATGAAAGAGAGGCTTTCCAGGTCTGTCCTTCATTTCAATAATACAGGTCTGCACTATATCCACCTGGGGAGGGAAAGAAGATAAACAGTGACTCATAGAGTATGGTCTTCATATCAAAGTGTGTGTGAATCCTCCAGCTGTGAAAACTTGCCCAACGAAAGAAGCTGAACAATTGCAAAAATCTCTGTTTAACAAGGGGGTGGGGGGAGAGTCATGTGCTGCTTAGGTTACTTAAGGAATTCCATAAATTAAAAGCAGTCACTTCAAAACCACTCCCTTCTTCTACAAATCCCTCTGAAAAAAGTGTTTGCTTTCCACTTAATTTGTGTGGGTACCTTAAGAGCACACAGCAAAGAGTCTATACTCAGAGAGCAAAACATACAGCAACTACTGCACTGCCTTTTCAGAGAACTGAAGCTGTCTGCCATTCAGATATTTCTGCATCCTGCCTCACCTCCTCCGTCTCAGAAGAGAGAAGCCATCACAGCTCTCCCTTGCTTATATCTTTTCCCCACAAATAGCATTTAAAATTTCTAGATTCCTATCTGTGTACTTCACTCTATACCTCACCTTGCTGCTATGAGGCAGGTAGTTATTAACCAACCCTCACAGGGGAGGCAAGGCACACAGTCCACATACATAAAAGCTCATTTTGGCTATTAAATCGTTAAGACCCCCAAACTGCATCATACTTTTTAACTATAGCATTTTGTCACATGTCACACGCAGTCTGTAGTACAGCCAAGAGCAGGAATTAAGATACCACAGATACCACAGCACATGTACAGTAGTATCCTTCCTACAAGCTGCGCCTTCCACCCATTTCAAGTCATGTATGTAGGATACATACCACAGACGTAACAAAGACGAGCTACTGGCTATGTGAGTAACAGTTGCAGTCCTTCATCCCTGCACTTCAGTTTCCTATCTTTTAACAAGCTGATTGCTGATGGAAGTGCTTTTTTCCAGGACACGATGGCCAGTGTTGGCCAGCAGCTATCCAACTTAACAGCATGGAAAAGCACAAAGCTATGTTGGCTGTACAGAATGTTTAGAATGACCCCAGGTCCAGAAATACAATCAGCAAAGTAGGAGAACCACCTCTTCCTGAATCTGATGTGTTTATGCAGATCTCTAGTACAGATGATGAGAATGTCTTTGGTACCCTGAGTCTAGTCTGATGCTCCCTCCACTCAGAAGTTTCATACATCTTAACACTCTGCACTTAATGCAACATGCCAGTATTGCCACTGAGACACCCAAAGGAAACAAACCCACAGCATCTTCATTTTTAAGAAAATTCTTGCCTGCTCCTCAGAAGTCTGTGTTTGAATAGCTTTTTAAGTTATTTAGTTACCTAGCTCTTAAAACCCAGTGCTAGTTACGTGGTTACATAGGTTTACAAGATCTAAGCATCTACCTTCCTGAAGCACTGAACAGTTAAGTGCTTGCTGAGATGGCTGCTGGCAATAAATTCTGTGACATCTCTGATTATCTCAAAGGCAGCTGGGCAAATATCAAACAGAGCAATACCAACATCATTGTATTTTGGCTGCAGTGAACAGCTGAGAACAGTCAGACATTCACAAGCACAGAGCACCTAATTTGGGAAAGAGAAAGTATTTTGTGCACTTACTTAATTAAAAAACAGCTATAATTTAATGGAAAACACAGTAGGGAAGAAGAATCTATCCAAGCAATTAAATTTAAACGGAATGTGAGCTAGTGATTGCCTCTAAATTAACTTGAACACTAATCTAATAGGAGAACAAGACTGCCTTTTTTCTTAGCAAGATCTCTGATGTACCTGCTTGGGTGGCTTGTGTCGGTTGTACTCCTCTCCCCAGAGTTTTGCTTCCATCTGAAGTCGGACATCCTCAAAATAGACATCCCTGCCCACAGTCTCTATGTATTGCTTGGCAACATAGTTATAGGCACCCTTCCAGTTCTGTGTATGCAAGAAGTTGGACAGCTTTTTCCTGAAAGACAAATCATTCATTGGTGGAACGAAAATCAGGAATTTAATTCAATCTTTCCCATTTCTTTGCCTGCATGGACAGACTCTGAGATCAGCATTACCCTCAGTCATTTTTATGAGATATTCTGTCTGAAGAGTGAAGCACAGGCAGGGGACAAAGGGAAAAGCAACATCCCTTATGAACAAATGGCTGGGACACACTGAAGTGCCTGTTTGGTTTGACTGCAGCTACTTCTGCTCTGAACTTCTTCCTTTTCTCTTTTCCTTTTCTTCCTGCTCCCTTCAGGCCCAGAGTATGGTGCCACCTCAACACCCTGTTCTAATGTCAACAGTGATTTTCTGCAGAAATTAACAGGGAGTAGCCTTTCAAACACAAATTGAGAAGAGAAAACCCTCTCCTATAGGAGCAGACTGCTGTCTTCTCAACACACAGGAGTGACTACTCAATACCTGCTATGTTCCCAGAGGGAAAACTGCACCTGACAGTTCTTTTAATTTCAGTTGATGTACAAATCTTAAATCCACAGATCCCTCAAGATGGAGGGGAGGAGGGACTCTGACAATAGAGAATGCGCTGGCTGCCAACAAAGGGATTAGGCAGGGATGCAGTGGTTGCAAAGCATTCCACCATTCAAGTCAAATGGGCAAATCTCACAGTTATCAAGAATTCCAAAGCAGACACAGGCTCCTTTCCTAGAGCAGCCTCATGCACTTACATGGAATACGGGTGAAAGCACTTATCCTTCTCCTTGAGAATTTCATTCAACTAAGATAGCAAAAAGGTGTAAGACCCCTCTTGCTGTGGCAGCAGTAGACCCCAGCAATGCCAAGTCAGTCTGAAGGAATATGAGAGGAGTATCCAGAGTAAGACATGGTTGGCCACCGGGCGGTTCCCGTACTCTGCTCAGTAATGAGCGATGGCTCTGAGCCTTCCTTGGTACTGTGCCAAACTGAACCTTTTGAGAAGCTAGTAGCAGCATTCAAATTCTCAACCCTCCCCATGCTTCCTTTCCTTTCTCCTTCCTACAAACTTGTTGCAGAGGTCTTGGTACAGGGGATGCTCTAAAGGCAAAGCAACTTCATGTTGTCTGCTGTCCTGCAGGGATGGGCAGACAGTCACTATAACAGAGGCTTTGCAAAGAAGGAACAAGCAAGTGGGATAAGAATTTCTGCTAAGATTTGAAACTTTTCCAGTTCTCTGAAGAAACACATTTTTCTATGTAACACAAGCCAGCTCATGTACTCTTCTAAGGCCAATACTCTCTGAATTTCATTGAGTCAGCTGCAGCTAATATTGTCACTGTCATGATTAAAGACTTGCAGAGTTGCAAAAATCTAGAAGAGAGCAATCCAGAGCACCACTGAGAGTTATGGAAAATCCAGCAGCAGGAAGTTGACACACAAGTAATATTTTATTTTTTTGCACAAGGGGTTAAGGCAAAGCTACAAAAGTAAGTTTCTGTTTATGGTACATAAGATATTGTGGATGGTACAAGATATTGTGTAAAGAGGAACGTGGTGAACAACAAGAGCTAAAAGCAATGTCAGCAGGCTAAGATTTGTTGCTTGCTAGGCTCCATTCACTCTCTATCTGGCTTTGCAACAACAGATCCACCAGCATGGACTGATACTGAAAAAATGCCAGCTGGGAGGACTGAGGGATTACTCTTCCTCCCTTTTGCTCAAATGCAAAACATCATGTTTCTATCATTCACAACTTTCTTTCCAGAAGTGAAACCAGTCATGAAATGCAATTTCTCTGGATTGTGCAACTGGAAAGATGGGGAAACAACCTTAAAAACATACACATATACATTTTTCAGGAAACATAATTTCCAAAACTGAAAAGGGTAGAGCACTTTTCTAGCATGAACTGATTTATAGCTAGATGCTGATTCCCACACCCATATTTACTAACAGTCTCCAAGGAGAGGAAAATTCCTCCTCTGTCTTCTCCCACACTTTACCCTTCTGGAAAGAGTAACTGCTATGAGTTCAAGCTCTGCCTTACTCAGAACAGGATTTCTCTGGTACAAGTGATCCAAAGTAATCCCTGGGGTGAACACCTTCTTCACCAAGGAAGCTTTCTGGGTTGAGATAGCACCATCCAACTGTTCTTTCCCCTTTTCTCTTCCTAACCATAGACCTCAAGTTGGCCTCCAGGCTGCACATACCTACAGCCTTGTATCAAATTCAAAGATATTTTAGCACACTAGGAACACAGAAACAAAGTAGCTGCTTCTGTACATTCGTATTTTGTCTCCTTGAGATAGTGGAAATAGCATACATTTATAATTGCTAATTGCAGGTTCCTAGAACTGGGCATGATTGAATGTTATGCATCCCACTGCAGTTCCAGCAGACAGTGGTTTGACTTTCCAAAGCAAGCTCTCTGGATACCTGCGTTATGCTTGCCTGTGCTTCCCTTAAGAGAATGTTCTGCTTTCTGAATCCAGCCCTGTCCTGCAGCTGGAGTCACACAAACAAGAATAAACTCCTCAGCTAAGCCTTAGAAAAAGGCACAGCAGGGAGCTAATGGGGAGCTTCGCTTTATATGATTTCTATCACACTTAAGTGAAAAGCCAGTCATCACAGAAAACACATTGCATGGAAGTCAATAAAGTCAGCAGATACTTACGTTCTGAAACACTCTCGCATTGCTCCACGGCCAAAAGGCTAGGGAAAAGAAAAAAAAAAAAAGACAAATCAAAAGCCCAGCACTGCCATTTCCACAAATTTAATTTCTAACCATTAAGAGACACAACCAGTCTTCCCCTTTTACGTCCTGCAGAAACAAACAAGTCCTATACAGTATCTGTCTGCCTAGCACTCAAAGAAAGGTGAAAACCCACTGGCAGTATGAAGTAGGAATCTGAAGAAAAGACGTTGGGGAATAAGTCCTTCCCTCAATATCCCATGGGGCAGACATAATTTAAATAGCTTGTTTTAAAGATACCTCTCTAGTTCCAAGTCAGATCTGTTCTGACTGCCTAGAGACCTCACACTCTGTGTTTAGGCTTCCATTCACAATGTGCCAAAGAGAGCATCACTTCCCTTGACACCACATACTACATCAGCAGCACAGAGCAAGGAGAGTCCACCACACTACCAAGCCCATGATTTAACTGGGAAGCAACAGTAGCTTCTACCCTCATATACTGAAAACTCAGTCTGTTTTCATCCTAACAGCAGAAATTATTTGGAAGCACAAAACACAGAAGGACTACTGCCAGACAAGGACATGCATGGAAAAGGAACAAATATCTCATGTTGCTGATGGGAAAAGGCTGACTCCATGTTCTACTCTACTTCGGGGAGAAAAGGCTGTAAGGACATCAGACATAAGGGATGAACAGAGTGAAAAGAGAGGAAGGAGAAAATAATGACATCGAACTGTTAAAATCATGTAAGTAAAACATCTTGCTGCCACTATTCAGTAACAGGGAGGGATACATTTGGCTGCTAATAAACATGACGGACAGCGTGATCTTACTTGTGATGCCATCTTGATGAGGACTTCATCCTCAACCCAGTCCCCAGTAACTGCGTTGTACCTGCAAAATCAGATGTGCCTCTTAGAAAAATGCAGAGGGAACTCAATTCCTCCCATCCCTGCCTATCCTTGTCTCCAGCAGACTGCTAAAAGGTGCTACCCCCAATCCAACACAGAAACTTCGTCTCCCTACCACACTCCACTCCTCTTTACCTCAAGTATGAAAAAACATGTATAGCTCTCTGAAGAGAATCATACTGAGTGTGAACAGATTCCACTAAAGAAGCTACACTTCTGCAGCACTTTTAGGCTTTGTCTGTTTTGATGTTTAATCTCCTCTGTGATGCCTAGCAGTAAGCAGGAAGAGCCTTACCATGCCCTACACACTGGACAGGTGCTCTCCCCCAACCCTCAGCTTGCATAAAACTGGTTCTGACTGAGGATCTGTCACAGAGCTGTGGAGGATGCAAGCACAACACAGCACCAGCTGTGGTTATGAAAAGCAGTGGGGCCGTAAACTGCCCAACACTGCAGCAAGCCTCTGCACAACCCTATGATAATAACAAAGAGCATGACTGTCATTTCTCCCCACCCCCTTAACTCCCAACACAGTAAAAGCCAAATTGAGAATCACAGTAGTTGAGTCACCAACACATGACTGTTTCCAGCCTGCTTTCCCCAATCTGCACAGAGTACTTCATGCATGCACATGCCCCATATACCCCCTTGTATATTTTTTAGCACCCCAGTTTGCAGCAGACAAAGGAGTTGGAAATGGGAATATCATATGCATTTCTTTCCAATAGGGTATTCTAGTAGCCCTAAACCAGTTACTGCCTATTTGTATTTTTAAACATGCAAGCTATTTCAGGACTGTGTGGCTGACCAGGGACAGATGCAGTCTATGGGGAACAAGAGCACTGCATGACAGCACTACACTATTGGAAGTGAGGCCTCCCCAAGCACTGATGATACGTGGCGATTAACTGGCCTCTAACTCCTTCCACCCTGAAACCTCTGTCAGTAGGGTAAATGTTTTGGCAAAGCCTGTTCTAAAGCACTGAGGATAGTTCAGGGGACAAACTCAGTTTCAGCACGTACACCATGCTGAGTTACTCTGGGCTTTATAAGGACCTAAATTCCAGCTGCATGCAGCAATACTGCATGGACAGGCAACAGTGAAACTGCTATGTTGGGAAAGGCACAGTGTTACTTTTTTTCTAAACTAAACTAAGTGTACTGCCTCTTTATTTGGATTAATTTCCTCATTAGATTAACTTTACAGCGTTAATAAATCAAGCAGAAAATACTTTTCAGCCATGTTTCCTGTCTACATGGTGAAACTATTAAGATGGGAGAGAGAAAGAATGTGACACTGGCTTGCTGAAATGTTTATTTTTTTATAATGTGCAGAATTTAGGTGTTCCTGAGTTAAGACACACTCATTTTGGGCATTACTGAAACTTCTTCACCTACATAATTACACATATTCTGCATGACAAACACAGCCCTTTCATAGACCAGCACATTCTGTTTAACACCAGCATTAAAAGCAGAAACACCCACAGACCTGTAACGAGTGGCGTGTTCCGTCTCAATGTCCTCAAGATGAAACTCTGCCCATGGATCAGGCATGTGCTTAGCTTTCTCAATAGCATGTTTCCAGGTTTCCTGAAGAAGTTACAAACTGGCAGGTTATTTACAATCAGCAGCAACTCCTAACAATAGCATTTTCTAGAGCACATCAGGATTCCTATTCTACAAAGATGTGCAACTTACAACCATCCCCAACAAAGCACTATTCAGACCAGGGACCAAAGGGTAGAAAAGACCATTGTGGCATTTTATACCTTCATGGGTAATGAAATACAATTCAGAAATATAAAGTGTCAGGTTTCACTTCAATCTGCACTACTATAAATTTACTGAGAACATAATCTGGTCTAGAATGTACCAAATAAAAAAACTGTGGTAATTTGCAAATATCTCTAACGTACATGGCAAATGGTGGTAAGCCACACCTAGATGATATTAACTCATTTTTATTGGTTTGATTTTCAACGTTGAATATGCTGGCAGATAAAGCATTAAAAAGTCCATTAGCAGGAGAGAAATTTGGAGGAAGAAAAAAGTTCTGTAAACCCCAAGGCTCCCAAACTGTGCTTGGCATAAAGAAGAAGATATTAGCATATTGCAAAAATTGATTATTATAGCAATTCCAGACAAGTAGCTATTTCAATCTCCAACAAGTCAACAGTAAAAAAAATATAGGAATTTTCTGGAATATAAACCATCTTTCATCGTCAGCTGGTGTGGATGCTTTTCTCGTAACATTTCAATCCCCCTTCTTTTCACATTGTAGGGTTCCAAGAAACTAAAGATGTGATCCTGTTATGTGCCAAAGGCCTTCTGCAAGAAGAGCAGGAAAAAAGGCCCCTCTGTCCCCCTGCCAGTAAAGAAATACTGAGCTCTCAGATTTTGTTACTGCTTCTCTTACTCCATTTCAAGTATGCAAGAACCATAACTTTTAAAATACAGGTTTTTTTCTTTAGAATTTAAATCTCAGTCAAAACTTTAAAAAAATACAGTATAAGTTAGTGTCAGCAATGACATCAAGGAGATTTTTGAAGCAACTGAGCTTTTAAGTTGTTCATATTTATTTTTATCCCAGCTGTAAATCTGCATAACTTGCAAACAATTTTAATGCTTCCCTTTCTGACGGTAAAGCCACAATAGAAACATAATACTACAATAAATAAGTTTAAAAGGCATGCTGAGAAACATTTCCTACATGTTTCATAACAAGACAACGTTGCCTCAGATCATACTAAACTTTTCATATTGAATATATATGAAATAGAGACAGAAAGGAGTAGAATTGCTCAGTCAATTATTACTCTTAAACAGGTTCCTCTCCAAAAGGTGATCTGTGTCCATGCTAGGTAATGATTTGAGTGATTACTTCTGCTTGATCTTGTGAGGTGCTTTGTAAAAAGCTTTATTCTAATCTTCAAACAGAAGTTGGACTTCATAGAGTAGGAAACTAATGATCGGTATTATTTAACAGATATCTTTCTTAGTTTTGACTTGATGATGTCTATGTGCTGAGGCAACTGAAGCAGTTATTCCAGACAACAATACAGGAATAAAAAAGGGCCATAAAAGGGAAAAAAAACCCCACACAAATAAGCCCCAAAATCTTAACGCATCTGTTAGATAGGGTGTTCACATTTTCTTTTTAACCTACCCGACTATGGTCAACCACAGAGCCGTGCTTAGAACGATGCTGTGTGTCATTCTAAAGGATGCATGAGAAACAAAAGTAGGAAAATACAGGTGGTAAGACGAGTGATTGACAAAGAGTCTCTGTTCTCTTTGTTAATTAAAAAAGAAATCCACTTAATCCACTGAAATTCTTAGAATGAAGCTACTGATGTAAGCTGGCAACATTTTTATTGGAAAGTATTAGTTAAAAAGGTCTTGCCTATTGACCAGCTAATTTAACACTGCCGAGTCCTGTTCAAAGGGAAGGGTCTCTATAGCTACTCTTCTGCCTCTGCATTTCATTATCTGCCAGTAGCTTTGGGTCTGAGAAGTGAACTCTGATCAGACCAGGCTGCGGTGGTTTCAGACATTACTGGTCTTGGTTGTCTGCTTCAGTCTCTGCTGGAAGTGCCTATTTTTGCAGGTGAAGCAGCAGACATTTACTTGCTTCACATCTCAACCCAATGCATTTTGTCTGTGATAGGAGTTAAAATGCCAAACTAGACATTGTAGAGCCCAAAGCATAAGCACATGTATTCTGCAGAAGCAACAAGATAACTTAGGAAGGAGGAAATAATTGCAATTTCTTTATTCCAGGCCGCATGACTCAGAACTCACACTGCAAACCCAGAGGCAAGTTATTTAGCATGTGTTAACATAATGCAAAATGCTTAGCACAGTATACAGTAAAATCTGTCCCCTAGTCTATATTAAGCCTTTACTCTTAACCTTCCTTAGCAATATGTACCTGTTAATGTGGTAAAAATCTTACAGCAGACAAGACATTTTTACTTTTAATGTGTTATTTAACATATTAAAATATGTTAATATTAATTATTATTATAACATATTAATATGTTAAAATTTCAGCTGACTGAAATATACCCTCTACTATCTCTCCAGGAATAAAGCATGCATTAGGCATAACCAAGATTTTAGAGGATCTATTAAGTAAGTAATATGTTAATATTTATAACAGGAAATGTGTTAATAAAACACATTAAACCCTAGTCTAAACAAAATCAAAGAGACATGCTAATTTACCACAAAGGGTGCAAATTTGGAGTATCTAGCCTATAGAGTGAATGTCACTTGTGTCCCTTTGGCTCTGTTGCCTGTGGAGTCATCTCCCTTTGCCTAGCCTGATCTGTACAACAGGAGCCAAGTGGTACAGGACACACTGCCAAGGAAGCACCAACTATGGCCCCTTCGACCTTTCTGCAATGCTGTTATTGGTGCTGAGTTTTCAAAGGTCAGATACTCCTTGAGGACACTGTCAGGAACTACTGCCAGCATGACACTTCATGCCCAAACACAAGAGTCAACAAGCTAAAATTTCCCAAAGAAGGAACTATAACCGCTATCACTGCAATTTATATTTGTCCAAACAAAACTATTATGGATTGTTAACTCCACTTGGCAAAGTCCTTAATAAAATATTTTCTTCCAGGCCCCAGTTTAACTTTCTTTTAAATCTCCCAATCAATGTATTGCATTTTTTTACTGGTTTGATCATAACGACAGCAAATTGTTTGCCTGGAATCTGCTGCCTCTGTACATGAAGATCTCCCAGTGAACTCAAAGGGACAGTAAGCAATTCAATGGCAGTGTCAGACTATTGGTTTAATGGAATTAACTGCAGGTCTGGAAAAAACAGATGCGTTTTTTTCATAGAAAAGTGTTAGTACAGCAAAAGCAGTTAAAGAACTTCTCATGCCAGCTATGCAAAGCCAAACCTTTACCGAAGGCTGGAGCCAATACTTACCTTAAAGCTAAATGAGTTTCTAGGAGAAGAGCTTGAACTGTATTGCTCAGTTTTTGCTAAGTTGCTGTAATAATTGTCAACTTTGATACTGGCAGACTTGTTAGAAACTGGATCATCAGTTATTGGACAGATAAAATAATTGTCTTCATCATCACTATCAGCATCAAGATAATCTGCAGCATTCACTGTAGTTGATCTAGCATTATCGACACCTTCCATACGAAAAATAAGGTCCTCGTCTGCCATGTCTGTGGGCTGCTTTATCTCCTGCAATGATTGAACCAGCTACTATTCCAATGGAGGGACGAAGCTGGGTGGGAGAGGAAACAAAACCAGGGTGTTATTAAAATAATAAATAATGGGAAAAAATATTTGCCCACATGAACAGTTCTTTTCCAAAGAGGTCAGAAAGCTTGATTTTGTCACTGAGCGTTTCCATTTGTTAGAAGCTTATTAGATCCTAGGAAAAAAGGATATACAGAGTTTGGTTTCTCCTGGGTCCTACCTTCAAACTAAACTAAGGAAACTTAAAGTAAAAACAGCATGAGGAAGACAGATTACGGGGTTTTATTAAAATGTGCTCAACTGTTTGAAAGCTCCGAAGGTGACATTCTAGGTAAATATTTCAGTGAGGTGGCCTGACACATTAAACAATGCAGAGTAAAGAATATGGGGATTTCCATACAGGTATCAACACTGCAGCTCTGCCACGTCTCCTGTTTTACCACAGCTTTTCCACATCATTGATCCTAGTTGCACGCAGAGCAGACACTGTACTGCACAACTGCTGCAACACACATGTATTATTAAAAAAAAAAAAAAAAAAAAGGTGAATTCCTGGTGTTCAGGTTCCACCCCCAGAGATATCACAACGGGAACATGCCCAGCAGCCTCCACCCAGAAAGAATTTGTGATGATTCAGCAGAACACAAACAGAAATAACCTCCTACAGGCCCAGGCTACAGAAGGCAAGTACTGCACCTTTCACACATTAGCAGCCACACAGATGCAAAGTTTCCACTCTTCTGCATTTCACAGTCCAGAGCCACTGGCACCAGAACACCAGCACTGACTCTCACAGAGCTGAGTCTGCCAGCTGGCAGCTTTCACCAGCAATGTTATGCTATTTGTTACTGCATTTCTGATGGAGATAGCATTGCCACCGTTCAAGCAGCCAGCAACACAGGTAACACCGGAACTCTATCTGCATCAGGCAGTATCAGCTACAGTAAATCACTGCTGAAGAAGGTCTGAGCCAACTCATCTGACTTTGCACTGAAGCAGCTTCGGAGCATTCACACAATCTGCTCTTCTAGCAAAGGCCATGTGAAGGCTGTCACTTCTGGAAAGAGGCAGTAGTTCCTAATTGGAAGAGGAAGTCATTCTCAGTTGCCACTACTAATTTTACCACAACCATCTTACTAAAGTCTAACAAGTATTTGAGAATGTTAACCTTTATTGCCTGTCAGCAGAAGCAGCAGATGCAAAATGATGCAGGACTAACTCCGAGATATACTGCGGTCACAGCTACTGTCCTGCGCTCATCTCCACTACTGCAGTCAAATGCACATCAGCAGATCCATAAAGTCTGTGTTGGCCCAAGAAATATCAGTAACAGGAATGCAGGTTTATGGAGCAGCAATTGCAAGCTTTCATGGTTTCTGTGACCTGGCATGTAAATAGAACACTGTCACACAAATCGGTTTGCATTTAAAGCTAGTGGTGTTTGTAAGACTCTGCCAGTTTTTCTTGGAACTGTATTTCTTGTAAAAGACTTGTGGTGTTTACCTTGGAAGTGTACTTACTAAAAATCACCCTAACATAACATGCTCTTTAAAATAGAATTCAATAACCAAATTTTAAACTACACAAACACTGCTCTAAACCAAAAGCTCTACAAAAAAGCCTGAGCTTCATCCAAAGGCCTACATTCTGTACTTCTGCATCGTGGCATAAATTTGTACTACCTAGACATTCTGCTTCTATTGATGCTATGTTTTCACCATTTAGTCTTTAATATCCACTACAGAAGCTTTCCTAGGGCTAAGCAGCAAAGGGAGCAAGACTGCACTGAACCTAGCCTGCAAGCCCACATTACCACCCACAACCTGTAATTTAAACTACCAAATCCATTGTACTTTGAAAATATATGCAATTTTTTTAATCAACCTTGTACTACTATATGATTCAGAATGAAGCCATTCAGTTATTAAATCTGCTCAAGCCTCTATTATTTTGGGGGCTTTTCCAATGCCTGTCTGAACTGTTTTTCTTTCTCTGCCACTTAAAACCGAGAGTCACACCAGCAGGAGGAGTAGGTGAGTTGCAAGGCAAACCCAACTATTTTGCCGAGCGAACAGAGGGGAAAACACACGTCACACAGTGCTGGTAAAACATTACTTGTTTCTTGTAAGATGTCCATTGCTACAAAACACTCCTGATTTGGTATGACCCTTGAGAGCATCTGCCTTCAGCACTGAAACCTGTCCTAATTCGTCCTGAAGAGCTAAGCAATAGTAATGCTCTACTCTAGTCAGTAAAAGAAGACAACTTGAACATCTCCAACTTCTTAGTGGCTACTTCAGCTCAGAAATAACCCTGTGCACCACTTCAGCTGAGGACAAGGGGAACAGGAACTGTCCCCGAACAGAGGAAGTCCCACCATGAAACTACGAATGATCCCACTCTTCCTGGTACAATACTAAACTTTTTGGTTTAATACCACATTGGCTAAAGCCATCTAGCAGGACACCTGTAACAGTAACACGCAGTTTTCTAAGAGAGATTAAGTGTTCCTTTAAAATAAGTATTTAAAATTTTAAAATAAGCAACTATACAGGCTGTGCACCTTACAATGTATTATCATCTTTATGAACTACATACACCAAGCTACATAACATGTTTGTGAACAACCACAGTGCCATGTTAATGTTCTGTGGCACATTACAAAACTGCTGCACTTTCCAAACACACAACCAGCCCTTGTGAAGCAAACATCTATTTCTCACATGTGTTCTGTGCTGGCAAGAAAACAGGCTTAGTAAGTCAAGCTAATACTCTGATTAAAAAAAACAAAAACAACCAGAAATGCCTTAACACACTGGCTACCTTTGACAAACCTGGTCTTACCAAGTAGAGATCTTCTCATGAGAAGCCTTTACTTCAGGTCCCACTACTGCAAACACCGTGGCACAACCCAAATCCAGTTTGCCTGCAAGCACAGCTTGGAATAATACTTTGCATTAGCCACAGTGTTAGCACTGATGCAAATTCATGAAGTGAATGGGAGAGTTCTCTTGAGACAGCAGAGAATCTTACAAAGCATCAGAGACTCAAAAACCCTCTGCAAGGAAACATACTGCTGCTTCAAACATAGTAATGGCTTTTAGAGTTCAAGCAGTAAAGCACAGAAATGGTCCTACCCTTAGGCCAAACACGCAAACAAATATTATGTTAGCAGTATAAAACTGTATAGTCAGGGTGTAGAAGGACAGAAAAGGCACTTCCAAGATAGTTTTAAATGTCCTTGCACTGCCATTAATAGTTATTTCAGGTGGCTTCAAACACACCGAACAATTAATTATCAGTGACTTTTTGTAAGCATTTGCTCAGTACTCCACGTTGTTAATCAACCTCATACTTTCTGCACGCTGAGACATTTAAAAAATCACCCAAATACAAACAGTCCTACAGGCCACTGCAGGCTGTCGCCGAGTACTCAGCCAGCTCCTCCCTGCCCGAGCTCCACGGGGGCTTCCAACCCGCCGTCCGCTCCGCTCACACCAGCGCTTCTTCTCTACACTTGGAAACAGGAATTCGGGGCTTTTAAACTGGGCGTTCCCTACAATTAATTGCACTCTCCTGGAAACATAAACAGATTAAACTATTATCTCCAGGCGTAAGTGCAGGAGTGTTGCCTAATATAAAATATCAGGTTATTTTTAGATCCCTGCAGCAGCTCACGGCTTGGCCGAAGGCATTTTGCAGGCTCTAACCGCCGAAGCCGATCACCATTTTCTGTTACTAAAAAAGCGCCCATTCCGTCCTTCACCCTGCGAGCAGCCTGGCGACAGCTTTCACAAGCCCGTTCCCCCAACGGTGTCGGACCCAGCACCGCGAAGCCACCTACCGGGGTAGTGCAGCCAGACCCGCCGCCTCGACCGATGCAGGGCGCTCCCGCTGCCACGGCGCAGCCGCCCTACCGAGGGTAGGCGGGCAGCAGGGCCGCCCCACACCGCCCGTGCTCTGCCGGCGCCGCCTTCCCGCCCACCACTCGCCTCAGCGGGAGCGCAGGCACTCCGCAGTCTGCCCATAGCCTCAGGTAGTGGTGACGGGGGCAGCGTTCCAATCACTTTATGTGAGGAGAAACGTTGAAAATATGACGAAGAACCCAGCGATTAGCACTGTGGGGTGTTAGAGACGGGCCAATCCCGGGCGAGAGAGAGCAGGAGGTGCTGTACTGAAACCCGCGTGGGGCCACATCTGCTGAGCGTTGTTCAGGGGAGCTGCACCCGAGTTTCCTTCATTTCTGCTGTCTTTGGGTTTGGAGCCAAAAGCTGGCCTTTCCAGGGCAGGTGCTCCCGCCCTCAGGAAGGCAGGGAGCAGACACAGACTGTGACCCAGGGACCTTTGGGGGCTCTGTGCCCTGAAAGTTGGCCTTTTCAGCTACATTACATTGCACACCGCTCCTTTACCCCACGAGAAATGGCAAAAGAATGCACTGGGTTTCAATTTCCAAGGGCTGCAGATTTCAAGTCATCTACGTTTGCTTTCCTCCTAAAACATTGCCTTTCTGGGTTGGAGACACCCATGTTTAAGCTTTTCCTCAAGCTAGAATTTTTGGAAAATTTAAAACTCCCTATCCTTTCATGGGTTACATAGAAATTAATGTAAATAGGCTCTCGCTTAATTGTATTACTTGACAGCCTGCAAAGAGCCTGCCCCTCTTACTGTCACTGAATCTTGTATTCATGGTAAATAATCCTCATTAGTGCTTTTTATAATAAGTAGGGGTTATATATACACCAAGATGTATGTTCTCCATGCCAGATGCATGGTCTCCTGCAGCACCACAGACAGATGAATGCACAATCCCTGCTCTCTCCAAAAAGGGAGAAAACACTGGGGAAACATTGCTGCAACGCTAGCACTGACATATCTTTAAGAGGAAGACTACTAACATTTACTTAAAAACACAGAGCGGATGCTCTGACTCTGTGCCTGAATACCCACCTACCACCACATAAATTAAACTGTAGCATTAGCTCGGAGACTGGAGGGACTGCATGCAGGAATGCTGCCTGCAGCTGGAGAGTTCCTTGGCAGCGATTCCCAGCACTACGCTGAGGGTGCAGCCCTCGTTTGAGAATGTGGAGACTTGACTGAGCCCCTGTTTAACGCTGCTTCCTACAGGCACATTTCTGGCCTCAAGGTTCCTGCACAGTTTAAGTTCAAATTAAGCACATTTAGAACATTTGTGGAAAGCCTCTGAGGTCCTATTCATCTTGCAGCTGCAAATCACTGTTGTAAATAGTAACAACTACTGAAAACAGAGAGCTATTGCCCCATCAGCACCAGAATATTATCTCCCCACTTCTCATCCTGTTGGCAGCCCACCTAAGCACCCTCTGGAGCAGCACCAGGCAGGGATGCCATCAGGATGCCTCATAGCAGGGCCTGGGAAGAGAGCAGACATGTAAAATTAATTCTGAAGGCCTGGTGGAAGACAGATGTCTGGTTCTCACTGCATGAAAATATGTTGATAATGGTTTAAAAAAAAAAAATCACCATCTGCTATTGTAGGCTACCCATAGTGGTGGAATACTGTTATTGCTGTGATGCAGGAACACAACTGAACAAAGCAACTTTAAACTCCTGCAAATACCCAGCATTGGTTTGGGCTAAAAGGGAGTCCTGGTTTACATGGGTCCCATGGCATACAGCTGTATTATACTCTATATCCTTACAGATAGAGTTCTGCTACCTCAGGAGCATAGTTAGGTTATACCATCTCCAGTGATACATTTCTCATGCTTTTAAATAACCCAGCTCTGGTATCCCAATGAAAGGGTATACTTTCAGGTTAATCCTGGGGGCTTCTCTTTATGACATTTTCTTAAAAACACAATCGCTAATGATAAAATGTGTTTGATTAAATACTAAGAAGCATATTGAAATTAGGTATTAAATACCAGCTCAGACATGTAGTATTTTCTAGTTTTGGTTTTTTATCTAGATGTTACCTACTATATCCTTGACACTTAAGGAGTTTTGCTTTTTTTTGTTTCAAGATTTTATAAATTAAATTTAAAACGGTAACTCAGGAAATTAGTGACCTGCAAGTCTAGTATCTTTTTCTTTCATTTAGTGTGCTCCGCAATGCATAATTTTTTTGCATATTTTTTCCAAGAACACCAATGCCTGTGAAGTTCCAGTATGCTCATATTAAACACGGTTCTGTTTAGAAACTGTTGTTCTAGCAAAACGCAGTTTTTGAAAGGAAAAAGGCATTCACACCCCAGGTGAGACTAACTTTCAGAGCTATTCTGTTCCGCATTAATTTGAAAATCCAGATTTAAAATTTGCCTGTACATCCGGGAACAATTTGTTTCAACCTGCTCTTACGACAGTCCCTTCTTACATGGTAAATCCAGCTGGTCATAAACTAACCATAAGGTAGGTGCATGTAATACACAGATAAAAGCTTCCTGGAGCACCAGTGCATGACTTAAAGCAGAAAAAAGAGCAATGGTGGACATAAATTCTCTGTATTGTTTTAACTGCACAGCATTTAGTCTTGGATGTTTTTAGTTCTGTTTACAAAGTAATTCTACAAATTCTTGCTATAGGCCTGCCAGGATAAGAGAATTGGTTTTTCTACTCACCACTGGCAGCTTGAATCTGGCTCTGGTTGCCAAACCCAGCTCCTTCGTGGACTGGCTTACACCATGCCCGAGCTCAGCACCAGCAGGCAATCGAGGCACCAATGCAGCATAACCAGGAACTGTGTTTGGATTGCCCTGGCCACCAGCTGCACTTTGTCTCAGTCTCTGCAGCTCCATGTTGAGCAGTACCGAGATAAAAGCAGCTAGAGGCCACTCGTTTGGGTGGGAATGGTTCAGCTGAAGCCACACTGTGATGTCATGTGAGCAGCTGGCTGGGAAGGTCACTAGCCCCGCAGCGTACTGGCAGCTCTGGGCTATGCAGGTCTGTGGGCAGCACTCACAGCGCGATAGGCCAGGAGGCCGCCGTCCCACCGAGAGAAGCTGGGAGAAGGCAAGGGGGTTGCTGCTTGAGGATAACGGGACAGACCAGACCCTTGTCCTGGCAGAGGCGCGAGCAGGCACCACCTGAGTGCTGCCCTCGCCCCTGCGTGGCCACAGAAAGAACATTCCCAGAACAAAGCCCCTCGGAGGACAAGCGGCCGCTCCGTCCCTGCTGCTGTGGGGAACAGGCACCTTGCCGAGGTGCCGGCCCGTGCCTGCCGAGGACAAAGTGCCGTGAGGTGCAGCCCGACTGCCAGAGTTCCAAGGGAGAAGAGGGCCGAGGCTCGGGAGCTAGCCCGGTCCCAGAAAAGGATAACGGTCCCGGAGAAGGAAGAACGGGAAGGCCACCCTACACCCTCCGACGGCAGCAAAGCTCAGGGGCTAGCGCGGGCGGTACCAAGGCCACGTGGGCAGCCGGTGCCGAGCGCGTGGCAGTGGCGCCACCTGTCGGGCGCGTGCTGCCCGCCCCAGACGCGGAGAGCCCATGGGGCCTGGCTGGGGAGGCACGGGGGCCGGCGACAGCCCGGCCATAAAGGTCTGAGCCGGGGAGGGAGCAAGGTTGCGCCCGCCGTAGTAGTGCATTTTGCGGGGAGAGAGTACAGCGGACGGCCATACGGGAGGGCGTTGTAGTAGCGCGGATACAGGTGGGCGACATGCGGGGGTGGGTGGGGAGAGCGGCGGCACCGCCCCCTGAAAGAGGCCTGGCGGGCGGCTGAACACCCAGGCGGTAGCGTGGCCGAGTGGTCTAAGGCGCTGGATTTAGGCTCCAGTCATTTCGATGGCGTGGGTTCGAATCCCACCGCTGCCAAGCTGTTTTGTCCCCGGGGCCGCGGCAGTGGCTCCTTTTCGCCGCCCGACCCAGCGACACCGCGAGTGCAGCCTAGAGATGCTACCATTTGGCTGTCACCGCCCGGGCCGAGCACCCCCTCTCCGCGGGTGCTTTGAGCGCCGGGTGGGGTGTGACATGAAGGTTGTTGGTGCAGCTTATTAAAATCACGAAGGCCGTAATACGGGCTTTCTGTTGGGGTGCCTTTTGCCTTAAAATCCGAAATGCTGCTTTCTGCAGTTCTGCTTTCCCGTGCACAACGCACAGGGCTGCATCTGGCCGTTGCTGCCTGCTGTGCACTGAAGTCTAAGCACTCTCACGTCCTCCAGAATTCTCAGATTTATCTACGTTTATTTCCTCCCCAGCGTTCTTTTAGATGCCCTGTTTCATCCGTAAGTCCTGTCTATCAAACTCTTCCTGCTCACATCGTGTTCTTGGATTGTTCCCTTCCCATGTCACAGGCTGGGAAAGGTGCAGACAGCAGCGTGAATGGTGGATGGGAGGGAGCAGGGCCTCCCACATCTCGTGCTTTGGGCCCATTTTAAGCTGAGCAGTACCAAAAGCTCACTTGAGCTACTGCAGGGATTTTGCTCAGTACAGCTACTATACCTTGAAAATGAGGTACAAAACCAGTTGTACCTAAAGTTTACCTGATAAGCAACTAAACTTTGTTAGTTGACCTCAAATGCAGGAAGCAGCAGATTAGTGCAACCTTTCCTGGCAGATTCTCCTACTGTGCCATAAATGCACTTAACCAATGTCACTTAGTAACTTCCAATTTAACTAAAACGTGCAGTTTGAGCTGGTGAAAAACCATACCTGCATGTCTCCCTTTATGCCTCCGAACCCCGAGTTGGTGCTACCGGAGATGGCTCTGCACCCCAGGGGCTGGGAGTGGCTCTGGAATAGTCTGCAGAGGCACAGGACAGGCTGCAGCCAAGTTTCAAGTACACTTTTATTTTACCTCATAGGCAGTAATACAGTTAATTCACAGTGTGAATTCACTCTGTAGGGCTAGTATGTCCTACTTATAGCAATCCTTTGTTATTTACAGTCCCTTCATTTGTTCCTCAGTTCCCCAAGGCAGTAAACTGTGGCAGCAAGTATGCTCAATCTTTCTTATGTCAGCATTTTTTCTTCAGTGTTCGTGAAGGACTGCAGGTTCTTATTTACTTCCGCAATCAGTTTGGAAAGTTTGGGGGTTTTCCGGTGTGAAATAAACAGAGACAACAATCTTGACTCCAGCGTTTCAGTGATCTATCTGTAATTGTTTACTGTATTTTAATTTCTCAAGTGCAGCTACTGATGGGTTACAATTTTGGTGTTAAATAATTGCCTGTTTGCTGCGCTGGGGCCAGTACCTGTCATGGAGATGAGGATAATCCAGGTAGCAGCACTGCAACTGAGTTTATTCCAGTCAGTGTTGTGTTTCTTTAAAAAAATGCAAAACTGAAAGACCATCAAATCTTAAAGAAAGGAAGATCAAACTTAAACTAATAATTAAAGAAAGCAGAACTTTGAGGAAGATGTGATGATTCTGGGTTTCTGGTCTGGTTTTTATGTAATGGTCCACGGAATCGGCAAATGCAAACTTCTCTGGGCTGTAGCCCAGCTGAGTCCGTGCCTTGTCTATTCGAAATGTGTGAGTTGTAGAAATGTTCTGTACCTGTAGGACAAAAGAGTCAACGGGAAATCCATTAGTCTGTAAATGGCAGCAAAGACACAGTTAAAGGAAATGTAAAATAAACATTCCTCCACCTCTTAGCATTATATCAGTGTCCTGTTGACATACATCGCATTATTTTAGAAATTCTTCACTCAAAAAGGAGAATTTTGAAAGCCCAAAGAGGCATCGAAAGCTGCAAAGCAGAATCTTCTGTGCATCCTATGAGAATTAAGGGGAGTTTACAAACAAGGACTTCACCTCATTTCTGGTCAGCAGTGGGGACAGCTCAACAAATGGCTTCAGCATCAGATGAAGGTATTCCATTATCATGGCTGCATAACAAAAGAGTTCTATTTGAGGTAGGCACAGTAAATTGCTACATAGTTATGACTTTGGCATCTCTCACAGTGTCTTTGATAGCAAAGGATCATCACACACCTAAGAGCTCAGGGCACTGTTACTAACAGCAAAAGGACTACTTGGTCACAAGGGATTTGGTTTAATCTTAATACTTCAACCAGCCTGAATTAGGTGCTTGTGTGAAAAGGGTTCAGAAGGCTGGTGACAGATCTAGTGAAAGAATCCTGAGACTTCATAAAAAACGTGATGAAAACATAACAGTCAAAGCTGGATTCTGTTGTAGCTGCTCATGGGGAGAAAGCATGGGGTACAGGAGAAGAAATCACCCATGCAGCAAAGCAGATATTCTTCAGTGTATTTCATGAAGTTGTCTATTTTAGTGTTTGAATCTTTAAACCATATCTCCCCAAAGTTATGCATCTATCTGTTAAGCCCTACAGAAAGCCTGGGTTTTTTTGTGGGACTTAAATAACAGATCGGTCTGTTTCCACCACACTTCACAGAGCTGAACTTCACCCCTATCTGCTGCACACGAGATGAGCCTACAACATCAAACTTTTATACATGGAAATTAAAATTATGGGCAAATTGAAAAAAAAAATTCTATTACAATCAGGAATAAGGGTAGTGTGGACAGGAAAGAGAAATGTTGATAAAATACTTGTACCTGATGCATAAACTAAGGAAGTAGGAATACGTATCCATGGTTTACTGCAACCTAATCTTTCAAACTGAAAGAAATACAAAAAACAGTGAAAAAATAAAAAACCCAGAAACCTCAAGTTTTAAAGTTTCAATAAAAAATATATTTGTGGAAGTATTAACTAATAAACCAGAAATTTCATAATTGCTGTTACTATTTGTCTTTTTTTTCCTAGGGGATTCCAGTTAAATAGCACATGCAGACACTGTAATTTTCAAGAGGAAGTCTTAAAGGGGAAAACAAAGGTTTAGAATCATTGAACAAAATGTCAGAGTGTGCTGATACCTAATTTATGTTAACTAGAGTTAACATAACTATGTCACAGTGTTAAATTAGGTATATAGAACTCTGTTAACATATAGTTAACAGTTATGTTAATGATCTTTTAAAAAGAATCTGTATTACAGGCTGGTTGAGGCTCGACAAGGCTCTGGGCAACCTCCTCTAGTTGAGGATGCCCCTGCTTACTACAGAGGAGGTTGGACAGATGACCTTTGGAAGTCCCTTCCAACCCAGACCATTCTGTGATTCTATGATACAGATTAATAAATAGGATTTGTATTTTTTGTCCACCCAAAATAGACACAGATGCATGCCCAAGAAATGGAGATAGCAGCAGCTCCAAAGAAGATTCTGGTTTAGATGGTCCTTCGGGCTCAGTGAAGACAGTTGTTTTAATGCAGTATTTTAGGTAGCCTTTGTTACAGTACTAATCACACTGAAGTTCAAGCAGGAATTAAAGACATATTCAGAAGGGAACTCTTATACCCAAAGCAAACACAGCAGCTGTAACATGCACACAAAAGCTGTATACAGTCAAAGAAATGAGTGTAGTTGGATATGAAGTATACATTGCACGTACAAGTGGAGTTAACCATTCAAAGAGGTTGAATTTTTCACCATCATTAATGAAATACACCTGGCCACTCTGTTAAAGGGGTAGAGAAGAGACAAATTAGTAAAAATAATACTGCACATATATTGACTTCTTTATCTCACTCCTTATGAATAGCTTGAAATAATACAGCAACATAAAATACGCATGGGTATACATCAAGTCAACAAACTAACTACCTGTACTTCAACCACTAACCTGCACAGTCAAATTGGAGTGACTGATGTGATTAACAGGCCTTGGGATCAATTCTCTGTTACAGATATGCCTACACAGAAAGGCTGCACTGACTATGCAGAGATTACCCAGCCTGCTGAAAGTGGAGTTGTACCTAACTTGTGCTGTTAACACACACCCCCCAAATGGAGATACATCCTCTGCTCTCGGGTGCTGAAGGTTCACTGACATCTGTAAGACTCCATCTGGTGTAACCAAGGCCTAAGTCACCTCTTTTGCTTTTAGGGGTTTTAAAAATTTGGTTTAATCTCCTTTGAAAATATTTCTAATATACTTTAGGGTACTGTTTCTAGGTCAAACACAAAACTGTTTACAAGGAGGAAAGTGATTGCAACTATTTTTGAAATCAATGAACTCAAATGAAATAGACTATTATTTGCATATGGTATGGGAAGAACTGATTATCACATTTCAGAACATTACATCTGGACCTATATACAGAGGAACAGGGGATTCATCTGCCCAACTTCCAGTTTCACTTTTGACATCACAAACATTCTTTGCTCACCTTCCAGATATGGAAAATGGCAAATACTATATTACAAAAATGGAAAGTTAAGACAGTCTTACAGAACGGAATACTCCAACTCTTAACACACTGCACAGCGACTGCTGCTGGGCCCTACACTGTTCACTTGTCAACTGAAAACACAGATAACTACCTAAGCTAAAGGACCATAACACAAACATTAAATTACTGCTACTACAGGAATTACTACAGTACAAAATACCCTGTCAAGATCCCCTGTCAAATGAAGACTGGTGCTTTTACTGCTTACTTACAGCTATGTAGTTCTTCTCAGGGGTCAGAGCTTCAGCAGCTAGAATCTGAGCTTGTACAAGATTCTCTGCATGCACCCAATTCATTTTAGCAGAAGGATCCCCAAACTTGAAGCTAAGTAGCCCTCTCTCAATATTCTTCTGTAAATATAAACAAACATGAAATCAAAGCAAATGGGTTTTAAAATGAGGTACAGTGCATTTGTCCAGCTAACTGTAGGTTTGTCTCTACTTTAAAAAAATACATGAATCTATTAAAAAGAAGCATGAGAAATACAGAAAGCTCTAAAAATACTCCTGGTGAGGAAGGACTGAAGAACATATTAAACACTGTTTTCTGAATTTAGAAACCCCACAGGTTTGTTGTAAGGATAAGTAAAGTGTTATATGGAAAAGTAAGGTACAGTTCTGAGTGGCTCAGAAGTATTCACAAAATTGGATCAAATTTAATAAATAACTTTGGCCAAGAAAAACAGAAGGTGTCAGAGTCTTCATTTAATACATTTTACAAACTGCAAAACATGACAGTTGAATAACGCCACAAAAATGGGCTCATATATCAAATAAACTCTTAAATGGATTTAGAAGCGTAAAGCAAACATCTTGAATTTAGCTAAAATGACATTTCACCATTCTTTAAAATGATTTTATTTAGAAGACAATGAAGTACATTGTGGTTGGCTTCAATTTAATTCTGCACAAAAAAGTATCCTGCAGCTGACTTCAATTTAATTCTGCACCTCAGCCACAAAGCAGACATATCTATTATGT
Source organism: Indicator indicator (assembly GCF_027791375.1). Lineage (NCBI taxonomy): Eukaryota > Metazoa > Chordata > Aves > Piciformes > Indicatoridae > Indicator > Indicator indicator. The sequence goes on along the minus strand of NC_072031.1, from coordinate 9,474,128 downwards.
GGTAAGCTTGAATCCATTAGTTCCTCAAAGCTGTGCCCAAGATTAGAATTGTGCTGATGCTTTCAAAATTTCTGACCCATATTACTCTTCAGGGCTGATATTCTAAACACTGCTTGTCCTGCAGTTTAGAAGACAGTAAATGAATCAATGTGAGCACCTCAGCTGCTTGCCCTTTAGCAACCCATTATACTGAAGGTGCTTCCGACTCTGGAACCTGTTTCACCAGCTAAGGAAAGCTGTTAATAGTTGAGACTGGAAATAAGATATTTTGCTGTATCTCTCTTCATTAATATTTTAAACCATTTGGTGTAAGTTGCATGCAAACAGACCTTTGAAATATCATAGATTGGCCTGAATGTTATATAGTATAAGCATTACAGTTGGACTTTATAATGTGTCTGTGTATCAAGAAAAGGCTTAATGCACTGTACATTCCTTACACATGTAATCTAGTGCCTGCTAACAAGTTACAATATGCTCAGCAGATGACTGAGTTGTTGAATTACTGCCCAACAAGGTGGTCAGTCACTTTCTAAGTGATGCTGTTGTACGTCATGGAAAACTCTGCTGATCCAAAAATTTAAATACATACTGCTAGCCTTGGCAAGTGTCTTTGCTCTTCTGGTCCATAGATTCCTGGTGGGCGAAGAACACATGTATGGAGTATTCCACCTCCTAGAATTGATAAGATCATTCTTCAGTGACTTTAACATGACTAGGTTCTATCTTTCTTTGTATGAACAAAAGATTGCGGTAGCAGAACTTACTCTGAAATAGATTAACTTCACAATCTCACGTGCCACAAGATATTGCATATTAAGTTGGCAGAAGCAGAACATGCAAATAACAAGGTAAGACTCAGAGAGGCCCTGCCAGCAGCTGGATTCCTAGAAATTACCAATACTTCCAAATCTCTTTCTAACCAGTCCTTGGTGCCAAAGCAGTGAATGAACGTGCCAACTGTGGTGATGAGTTTGCTGAAGTGAGCAAGTTATTGGTAGGAAAGTGGAAAGAAACCAAGTAATTTCACACAAAATTGTTGTGGGAAAGCTTTGCTCAACAGCAGGCACGGCCAGCTCCCACTAGAACTGCTGTAGAAGCTTTTTGATAATTTCTGTGGGAAAATGGTCTGCAAGAATCATCATAAAAATCCAATCACTTCCCAAGTGTATCAGTTGGCTGGTTCATCATCTGCTAGTAATTGTTCTTAGTAATACCTGAGAGCATGCAAAATAGTCATTCCTGCAATGGCACAGGATAAAATGGGATGTTTGAACACTGACTAGTTCTAATTTCATTAACAAATGCGAACTGTGTCTTGCTCCTAAAATTCAGATGGGCTTTGATGTGAAGAGATGCTGAGGATATAAGGAAAAAAATATTTTCTAAACAAAATAATTCTAATGGAATGCCCAGCAATGACTTTACATCTCTTGACAGCCCTTTGCAAGTATCAAGTGAAGAGAGCCTTTCCTGTAAGTTGTCTATAGCTAAATTTAGCTCAGTATCACTTGGTCACATAGAATCATGTTGCACTTTACATTAGTTTGTTTTGCACTGGCAGTTATAGTATCCCACAGGTGAGCTCAAGTATTCGAGTGTATAACTGGCTTCCTCAACATGGAAAACTTTGGGAAGCACTAATAAATAATTCCAGGCTGTTGTATCAGGTGGCTTCTTCAGATTTTAATGTATAATTTGCAGGGTGTGTGTAACAATTTATTCAGCATTCATGTTTTACTTATGTTGCATTATACTGTGACATGAAACACTCATTTTTGTTTATAGCTGTCTTCATCTTTTTGATTAACACACTGAGCTCATTGCTACTATGATAAAACCTCTTACCTAACTTACAAACCATTAGAAGTGATTTTTAATTGAAAAGCTTTTAGTGTGTGAGAATGGGATAGGTAACTTGATTTCAGAAATGCTGGATGATCATGTTCATTAAGGACTGATGCAGCATACAGGATGTTAGTGAGGAACAAGGAGTAAATTCTATGATGGATTCATGCTAAGACAAAAGTACCTGCTAGTGGAGTTCCATTAGCTGCTAGTACCATTTGTTCTGCAATTGATTTGGTTCTGGAATAATGGTCAACATGCTACAAAGGAAAAGCAAATATGTTTTCATCTGTTCTTGAAATGACACAGCAGGAACATCTCTTTGCTAGTTTTACTTAGCAGACGGCTACAAATACCTCAAAATACAGCAACTGTGGGGTATTAGTTTAGGATAAAAGACTTGCATATTGCTAAGGTAAACAAGCATTTTTCTTTATGCAAATCCAGTTAATTAATTTCAGCACATCTGAGAAGCAATAAATATATGTATGCTTTGAATGCTGCCAAGAATGTAACTGATCACTGCTTTGTAATCTGGATTTCTTTTCCAGGTAACGGAAAAGTCAAAAGCCAAATTTGAAGACATTACAACTGGCCTGAATTACCTTGTTCACTTTCTTGTGCCACTGTCTGAGAGGAACTATTATTTGATGTGTTATTTAAAATGTTATTCAGTATTTTCTCTATTCATCTATACTCCTTGAAAGACTGTCAAGTACTTGATGGAGAAACACAAAAATAAATGTATATGCAAAGCATCCAAAAGTACTTTCCTCAATTACATGTAATAAAAGTACATAAAAATAGGCTGCTTTTCCATATCAGCTCTACACTGAATACAGGTAATTTTCAATGAGGGAGAAACAGAAAAATCATATAAATAATAAATGGCTTAAGAGGCACCAAGGCATGACACAATCCCAGTGTCCAGGTAGAATTTCATGAATGCTAATGGGACACTCTATGAGTTACTTTCCAAAATCAAGGCCTTGATAGGAAACAAAGAAACATATACCACAGTGCACGTAAAACTGATGTCTCAAGGGTGCAGACAGCAAAGGGTGTAAGAGTTTTCTTTCTTGTACCTGGATTCTGGCAGAAACAAGGAAGTAAGCAAAGAGGAAACCTGCAAACATAACAGCCAAAATACCTTTTCGATTGGAAAATATGGCACAGTTTCCTCATCACCATCCTCAATAGGAAGCCCTCCAAACACCACGTTTACTGTACTGGTGTAGATCAGTCTAGCAATGTTCCTTTGTTTGCAGGCTGTGGCAATGGATAAAGTAAATTAGCTTAGTGGAAAATGAAAAAATATGGGAATAAAGTTTGTATAATCTTTTTCTGAGAAACTGTCAAATCTTAGAAGAGCAAATCCTTCAATTTTAGAGCTGAGCAGTTTAAAATGCAAAGCGTATTTTAAAGGAAGGAAACTGCATAGAACTAACTGCTTTATAACTCAGCACATCCTGATTTGGATGCTGAAGATCACACTATTCCTTGGGGTGAGCTTCTAACAGCCTGTGGAGATGGCCTTCAGCTCCAGCCAGGCAGGTGGCTGCAGTCCATCTGCTCCAAGGGCTGCCCACTGCCTGTACACAAGCTATGAGATAGCAGCGAGGCTAACTGCTATGAAATACAGCTGGAAATGGTTAAGTCCTTATATGGATGGGAATTCTGACACCAGATCAAACGTGGTGAGGAAGAGCTGAAGCAGCTGAGCTACAATGCTGGCTCTCATTTCACACACACAGAGGAAAAAACAACCACACATTTCCTCCCCTTCTGCCAAAAACGTAAAAAATAGTGTGTACCAAAAAAAGAGCCAACTGGCCTTTTCCAAGTGGTATAATATTTTGATATGCTATACTAACACCCAGTGGCAAGGTTAGATACATACCATCAATAATAAATCTTGTTCCATTAATGTTTACAGTTTCAATCTCTTCTCTGTGCAACTAGGAGTATAAAGAAATGGTGCAATTTTTAATAATAATCCATTTGAAATTCAACAGTGGGATGCTGTAAATGTCCCCAGATGAAGGTACTGAACTTAGTGCTTTGATGATAAAAAAGAGCATTTAGACTGCTGTTCCAGTCTTCAAGAAGTCAAATCATTATTTTTAATCTATGCCTGTATTTTTCTTGCAGTTGCACAGACTAGCCTGCATGAAGCAAAGCATCACAGTGCTTCCAAACATACATTTTCAGTTGTTACAGGTCTTGCAGCAATATGTTAAATATTAATGTTTCAGTAGCACTTCAGTGACTAGCTGCCTCTACCCAGAGCAATTCCAAGTATGCACTGCTCAGCTGCAAACATCTTTGATCGAGCTGTTCTACCCCAGCTAAGGTAATTTCTGAAGTTCCTTTTATTAAATATAGTAAGGAAGGGGGTGTTTGTGACTCTGATCATGAAAACTGTGGCTTAGAGTCCTATATCAGGTACACCCTTACAGATTTTTACCCAGTAATGGCAAACAAAGCAAGACTTGGAACACAGCTGTTGTTATAATTTAGTTACATAAAATAATTTATAATTTAGTTCAGGTTTTATTTCTTGATCCTGCCATTTTCCCATGGAACTCTGAGGTGTAAAGGTTTTGGAGGGAACCAGCCTCCCTTCTCTTTCTTTTTTGTCCTCAGAGTTATTTCAGAACTCTTCAATGCCATTTCAACTTCAGAAACCCTTCCAGGGAGCTTTTAATGGGGAGGAAATAATTTCACAACTAGGAAAACAGTGCTGTAAGCAGACAGCTTGCAGCTAGCACAGCAGTTTGCACAGAGCAATCTACCAAAACAGCATGCCAAAACGACCTGGACTCACTTGCTCTCTTCCTGACATTCCATATGAAGCTACATGAAACACACAATCAGCCCCTTCACAGGCTGCAAATATGGCATCATAATCCCTGACATCTGCCTGTAATACATAAGAAAACATATTTGAACTTGAAATCAAAGCTGCAGGTTAGCATTCGTCATCCAGTGGGTTAGCACAGAGGCATGCATACATGTACTCACTGTACATCTTGGGACTGAAAACTAAGCCTGTTTTAGTACTTGCTGATGATCTTACTTTTCTTCCATAGAACTCAAAGGACTTCAAAAACATTCATTAAGCTTCATGAAACCTGTGTTCATTCTACAGAGGATTAAGCTATGGCACAGATGAGGGTGGTGGCTGGGTCCTGAGAAGTATTTCATGGCCTAGAGATGAAATGGCTGCTTTGTGCTACACATTACAGGTTTCATTGTTTTACTTACTTCAGATATACTAAAATCAGTTGACCAAAAATCCTGTGGGACTGAAGGTTACTGAAATCTGCAGTAATTTGCAATTAGGTATTTGGATTCAGGGAAAACTAACAAGACATTATAGAAAAGGGCAAATGAATATTTTCTGTTGTGAGAACAGAGTTTATCATACCTGGATACATACTATTCCATTAGGAATTTCCCAGATAGGCTTGTGTATGTCATACAGAACAACTGAAGCTCCTGCATTGGCAAGAGCACATCCTAGTTTGTATCCAAAGTAGCCTCCACCTCCTGTCACCACTGCTCTCATACTTTTTGCACCATTTCCCTTCTCTTGGGAGTCAGAGGTTTGGTGCCAGAGTGTTGCTACTCCACTCACGACAAGTTTTCTGTCAGTGAAATACTGTCTTCTGTTACCAGACACATGCAACAATTTCTCCTCCATGTTGAAAACTGCTCCATAGCACTCCTGGACACAGACAATTCCAGTGACTTTCATGTTAATGAGCTCTATTCACAGCAGCAAAGCTTTACTTTAATGCAACCTGTTTAAGAGAGATAAAGATGAAAGCAAAACAGTAACTACAAACTTTCCAGATTTGAAAGATTTCTTTTAAAATACTCATTTAAATTTTCTGCTTCATTCTTTGTTGAATTGTAATTTTCACATTTTACAAATGTTTAAGATGTCTGTATACTTTCTTAAAGGCAGCAGCCTGGAAACAAATAGGAAAGGTGGCATGTTTTAGATTAAATATTGTTTGCAAGTGGTAAACAGAATAATAAACCTAAAAAAAAAATAACATACCACCAAGCCCCTAGAAATGTAATAAAGAAGGTCCCTAATGCAGAGAACATGGATTCAAATATTTTCTATATATGGGGCAAAGTTAGAACAATGGTACAGGGCATTGTTATTGGTAGAAGAGAGGTTGCTGCCTATGTGAAATGCTGTCTTCATTTAATTCCTTCTGATCTGTCACAAGGCCAGAAATGGCCTTTAGGGGTCAGATGGGACACAGAGGCCACACCTAAATCTGAAATCTTCAACTGTCAGGAAAACTCTAAAGATGAACATACTGCATTTAACTTTCTAAGAAACGAGCAAGAAGGGCCAAACAGAACAGCAGCAGCACAAAATGTCTGCTGGAGCAAAAGAAATCTGTAATGCTTCTTCCACTTGTCCCTGCCTTATCACAGGCATCAGGTAAAAGTGTGTTTTCAACCCCTTTCTAAGTAGCAGCAGCTGGGTGTAAATGAAGAATATGCTGTGGATTTATTGTTGGCAGTGGATGGAGCTGAGCTATACGAGGATTTCAGAAGGAAAGAGGAATGCCAGATACTTATAACTTTTAGAAGGTGTATCAGAGAACAGGGCAGGTATCAAATCCCTTGCTTTCCAGGGGAACAGGGATAAAATAATTGGTATGTGAGAGAAAAGGTCGGTAAATCCGTTAAAAAAAAAAAGGCAACAGCGAATCGTTCATTTCTTAAATGTGGAGGTCCTCTCCCATCTATGCAAGGGTCAAAGGTTGATCACTGCCAGACAAGGCCTTCTGGAGGCTGTGGCTGCCGCTTTATTCCCTCACCCATTTCGCTTCCCTGTGCCGCAATAAAAGATTAAGAGTCACCCGAGCTCCTGCATCTCCCATGCAAATCTGCCTGGGCAACGCGGGGCCGGGAGCCAAGAGAACTCGTGCTCCGGTCGGCGGCTCCTGCGCTCCGGTCGGCGGCCCCTGTGCTCCTCACCGCCGGCGAGGACCGGCTCCCGCCGCGGGGCAGGACCGTTGGGGCTGTTGCCCACACAGCCCTCCCGCCCCGCCAAGGCCGTTGGGTGGCTGCGGGTCCGGCCAGGCCGAGGGGAAGGAAGCGGCACCCAAAGTTTCCGCCGCACCGCGGGACGCTCACCTCAGCCGCCGGTCCCGTTCCCCACGCTCCTGCCGCACCCGCTGGCCCCGCACATGGGTCGGGCCCGGCTCTTTGGGGTCCTGCAACACCACTGGCCTCCCCCACTGCACTCCCGAGGTCCCACACCCCCTTGGGACCGTGGCTTCTCCCGCAGCCCTACTTGGGGTCCCACAGCTGCCTTAAGCCCCACTCATTTTGCAGCATCCTTGGGAGCCCACAGCATCCCTGGGATCCTATAGCATTCCTTGGAATCCAATAGCATTCCTGAGTTCCCAGAGCATGCCAGAGCATCCCTGGGTTCTCACAGCATTCCTGGGTTCACAGAGCATCCCCGGAGTCTCATAGCATCCCACAGCATTCCTTGGATCCCAGAGCATGCCACAGCATTCCTGGTTTCCCAGAGCATCCTATGGTGGCTCTTACCTCCTTGTGTCTTCATACAGCCGTGACCACTGCACGAAAGCATCCTGTCAGTGGCTAGGGTTCTGTCCACACTGAGATACCTGTTGAACAGGTTGTTCAGGAAAAACACACCATCTCTTGATCACTGGTTGGACAGCTGGTGGCAGGACATGGCTCAGAGAGATGCCGAGCATCAGAAAGATTTGCAAAACAGCCAGAGTTCCCAGAGTGAAAATATAAACAAACAGGCACTAAGGTCCCTGCCCTCCCGAGCTGGCAGCGGGTCTCTGTTTGGCTCTGTGGTCTCTTGTGCCTGGGAGGATGTGAAAAACATCAGGAGCTGCAGAGTTTCAGAATTAGCCATCCCAGGAAAAAAAAAAAAAAAAAAAAAAAAAAAAAAAAAAAACACACCAAAAACAAACAAAACCAAACTCTGAACACCTTTACCTCCCTCATTATAAGTGTGCCATGTCTGAATGTTCGTATTAAATTTTAATCATTTAAAGACACACTTGTAGTTATGGTAGAGCATAAGTAACTCCAACAATAGCCAGTGAAGGCTGGGGACAGGTGGCTATTCCAGACCAAGCCTGAAAGTTGTCTCAAAGCTTCAAATACTGGATTTGTAATAAAGATAAATCTGCTTAACAAACCCACTTAGTACTAATCACTACTAACATATATAGCATCTTACCTGAAATAACAGAGGTGTGGTGTTACTGGACGAGAATGGTGGGGCTGTGTGGGGACTCACACCTGCAAAGCCAGAGAATTCCTTGGTTAGTCCTTACTGAGGAGCATCCAGAAAAGGCCACAGCCTGTGCTTCTGCTGGGCTGCACTCTGCTGCCTGACGTCTCTTCTGAAAAGCGTTGCTGTAGTTTGGGATGGAGTCCTGAGCTATTAGTCTAATAAAAGCAATATATGAAAGGTTCATAACTAATTTAAAAGCAAATGGAATGTTTGCATACAGTTGAAACGCTCACTCTGGGAAGTAACTTTACACTCGTGGTTTTCTGTTCTGCATTTCTAGAGAAATGAGGCTTAAGATGCACCTCCTGCAGTGCCTGCTTGTCTGTCAGTCAGCTCCACCTCTGGGCTGGTAAAGTGTGGACTTGAGTTTTAATCAAACTTGGATAAAGGTGTCATGTATACTGAATATCTCTAAATTCTCCAACAACATGTAGTCAGGAACAGGAGAGAGGACTGAGCAGTCCCCCAGTGAAGGTATAGCATGAGCTCAGTTGATACAGACAAAGGACAATTTCCAAATGCAAATCCAGACCCACTGCACCCAAAACTGTTTGTTTAAAGGGAAAAAAAAAAAAAAGAGTGAAACAAATCTTTGCTCACGTAAGCTGCAGTAGCAGTGGTTGCTCACACATTTTCCTGTCACTGTATGCTGTCCTTTACCTATAATGTTTTAGCTTGTAGGGGTGCTGTTAGCCCTCCTGTGTAGCCTGTAAATTTAAGAATGCAGTGAAAGTCTGGTCTTAAAGATCCTGTAATATGTAAGAGAGAGATAAGATAAACACAGACTAGAGATAATAAGATGGCAGAGCTTTTCCACCACTCTTTTCTGTGACCCACCCTGGCCAGTCCAGCTCTCCTGATCCACATGGAGAGCAAGAGAGGGAGCAACTGCTCCCTGAGAAAAATCTTCTGACAGGTAGCCTTACGAAAATCCATCTGGGCTACACGTGGTACATGTATGTGTAGTACATGTGTAGCATGTGTGGCTCAGGCTGCCCAGCTAAGGTATGTAAATCTTCAGAAGGGGAGACAAGAAAGGCTGGGTCCTTTATTGGGTCTTAGTGGTTGGCTTGGCTGCTCCCCCTGAAATGGCAGTTCTCTGAATGCACAGTGTGCCTGCTACAGGGTTATGGATTTGCCTTCATTTACAAGACAAGGTAGCAGAAACAGCTTGCTGAACTCCCAGGTCTTATGTACCCTCCCCATCCCCCTGGCTGCTTAATTACAGTGTTTGGCTGCTTAATTACAGTGTTTGTTTATTATTGCATTGAAAGAACAGTGTTTGCTTTATAAACACACCTAATGTTATTAATTACATTTTTTACAAAGCTTTTGAACATAAAATTATCTTTACATAAGTGTAATTTTCAGTCCTCTCACCACCTATTACTCATATTTATGTTTCATATCTTTGGTGCTATTTCCCAGGTCTTCATAATCCCTCATACTGACACACAGTAGTTGTAGCAGTGGCTTCATCAGAGGAATTGTTCAGTCAGCCTTTTCTTCATTGGAGCTACTGGACCTGTTACAACACTGCAGTCCTAAAATGGTTCCTCTTCTAATTTCTTACCCTCCTGAATGACCAGTTTAAGAAAATCATTCTCAGCAGGAAGCAATCCATTAGCAAAGAGTCATTAAAACTACATCCTGCATCCTTTGATCTTGTGACACTGCATTGTCCTTTGGGAATACTTCCTGATGTGTCCTGTATTTTCAGTTTTGTGGGTTTTTTAATGAGATCAGAAAGATGCCATATCATCATCATGAAGAAAAAGTCCATACTTTTGAGGAATGTACTACGACCAGATCATTAATATTCCAAAACAAAAACTGTTTTCTGAAACAGGTGGCTAGTTGTTTTAGAAGAAAGAAAGAATGATCAAACTCAACAAAATGCCAAAAGCAAAGATCCCTTTAAGGAGTGTGTGATCTTCTTGGGAAGCAGGTCTTGTTTTCAGGTAATGATCCACAGAATCAGCAAATGAGAATTTCTTTGGATTGTAACCAAGCTGGTTTCTTGCCTTGTCTATTCGGAAAGTGTGAGTTACAGTAACATTCCACACCTAAAATCCAAAAGGACAGTTACAGAAGTGACCTTAATGACTGATTTTCTAGAACTTGGATGAAAATACCCAAGATAGATAGATAGATAGATAGATAGATAGATAGATAGATAGATAGATAGATAGATACGTATTTACCTCACTCCTTGTCAAGAAAGGGGTAAAGCTAAAAACTGGCCTTAGTATCAGGTGTAGATATTCCATCACAATAGCTGTGAAACAGAAAAGTTACTTAATGAGTCAAATGGACAACAATAAACTGATATAATGCTGACATTGCACATCCTGTAATTCCTACTAATACCAGAGGATGTTATTTAGGTGGCAGAAGACATTGTTTAATTTATAAAGTACCTAATGGACTCAGTTTATTAATGGCTTTTGTCTAGTGTCGTTAATGCCAAATGGCATAAGAGATTATTATTACACACAGAATCACAGAATGTTAGGGGTTGGAAGGGACCTCAAAAGATCATCCAGTTCAACGCCCCTGCCAGAGCAGGATCACCGAGAGTAAGTCACACAGGAATGCATCCAGGTGGGTTTTGAATGTCTCCAGAGGAGACTCCACAACCTCTCTAGGCAGCCTGCTCCAGGGCTCTGTCATCCTCAACAGTGAAAAAGTTTTTCCTTATGTTAATGTGGAACCTCATCTTCTTCAGCTTGCACCTACTGCCCCTTGTCCTATCATTGGACATCACCGAGCAGAGTCTGGCTCTGTCCTTCTGACACTTGCCCTTCACATTAATATTAATTAGAATAATTTGAAATTATGCAATTCCTACAGTTTGAGTCTCTGCATTACATAAATCAATAATACAGTTTTACAGGCATTTGAAAATAAATTAAAAAATTAATTGCACAATGATTAAGTATGTATTTTTATTATTTTTACCTGCTATATGAACCAGGAGAACAGGAATGTGGATCCAGGGTTTCCTGTAGCCTAATTTTTCAAACTAGAAGGGGAAAAAAATGAAAAAATAACAGAATATTTGGTGTCAATGAAGCATGAAAATGGAAAAAAAAATGTTGCCTCTTTTTAAACTTTTAAGATATGATTCTAAATGGTCTTCCTTTAATGCTGCACTTGATGGCAGAACAAAAATAAACAGTGGTTACAAAAGGCTGCCAGATGCTAATAGTACAACTTTTCATGCACTGTAAGCTCATTGTACAGAAATGCTGCTGTTTTGTAGCTGCTTCTATAACTCTCAGCTAAATTCTCTCAAAACAATAAAGGCCAAATTCCAGTTATGTATATCCAGATCTTCCTTTAAAGCCAGTGGAACGTTAGGATATGCAGGGAGAACAGGACTGACTCCAATGTTAAATAATTCAGTAATTAACATGCACTGAATTCCATTTAGTTAAGGCTGTAACTAGGGCCCTTAGAGTGCATTACAGCTAGATGCATGAGCACTACACACCAGAGGGTCTATCCACTCCGAGAAGATGACGTTCTCACCATCGTGTATGTAGTACGCCTGACCACTCTGTTCGAGAAGCAGAGAAAAACAATTAGGAAAACACTCTACATGAGATGGCATTTTCTTTCTCTCTCATACCTACTTATCTGTCTAGATTTTGTGAATAAGACACCAGCATGCTTATGGTGAATGCATGCAAATCAGCTCAGCAAACTGCCTTCATTGGACTCCACTGCGATCTCAAAAGTTCCCCATACTTTTGGGTGGTAGTAGAGATAATTATGATTGACTATGGTGTAATGTAGATCAGACTTTGATTTCACTCTGTAGCAATCCAACTGTTAAGGCATTAAGTGCATGGGCATGATGTGCAGGGGACAGAATTATCTTCATGAGTTCAACAGAAGTGGCAGCATCGATGGCATTTAATAAACACAGGTTTTTGAGAGGAAGTTCCAACTCTGCCTAAACTTCTGATTTAAAACAAACTCCATAGTATGCATTCTGTGGGATATGTCACAGTGCCTAATCCATTTTTTACTTCCCTTTGTGTTCTTCCAGCCTTATAAACGTGCAGACAATACTTCCTTGACAGCTATGCTCTGGATGAGGAGTCTGTCCAACTGTGGAGCGCTACGAACACGTGAGCAACCACTCAGACCCTGAGAATCTGGGCATTACATCACTCTAGAACAGCCTTCTAGCTTCCAACCGCTTAACTAGTTGACAGTATACAGAGGGATGTTCAGATGTATCTGTACCTGCTGTCTGTATGTTTCTACCAATATATATGAAGCTGGAGCCTTCATGAACTGTGAAAGTAGCAGCTGCTGCCACACTGTCAGTTCTGTAATGCTTCACAGTCCTCAGGCTGCTGCTGCAATTAGGACCAGTGGAAGAAAAAGAAAAACCTGTTCAAATTGTCCATTAGTTTTGTAGATCTCTTCGGAATTTTCAACCCTGAAAATTAAACTGGAATGCCTCAGAATGGTTGCTCTAAATTTGTGGTATCTACAATCAGAACATATTTTCAAAATAATAACAGATTATATACATTTGTGTGATGGTGAATAATACTAAATTAAAATACTAAAATAGTATTTTCCTTACTCAAACAAGAAATACTGTATTTTCAAAACAGAAAACCCACCAGCATCAAGACAGTAGCAGAATGTATTTGCATTTGCACTGCCCATGTGCTTGTGGAGCCACATGCCATTTTTGAGAATTTAGCACACAACCTTTTGGAGAATCTTTGGTCTCAAAATATCCAAAATTAAACCTATTTGAGAGCTAAAGCTACTGTCACACAATGTTCATATTGTTTACTTACAGCTACATAACCCTTCTCAGAGGTGAGAGCCTCAGCAGCTAGTAAGTGAGCTTGCACTAGATTTCCTATGTGGACCCAGTTCATCTGAACTTTTTGATTCCCAAACTTGAAGTTAAATAGTCTCCGCTGGATATTTACCTGTAGAAACAGAAAATGTGAAACAACTACATTTTCCTTTCATTATGCAGTATGATGTACTCACTTTTGCTAAGAATTTGCTTGGAATTTGCTTGTATTTGTGTATAGTTATGGCACAAGACCAAACAACTACTTGGTGGTTTTATAAATCCAAGGCTGTTGCACTGATACAGTGTTAAAATACAGTGACATTACAGTGTCTGGATGAAACTCACGTGTATATTTAAAAGACAACATTTCCATTGCCATGACCTTTCAGCCTCACATTTTTTCCTTTGTCCCTGCTCACTGCAAGGGGGTTGAACAAGACTACCTTTGAGGGTCCCTTCAAACCTGATGCAGTCTGTGAACCTGTAAAAGCACAGCCTGATCCTTGCCATTTCTGCAATGCTCACATCACGCTATTTGTTGTCTTGCATACTGTGCCCTGTCACCAAGCTTTCATAGTCTTCCCAGAGGAATTGTTAACAACTGTAATCATGATACTTCCACTTATGTTATGCCCTTACAACTACTTGTAGTGTCCTCCAGAGCTGACTATATAAAACATACAGCTACTCGTGGCAGGTGCTGCTGCTCTTCTGGTCCATATATGCCTGGTGGACGAAGCACACAAGTGTGGAGCTTATCCCCTCCTTGAAGAGAGAACAAAATGTGATTTTTCAGATGGCTCTGATATCAACATATGCTGACATGTATTGTTAACTTAAATTCAGTTAATTTAAAATATGCTATTTATTGATAAATGACTAACTTGAGAACAGGCTACCCATCAGCACTACTAGTGATAGGAAAACCGCAAAAGTTTTATATGTACCTTTGAGCAAAGTTCCATTAGCAGCAAGAATCATTTGGTCTGCAATTGCCTTTGTCCTAGAATAATGATTAAATTGCTATAAAGAAAGGCAGAATATGATCAATTTTAATCTCATTATTGCATCTGTAAAGGCAAAGTTACTGTTTGTGTCTGATTACATTTAAATCTAGACAGCTTGTAGAGTCAGTTGAGTAAAACCAAACATGACAAGATATAATAATAGAATAACAACAAGATATAGCACATATATACTTCCTTTATGACAAAGACTTACATATTATACAAATCTATATATCAGATTTACATTTTAATTGCACAAGTTTAGCTTCAGAGTGAATTTAAGTCCAGCAGTATTTGCTTAACTCACTTTATATGTTGGATGTACTGAAAAAATTAGTATCAACCCAAATGTTCTGGTGGGTCAGGTAATTTTGTTTGGAAAAAAACCATCCATTTTGAATTGGAAAAATACTTTTGAAGCAGTAGGTTAAATATGAAATTGAAAATTCCAACTTTCCTCAAAATGTTTTACTCTCTTACTGAAGCTATTTGAGAAGTGATAAATAACGGCCTCCCAGCTGTATCTTTAATAATTGCACTCAAGTTTTTAAACACTATAATTCTAAACACAGTTATCACAGGCTGGTTTAGTGATTACTCGTCCACACAAGGCTATTTATGTATCTGTTGAATTTTGTGTTGCCAGCCTTTATGTTTAAAAGGACACCTGAAAATCTCACCATGAAAAGTTTTTCTGCTCTCAGGTAGTTTCATCTACCTCTCCACCTCCCTTCATAGCCTATCTACCTCTGCTGCTTGCTACTGCATGATAACCGTTAGACAAAATATATGGTTAGGGCTCGGACATATACAACTACTTGTAAATTCCTGAAATGCTTTCTCAGAAGTCTGAGGTGCTGTGCAGAAACTGACATCTCCAGCTCAGTATCTCAGGAGGCACCAATAGAGTAGCAGCCAGTCTTATTTAGGGTTCATCACATGAATAAAGTACCTTTTCCAGTGGAAAATATGGCACAGTTTCTTCATCTCCTTCTTCAATAGGATTCCCTCCAAATACCACATTCACTGTACTGGTATAGATCAGTCTAGGGATATTCCTTTGTTTGCAGACTAAAAAGGTATACAAAATAAATAATTTTAAAACAAAGAGTGAGAAACAGCACATGAACAGCTTCTCCTTTTGTAAACAAACATTACTTTTATAGCAGAACTAATATTTTAAATTTAACATGAACTTAGCATTTAATATAATATTATCTTTCATTCACCTGGTGTTTGAAATCCCAAATACCTACTATGTAAATGCTACATAATGTGGTCACCACACATTTCATGATTAGGTACCTGCAGCTCTCATATCACCACTGAATGGTAGTCATCAGCTGAATAGAGGAATTATCTTGGTTTGTGGGGGGGTAAAATTCCTGATTTATTTCAGAAACATTTCTTAAAAGATGTTCATTTCACAAACTGAATGAAAAGGAGATGAGTACGAACACTTCTTGTGATCAAACTGAGAACTCCCTGCTTCATTCTGTAGGGGTAGCACTGTAGAGATCAGCCTGTCTGTGGACCACTATTCGTAGGATCATTGAATCATAGAATGGCTCAGGTTGGAAGGCACCTTAGAGATGATGTACTCCAACCTCCCCGCCATGGACAGGGACACCTCTCAACTAGACTCAGCTACTGAAGGCCTCATCCAGCCTGGCCTCGAACACCCCCCCAGGGCAGCCTATTCCAGACTCTCACCCCCCTCATACTGAAGAACTTCTTCCTAAGATCCAGTCTAACCCTGCTCTCCCTCAGCTTCCCCTTGTCCTTTCTCTAGACACCCTTATGAAACTTCCCTCTGCAGCCTTCCTGTAGGATCCCTTCAGGTATTGGAAGGCAGCTTTAATGTTTTGCTCTGTTTCAGCAGCGAGCAGTAGGCATTCTCATAGATGCTTTTGCAGGTAAGTAAAGCCATCTAGGATGTGCCAGCTCTCTCCTGTTTGTGACAAAACTGTGCTTGTCTCAATCTGTTCCTAAGTGACAAATGACATGTTAGCAGGAAACACAGGCTGTTAGTGTATAATCAGTACCTTCAATACAACTGAAATTAGTATTATTTGCAAAACAAAGTCTTACTTATGGAGGCCAGTTGGGTGTTAAGATATTGTGTCTAAATTCTGCTGCATATATGTCACTGCAAACTTGAATAACAGAAATTTCCTTTTAATTTAACAATGCTCCTAAAGCTTCAGTGAATTAATATTCAAAGTCAGGAATTTGTAGAATCTACAGATCACTCAGTCCAGTTGGCTCATTGGATTATTTTGAAAATAATGAATGTAATGACTGTGTTGTAAATATTTGGAACAAAATACAATAATAAAATCTATTATTAAAATGTAGATTAACAAGTTCATGCTCCTCCCAGATTCTTGCTTTGTTAGGAGCCTATGGAAATTGGACATGGGGCGTTCCTGTGGGTCCAGAGGTTGGAGTAAGAAAGAGGGAATATATGGCAACTTCTCCTCTAACTCATTTAGAGTTTAACTTGCCTACCATTTCACTCTAATTATTTCTGCCATTTTTCTTTCAGTAATAACACACAGGCAGCATGAAAATAACTGTAAATAAAAACTGCTTTTGCCATTTTGCCTTTTTTTCTTCCATTTGATTTTGAGCAAAAAGCAAAGATGAAGTAGCTTTGGTATTTACACTTTGAAATGATCCTTCTGGAACTGAATATACAGAAAGAAATCAACTAATATTTTCCAGACACAGAAGTTAAAAATTAGTATATAATAAATTTGGATCACAGTTAAGATGACCAGAAAGCACAGAAAATTGTCTATATTAATATGCTAATAGCTAAATACACTTAACACACCTATGGCTCCTGTTACCAAATATTTACAACACAACAAACAGTACAATCTCTCTCATGTAATTTCTGTGGTGAAATTGCATGGACTAACAGGGGAAAAATAACCAGTACATGGAGAAGAGTTCAAGTTGGTCTGCCAAAGGATGAATTCCAGGTTGTAAACCTATCCCAAATTCAATCCAGTGGCAAATTTACTAGGGGACAGATCTGTACCCCTAGCTTTGTATCATACTCTGAAAGCAGAGAGAGAAAAGCCTAATTTTACTACCAAGACATCATCCAATTCAAAGGGGTTTTAATTCATGTTTGCAAAGAAAGAAAATCCAGGTACATACCATCAATTATTATTTTCGTGCCTCCAACGTTTATGGATTCAATCTGATCTTTCTTTTGAAGCTAGAAACAGAGTTTGCACAATATCTAATTACTTAAACAAGTCATGTTCACAATACGATTGTTAAAATTGCCAGATCTAAACCAGCTGTGACCTTTTTGGGAGGTATGTGTTACAGTTCTCTGTTCTTCTGACATACAGGGATTTCCAGCAGTTCTCATTTGTATGGTCTTGTTCAGTGTGTGAATAAATGAAGTTGAAAAATGAAAGATAAAATGCATCTGAAAAGAAATGATAATGCTTCATTTTTGTTTGGTCACATCATAGATAATCCATGATCAAAAAGTTGGGAATTATTGGTTGGGTTTATGCTCCCTTAAGTTTTCACAAGTTCTTGTTCCAGTGACAAGCTGTCCTGTTCCTGGAAACAAATTAACATTTTTATGACTTTTTTTGATAACACCCTCTCTGTATATCATTGTTATTTAGCATAATAATATTGAGCTGCTGGTCTGCTTCTTCATGACTTATATGTTCACAAGAAAATCCATAGATACTAGTTCTAGAGCAATACTGTCACAATTCTTGAGATCAAGGAAGGATTTGCATTCTTATCCAAGCTTTTAAATCTATCATCTCATTTTTCTAGATTATTTTGTGTAGCACATTGGTTTCATGCTTTATTATTTAAGGGGTACCTCCCTTGTTGCCTGTGTAGATGACCTGACTTTTATAACTAATTTCTGTCTGACATAACTATCATGTAATTACAATCTTTGCTACTTGCAGGCAAAACTCTGCTTTCACAAAAATAACAAAACGTTAGGAAAAATTGTACTTGCTTGTTCTAATCCTGACATTCCACATGCAGCAACATGGAAAACACAGTCAACCCCTTCACATGCTTTGAACACTGCTTCGTAATCCCTCACATCACCCTGTAAAAGGAGAAAAAAATGGATTTTTGGCTGGTAGAGTTGTAAAGAATTAGTATTAACTGTGACTATTAAGGAAAATCTATTAGTAATGTTGATCTATTTTTCACAACACTTATCTGTCATTAAATAAAACAGTATAGACATGGAGAAGAATCCATGAGTAAGAATTTTGTGAGTATTTTATTGCAAAACAAATATGACTCTTGTTGTGTTCAATTATAATGCGTATTTTCACACTTAGGCCTGCAGCTTGCAGGCTGGCAAAACTTGTTTGACTTGAATGGGAGCAGCTTCCCCTTGAGGGCTGGAGAATCAAACCCCAGGGACAATAAATCAGAGCAGGAAGGGCTGAGCTGTTTGCCATGGCATCACCAAGCACGAGAACCCCTTTTCTTAGCACATAAAGATCCAACTTGTGCAAAGTGGACAAAGGTCTCTTTGGCCATCTAAGCTTTACTTTATGCACACTACATGACAAATTTAGTTACAGTTTTGTACAAGATTAAGCCAAAAGAGCATACACCATATGCATTTAATAGGGTATCAGCATACATTAGTGTATTGTAATTGCAAGACATGAATTCAAGCCTACACTGTATTAAACACAAACACACTGTATCCAGTATCAAATGCTGTGTTTAGAATATTAAATTGCATTTTTGTATGCCAGGTAATACTATATAAATGATACCCTACATACATATAGATACCAAGACAAATATAAACACCAGTCTTTTCAGCATTATATATCAAAATATTAGGCATTGCTTAATTTACTGTAATGGAATCAATAGAACAATCACAAAAGAAATATCTGGAAGTAATTATTAAGAGGTAATCTAAACAGTCTTTAATTTTCCATTTTTTTTTCTTCTGAGGTCGCCAAAGTATTTCACAGATACGTCTGACTTCCACTTTCTACCTTCAATCAAGTATAAACGATATTAGCAATCAGCAAATCACTGATCAGGGCTCAGACCTCTGAAGTGATTTATGACTTCATTTACTAGGACTCTGTAGTTTCATTTTCTAGGCAATTCCCAATACTTTGTAATAGTTACTCTTTTAAAATTGAATTATAAACCCCCGTTGTTCTCAGAAGATCGTTTGTTAGATCTCAGGTCTCCCTTAGAAAATGTAAATTGCCATCATCCATCAGCTTAAATCAAATGATGTGGATTTATATCATTAACAAATCAAGCTTATGGTTTTTGAATGGTTCCTCAGTAATACTTTCTCTCTCTTCCATATTCTCTGAAAGCTGTTTATGAATTTGGACTTAAGAACAACCATCCCAGGTAAAACAAAAGATTTGCTCAGCCTGGTATTCTGCCCACTGCACAGCCATGCCAAGCAGTGCCATGCATTCCACTTTGCCTCCCTTACCCCTTCTCCCACCTGGTGATGTAGCCAGGAGAAAAGCTGGCATCACCTTGATAATCCCTGGGACAAAGATCCCATCATCACTTTCAGCTTTGCCATCAACTTCATAGTTCTTGTGACAGTGTCAAAGAGTTCTTATGCCAAGTGCTCAGACAAGATCAGCTGAATGATACCGTGTCTGGCTAGAACTTGTGCCAGATGACTGGAGCGTGCCGAAGGTGCTGGCGTGCCCTGGTACATTCAGATCCCCAAACACGCATGGGTGGAAGCAGCTAGGAGGAGCTGGTGCTCCCCACATCAGGGATTAGAGGGGGATGCTGTCCTGCATAGAATGCTGTGAGCTATTCAGTATTTGAGATCTCTTTAATTTCCCCTCTTTGGCAGACATAATAAATTCCCTATGTTAAGAATCAAAAGGAATCAATGCACACAAATGGGTGCCCTATGAAAAGCAGGCACAGGACAAGCATATATGACACTTCTTCCCAAGACTACTCTTCCAGTCTCCAAGTATTTTCATTCAGAGGATTTCTTTAGCCTATTTTTTTTTACCTATTTAGTTACCTCCAATGGAACTAATTTTTTTGGCTAGGCTTTGTACATGCCTTTTACCCACTGCATAAAAAAATGCCTTCTTTTTGTACTGAACTGACTCCTCCTCATTTCCCCTGATGGCCCTTCCTTCTTGTACTGGACACTGGACAGTCAATGCCTGCCTGTCTCAACACACTCCCAGTTTGTATTTCACAGGTGTTAAATATGTCATTTCAACATACCTTGAAAAACTCTGCTCCATTTGGAATTTCCCATTTAGGTTTCCGTATGTCAAACAGAACAGCAGCAACTCCTGACCTCACAAGAGCACATCCCAGATTGTATCCCAGGTAGCCTCCACCTCCTGTCACCAGTGTCTTTCTGCTTCTGTTAACCAGTGGTCCAGCATGGTCTTGTAGTTTGCCTTCACATGGTTGGCTGCTGTAGAGCTCTTCTGTGGATCCTTCTTGCATCATGACTGCAAGATAGAAATCTCTTGAAAATTCCTGCATAATCCCATGAGATCTGGGTCATTCCAGTAACTCCCAGGTTACAGTGCTCCTTTTGTGACTATACTATTTTTATTTATACATATTTTCTATTACCTTAGCATGTTTAAAATGTATAAACTTGTAATTTTTGTTAGTGAGGTTTTTATGTACAATGAGTAATGAGTCTGAGTATTTTTATATTCTAAGATTTACTCCTCTTCTCACAACCACAAGTCTCATACTATACAGTAGTGAAGAGAAATCACAGGATTTTACAGATATTACCCACACTTAACAGGTCTGAATAAAGTTTTGAATGCTTGGTATATCAAATGTTTTATCCTTGAGAACTCACTGACTTCTGATACATTAATGCCAGAGAGACGTTATCCCACTAGTCAGGGAAAAAAATTATAAGGAATATAAGAAAGGATTGATTCTGCTTTTAAAATCCACTTTATTTCACATTTGGGTCCCAGTTCTTCACTTTTGTCACCATTTCAAACTTTTCTGATTACACACTAAATATATTCAGCTTTCAATCTAGCTCTTACTAACTTATGTCCATACTGTTCCAATTGGGGCATTCACTTACAGCTGAACTGACAAGGAACAGAAGAGAGAAGCCATTCTTCCCTTTGAATTCATCTACTGATTAAAGTATCATTCTGTGACAGTTACCCACCTGTATACTTTGTTCTGTCTTTAAAATGAGTTTATTCCACAATAATCACTTCACTTTAGTATTTTTCAGTTAAAATGACTGGCATCCCAGGTCACAATATATCCTGATACATTAGTCCAGTTCATTTTCCCCCGGAGACAGCCCCTATTGTCTCGATTCCTTGCATGGTCTTTACACATTAGCCTAGGCTCTTATATCCCCAAGTAGAAATCCAGGATAAATCCATCTGGAATCTGTCCAATTAAGTCACTGTAAAGTGGGAGCCAAACTGGGTGCCTGTGAGTCTAACGTAGGAATACGGACTCATTTCCTGCAGATTATTATGGCTTTGTCATAGCTGAAGCGGGTCCCCATAGCAATGTGCCCTCACGTGAGAGTACATCATCTTCCACCAGCTGGGCACAGGTAATTAACCATGGCTTGCTCAGTCATTTACACCAGGGTTCAGCAGAGACTATGCAGAAACTGGGCATGACTGGTTAACTGTCAGCTACATCACTTTCAGGGTGACAAAACCAAAAAACAACCAGAAAAGCATCAGAAAATTCAGCCCACAGTACACAAAGTTAGGGAATATTTTGGCCATTGCTTAAATTTTTATAATTTTGTGATATTTTTTTCTCATTTGTTACATTGCTTTTTGGATTTCGCACACACAGAAATCAGCACCAGACTCTCCATGCTGTCATACAGTTTTTCAGCTCGCTAAATTCTGTGAACTGAGTGAAGTTACAGCAGAAAACACAAGCTCCTTATGTCAAAAAATATCCAGATATTTCCAAAATGAAAAATATTCCACATTTTCCAAACAACAATTAAATTAGAACTAACCTCATAAAACTAACCCGAGTATGTTTTCCCATTCAAGGAAATTCAGATCCGCACCTCTAGAAAAATGCTATGCAGGAGCTTTAAGCCATATAAAATTACTTTGCCTTGTCTTCTGTGAGAAAACATCTTTTTATATTCTGCATCGAGAACTAAGGTCAAGCTTTTCACAAAGAACTACTGAACACCCGTATTTTAAAAAATTGTGTATATCTGGATACTTGTCATTAACATCTCCTTAAAATTTAAGTAAGCCAAAGATCGTATGTAAAAAAAAAAAAAATCTTGAAAATTTGGCTAGCAAACTCTTCCTTAAAAAGCACTAATAGATGAATGTATCCATCTGCTCCATGGAATTGGAGAAGTATTATCATATTATCGGCAAATTTTGAATTGAATCAATTTCCTGTAAGGAAATGCTTATTTCCAGAATGAGTACCTTTACTGTTTCTCTAAATTTATAGGAGCTATTCTGATCTATTAATGCATTCTGCATCTCATGCAGTGCAGGCGGTGAGTTGCTCTCAGCTCCCCTATTCTCCTTTCAAATATTAGGAACGCAGAAATTTCTTCCCAGAAAAAGTTGAAAGAGTCAAACATTTCAGTTTATTTTAAATAACTAAAGAAATAGTAAATACCCTTGGTAGAATCCTGGGTGTTGGCGTTCTCCCAGTCCTTCCTGTCCAAGTAAGTTGGTGAGGCTTCTCTTTGTTGGACAATCAGTAACACAAGAACATCAATTACTCTTAAGCAAAGATGTTCACGTGTGCTCAGGTCCTTTTGTGGTTCCTGCTCCTTTGTAGCTAAGTGGCTGGGCTAGGAGCCAGAAAAGGGCAGGGCTTAATTTGTACGTAATTTATGTTCCTTGTCAGGAAAGAATTAAATCTTTTCTCCACAACAGACCCTTCTAAACAGGATATTACCTCTTACTGCTACCTGGTAAAAGTATTGCTAAGACACCAGCCAACACCAATATACTATTGGTACCATCATCCTGTGGATAAATTATAGTAGATTACTTAAGTATCTTGCACTGCTTTTAAAAAATGTAGAGAAAAGGGCTCTTTACTAAAGAAAAACGGGAAAGAAATTCTTAGCAGTAACATTCCAAAGCAAATCTCTCTGTGTGAAACTTTGGTAGGATACATCTCATCTAGCAGCAGAGTGAACGGAAATATACTTTCTCCTTCTACTTACTGTTTTTAATCTAAATTTGGACCAAGAGAAGAAACAAAAATCCTGTCTGGGAGTGGTACTTAGCGCTTTCAACTTGACTTTTCTATCTTCATCCCCAACTCAATCAGGTGTTTGCAAAGAGGCTTCGCTGTTGACACATGAGTTGCTCACCAGCTCCCAATGTAAATGAAGTACAGGCAGCAGACTAACTGGTATGCAACAGAACAGGAAAAGGTGATTTACTATTAAATAATGCATTTAATTATAATAATGCATTAATAATCAGAGAGGCTTTTGAATCCTAAGATTTTAAAGGACACATATCCTTTAACAATGAAAAATCAAAGCCAACATTTTTAACTGGGTGTGTCTAAAATTAGATCTGAAAGCAGTGGTTAAGATGCTCAAGAAACACTCCCAAATCTAAATATAAACTACTACAATTTTAAATGTTGGTATGTTAGAAATATCTCAAGTTCATAGATGACTTTGCAATTTAAATGTAACGTAATTTAATGTCCATGTGCTGACAAGAACTCAAGCTGACACCTAGACCAATGTATTTTAGCATAACATACATGTATCTAAGTCCCTGTAGCCTGTGTATCAGAACTTTTGAATCTGTTGAAGCTAATCTGCACTTCTCAGGCTGTCATATGAATGACAAACTCAGTTTAGAGCAGAAACCCCAGGAATAACAAATTCTCTGTTTTGAGCTGTCCACAGCATTGATGGCTTTTACCGTTTAATCCAAGAAAGAAAGTGGCTTTTCCGTCCCCAGACTACCACAGAACTCCTCCACAAGTTGCAGCAGCTACCTATCTTATTTGTAGTTTATCAATCTCTTAATTGTTCAGTCATCAATCAACAAAGAGTATTTCAACTTGGCTTTGGGTTCCACCTTAGCCAGAAGGAGACACCTCAGATGAACTTTCAGAACTGGTATTTTGAACCTCTCCTGTTGTGCTTAGTCTCCTATCTTTAATGAACAGGAGAGGCCGTATTTGGTTCACTGCCTCCTGCTAAGTCTTTCTGAAACAAGCTAGAGTTAAGCTTTCTTGTGGTCTTGACATTGCCCTTATCTACTTTTATATCCACTCAGTTCATGAAGGCACACAGAAACAAACAAAAACTAGTACTTCTAGGAGATAACTGCATAAAAAACCACCTGGAAGGTGCCCATTAATTTACACAGAGAATGTTCACATTTCTGAAATGTTACGCTGTCTTATCAAACTGTTACATCAGACTGCAAAGCAATGCTGGAGGTAATTGTGCTATTTCATAGAGGAATCCAGTAAACTCACACAAGCTGACTTCAAATCACATGCTGAAAGATCCATGAATAAATCAGGATTGAGTAAGAGTGAGGAGGAATCAGGGCATAAGAAGACAAGACAGTACATGACTTCAGTATACAAAGGAACACCTGTCTCCATGCTGGTTCTGTGGGCACCAGTGCTGAGTACTGGACCACAAAGAGGTGGCCTAGGAGACAGATGTGTAGGGACTGAGGCTTTTCTCTTTCATCCAGCAGGTCTGCATTTTTCAGGCCACAGACCAGAAGCAATGTTCCAGCTGTGAGGTAACAGGAATCTGAATGAGGGGTTTTAATTGTGTTGGAGATACTGTGCAGGAAGGAACCTTTAGCAAGAGACGTAACCAAAGCATGCAGGGGGTAGACAGAGGTCTGAATTAAAATGACAGCCGGATGTTTGGCCTGAGTCAGAGGCAGAATGGGATGTTCTGCAGTGCCCAAGGGCACAACAGCAGAAAAGCTTAAGAGACAAAGCTCTCTCTTTAAGTTAACGATAGGATTTTGCTGAAAAACTGCAGCATAAAAATACTTTTCATTTCACTTCTTAAAAATTGTGTATCTAAGCTCTAAAGGAACAAAGTTGTTTAGACTCATCGTGTGTCTGAACACCTCCTTGTGCCCCTCTTCACATCCAGATGCCCAGTCATAGGTACTGACACAATCACATGAACTCAGAGTGACCAGACTCGTTTGGACAGCATACCAATTTGCTGAGCCCCTCTGCAACCCCAAATAAATCTGGACAGATCTGTAGTAAGATGGAAGTAGTTTTGACTGAAGGTACTTCAGCTCTTTGTGACTACAAAACCAATCATCCTCATAACAAGGATTGAGTCTGAAACACCAGGGAGCTATGGGAAGTAACAACAGTGAGGTGTTCACATTGTGAGTAAGAGATGCCAGAAAAAGCACTTGTACCAGAATGTCTTGCAATGTTAATGCAAAAGAGAAAGAGAACGGAACTCTCTTCTAAATGCCAAATCTTAAAGTGGTTCTCAATTTTGCTTTAACAGCAGAAATAATGGGATCTGGAGAGCAACTGGAATGTCCTGAGTTCTGTCCAGGGGTGGGCAAGGAACAAGTCGAGACTTGTGGGTACGAATTAAGGGGCAGGCCAGCATGGGTGATACTGTCATGGGTGTCTAGTATGGGTGTCTAGTATGACCTGATCAGGACAAGGAAGCTGATGAGGCCTTCAACAGGCAGCTGAGAGCAGCCTCACAATTACAGGCCCTAGTTTTCATACGGGATTTTAACTACCCAGATATTTGCTGGAAGGCCTCCTCAGCCAGCCCTTCACAGCCCAGGAGGTCCCTGCAGTGCACTGATGATAGGTTCCTGATGCAAATGGTGGATGAGCTAACTAGGAGAGGAGCACTGGTAGATCTTATACTCACTATCCAGAAGGGTTGGGTTGAAGCAGCAAAGGTTGAGGGCAGCCTCAGCTGTTATTCTTTCCTTTTATCCCCCTTCTAGTTTGAAAAAATAGGCTACAGGAAACTCTGGATCCGTATTCCTGTTCTCCTGGTTCATAGAGCAGGTAAAAATAATAAAAATACATAATCATTGTGCTATTAATTTTTTAATTTGTTTTCTTATTCCTATAAAACTACATTACTGTTTTATGTTTAGTCTTTGGAGAGCCCAAGGGCTTGATTTACATTGACTCCTACAAAGCCTGAAGTGATGTAAGTCAGCAGCACTTATGTGTAACTTCTCATGACAGAAGTTGAGAGGCAGCAGAGATCAGCAAAGATTACATCTTCCCTCTTTTTGCTTGAAGCTTTAAGCATACTTTGAAAAGAAGTGGACTAATGGTACCACTCCAAACCTCTTCAGTATCTTTTCTTCATCCAAAATGTAATCCTAAAAGCCAAGCACAAACAGCTTTTAAAATACAACCAAAGTATACAAACTGCATAGGCTCACCATCACTCTTCACAAAATGGTCATGGAAAACCAAAATAGATTAACTTAAACGTACAATTTTCCCTACTTATCTGTTTAGTTGTGCTATTATGCTATGTTCTTTCTGAAGTACATTGGCAGGAATGTCTTCCTGTATACCATGCAAGCAACACCTTCCACATTTACCTTGGAAGACTGAAGAGAGATGGCTGTGGAACACTACCCTCTGTCTTCACGTGTCTGTAACAACCTTCTGGCTAGTGCAGGATGATTATAAATCTGTTGGCTTTCCAAGCACCTCTCCTTAGTGATCAGCCCTTCTATGACCAATTCTGCACATACTTGACCAAGCTCCAGGTGCCATTCTCCACTGAATCAAGCATTCTTAACCAGTCGGTCTGACTGGATTTTTTTTTCCTTCTCTTTGAAAGACTGGGCAATGTTTGTAAACCAAAATACAAAGTACAGCTACAGAAACAAGGATTTAAAACCCAGCCTCACTACATAACTGTCTTACACCTGTTCCTTAATGAGTATCTTGGCAGGCATAACTTTTGCAGTTGTCTGCATGCCCATGTTTCTCCCCTCCTCAAACAACTCTTGTGACAAATGATTCTGTCTCATTTTACCCCGAGAAAGTACTTTTGCCCAGCAATTTCTCTTGTCCTGTAAGTTTTACTTTCCAATTTGAAGCAGTAGGTTGGCTGCATGAGAGGTTTAGTTTGTCCAGCTGCCTCTCCCACAACTTTACAACAATAGCCCAGTGTTTGCTGAGGCTGTCTTTACTGTTTGTGGGAGTCTTTTTTCAGTCAGCCTTGTTTTTAACTGATAAATCATGCAGTCCATGCAGCAATTGTTATTACAGCCATTACATCTGGTCCTAATGCTCTAATGTGTTCAGATGTTTGCACTTAGAGCTACACCATTAATAACTACAAACACACATCTGCCTTGCTCTTTTCACCCCAAACACAGATAGCTCTCTTTGAACTGTTCTTTGTGGATATGAAGTTATACTGTGGACTAATTCAGCTCAGAACTAGAATTACTGCAAATCCTTTCAACTCTGGAAAAAGTCATTGCTAGAAATGAATACATTTTACATTAGGCTTACAAAGTATTATCCTTTCACTGAAATACATGAACTAGATATAAACTGTGATCTATTGTAGTGACTGTTTACCTGAGAGCTTTCTTAAAAGTCAGAATTTTCCTTTTGGTTTCCATTCCATTTCTGAAGCAATAACCTGTTTGAAAGAAAAACAAAGTCTCAAGAATTACAGCAGCTTTCCAAACAGACATTTAGTACCTCTGCTTAGCCATGTCCTTCTGTGACAAAAAAAATATTTTCATTCAGGAGGTACAGTGATTTTTGAAGTTCTTTGCAAGTACTTTTGGCTGTTTGTTTCTACAGAAATGGTGCTTTCTGGTTCTGGGTTGGTATACAGGAAGTATAATAACTAAGTTAAGGATCAATACAATTTAACTGTCCTTCACTTCAGTTCTAGGCAGGTATGAAAGCCAGATCTGAATGATACCAGAAGCAGCAGGGAATGGTGTGCCACCCAAGCCAATTCAGTCTGCTGAGCTATAGATGGCATTTGTGCCAACAGGACTATGCTGCCTCTAGGAAATTACTTTGCTGGTTTGGAGTCTGCTTGGATACCCCTGCCTGGTGTCACACCATCCTGTTACCTGCTACATGACTGAACACAACAGCCCTGGGGTTTAACACATTGTTAGAATTGCTCAGAAGCTTTACTACAATGGTAGCTAATTTTGTAAAACTAAGTCTCTCTGAGGCAGACAGCTGGCAGACAGCTTGCTTGCATGTCATTTTTCCAAGCCTCAAAAACAGAAGGAAAACGATAGGACAAGGAAAGAAACACCAATTCTATTTTAAATAGCAGACACCAGAAGTTAAGATACTGTCTTCCTTCCATGAAATAAAAAAAAAAGGCCATTATTGAAAGATTCTTGAGAAATACTCACTTGTAAGATTTTGCCTGCTTTAAGAAACTTCTAGCTTTTGCTACTTCTTGCGTAAGTGTCTTTAAATCATCCCCTTCAAAGTAAGGGAAAACAGGATCCTGAAAATAGAATTAGAATATTCTACATCAACTTGCACCTATTTATTATTTTCAAATTCAATCCACTTAATTAACTGAGCCTAAACTCTAAATCTCTCTGCTCCCATCTACTTGCAGAGAAGATCTTGGTCTTCCAAGAGGAGAGAGAGCAGAGCAAGCCTGGCTTGAGTATAGCTCTGTTTACTTTTTGCTAAGATACTTTTTGCTGTGGCAATCCCTGAGGTCTCCAGCTGGAGCTTTCATTTACAATGACATCTTGAAATATAGGATGGTGGAGATCAGAAGGCACAGTAAAAGTTAAAGTTTGTTTAAAACCCACAGTGCCCAGATTAAAAAAAATTGGTTTTTTTTTTGCTTCTTTCAAACACTGTATACTTTTTTTTATGGCTTCTGTCACCTGACCAAGGCAGCTAGCAGAGAGGGAAAGCCGTGTACTCAGATATCTCCTTTAGGTTTCAACATGAACTATCTTAGAATCCCTGTATTAATGTTTCTCATGATCTTCCTTTTTAAATACAGTTTGACTGCTGCTGTAGTACTAAGCTAGTGTGAAACAAAACCAAAGCCAAAAAATCCAATCCAAGTAACATACATCTTCATCATCAAACCCCTCTGTCAACAGTCTCTGTGCTGCTAATTGTCCATCCACATCTCCAAAACTGCAGTGGTAGCGCCCTCCTGTCTGGGAAGCAAGCTTCTTCAGAAATTCATTAGCTCCTCTGTTAAAACAAATTAATAAGTTACTTAGGGAAATTATTTCCTGATAGAATTTCTAAGAATTCCTTGAAAAATATTGCATTAAAAAAAAAAAAAGTTTGGAGAACTTTATTATGAACTTCTGCATTATTTCTAATTGTCAATTGCTAATGAAGAATATAAACTGCTTAGGTGGCATAACCCTCCAAGACAGGCTGGTTTTGGACATGCTGTATTCAATTCAAGAATAGAAAGGCTGAGTTCTTGAAGAGCTGGGACAACTGCTGTGTTTTGAGGTGGCAGAACCAACATGCACCTATTCTAGAAAGCTTGAAAAGCTGCTTGGATATCTGCTCCCTGCATCACACAGGCACAGCCCTGAGTGAGAATTTAGAGAAGCACACACTTTCTGTTATTATCCCATGGTCCCCAGTTCTTGACCATGCAAAGACCCTTGAGAAGGAACATCAGGAATATATATTTAGCCCATGGCTGGCATTAGCACCTTACTAGCAGTCCTGATTCCAGACCAGGTCAGTGTGTCAGGGTGTTTTTAAGCCTCTGTAGGGATGTGAATGTGACAGAATAATGGTAACAGTACAGGACTCACCTCAGTGTAGTTGAACAGTGGTGCCTATTGCATCTCTGTGCATGTGAAAGCAACTTTCTCAAGGACACAAGCTATGGGAGATGAAGGCCACGTGGCAATTACCTGAGTCAGCCAGTTACCACATGTATGAACACTGAGCTCAAACTTCATGTCCAGTGAGCTGAGCATGTGGCCCATCTTGGTAACATAGCCTTCTGACAATAAATGAATCAGTCATTTGAAAGATTTTGTTGCTCTGGCAAAGTATTATGTACCTGTCTGTACAGCTAAATGAAATGGTGTGGATTTTAATATCTTGTTTCTTTCTCAGTCTTTCAATTTCTTTCAAAATCAGACTGTAACTGGTGTCTGGTTTTCCATCAGTCAGTACATACAGTGCCTCTACACCTTGGAAACTGAGAGCATTCTGAAAAGTAGAAAAGAAACTTAAGCAATGAGTACATTTATAGAAAAGTTACACTTTCTAGTTACATAGAAAAGCAGTTTTATAGAAAACTGAAAATACTATTTAAATGATTTAATATAGTTTTATATTTACCACATTGAGTTAATATTGTCTTTTCCTTCTCAGTACATATGAAAGAGATCAAGGATATAAATGTGAAAAATAAGTAGATAATTTGTAGCATAGGACAACACATTCATAAGTAGGGCACCACTGAAACCTGGCTCCTTGAAAAAAGGCAAATTAACTGGCTTTGGAGAATTGCTGAGAGAAGATTTTTACATCACATTTTGTGGGAGTTAAAGATGCTTAAAGTCTGAAAATCAGGCTCACTAGGAGTTGGCTTTTTATATTATGAAAACCTGCTATGGTAATTGACTCAGTGGACATTTCTGTAACACACAGATCTTACACACTGTCACCAGACTTGATTCATGATGAATTCCATAACATCCATAAGGAGATTCTGCAAAGGTGTCTGCAAGAAGAATCATTCATTTCAGGTAGCTTTTTTTTTTTATTCAAATTTTACAGCTCATGAAAATTGCAAGTTCTTTCAGTCTCTGTTTGAGGTTATTATTACTGGTTGACTTCTACACTGAGAATTTTTGTAGAAGAAGAGTTTCTTCATCTGTTACTAATGTTCAGGAATTGTACTCAATGCCCAGGTGATTCCAACACGGCTTCTTTGAATCCCCAGGCTGGCTCAGAACAAATCTATTACAGCCACAGCTGTACAGAAGCATCATTTGAGCAACTGGCTATTTTCTCTCTCCAGTATTCTTTGAACATGAATGTTAATGTAACCATTGATACTTTACATTTTTCTTAAACTCAGTATGAGCAACTCTAGTATCTACAAGCCCTGGGGACAGAAACAGTGGCTTGACTGCTGTTCTGCTAATGCTTTGGCATATAAAAATGTTGTATGCTTTGACCAAGTTTATTTTCCTAAAAAAACTATCACTCGGATGGATGTGTTTTACCACAAGACATGATGTCTTCTCCAAAATGTAGGTCATTATTTACTAACCTGTAAAGCCATAAGGATGCAGGCAGTACCATGAGCCTGAAAACTGGACACCCACTGCACAGCATCATGACATGTTTCATCAGTTGCCTCTACAAGATGCTCCTTCCAACTCTCTGTATTTTCTGCAAACCTCAGCAGGTTAAACCTGAGCAGAAAGATGTCCCACAACATTTAACCCTAATCAATACTATCAGTCACTTTGGATAAGCCAGTTTTCTTCTAATTTAGAAAGCCCAAACTCCACCAAACAGAAACAGAAATATAATTGAAAAAAAAAAAACCCTGAATAAACCAACAACTACCCCCACTCCAAACCAACAAAAAACCCAAACAAAAAATCCAACCAAAAGCCTAGTAGTGGGGTAAGGTCTTCAAGGTTAGAAGAGTCAGAAAGCCTGTCTCACCCTGAACAAGCAGAAAATCTATGGGAATGTTGAACTGAAGAGAATGAAAAGCATTAGCCTACGGGAAATGAGGCTCAAATCTTAAGAGCTCAGAATTGGTAGCTGTTTAATTAGAAGAACAGAAAAAGCAGCTCATATGCATATTATGCTCTACCATAAAAATTACTTGGATTGCATTTCAGTATTATTTATAATTATTAACCTTGTTACATAACAATAAGTGCCAATTTCAGTCTTTTATCTGTCATTCATCATACCTGACTTCATTTTTCCTCAGCTGCTCCCAGATAAGAGAGGTAAGTTCTTTTGTTACACATGGCAAATATGGATCCATGGAACCAGATGTGTCAATCATAAGACAGACATTTGCTTCTACAATGGTACCAAACAACCTTCTGCTTCCTGGGCCACAACATTAAAACCAACTGTCATTACACAGGCTTATTTTATTGAACATACTTTTTTAGTGAGTATACTGTAAAACCAGCAGCCTTTAAGGATTATTTTGGATATCTCTATAATAATAATTCTATATAATAATAAATTCTAAATCTGTGTGGAAACAAGGTAGTTCAAAGGTTCATAGAAAATTCTTTTGCTATTTCCAATCTAGCACTGTCAAATATTAACTACTAGCCAACTGCAGCAACCTGCATCAAAGAGTCAGTATCTCCTACTTTAAAATCCAATAAAACCAAAAAACTGTTTCCCAACAAAGATCTTCATAGGCAACAGAAGGCTGAAAATACTTTTCACCAGCAGTGATGCTGAACTTCTAAATAGGGCACATCCTTACCAAAAGAAACAGAAAAGTTGATTTGCCTGTACATGTTATTGCATATATTCTGTTGATAGAAAGCTGCTGACACCAGAAACCTTATATTCATGGACATGCAAAAAGGAAAAACTTACATCACAACCCTAATTATTTCACAGCAGTCTAGATGTTTGTCAGCTACACAGATGCTGAATTCTCTTGTATTTTAATTTTATTGTCGTAAGAGTATTTTTTAGATGTCCATGAAATGCAAAATGGGTGACTCTGCAGCATATTTGAGGTCCAGATCCATGTTCAGACTTATTCTATTAAAAATAGTAGATAAGAAGCCTGCTTTATAGAAAACCAGCTGCACACCAGTACCTGACAGAAGCCACTGTATTCTTTGTATGTAGCGCTGTAGCACTTTCTCCAGTTGTTGAGTATAAATTTCCAGTTCTTTAGATTGGATCTGCAGATGCTTCACAACCCCCTGTTAAAATTCAGTTTGTACAAGAGCATTTTACTTCAGGAGATTTTTGCTCAGCTGCTATACATGCAACATCTGCATTAGAAATGAGAGAGATCAGGTTTTTCAATCTTTATCTCCATGAAACAGTGCAAGAAAATTTTGGTGACTGTTCCAAATAACTAAATAACTGCTTTGCCCAAATTAAGAAAGCTCCGTTCTCATCCCAGCCAGTTGTGCTGAACAAAAAAAAAATATCATTTGACTGGACAGGTGCATCTGTTGCATTATTTCTGACAGTTTTATAGATATAATAGAGCAGTAATATCCTAAATTTAAATTGTTATGCTTCTCTCCAGTCATTACACAAATCAAAACAATCAAGATCCAACACTTTCCCAGTTTCAACTCACAGGTGACTTTTACAAGTTTTATTCCAAATTTTACAGTTCTCTTTCACCCTGTATGACCAGAGGGAAACGCCAGGCATTCCAAAGATTCCATGCAGTCTGCACTTCAACCATATTAAATAAATTTTGTGGTGAATAAAGGATCTTTCTGTAGCTTTCTAATAGAGGAATGATTTAGAAAGAGCAGAGAATAGAGGAGGGAACACCACACTACCAAGACACAAATGTTGATCAAATGCATTGTCTTAAAGAAACAGAAAGCTTTTCAGTGTTGTAGGTAAGACATCTGCAAATGCTTACATTGATTTCAACACTAGGGAAGATAGCACAGTATTTTGCTGACACTTTCTTGTGCAGAGACTCCACAGTTTTCTTTTGGTGAGTGCAGCCTGGACCAAACATCAGTCTGGGCAACTCCAGTTTAAGCTTTTTAATACTGTATTTGGTCAGCCACTTGTAAGACAAACAAAGGGACCACATGGTTGTTAGTAAACATTAGAACAGTTTAAGTAATAACACATTGTGAAGAATCACAATTAACATGTTCACATTAATTCACATGGATAATTCCAAAACAGCAATTTATTAGTAATGAGCAAAATACCTCTTTGGTTGAACATATTTCCTCTTTTTTTGGCAGTGTAACAGAGGGAACAGAATTTCTTGTGCACATTGTCTTTGGGTACTTTTGGTACACTGTACCTAGTTTAGAAAATGAACAAAGTCATATTGGGAGGGAGCCCTAGGTTTAAATCATAGCTCTTTTGAATCACACAGGACTATCTATTAAAAACAAAACCAAAAAACCTCAAAGCCTCAGAGATCAGCATTACTCAATCCCACCTTTGAAAAAAATGCAAAGTTTCTTTCTATCAAAGTATTAAATAAAAAAAGGCACTTATTTAAAAAAATTGTCTCCTTCAAGAAATTCCAAACCAAATCTGCTGTAATCATCTCAACCATGATAGCAGCATTTTTCCTTAGAGCATCTTTGAGCAAAAGATCCCAAAAAGCAAAGAACAAAAAACCTTGAAACCCCCATCAAATTAAAGGCACTCCAAAAAAACCAAACCAAACCATCAAACCCAAACATCAAACCAAAAAAACCCCACCACTGTTTGGGAAGTAAAACTCCCTAGCACTATTTAAAGCACACTGATTTACCATGAGGGCAGTGGAACACTGGAACAGGTTGCCCAGGGACGTGGTTGGGACCCCATCCGTGAGGCTTGACAGGGCTCTGGGCAGCCTGTCTAGTTGAGGATGTCTCCTCTGACTGCAGATGGGGTTGGACTAGATGACCTTCTGAGGTCCCTTCCAACCCAGACCATTCTATGATCCTCAGCAACTTAACATCCTAACAGTTTTGTCAGAAGAACACTGATAATAAAAAAGCTTTGCTTATCACATCCAAACACGTACCTACATTCCTTCCTCCACCAGTATAAAATACTGACACAGAAAACTCTGGCTGCTTCCTTGGTTTATGCTTTCTTATATTCTCAGTTTGAGGCCATTCTTTCACTGCTGGTGCTGCAATTAAAAACAACAAACAAACCGCAATGTGGACTTCCATCAACTTGATTAAAGTCTTATTTGGAGCACTGCTCTCCAGTTCATCATTTCCTATTAGCACAATTTTAAATACTTTTCTGAGGTACTGGTTAAGAAAAATCCATTTTACAGAACTATTTATGCTGCTTCCGTAGAAATGGAACCAAAACCTTTACAAATTTATAAACTGCCATCAGGAAACATGTCAGAGGGTGTAATTTGAAAATATCAGGGGTTACAATAAGCAGTATTTGTTGGAAAAGCTGATTAATACTGGACAAAGCACCTTAAGTGCAGCAAATCTGAATCCAGAATTGTAACTACTGCTTACAGATCTACAATCTCATTTCAATACAACAGTAGATTTCAAGACTAAATGCAAGAAAATATCATCATAATATCATCATAATTTGCAGATGTTAGAGAAGATACCAAGAACAAACACAGGAAAATTACAAAAATGGATCAGAAAGGAACTGGACTTTAAGGGACTGGCAGTGACTGCAATAAATTTAAGAGCTGTTTCATATACCAGGAGCCAGAAGTCAGCACTTCAAATGATCTGACATTTGTGGGTTTTTTCCATTTTATTACTGCATCATAAATGAATCAAGTGCAACAGCATGTTAATTACAATGGAATCTAATAGTATTAGCATAACTATATATATATATGGAACTGGTAAAAAAATAAATCCCTGCATTGTTGAGCCTTTGGAGAAAGAAAAAAAAAAAAGGAGAGTATAATCTGAAATCCAAGAGAAGTGAGGTTCTGATGATTGGGACCCTCAGGCTTGGGACAAGGCAGAGGGTTCTACTTTCCACCACACACATTTGATGTTTCTTGATATGGGATGGGTATTCAATCATATGAGCTGGAAATAGTTACACATCTGTGCAGTGTTCCTTCTGCTCACAACCTGAAAGCAAGCTAGATACACCACAGCTAAAACTCACCTGAAGAAATTTCCAAATACTACAATGTTTCCTATTAGTCTGATCAAAAATTAAAATAGCAAGTGTTTCTAAAACTGGAACTCTAATTTAACCATTTTCTTTTAATCCAAATAAACTGAAGCCAAGAAACCCCTAATCCATACAGACCTGGTGGAATTTCTGCTTTAGCACTAGAAGGACGCCATGCCAGTACTCTTAAGGAAGCATTTCTCTCTGCACCATGGTTATCTTTAATACACTATATAATTAAAAAAAAAATTAAAATGCATTTCATTGGATTATAATTGCATTATTCAGAAATGGAAGTACCCTTCACTGTTTTGCAGTTCCTGTTTTCTTCTGCCTTTTCTAACAAGTCAAGAGGTTGCCATGGTGATTTGTTAATTTGCAGTTTCTTGCTAGGTTAAGTAACTTTAATTGCTCCATTTTAATTATCTGCTGCCCTAAACCTAAACATTACCATCTACAGGCAGAAAAGTCTGGACCATTACTGCCACTTGAAGGAGGAGTCTAGTATGGTAATGGCACTGTTTTATAGAAGCAGGACTATTTTTTCCCTCAGAACTCGACTGGCAACAGCGCCTTTCCCTTTAGGTAATAGTTGGGTATAATCTCTAATTAAAAGACAGCATCTTAAAAATGGGACCATTTCAAACCATTCTGGCCAGACTCAGAGCTGTAGGTTTAGGAGATGGCAACTTCTGTGGCCGCCTTTTCTCTTTCTTGGCAAGCACGTTTGAGCCGTCTTCTGCTACAGCTGGATGATTAGAGTGACTCACTGAACGTTGCTTTAAGGATTCCACCAGGAATGCACACTGAAATAGAAACGCACATTGTTTGGTAATTCATGTATGCAGAATTGAAGTAGATAAGGTTTCAAAAGACAGGCATTCTGTATTTATAAATTTAAGAGTAAAACGAATATGAAATTTATTAATCTGGTAGTGCTTAACACCTCTAATTAAATAGGAACTCCTTTGTGCTGTGCTTCCTCAAACACATAGGAAAGAAATTGTCCCTGCTCTGAGCAAACACTCTAGAAGAAAAGGCAAACAATTAATTCTACTTGAGAAGAACTTATGACAGGATTGGCCACAAGAAAGAATAATTTCAATCGTAAACTCTTTGTATTTGATAAGGAATCCAACATCAGTCACTGCAGTGCTACTGTATGAGTGTTTTCTAGTCCACATTTACTCTGTGGTGATTGTTCTCACACTCTAGAGCATCCCTGCCCATCTTACAAGGATTTTCATTGTGTCCTGTCTTCTGCACTGTCAACTGAACAAACACTGCTGAATTTTTTTTCTGAATAAAAAACATTAACTTTAAAAGATAAAAATAATTCCTACCTTTTGGGAGTAGCTGTTTGCTTTTTCAATTTCAGATACAAGAACAGTAATATCATCACTTTCAAAAATACCTGTTAACCCAATACATGCTAATCAGTATAAGTGTACAGTGTAGATTTTTTGAAGTGTAGAACAAATTATAGAGCATGTACTATCAATAAAAAGAATCAAAATGTTCTTGTTTCCTGTAAGCCAGGCAGTCTGCATCTACCACATTAGTAACAAGATTTTACATGTGCATCTTTAAACTATGCAGCAGAAAAGGTCTGCACTAAGACCACTCTGCAGCAGAACTGAAAATCTCAAACTTGTGTGCTAATATAGCATTATTGCATCCTCAAAAAACATAAACTACTTGATTGGGAGGGAAATAGTATTAATAAATATTATTTAATGAATGAAAAAGAAGTACATGCTGACTTTCCTCTCCACATACCTGCTTCTCCAAACCAGTGAAATCTCCCCTTGGCTGCCTGTACTATCTCTTTAAAAGCTGTGGCAGTTTCAGTTGGGTTAGCATAATGGGCTGGCATCATTCTGTTGGAGTCAATGTCTTCCATTATGCTGAAGAGGCAGACGTGAAGTTGCAAATCAAAACCTCTGCAAACCTCAGCTACGTAAGCACTGACTGTGTGCTGGAAAAAGGAAAGAAAACAAAATAAAAAGAAAAAAAATGGCATTTGGATTATGAAAGGTTCAGACAACTCCAGCCTGTGCACATGGATTAACAGCCACAAAGCACATGCACTACGAACATGGATCGAGCAATGCATTATTGTTATTAAAAACAGGAGCTGTGTCTACATAGCATACTGTGGATTTCCACCATAACATTATTTGTGCCTTTGTTCTCATAAGGGAATAACAGCACATAAAAAAACTCAGAACTGGTTTATTCAAACTCAGGAATTTGCTGTGAAATGATGGCCAGATCTGGAGTGGGAAAGGATTCCAAAAAACATTCCTTAAACTTCCTATGATTCACACATTAATAATTGCTACCTCCAACACATGAATAGTGATTGCAGAAGTGGAGGTTTAAGATCCTGACAGTTATGCTGGCTTAGATATGTAAATGAGAAAAGTATTCTGTCAACAAGGTGTAGTGACTACCCAAAAGGAAAAAACAAGAGAAAAATAAAGTTGAGATTAATACTGGGATGGTAACTTAGAGAATCCAAAACCTGTGCTCAGACTTACTGCTTCCTGATCAGGTATTCCAGTAGTCAGCAGGTAAAGTCCTTGTGATTTGTGCTTATCTTTGTCTTTGAAGTCTACTTCCACAGCTCTCCTGAGAGCACTCATGAAATTTCTACTCCCTTTGCACTGCAAGTTCAACACCCACCTAAAAGATGACATAACAGACAGAACAAACAGGCTATATTAATTACGCAAATCATTTGTTTTAGTTTCTGTACTG
Organism: Indicator indicator; assembly: GCF_027791375.1. NCBI lineage: Eukaryota > Metazoa > Chordata > Aves > Piciformes > Indicatoridae > Indicator > Indicator indicator. The sequence goes on along the minus strand of NC_072031.1, from coordinate 9,435,487 downwards.
CAACCATGGCAAACTAGTTTTAAAGATAAGATTCAAAGCATAGAGATAAAACAATTCTCTCTTATAGGCAAGTCTGTAATGTAGCAGACCTTACAGAAAAAAACAAATAAACCAGAGGTATAATGAAACCACTGAGGATACAACTCCACAAACAGAACTGGGAATGGTTTCCAGTGTGTGGGGAATAAACGTAAGGTTAACTTTAACACCCCAGTTGCATTTGAAATAGTTTTCAGTTATTCATGTCACCTGTGCATTTCTTACACAGAGATCTCTCTATCTGTGTACACATATATTCTCTATACACATGAAATACAAAGTCTCTAGGACATACTAAATTTTATAACGTTGTTTTCACAATGAACCATCATGAATGAGCGTAGAACACTTCATGTCAAACTGTTTTTGTAATATGATAAAAGTATCATTTTTCTGAATTGCTCACAATGCTGCTTCAATCTGTTTCTCTGTTTTATTTGTTCCATGGTAACTATAATTACTTAATTCAGCTGTATGGGAAAGTTATTTGATCCTACCTCCAAGCACTTTGTAAGTTCTCTGGTTTAGAAGGAACTAGTTCCAGCTGCCAAGGCACAACATCGCTCCCAAATCTTTCATGGAAAGACAACAGCAATTAATTGATAGATTATGCTTTCAAACAAACACTGAAAAATCAAAGTATCGTTTGGGGTACTGCACACATAAAATTGGCTGATGCTTTATCATGTTTTATTTCAAACCATTTATCCATCACTCAGCAGCTGTTAGATTTTCAAGGTAATGAGCCAGATTACATCTTTCCTCCCAGAACAGGACACAAATTGAGCTGGTAAAAATCTCAGAAGGATTGCAACAAAAATCCCCAACCATCAGACACTGCCTGTATCTCTCCTCTGTAGGTAAGGGTTCTGCCTTGACTCCAGGTTTGGACATCTGTGAGTTGCTGTCTCCTGCTTTTAGCTGTCAGTCAGAAGCCTGTCTGGCTGTCAGCAGCTGTGCCACACGTTTCTGACTGCTGGTGTGAGTATAGAATTTCAGTACTATTACATATTTAAATAATACTGTAAAATTGAAAGGAAGTTCTCAGATATGGTATCTAAGACACCAACAATCTCTTTCTGCAGGAAGAGAGTTTGTTACAGGCATGATACAATCAGTTCCAGTGAGCCTCACTCAAAAGAGTGATTTTTAATTACTAATCTGGTCTCCATACATCTAATCCATTCATGGATCCAATACTGGCAAATTAAATACAATTTAAAAAATCTAAAATATTTCACTGAAATGTTTTACAACTATTTTAAAAGCATCTTAAACAGTTGCTTACGCTAAAACATTGAAGTAATCTTTATCTGACAGCTGCTCCTCAAGTAACAGTCGCAAAGAATGTTGGATATGGATGATGTACCTTGAGTTTGTCGCTGATATATCAACAAGTATAACCACCCTATAGAAGAAACATGTTATTCATCAAAAAGGAAGAAGAAACAAACTGATTTAATTACATATTCTGATCTTTACTATACTCTTAACTTGCCAGAGGAGTATCTTCCAGCTATGCAGCAAATAAATCCAGTTTAAATACTGGATTTATATTAAAAAATATTAACAACAACAACAACAAAGTTTTAAAATTGGCAAAATCAAGGTGAGATTTAAAAAAAAAATTAACAACTGAAAATTCTCTTTCTTGAATGGTGTGATAATAAGGGTACTGGCACATGTAGTGGCTGTTGAACCTTAAACACATCCTTTCTTGTCTCTGTACTCAAATATCCAAACCACGCCTGAAACACGTGGATGTTATCCAACAAGAAAAGTTGTTAGATAGTTCCCTGTCCCTTCCCCAGCCATCATTCCAAAAGCAAGTGCAGTATTACTCCAAAGATAAAGAGTAAGGTTTCTCTCAGCAAGTCGGTGGCAGACTGGTTGCTCAGGTATGGACCAGATGATCTTTTGAGGTCCCTTCCAACTCCTAACATTCAGTGATTCTGTGATCTGCAGCTGCTGTCTCTACATCTGAATATTTTCTGCCCTGAATCCTTGGAGCTGACTTGCACACAAAGAAAAAGCTGGCAAACTAGAACCATCACTAATAACAAAAAAGAGGCCATCCAAGTACAATACCTTCTTTCACAAACACTTCCCCACATTCTTCTGCTAGCACCAGACAGCCAGTCAATTCGTTTCTCATAGATTCTTACCATTTTAGCAAGGAGTTTCTGTGGATAAAATACAGAAAAAGCAAGTTAAAAAAATCAAGTTAAGTCTTTTGTGGCCAAATGCTTAATATATTAAGTAAATTCACAGAACAGTGATGAAAAAATACTACTTTTCATTCGACAGCAGCATTTCATTTTTAGTGAAGATAAAAGAATACAGTCCATGAGAAAAATGTACAATGGTAAAAAAACCCAAACAAAACACTGAAGGGTCTAAAGGTCTAAACTCTCCTCTTTACATTTCTTCCTCCTTCTTACCTTCACACAACGTCTTTGAAGTCCCAGCTTGCTCCTATGCTACTTCATAGGAAGTTCCTGCTAGGCCCTGAGTCTTTCCTGGTCTGGCCAGTAACAATTAGACATTCCTCTTCATAAAACTCATTTGATTTGCAAATAAATAAAATGGAACACAAAACTTTCCCCCAAAATTATTAAAGCAAGATGAAATGAGACAATTCTGATCAAGTGAGCATATTCATATGTGGTTTCATATTCTGTCAACGTACAGGGTAAAGGATTCATGTATACACAGGTAAAATAATCTAAATACATTCTTATACACAGATCACAAAACCAGCAGCACTGATGGACTCTTTCTCTTTGCCTCTCTCCTCACTACCATAACAGAAGGACTTGGTGATCCTGAGGGTCTTTTCCAACCTGAATGTTTCTGTGATATGAATCTGAGTCCTAAGTCTGACCAGATCATGGACAGATGTCTGCACATGAATCCCTGCAGTCCTTGTGTAACAGGACAACTCATGTGGAACAATTAGATGGTGATCTAGACCTGACAAGGCCACATCACTAAAGACAGCTCACCTGATAGTTGTACAATACTGGCAGGTCAACGTGGATATTTTTCACAGTTCCATCATACCATTCAAACTGCACCATCACTTTCTAGAGGGATAAATAAAACAGCCAGGTGCTTACAGAAGCCCATAGAAGTTTCACTAACATGGAATTTCTTCCTGAATCATTCTTCAGAATGGCATAAACATCAAGGACACAAATTCTAGACAAAGTCCACAGAATTTCACTAGGTACTCATTTTAATTAGAAAGACATAGCAATAGAAAGACAAAGAAAGGGTCCTTATCACTTACCTCATGTAGAGTTGATGATACTGTTTTTTTAAGAATAGGTACAAATTCTTCCACAGGAGAGAAGGCATTGGGAGCCAAAACTTGATAAAGGTTTAACTTTTTAGCTATGACAAGGAACAAAGAAATTAAATAAAACACATGCTGTGCCTTGAATTTATGTTTCATACATGTTAAGCTTTTGTTTCCATGCTACCTTTCAATCCATTTGTCTTTAACCAGTCTGTTGAGGTTTTGGCCAGGCCACATGGTGTTTGCAGAACTAATGGTCCTTCGTGCTTTAGGGGCTTTGGTACAAAGCTGGAAGGTGCTATATTTGCATATTCTGTGGAAACCTAAAATGGATTTTAAGAGAGAAAAACTCTTCCAAGTTTTGGCAGAACTTTTTGTAACCCTCAAAGCATACCATATTTTTTTCATACTGTGAACACAAAAACCTTCTACCCCTGCTACTTCAAAGTACATCTGAAAATAAAAAGATACATACCTCTGCTACTCTACCAATATGTGAGCCACAAATTCTGCTTTGAAAAGTCTGTCTGATGCTCTCCAGCAGGTTCTTAGCTTTCTGGGATTCCTCAATAAGCAGATGAAAATCACTGCTGTCAAAATTCTGTGCATTTAAAAAGAGGAGAGGGAAAATATTTTAACCACTCTTAAAACACCAGCCAACAAAACTTTCTTACTGTGGTGTGCGAACACCTATACAAGGCTGCCTGGCATAGCAGAATTGAGCGTAAATATATCTAATGCATCACATAAAAGTTACTAATCATTTAATAAACAAAATATTATTCTATTGAGTCAGTCTACAATAAGCCACTGCTTTCATCCTATTCATCAGCTTTAAGTCAGTGAAAGTATCTGCAAAATTTATTGTGTTTTTAGGAAGTGGTTTTCATTTGCAGAGAGAATTAAGCACAGGTTAACTGACCACAGCAGAAACTTCTACTCAGATGATCACAGAATAACAGAACGTTAGGGGCTGGAAGGGACCTTGAAAGATCATCTACAACAAGCAGGATCACTTAGAGTAGGTCACACAAGAACGTATCCAGGCAGGTTCTGAATGTCTCCAGAGGAGGAGACACCAGGGCAGAGTAGAGGGGAAGGAGAAGCTCTCTCGACCTACTCACCATACCCCTTCTAATACACCCCAGGATGCCATTGGCCCTCTTGGCCACAAGGGCACATTGCTGGCTCACAGTCAACCTTCCGTCCACCAGAACTGCTCTCCAAGAGATCAGTCCCCAACCTATACTGGTACATGGAGTTGTTCCTTCCCAGATACAAGCCTCTACATTTGTCCTTGTTGATAATTACCTTCTAAATGCAAAGAATCTGAATCAGAGAGAGGAAAATGTGTTTCCTTTCTAGTTGTTACATACCTCTCCCTTTGAAGAGTAGCAATGGTAACGGCCTTGTACAGCTTCTGCAAGGTTTTTTAGAACTGCCTACATACATAAATAGGAAGGAAAACATTGATTTGGTAGTCTCTTTTGATAATGTGGGATGTGGATATTCAGTTAGACAATGTAGATGTAGATATAGTGAGAAAAGCAAAGTAATTATGTTTCCATTGCTTTCTTTCCTGTCTCATTTTAATATGGCTGAAAATTAACAAAATTTACAAAACAGGCAGTAAGGGTCATGTTCATTCACCTTGTGTTGAAATGCCAGTCACTCTTGCTTTGAAGGCAGGATTGTACCAGTCACACAAAAGGCGTATCACTGAAGACTGCACATAAAATATTAGACTGTCCTTCCCCTGCCCACAACCACCTCTTAAATCCTTGCTTTTTTCACCTCTCCCCCTCCTTCTCTACTACCTACTACTGCAATCTTTTACCCACAACTGCAACACTCTTACTCCATCCAATCTTCTCTTTAAACCAGGATTTCAACCTTGTCCTCCCTTGCCACTTAAGTCACTACATGCCTTAGGGACAAACAATCCATCAACACCTAAAACCAAGTTTCTACACAGAAAACTAAACAAAAGAAACTGACTGTCCATGTGTCTCCCTCTTCCTTCAGCCAGTCACCACTAACACCCAAACCACTGCTCATGAGCAATGCCAATTTGTGTAAGGCTGCTAAGGCTTGCACTATCAATGTATGCTATTCCATGCAATCATATTTCTATCCCAGAGAATGCCATACTCACATGTTCTCAAAGTGCCTGTCTTTCTCCTATGATCCCTCTCCCTACCCTCTCATCCTTACTGCAATGTTGCCTAGCTGAAGTCCCTTATTTCATTCTGCGTTTTTCATCACAGGACGATGATTTGGAAATAACTGGTTCCCTTCAGCTGCCAAGCCTGTCAACACCATTTCTGGCTTTGGTATTAACCAAGATGAATGCTCCAATTTTTTTCAGGTGTGCAAATCTGCTCTGGAGAAAACACAGCTCTGCATCAAGACCTCTTTAATGACTAAGTTAGCTTCTCCACAAATTTAGGAAAGAAGACATTGCAGCTGAATGGGAAACAAATTCCAGGACTACTTACCAGAGCAGCAGGATTGCTACAATCATATGTAACAGCATGAACCTGCAGTTTTCTCCCCAGCATACACTGCTGAGCATAGTCAGACAGCAATTCCAAAGACTGATCAGGACTGATAAACAGAAAAAAAAAATTAACAATGGAAGTAATCAAATAGGGGTAAAATGCCATACTAAAGAAGACTGGGAAGAAAACTAAAGGGGAAAAAAATAACAAATCATCGGAATGTAACCCAGTCATTTAGCATGTGACCTCCTCTTCTCCTTTCAACAGTTAACTGAAGTACCACTACTGGGGTTTTGTTGTGTCCTGAAAATCTGAATGATATTAAAAGCACTAGGATTCTATTCTACTTCATAACAGCTTGTAGATGAAATGTACTAAAGTACTCCTTAACAGCCCTGAAAGCTAAAAATCAAGAATTGTGGTTTTGCCCTCTGCGAGAAACCACAAAAGAAAACCTTTCAACTCAGATCTTCAACTCTGTAATGATGTCCACTGCCTTCCAAGAGCACCAAAGAAAGTAACATTTCTTTCATGTTTAGACCTCAGCAGTCTTCATTTGCTACATAATAAAAACTTCTGCTTTCTTGTTCAAAGCAAAACTTGGAACCTTTTAACTGAACGCCCTGTTGAGCAAGTTAGCTGCAATGCAATCTCAATCACCCTAAACACCAAACTTCCCAAGCTTTTATCATCTGTTTGCACATCAGAAATAAATACAATGAATAAGTTAAGAGTACGGTAATACTCCCTGAATCCTCACTGCAGTCTTTTCCTGGTAATTCTGACTCCAGCACTTCAAGTTTGCAAATGGTAACAGTAGAACTGCAGAATTGAAGCCACTAATTTATCTAACCCAAGACCAGGTTAGTTTATTTAATCAAACATTTTAAGCTTCCCAAGACTGCTTCATGCTTTTTTACAACAAAATCTAGCTCATCACCTTCCCAGAGGTGTGGACCCTTTTTACTAACATCCTTAATGATGCTGAAGGATTTTTATTAATGTAAAGCAAGAGCTGGTAGACTCTCAATGATTACTTTGGTGACTGATCTGCAAAGGAAAAATGTAGCTTCGTGTCAGAAAAGAGATTTATAAATAGTAAAAAATGTAGGAAATCAAGAAACTCAGTGGTATGAACTGAAAATACATAAACCCTGGATCTTAGATTTTCTATTTATTTTTATATCAAGTTCAGATTCTTGCATCTAGGTTAAAGCTGGCTCTTAGGGCAGGTAAGAAATTTACCAGCTTCCTACAATAAGAACCACAGAATTCAGTTCCTTCACCATAAAGACATGTTTTAAAGCTTTCAGTAAATTGCAGCCTTGGCCAGGCTCCAGCTGTTGTATCCATTCTCTTGCTTCATGTAGCCTATGGGAAAGAAAAGAAAAGGAGTATGTACACTTAACATGTAGGTGCTAAATAAGGTAGATCATGAAGATTACTACAAATCACAGGAGCTAAGATATTTTATGTACAAACAACCAGCTTGAAATCACTGACTGCACACAAAATTCACTGTTTCCCCCCCTTAATAACTGCAGGCACAAGATGAAAAATACTGTTTATTATCCACACAAGACTGCTCTAATTAAAATGGAGACTTGGTTTGAAACACCTTCATTTTTTAGAAAAATGAACTTACTTACACTTGAATATTGATGTTTTTTGGACTCTCCCACAGTGGTGAAATTTCTGTACTGAATGAGAGGCAGTACAGTCGCTTCTTGTAAGACAGCTGTTCCTCTATTAAGCACTAATAAGTAAAAGTGAATGTATTACTATCCATACTGCTTCTCGCAGAGGTATTATGTAAAAGAATTAAAATAGTCATTTCCTGAAAATGGTTGAGAGCAGTATTTTTAGCTACCACAATGAAAAGCTTTCAAGAAAAAAGTATGATGGATTCAAGTAGTTGGTAAGGAGTATAGAAACAAAACCTGCAGACCTGTGGTAATCCAGCCCATTTGTTAATGGGGCAGAAGGCAGGGGATATTTGTTGTACTGCTATTAGTTGACAAGCACATGAAGCAACACACAGAACAGGTTGCCCAGGGAGGTGGTGGAAGCCTCATCCCTGAAAGTTTTTAAGGCCAGGCTGGATGGGGCTCTGAGCAACCTGATCTAGTGTGAGGTGTCTCTGCCCATAGCAGGGGAGTTGGAACTAGATGATCCCTGAGATCCCTTCCAACCCTGACAATTCTGTGATTCTAGGATCTACTGGAACAGGCATATTCACCCATCAAACAACTGCTAAAAAACATTTAACACATATTCACTAGTTCACATAAACACTAGTGCAGGTATTAAGGCTAAGTCAGCCAAGCTACGTGGAACTTGAGTTTTCCTGGTTAGTTTGATTTAAATGAACAAATGAAATGCACAAATGAAAAATTCAGACAATATAAACAAAAATTTAAATAATTTCTGAAGGAAGGAAATGAGTTGCCAAGTTAGACAGTAAACCAGACTCACTATATCTGCCTTTCTTACCACAGAAGTTTTATAAAAATTAAAAGCACAATAAGGGACAAGTTTCTTGTGGGACTTCAGGAAGTAATTAACTTACCAAGGTTGTGACCAAAAATGTGAAGTGTGCCTTGTTGTGACAAAACATAAAGGCACAAGGAAGCTGTATTTGCTTTAGATAGCTCTATGCTGAACTTGATTTTAGCTCCTAGAACCGTTTCTGTTAGGCAAGCTTATTTCATAGAATATGCTGGTACAAGAATTGAGAAACTTCTAAATATCACATATGAAAAATATTATTTTGGTACATAACAGAGTTTGTGTGAATCTAGACATTAACAAACTACACATTCAAAGAAAACTTTACATTAGAACATTCTTTTCTACAACAGAAAACTTTCATTGCATTGCATATTATAAATTTAGGCAGACTTTTTTTTCTAACTAGTTCCTGGCTTGTAGTTCTACAAAAGCCGATTAGTAAGTTATAACTGCCAAAGTCTGGTTTGTTATTACTCACCAAAAGGTCCTTCTGAAAATCCAGTAGTCTAGGTCCATAACTCATAGTGGACATATCAACCACAAGTCCAATTTTGGTTCCTTTTATAAGGCCAAATACCTTAAAAACATCACTGTAAATACTAAGCTTATCTAGAGTATTTAAATCTTACTGTTCATTCTGTAAAAGACCACTTTAAAAGAAAATATTAGGTACTTATTTTCACTCTAAGCTTTCTAGCATAATGACACAGTGACAAAGCCAAGGGGAAAAACAAAACAAAACCAACAACAAACCCACACACAAAACCCAAATGAAACCAATAAAAAACCCCTACTGGCTACCAGTTTATTCTTAACACTGACTCCTATTTGCTCATTCCTAAGACAATTATTCATTATTTGAAAGGATAAAAAGTAACTGTCTGCAGCATTTCCTTCAGGTTACATCAAGCAACTTAGTAGAAGGCAGATACTGGAATGCTGCTGCTTTGTCTTTTTCCCTTCAAGGGGGAGTTGTGTCCCCTTCCCATTCCTAAGCATTAGCACTGCTAGGCACAATAAATGGTCAACCAGAGATGCAAGGGAGGGCACAATGGACTTCAAGGCAGAGGATAAGTCAGATGTTAAGCTCAGCATTCCCTGCTTCCATTTGAATCTTGATGAGAGGTAACTGACAATTAAATTGGCTAAGACTAGATTTAAAGAGCAAAAAACTGCATAGCAATGAAGAATCAATAAAACCAGTTATCAACACAGGGACCACTGCCCATGATGAGCAACTCATAGCAATCAATGAAAATGCTTCCACTGTCTGGAAGCCATTTTTCACTAGCATTCAAATGTTAACATGTTCTTTAATGCCATATACATTTCCATTCTAAAAATACGCTGCAAAGTTGAAGTTACCTTTCTGCTGTCCTGCAACAGCCACTGAATTCGCTGCTGATAAAGTTCAACCACTCTGATAAAAGGCACAGCACACATTTAGCTAGAAGCATTGTCTTGCAGAATCCATCATTGTAACATTCAACCTTCATATCTTTTTCTCACAAATACAAAATCACCTTTTATAACACTGGTTTCGGTCCTCATACGGCTACAAAGGTTAACCATTTAAATAGTTCTTTCCCTGAAGCTGTTTATCCCAGTAGATATGTGGCTGTCTGAAAAACTACATCACTGAAATGGTTTCTATCAGTTGATGGCTTTTCTGTTCAGAGAGGAGTATTCATCGTCCATGTGTGAACAACAGAAGCTCAGCCAAAAGTGGGTTTAGTTCATTACACACAGGTTACCATCAGGAGATGTACTTCATACAAACTGCACTACTGCCTAAGAAATTTAAGTATGAGCTTATAATTGAAAGGCAGAACACCAGCTGAAGTGCCAGACTAACTGCAGCACAACTTCCACAATTTCATTTTAAAACAGGTATAACCTGAGGTAAAGCAGAGTGCTTGCTGTCCTCCAAAACTGTTTTACTTCAACCAACTTATTTTTAATACCACATGTGTAGTTTTTCCAATTTATTGAACAGAAAGTCTATATCAACATCTCAAAGGGAAGAAAACTTTTTTGCTTTTTTAAAATCACAAAAGCTATTTCCTTTTTTAAAACAGTTTCACAGATAGTTTGGTTTGCTTAGATGGTCCAGGGCCCAAGTACTGCAGCAGGACCTTCTGAAGATTCTGGATCTTCATGACTGATAGAATGAAGTGTGCAGTAGTGGCACTCCTAGGAACAGTGAGCCCAGCAGAAGCATTATGATCCCTGTACAGTTTGTTCAACTTATTTATCAAATATTTTCTTCAGTTTAAGTTTCCTTGATTTTATAGATTTAAAATTCAGATAGAAAACTTGTAACTTTCACGTATCATGACTAGATCCATGGCTTGAAACTAATTCAAGTTACAGTAAACACAAAAATACACAATGCTACCCACGAAAACCCAACCATTAGCTGCCCTCCTAAATGAGCTAACTATTTCACTTCAAAACCTGGTTGATAGGCGTCTTCATTAAAAAAACCCCAAAGCCTCAGCAGTGCTGACATATAATCACCTACCCTAAATCTCAGCAAAAAGGATTTAATGCTGAGATACTCTGAATTTCCCAGAGGTAACAAATGAAAAGTCAGAAGCTGTTATCATGAAGGATGGAGAATCAATTACAGTTCAAAACCATAAACAAGATGGATACTTACTCAGAAAGTCTGGACTCAAAATCAGTAACAACCTCTTCTCTAAACTCTCTCTCTTCCACACCACTCTCTGAGTTCCTGGAACACTACACATAGTTAGCACCAGAAAATCACACAAACTAAGACTGACCAAAGAAAGGCCAATGTTGCACTTACAAACTAATATTGCCTTTGTCCATCAGATGTTGCAATGTTAATTGCAAGGATTCTAAACTGTAGTTCCTCAGCCATTCTTCTGTTGTTTGCAGCTTTTTAGACTGTATTTTTTTCATCTGTACTCTCTGCAGATCAAGTAAAAAAAAATAAACGCAGTATTAGAAATTAAATGTATTGTTCAAATACTACAAAAAGCTAAGTCCTAAGGATAGCTGCTGGTAGGCAACACATATCCATGAAAAACATCATTTTACGTACTGGCATGCTCTTTTGGATGTGGAATGCAGAGGTTTCAGAATACCCTCAGATTGTGAGCTAAAGGGTGGGAAGGACAGTTTACACTGGGAGAGACAGGAAGGAAAGACAAGAAATAGGAGAGTTTAGTAAAAGAAATACTCCTGCGATTTACCAAAGAGGAAGTAAAATCAAGCATTTTCAAACCCAACATCAGAGTAGGAAAGGGTGCACATTGTCTTGTGCTTTTCTACAGAAAAATGCAGTATCAAAACCCAGTCTGCCTTTATTGTTTTGCCTGATTTGTTCAGATTGATGCACCTCTGCAGAGAAACTACAAAAAGTTTAATGACTTCACCTATGAAATTCTGTGAATATACAAATATATGCAAGGAAACATATCACTTGTCTATCAGCTTATTTATTTCCCACTCTGTATTTGTAGTGGGTATGTGTTATTTTTCTAGTTGCTCCATTTAGCAGGTAAACTCGCCTACCAGCAGATCTCGTGTCTTGTTGGTATCTCTTACCAGAAGTCCTCTATCTGCTCCTAGATGGGGCACAGTAAAATCTTGCCGTGGTGAATGATTACCCTGTAGTCTGGATTTCGTGGTCACCCTACAAGACAATGAAATTTATAGGATGATTTCATCGCCCATAATATTCCTGTATTGCCATAATGTCTTTTTTTTTCTGTAGGAACTGTTTTATACTTTGACATTTCTTTACATGCTCCAGTTGACAAATGACAAATGTTTTGAAGGGACACAGGACATGGTTTATATGAACTACAGTAATTCATTCTGTATCTATATACGAGGTCCAAACAAGATTTTGTAAGTGTCCTCACCCAACGTTTTCCAAAAACTGATTATTGTCCAACAACTGTGCCGTTTTCCTGGTGTCTGTAGCCATGACATGAGTAGACTTAGCCTTGTTTAAAAAGGCAAAAAATCCAAAGTATTAGAATAAAAAGCTTAAATGCTCAGGAATACACAGTATTTAAAAACTGTGTTAATATTGTCACCAACTTTTATGATAATCACATTGCATGTAGGACATCAGCAAATTAAAAAACAGCTGCAGAGAGAAGTTACAATTCTGTATCTACAGAAAATACAATTAGTAACTATTCTGCGGGAGCTATTTGATAAGGGATTTTATGCAGTTCATTATACAGCTGCTAGGAGACAAGCTACACAGCTCAATTTGTCAAAAAGATTAACCAAAGCAAACCCCAGAGCGCTGCGGGCCAGTGTGAACCGCGGTGGGAGCAAACGGCCGGCAGCCTGAGCCAGCCGGCGGGGCGGGTATGGAGGTATAGCTCCGGCCGCGGCATGATCAGAGCGACCGCAAAGTCCTGTCTCCCACCTGATTTGGCTCCTCCGCCTCATTCCATCCTCAGCCGCCTGCGTTCTTCTGCTCACCAGCGGGTGTCAAAGGCCCCCTCTCTCCGCGCTGTCTTGTCCCGTCTCCCGAGACTCTCCTCACCTTACGGGGAAAGGCCCCTCAGCTCCACCGACCCCGCGCCGTCCCGTCTTCCGAACCGAACCGAGCCGAGCCTCACGAGGGAAACCACTCCTCGGCCCCCATCCCCTCTAGCCTGGGCACATCCCGAAAGAACGGACAGGCACCTGCGCCAAGTGACAGGGATCCCCCAAACACCCTCAGGCCAAGGCACCTCCCGGCACTCACCCGACCCGTTCCCCACCGGGTGCCGGGAGTTCGCAGGGTCCCAGGAGCAGCCCAGCCTCACACCCGGCTCAGCACGGGAAGTTCCCAGGGGTGGCCCAGCCGCACCGCCGTGTTACGGCGTTGCCGGTGGAGACGCACAGGCGGAGATGGCGCCGCTTCCCGCCGCCTGAGGGCGGTGGTGTGCGCGGCCCCCGGCGGGATGAGGCGGCAGCTGGGCCGGTTCCCTCAGCGCAGGCGGGGGCAGTGACTTTAGTAGACAATTTATTTTGATAAACTTGCTCAATAACAAAAATACAAGTGAAGAAAATTATGTTCATTTTATACAGTTTGTATTAACATTTGTTCGGAAATCATTCACTGAAAAATGTTCGAACCAATTAGAAAACAATCCTCAGTAAAAGCCGGGGCGGGGGACGCGGGCGGTCACGCCTCGGGCGGGGAGCGACGCGACGCCCAGGCAGGACAACCCGCTTGCGGACAGCGTTTCCTTCATTGTTTTCATCCTTCACAAAGGTTTCAAAGGACAGCTTTCATTATTTGTGTGTGTGCTGGGGCAAACAGTAATCTACAGTTGTGTTCTGAAGTGGTTAAACAACGGCTCAAACACAGGTACGACACAAGAGCCCCGATCCGGCGGCTTTGCTTTCAGCCCACGGCCCGGGCTCAGGTGGTGGTGCAAAACTACCAGCGTCTGCAGGAACCCGGTAGCACTCGCCAGCAAGATTAACGACAGAAAACGATCTTGAATGGTTAGACTGGGGTGTTCACGGAAGCACATCTTCCCCAGGTCTGAGACAAACGGCTTGCAGGTAATTATTTCAGCTGAGCTCAACAGTAAAGATTTATACAGACAAGTAGTTTGCCTTCTGAAGGTATTTAAGTTTCCGATCTTACATTTTGTTAGCCAAATAAACAACAAAGTGTGCACAAATTACGATGGGACATCAAACCTTTGGGGGGAATTGTTAAGCAAAAGACTCCCTAGTGACACATGAAATGAGCTGTCCTTCAAAAAGGTCAGTGTAATGGCTGGCAGAGTCAGAAAAGTTTATGTAAACACTCAACACAAATACAGGATTACCTTTGGAGAAGATTCATATGGAAACATTTGCTTTTCATGAACCAAAAAAGTCTACAGATGTTTAGGCATGTTCAGTACGAACTTCCTGTAGTTTAAAACAACCTTGTGCAAATAAAACCTATAAATAGTCTTCAGCAGATTTTACAGTGATGCTCTTAGGTATGAAAAGAATGCACACAACTTTAAAACAAAAGTAACAGACAGAAGTTTGACAAATGATTGCACCATAAAACAGTGTTTTATATACAGTTTACAAGATGATTTTCTGCTATAAATTAATGCTGTACTATATAGTACTTAGTGACCGTATTAAAAGCAACTGTTGATAGCTGTCTCTTTGATTACAGGGTGGAGATTTGTACAATGCATATGGCCACATCTATTTCTGGACTTAAAATGCTCAAATATTTAGTCATCAATCTGCTAGTTACATCTCTGCTATCATTTAATAATTCATAGCAATAGCACTGGCAGATCAGATACATTTCCAGCCAGCCAGCCACAGTCTAGGTATGCTCCAAGATAAGCCTAAATCTCTTGCATACTATAACTGAAATAAGTAAGATGCGAGGGGAGAAATTTTAGCAGCTAAGAAACTTCCCTCCGCTTACATTCCAGTTTCAAAAATCTCTTGGGACTATTTACAAGGGTAAAAAAGAAAGAGCTTTTTAATTTTTTTCCCCTAACATAATTTATGATCTAAGTTTTAGTGAATACTTGATCTTAGGATACAGCAGTGATAATACCAAAAATCTAGACACGCATCCAGCACCAGAACACTGCATTTTATCTCCACCAACATCACTGGGGACCTTAGACTACCCATGCAGATAAAGGCTTAAATTAGGAACCAAATCATATTTAAACCATTACTTCCAAACAGGTGCTTGGTATACGTTAGAAAAATCTAGTGATCCATAAACACTCCCTTCCACCTGTGAATGAGCTGACTGGAAAAAAAATGTCATTTATAGACACTGCAGTGACAGGTCTGTTAAAAAATGTCGAAAGAAAAAAATACCTAATTCAGCAAACAACCTTTTTGTATTAAAACACCTTGGGAGAAGGACCCAGCAGGGTCTGAATGGCACTCAGTTTAAAAGAACTGGGCAAACTGTCTTATTTTCAAACACTTAAGCTTATGTGATAGGTGATTATTTTGGAAACTGCTGAATGTATTTTAACAACAACCTCATTCTAAAATACTCTCAGTAACACTGTAGTATGTCTATTTAGCAATGCAATTTTTCTTATAAGCTCAATGAAACAGCACTTGAGACATACAATTATTTTGTTTTCATAAGAATCTCAGGTAACCATGTATTAACTGGAAAATAAATACTGATAGTGCAGGCAGCTTTTCTGGGACACTAAATTATACTTTCTGTGAGGTTAAATTGAGTAGTGAATGATGATGTCTGTGGATTCAAAGGTTTATCATTGTGTTGAAAAATAAAACTACCTTTAGTGAGGACTATGTACTCCAAATTTGGGTGGCCCTTAAATCCACATTTAAAATAACAACTTTAATAAACAAGGCATATATTATTTAAACAATTATATTGCTTTTTGTTTTGTAAAGATGCATTAATACTCAAAGTAAGTTCATCCATCTTTGCAGTGGAATGGTGTTTGCATTACGTTAAACATTGCATTTTACATGTGCTAGAGAAATGCTTGCCTATGGTATAACGCTGTGCTTGAACATGTATGAATGCTAATGTAACAATGCAGTAGAAAAAGAGACTTCCTGTACAACAGTTGCTAATAATTTAAATAGTGTAAGTTTCCAAAAATTAGGATTTTAACTTTAAGGTATGACATGATCTCACCTTCTACCCTCATATACAAATAAATTACCATAAAAAGAATCTTAGCTTAACTTAAAATTGCACCTAGAAAGGCATGGGATCGTTTGTACCTATTACAAAAACTGTTAAAATCAAGGGCTGCTACAAAGAATGAGGTAAACTGAAGACTCTCAGCTATGTGGCCTTCAGAGAAATGGCTTTTTTCTATTGAGTTCTAGTTTTGCACACCACAGTGTTTTGCTAGCAAAGCGTTCTGAGTTCTTTTCCAGGAACCATTTGTGTGTATATACATATATGTACATATATGTGTATACACACACACACACACGCACACACACATACACACACACTGTATACTGCATCAGCAAAATATATATATATTTATATTTATATAAATATAAGGAAGAAATCCCCCTCTAAAATGTTCCTCAGAGTTTCTCTAGATCTTATTGGGAAGGAGGGGATGTATGTCTTCTTGCTTCTACATACATTTAGAGAATGTTCTGATCTATGGGCTTCTTGGTGCAGTAATGCAAGATTGATCCACATTGGTGCCAAAGGCTTTCCTCATCAGAAGGAAGATGTAAAATACTAATCTCTTAAACAGTGAGGCCAGCCTCACTTATTTCCTCTGCAACCCTCTGGTCTACCACAAAGTTCATAAATACTTTATGACTTCCAAATCATTAGACGTTAAAAACAGGAACAGTACAGTAACACGGGGCGTTATGCTTCCCAGTGTAAAGCATTCTTCACTAGTTCCTATCACAGTGCAGACCTGACTGCATTAAATATGCTCAGGAGATCAGTCAGCGTTGTCTGTATTTGGTTATAGGAAAGGCTCTCCTTTTTTTCATCCAAAGTGCATAGTGAGAACAAGTCAAAGCATTCCTCTTTTCAGTATGTGTTTCATAGTCTGATCTGGGCATCCTCCTGAGAATGCAATTCTGATGTCTTTCCAAAATCAAGTCCTGCAGTTCAGACATTCATCAGCCAGGTAAACAAACTTTGCCAGCAAATAGAAGTCCCACTATTGTAAAGAAAATGGATAAGACAAACAGTACATATGAAGACCCAACCACTGTGTTATTGGGTAATTTATATGGTTGACCTCCAACTTCATTGATGTAAAATCCTATTGGAAATATTAGGGCTGCCATACAGAATAGAATCACTGCAAAGAAAGGAGAAAAGAAAAGAAAGGAAAAAAAAAAAGGTCACTGTTGTGTTAAAAGTCAAACTATTTACCAGTTCATAGAGCAGTTCAAAAAGGCATGCAAAGTGCTGGAACTGCCTCAATATTATTTAATACAAATTTACTACTGCTCTTCCTGACTGAATACACATGCTTCAGTTTATCAAGCTGCAGTATTACATGCTCATATTAGAAATTACTTTTTTATGGACTCCACGTTTACCCAAGACAAATAGTTTGTCACATATCTTAATGCTCAAAGCTTATGATTTGCATAGCACAGGTCTCAGCATGAGGGAAAAACCACTCCTGTTGTACTGGAAGCCAGCTAAGAGCATGATGAATCTCAATTCAGAAAGTGCTCAAGCAGGACTTGGCCATAAACAAAAAATGAGCAATTTCATAAACCATGATCCACATCAGAACATCAGCTGCTTCTTGCTTTCCGAAACACACAAAAGCAGCTTTCATAACGCCTTGAGTCCAGTGCAGCCGGATCAGCCTTCCCTTCGGCTCACAACATTGAGCAAGAAAAACCCAACACTGCCACTAGAGCGAGCTCTTGTCTCGCTGGTAACGGAAGAAGCCCGGTGGATCATTTTGCAAAGGGGAAAGGAAGCACAAACAAAAACCACCTGGCAACTGCAAAGTTACTACATTCTTGCTCTGTGCTACCTCATTAGGCTATCCATTAAAACAAACCCAAAGAGCCAGCAACTTTAAACACTCAGTAATCTGGAAAGTTTTAATCTACATGATTATTTGGTGGTGCAATTCTGCACTTACACCATCTAATCTTTAAAGAATAGTAGTTCCCTTTTTAAAATAGTATCTTAACCAACAGCTGGTCCATCAGAGGAAAGAAAGTTTGGTATGTGTTTCTTGAGCAGATCTGTGTAAGCATAGAAGAGCTCTTGATACTTGAGTGATCCAGAAAACAACGTTTGATGTGTGATTAGTAACGCAACATACAATTAGTAACAGTTTGAACAATACTCTGAGGATGAGTCACATTATCATAACTCAGCAGGCTTCCTATTACATCCACTTTGTCCTTGACAAGCATTCCAGCTATTTACAAAACTTCTGTTACGTTTTAACAATAACACACTTAAAGGAAATAGCTTTAGGATTCTGAAAACAACCTGTACTTTCGAGATTAAATCTCCTTTATTACATTTAGAATTACACAGCTGGAAAAGTTCTGATGGCCTGATGGATATGGCTGAAGAACAGATCTTTATCCCTCTCTACTAAACCACTGCTCTTTGAGGCGTGCTGTGCACACATGTGCCAGTGCTCCTGGGCTTGAGACCTGTTTGTGGCACGGTACTGGATTCATGAAAGTCTGCCAAATTAGGAAGCCTGGCAGAGGAATTCCAGCAAAGTTTTGAGAAGTCATTAAGAAAAGACTGCATGATAAATTTATTTTTAAAACAGAAAAAAATAAGGCGAAAATCCAACATAATGAAGTGCTCGGTTAGCTTAGTTTGTATTCTGTTGGAAGGAGATTTGTAAGACAGAGGATAGGAGTTCTTGACAGAAGCTATAGCCTAAATGTAACTCTGTCTGGTATTTCAATTCAGTGAATTTCTCTTCCTCAAGAGTACTTGCTTTTGATTTCAAAATTTTGCTTGGGTATGAAAACTTGCAGAAAAGACACTTAATGACTAAAATTTCTATTGCCCAAAATATCTAGGTAACAAAACAATAATTTCTAGTCTGCTTCTGAATGGTGACTACCAAAAAAAGGATTTAGTTCCTGTAATTCTTTAGCTTGAAATTGCTTTGAGCATCCAATGACAATCTTTAAAAATCCAGGATACAGCATATGAAAAGGAGAAAACTATGCTCTGGTCTTTACAGGGCTCACTGTAATGCTTGCTGCCTCTTTAGAGATGTATAACATATAAAGCCACACCTGGTACAAACCTTTACTAACTTCATCAGCACTTTATTTGGGGAACAACTGAGACAGACATTTGCAGGATAACTACTGTTAGTTAAGAATGTGATTATCCTGCCCCATTTTTACCCGCATTCAAAAAAAAAAAACCACCCTAGAAATGTGATTTTTCTCTGCAGCATCTCCTCCTTTGATATATCTCAGGGAAGCACCGAGTCAGAGGAAGCAGAATTAGTTCCCTTTCTAGTTGTAACAGATGGTAAGAGACTTGAATCAGTGTAAGATGTAAACAGTTCTTGTGGGAACTCTGAATTCCTGTAATAGCAAAGACTGTTATACATAAGACCACCTAGGTGGCCTCTGCAAAGACAAAGCTCTGGACATTGTATCTAATTATGGAACCTAGCAATGTCTGTCCCAAGAATCATGGAAATTACCACCTTTGAGATTTACCAGGTAAACCAGAGGACGGCATAACGAGGACCCTGAAAAGGAAGGGTGAAGCAGGGCTAGGGAAAAAGGGGCAGTTTCAGACATCCATGGAACAGAACCAAAGTCAGGTTATTTTTTTCCTACCAACTTATGCCACTGTCTCACAGGGCATAATTAATGATGAGGTGGTATAGAAGCTGTGATGGTAATAGGCATTTAGCTCACAGTTGAGCAACTGGTAAATAACACCATGCAGAAGAACAGCTGATCAGATCTTTGGCTGCTATCAACACACGAGGACAGCTGTAAGTCTGCAATACCTTGTTCATGGAAGAAACCGAAAGACCTGGGCAGTGCAGAGACATCAAGATTCTTTAAAAGACTCTTCTCTATATTTTCATCTAACAACACTGACACTTCACAAGAAGGACCTCTTCATGGTATTCCAAGCTGACTCCACATCATTGCTATGTTTCCTAATACTAATCTACAAGCAAGTTACTAATTTGTCTTGCCATACAATGAGCCACAGAAGTCACTCATCAACTTTTTGATAAACACAGAACACTTCCACCCATTCCTTCTTTTCTTTTTCGCAAGTTATTTTTCTTACATGTAAGTTAAGCAATAAAATTTCCCATCAGCATTGTTAACAGGAAGGCAACAGTCACAGAGTCATCTGTATTGGAGATGAATACCAAAGATGTTGAATTACAGAGTTTTGGCAATGCAGCAATTCTGTCTTAATTGAATTACTAATAATTCTGACTTGCACAAGAATAAACTTGTATGTTTCATTATTAAACATCTCATAAAAAGAGGCAAGTGCTGAAATAAAAGAATGTCCTTCTATATTTAGACTTCTAATAACCCATGTGTTGCAAGTCTAGAGAAACCTACAGAAAAACCCTGCTTTAGTATACCAGGTTTTTTGACTGAACTAACCATCACAGCTGTAGAAAACTAAAGATGCAGGGATGTGATGATTGGAAGCCCAAAACAAAAGCTCTGAATTAAGAAAGCAACCCTCAGTAAATAAATTGCAGCATCAGCTATTAATATATAGTACTCCAAACCCCCTCTTTACCCTAGAGCTCTGACTTCAGCTTACTGTAAGCATTTATATGGCATTTTGAGTTTAAACCCTCCCTGCATACATTAGATATAGATGAAATATGTATGGATAAACAAGGGCACTGGAAAATCTGGGGTGGAATATTCAGCAATACCCAGGTGTGCTATTTCAATCATTCACTGGAAAATAAGAGTCAGCCCCAATGGATATAGCATTGCAACAGCTCCATTGTCTGACAGAGCTGCACCATTAATTTAGTATGCTATGTAGCAGTGTTGTCAGAATGATAGCTTTGATTGTACAAGTGCCTCAGTGAAGTACCTTGGCTGAAGCTAAGTGCTTTTTTTATATCATTCCCTTCCCCAAACAAGGTTAAATCTCATTCATATTAGATATCATTAGATGTCACAGAGTTCCATTAAGCCTTACTTATGCCTGTGTAAACCACAAAGTTGCATTTTCTAGTTAGTTTTCACACTCCCTTCAGTGGTTATGTCATAATTCAAGTCAATTTAAAAGCCCTCAGGTTTTGATTTTTTCCATGCTACCATCCCCACCACTAAGGCACTATTTCACAGTTGGGCTAAGCCTCTAACACACATCAAGAAGTGGAATTTTTACAGTGATTCCCTTTACATAGTATAATTGTTTTTCTTTTGCACCAAAGTAGCCATAGGATACATTTCCCTGTGCAGAAACACAGGGATGCTGGAGAATGCTCAACTTCAAGGCGTTTTGCTGGTGTGCTCAGAATCAAGGGAGGCAGAAAAGACTGGTACTCCTCCCTCTGGCTAAAGCACTGCTGCGGGTCACTTGTGGAAGCAAAAGTCTTAGTGCTGGGAAGCACAGCAGATGCTCTGCAGTGGGCAATCTTCCTGCATTGCCAATTAGGATGCAGCTATTCTGAACACAACACCTGCTGGGAGCATGCAGCAGGATTGAACCAGCATCTACCCTGAACAAGGTATTCATGAGACACCTGAAGTAAGAATGGATTTCAGACTGCAGCAAGTCTTGGATGTATCAACTGCCTCATCTTCCTCAGAGAGGGAATTTTCAGACATTCCATTCTGTTAGGAAATAAGTCCTTGATAAATGGTAGTGGGGCAGTATGAAAGAGTATCAGACATGCAATTCAGGACTGACCTCTTCTATCCCTGCATATTTTCTGGAATTAATTAATGGCACTGGCCAAGGAAAGTAAAAGGGTCAGGCTTTCCTTTCTCTCACTTTGGGCCCACAGACTACTATTCCCTTTTAATTTAGTCATTTAAGATACCAACACCTTGCTTTTTGAAGAATTTTATTTTTCCCTCAGATGTGGCATTTAAAGAGAAGGAATGTTTTGTACAGTAAGAGCCCTAAACACTGTTTCTTGCCAACACTGTCTTGTTATTTTAGACTCCACCAGTTTATCCTGCATACAGGTCAACTGTGTAGTTGAGGTCACTTACTTCCAGTGAAAGCTATCCAGCGGGCATATTTAGTAGCTTCTCTTCGCCAGTGGGAAGCCACCAGCAAACCACATGTGACAGTTAGTGAAATGATTCCCATAATGATGAAAAATAACGTAGTGACCCACTCAGGAGGCAGCCGTGGAGGAATACAGGTCCTGTCACGTCCATGGATGGTTTGACACTGTCGCACAAGGCCAACTGTGAGAGCACCTGAAAATACACAGCAGAGAGGCAAATAAACTTTCAAAATCCTCTCTGGGGGGCGCTCAGTTGCAAACCAAAGCTCAGAATGGTCCAATATGAGGGATTCTTTCTTTGATGAACCCTAATAAGCTTTTAAAACACAGAGGCTTGGGGGGGGAGGGACATGCTTTAAACATCTATCTTCATGTTTTTTCATCAGAGGCTTGCACAAGTTGAAGTGAGATGACTGCAAGCTGTATGTGGTTGTTGAGAGGCAATCAAGGTCTAATCAAAGGGATAAAGCACTCCTACAAAGCCTGACAATATCTGCTAAAGTGGTAGCTTTACAGAGGATTGGTCCCTCATGTGTGCAAGATGAAATATTTGGTTCATTCCAAGGTTTTAAGAACATTTTAAAACCCAAAAAACTTCTTGATGATAACTCTTTTTAAAGAGTCCCACACTGCAATAGACTGGTCAGTCCTTTTGACAGCTAACAAGAGATACTACACACAAAACTCAGATATCTAAACAGAAGATCTATCAAAAAGATCCTAGAAAAAGAACAAGACTGGTACAGGAACCAGAAAGTTTTACACAAAATGAGGTTATTTTCTGTTACATGGTTAAAAAAACTGATCCGATTTGAAATCCATTGCAGTCCTTTTGAGACTCATAAAGAAGCATTAGTAAGAGTCAACAGTGAAGTTCTCTTTATTTGCAAAAATTTAACCCAAAATTAACATGCAAGATTAAAATTAATGTCTTCCAGCGTCTCTTACACATCAAGTCCTGTATTTCTTGGGTTTGTCCCTTCTTCTGAACTGTTTTCCTAAATAATCACAATTATCTAAATTAAGAAGAAAAACCAACAATGGATAATGTTAGAGTCAACATGTTCCACAAATTATGTTAAGTAAATATTACTATAGTTGCCTTGTTTAAAATAAAAAGAGGGCAACTTAGCAAAAAACTGTGGCAAGATTTGCAAACTTAAGTTTAGGATGTTTTTCAGACGGCGAAACAACTGTCATACTTTTGAACTTCTGTTTGAAAAAAGCATTGGAGAAAGAAGCCAATAGTCAAAAGGGTAACCAGTCCTAGCATGCACCTCCTAGCACCCTAGAGCAAATTTCTACAAGTGTTCAGATCCTGTCTGCTTCCACCTCCGCAGTAAGTACCAGCACAATTGGCTTCTGAGCTTAGTGCCACCGGGTGAGGAGGCAGACTGCCATGTTTTATTAGATGTAGCTCTTCTGATACACTCTTAGAGGATGAGAAGAAGAAGCCATTACTCAATCAGTTCTGTTGAAGCAATCCTGTAACCATTGTTTAGACTACGAATTTCTAGCCCTACTGAAATACATCCTTTTCATTACATATTCATTGACTGAAAAATTCAGAGATTAATTTTCAGCTAAAAGTTGAAGTAAAATAATTTCTAAAAGTGTCAGTTACAAACCCAACAGAACTGGCATTTCCTATCGAGATACGCAGCAATTACACCAGGATTACACAAAACTGACCTAGAATGACACAGGCAATCTTGCACAGCTCACATGCCTGTCCAGTACAGTTTTACATGAACTGCTTCTCAGTTGCTTTTTCATAGCCTGCAATGTGTTCATTTTACACTGGGTAAAGCTGCTGGGGCAGGGGGGAGATGTGCGTGCCTCCTTAAAAGTCAAGCTCCCTGAAACACACAGATTGGAGAACCTCATACAAAACACTAAGTAGTTTCCTGTAGTTTGGAGATAAAGAGGGTATTCACTGCAGTATCACAGAACAGGAAATTAATCCCGATCACTCTACAAGACTAGGATTTAACAACAATTTTACTACACTTACAGTAGAAGTCACTTTTTTCTAAACTGCACTTCTAATCTAAAGAATGACTTCATGAAAATGACATCACACACACACTAATGTTTTCTGAATTCAAAAACTTCTCCTGAATTTGATGGCAATAATTTAGTGCACTTTTAACTCTGGAAAAAGCAACAGTGATAACAACCACTGTGCTGGACTCCATTCCATTTTGTGTACTTTATGTTTGTGTTGCTGTAGGTGTGCATGTATTAGAAAGAGGCATGTAGATGTGCATGTATTAGAAACTGATCTTTCAAATGCCATTTGCAGTTTAGATTGAAGACATTTTTCATTAACAAAAGCACCTAAGTCAGATTCAGAGAAGACCAAAACTAAGCCCAGTGGTGCCACATCTAGAGGAAACTGAAGAGAACTCCCATCTTGAACTACTGTTTTTCAGTGTAGATCTGTTTCCAACATCTGCTTCTCCAATGGCTGATTTTCTAAAAAAAAAAAAAAAACCAAATAACAAAAGTCCCAGTCCCTCCCTCAACAATGACAACAAGAAACAAACAAACCCACAACTGGGGAAAAAAAAAGGAACAAAAATCTTTTCATTTCAAGAACCTCTTTGGAGGACAGAAGGACAGTTACAAGAAACTACTCAGAGCAGGGTTTCCTAAACATCACTTCTGGTGTCTAAGTGTGTTGTTCCATACTTTGTTTTGTTTTGTGGTTGTTTTTTATTTTTTAATCAGTTTTAAAGGGTCAGCAATTACATTTCAAGATCTGACATTTTGAAGGAGAAGTACTGAACTTGATGGTTATGCTTTTCCTAAAACTTAGTATTTTCTCTTCCGTCTGCTTCATGGATTACAAATGTGAAGTAGATACACTCCCTATTCAAGGTTTTGAACCTTGAGTCTGTAGGCTCTAGGGAGGCAAATAGAGGGCAAAAGAAAGCCTGTGCACTATTTCTAGAGGTTTCACAGAGGTAACTGGCAGGAACAACCTCATTACATGCAATAGATGTAGTTAATGTTTAAGTTCATTACACAGGAATACTTCACTTATGTGTGTAAACTGGGCAGAAGGAAATGTAATGCCATAGCTTGCTCCCATAGTTACAAATCTGTTAAATGCAGACTTCAAAAGAAGTCTGTGGTGTGGGGAAAAAAAAAAAAGGTTCTTTTTTTCCATGAAATTCAAAAGAAGAATGGGTTTACATGGTATTTTATTGTTGTGGTCTCATTATACAGCAATCATGCAGCTGACAGGCATCTGCCAACTAACTTGTTACAGAAAATCTTGTTTAAACTTACCTATTCTACCACTGAAAGGAGAGGCAGAGACACTGAATCAAACAGTCTCTGTAGTTACAGCACAATAGTCCATTTCAAGCTAGTCACCAAATTCCACTCTGATCCCTCGGTAAAAGAGGTTTCTAATTGTTCCCTCAGAACAATTCTGGCATAGTGGCTGAAAATTTAAGCACCTAACATAGGTATAACACAAACAGCACAGCTAATGCTAGTAGATTAGGTAGCTTAAAGATGGATACAGCCCTAAAACATGTGTGGCAGAGTAACCATGCCTGCCCATCCTCCACCTCCCAGTGCCCAAACTGCACAGCCATCAGGAGCTATAAAGACAACCTGCAGATGCAGGTGGCTGCTCCCTTCCTCTTGTATGCCTCTCCTTCAGTAGCTTTCGAGATGGACGTTATGCAGGTCAGCACAGCTCATGCAAGAGGCAATTAGGATATATATTCTGATTACTAAAAAGGAGATTCCGCCTTCATCACAACAGAGTGCTGCACTGAGCAAATGTCAGTGAAGTGGTCCTTAGTCTTTCCCAGTAAATCTATTCCCTAAAGTGCCAATGCATTTCAAACAGATTAAACAACATTCCAATAGTGCCAGTCTGACTATAACCAGGACTTCAGTTTATACCAGTGAAAGATTTCATTACCATATTCCTACATTTCCTCACCCAACTAAATCTTCCAAACCACCAGTATTGCTCATTTTCTGACTACATATTTTTATTAGAATCAGGAATAAAAAGACTCTTTAACAAATATACCAACATTTGGGAGCATTGCCTGTTTGTTCAAAAATTAAGTTTCACAAAAGCCATTGAGGGAAAGGGAAAAGGCACCAAACCAAAGGGAGTCAAGCCCTCATTTCTCCCCTTTGTGTGGCTGCCACAGAACTGACCCACAAGTCCCAGTCCAGCCCTACCAGTGCTGTGCCATCCCTCTCCTGTTTCCGTGGTAACTACAGAGCCACCAAGGAGAAATCACATGCTATGGAGAGAAACAAAGATTGCTGCAGCCCTTTCACTCCCCCACCTCTCCATCACTTCTGAATTATTAAAAGTGGCACAGCAATACCACGGCTGGAAATCAGTAACATGGTAACAGCTATTTAGATGTTTGCTGTTCGTCTATTATTGGATTGAGAAAACAATCAAGCATGCCAGATGGACACAGGAGAGGTGCCATTGCCATGAAGAGCTTACCACAGCAAAAGAAGCAACTAATATGATGAAAGCATGATGCAGTGAGGTGGGGCTCAGTTGTTAGAAGGTTACAGACTTCAGCATCTATGCTGTCTCAAACATAAACCCCACAAATCCTCGGAATTGCTCGTGCTCATACAGCTTGGGGTACCTGCTCCTCCTCTGTCCTCCCCTACTGTTCCCACTTGTAAACGTCTTTACTCTTTTGTCTCATTTTAGAGAAAATGCTATTCCTTGGGTTTAAAGGCATCTGCAGTCCTTTATATCCCTTGACAACAGCTTCCCCACTTTAATGTCCCATATATCAACCACATCCTTTAGCAAAATGCTTATTACTAACATTTAATAAATACTATGGACCGATACGCCTAGCAAGGAGAAGACCCAGCTGCTTCCAGACAGCCTGCTTGCCCTCCCTCCCTCAGCTGTCCTGATGAGATGCTGTGGTTCTCCTGGAAACCCCAGTTGTGACTGCCAGACAATTTCTGTTCAAACAAGATACTTTTCTTTGGTGAACTGTGGACTTATTAAACCATCTTTGCTAAGTGAAGAGCACGGTTTACAGGGTTCCTAATGAAGTGTTGGTGACGTAAATCTGAGAGCACCATCAGTGTGGCAGGGCCACTGATGAGTTTGATGTTTTAGTAACGAGTGCAGTACATGGAGCTATGTTATGTGAGCACACTAAAACATTCATTGCTGCTGGTTAGGTAACAGTCACATGCCAGAGAACAACATATGTAAAATAAGGGCAGCTCAGTTAAACCATTCCCTTTTATCGGGCCACAGACAAGGCCAGGAGGAAATGAAGTTGTTCGTGGAAAGTTTCTAAGTTCTGTACAAGTAATAAACTTGAATGATCAGAAATCTAGGTCCGTCTAAGAGGAGGAACAGGCTGCAGCTCTCCAGTGCACAGCTGTAGTGTGCTACCCAATCCAAGTGGAAACTTTAAAGGTTTAAAGAGAATGCAGGGATTTGTCATGGCAGACTAATTCCCTGTACCAGTGTTAAGGATAACCATCAAGTTGACTTTGGCCACCTTGCCTTTAACATGTCTGCTGCTCCTTGCCTGCAACCAAGCCTCTCTGACAGAAGACCTCTTTCAAAGTGAGCGAAGGATAGCCGAGGAATTCCTGAGAGGAACAAACAACAAAGCAGGGTAAGAATAGTTCCAGTGCCAACTGCCCACAACAGCAAACAAGGAAGAGGCATTTCCACCAAAAAAAATATTCAAAGTCATCCAAGAAATTTGGCAGTTTAAGTGGGACCTTTCCCAACCTTGCATAAGGATTTTATTTTCCTACAGTGGGCACTCTAAATCATGTTACTATACAAAAGGGGGAGAAAGAAAGGCTTATTTAGGTTTCTTTGTATCTATTTTGTTATGGGGAAAATTTCCATTAATTGTGTATTCCAGGAGTTAGTTCCTTGGCAAGAGAGTACTCTCCCTTCTGCCCTTCCCAAAGTACAGGGAACTGACACTGCTGATCCTTCTCTAACATAGCCTGGGAGGTACTCCAGAGTGTATGTAGTTCTATTTATTCCAGTGTAAAACTCTACCAGGAATCAGGCCCTGTACCTTCTGTCATGAGCAGGCAAGTCATGCTTAGAGTAGCAATACAGGAGGTTATGGTAAAAGCTATGCTTTTGCAGGACCTGCACCACCTCTGGAATGAAGAGGGAAAAAATAAAGTATCCTGCTGGTTTGCAAACCAGGGAGGAAAGAAGATTAACAACTCTGGGGAAGACTTGATTCTTAAAGGCATGGTCCATGTTGTAATAGTTAAAGAGAACTGCAGGGTCTCTGTACACAAGGTCCCACTGAATGATGCCCACGGGCAGACAGAGCTCATAGACACAACTGCTCAGAATAATAACATGTAAAAGGAAATGTAATTAGTCTTCATCAACATTTTGATCCATTGCCCCATTCAAGCAATTTTTAAACATGTGCAGCCTCACATAATGTTATATCAGAGCATTCTCTAAAATAGCACAGACCCACAAGCAAATTGAATACCCTTTCCTCCACTTTTTTTGCTCAAGTCATCACTGTATGGTCTTTTCCCACAGAGCTCCTTTCCAGCAGGTCAGCCTCTAACCTGTACTGAGACATGGGGTTATTCTTCCCCATTAACTATAAAAGATATATAAAGGAGCAAAATGTAAGCCAAGTATGTGAATATCTGTCAATTACTGCTCTTACATAAATTATTATTTCTTCT
Organism: Indicator indicator; assembly: GCF_027791375.1. Classification (NCBI taxonomy): domain Eukaryota; kingdom Metazoa; phylum Chordata; class Aves; order Piciformes; family Indicatoridae; genus Indicator; species Indicator indicator. The sequence continues at coordinate 9,406,694 of NC_072031.1, read as the reverse complement.
GTGAGGGATGGGGATAGTTTGGATAGATGCTCTTTAGCACTGACGCTGCTCAAGTAACTTCAAGGTTACCATGCAAGCACGGCAGTCAGGATGTGGCTTGACAGATTGACTCTTTTACTGCGGATGTTTCAGTACGTTGTTCAGTTAATAGATTAAGAGGCAATCAAGTTCAGACTTACTAAAATAAGATTTATGAGTGTTAAAGGATGATCTAGAGAAAGGCTTAAAAGAATAACAGAGGATTAACTGCAAAGGCACAGAACACAGAAGAGTTCAAACAAAGGGATTATGAATTATCTTCCCTGTTCTTTGTATGCCAGATCTTATGTTTTTGGCAGTCGCTCTGATTTGTCTGTCAAATCATCTAGTGAGTATTGCAGCCCTGGAAGAAAAGCTTTGGAGTTTCTCACTTTGAAGCAGACAAAATGCACGATCAATTCATATACCTACTGGATATTTATTGCTATGAAACAAACACCTCAAAAGTATTTATGCAATGTTAGAAGATCAGTTTTAGTAAAGGCCTAGATTTATTTGCAAAGTCCTTGGTATATCTAGAGCGCATCTTTTACGAGCAATTCAAGTCAATATTGCAAGATAGAGCGTATTATCGTGTAAGCTGCTATTTCTCTTCTACTCTATTTATCTCCCCATCTGAAAACAGAATGCTTTCTCCCTTTCCAACCAACTTTAAAATGCATCATCCTTCTTTTTCTGTTTCCTTGTTTTGGAACTAAGTGACTTTCTCAAAAATACTGACAGTAATAGGTGCGGTAACATTCCTAGCTCCAAACCCAGCTTATGCTGGCTATGCTTGTACTACCAACTGAACTCTAACAATCTAGTGCCCACAGAATTTTATTTATTATGTACCATTTTTGGCACTCTTTAAAATTCCAAAGCTTACTGGCTTTGGAAGAAGAAGAATTCTCATTAAAAAGTCTAAACCTGGTGTTAAGAGAGTTGTGGTGTATTAGCAGCAAAGCTTGCCATGCTGCTGAAGACATCTGGTGCCTGTGTTGCCTCAAAAGTTTTCAATTCAGTGTTTGTATCATGCCTAATTCAAACCAAATCCTCCCTCCACAGTGTTCTCCCTCCCTGCTCCCACCCCCAAAGGAAAAAAAATAACAAAACAAACAAAAAACTTCAGGGGCCATCTATTGGGAAAGATTCTTATGACTCACACACATTAGAAAAGTTTGTTACAGTCACTGTGATACATGAGTTGTAAATGATGTTTAAATTGCAGACATTTGGACCAATAAAAAACAAACTTATTTCTGAATTCCAACATACAAATATCAATGCCATGCTGCTTGTACATTGTGGGGGGAGGTTTAATGTTTGGGGGTGGGTTTTTTTTGCTGGTTTTGGTTTGTTTGTTTTTTTTTTTTAAGAGCTGGACCACTACAAGCTGAAAGAGCTATCCTCAGGCAACAAAGCAGGAACAGCTCTCCTGAGGACAAAACAAAGGCTCTGTGTGTTCTCGGGTATCAGAGCCAAAAAGTCTGCCCACGCTGAAAGCCTTCTTTCCTACTTCAGAAGACAACATTTAATTAATGTTGGTAAACAGGATCTCTAATAAGTTGCATCCTTGTGATTGTTTATTTTATGATACTATAAGCATTTTCACAATAGGATAGTGTTGTCAGTGACCAAAATCTTTACAGTTTCTGAAGTGGTGAGGGCTTGGGGGGGGGTGGAAACAACAAAACAAACTTTTCTTTAAAAAACCCCAACAAAACAAAAACAAAAATCAAAGCCTAATAAACAACAAAGAAAGCTTGGTGGTTTACTTAGCTTAAAAAGACAAAGAAAAAATGCACAGTTAATTCTGTTTTTCCCCCAATCAAAATCCAGCTACTCAAAGCTGACAATATTCTTTGCCTAAAAGAAAAGAAAGATCAAGGCCAGTGTCAATATTTAAAGGTGATTTTTTTAGTCATTGACACCAGTTTTATGCCATATGTTCAGTGGAAAGCCAGAGCTATGACACCTACAGCTGTTCTGCCATTTAACATCTGATCAGCTTGTGTTCTTTTTAACAGAGTTATATTTGGCTTCAGATAGAGCTGTAAAATGATACCTCTCCAGCCAATATACCACACAAGGCTACCCCAGCCTTCTCAGAAACGGGTTGCTAATGGCTTTACTCTCATATGGTTGATGTGCAGGCTCTTCCAGGCTGGCCATCATCTACAGGAGTTCGTGGTGCATGGTGGCCAGGCTCGGTCAGTAATGACAGCACCACTTTGCTAGATGGTACAAACAACCAGCAAGAACGCAGAAATTCTGGATCTTCACAGTGTAGTGGCTCACCTTCCATAGAGGTATCTTAAAAGGTGACAATAACTGAACTTCAGACCTCTCCATTTTTAACCCCTGCATATTATAAACCAAACCATTTTACAAGTCAGTTGAGTTTCAAACTTAATAAGACATCCAAGCAGATCAGGAAGGATAACCCAAAACCTCCAAATCATACCAAGGGAAGTTTTCTATTGCTCTCTCTCTCTATTCATGAAGAAGTATCTGTCAGCCTTCCTGGTTACAATCTAAAATAAATTTTTTGGCCTAGTGGCAAAGGAATTTGTGAGTAGGCAGAAAATACAGGTTCTGGCCCTGTCATGACGACTGCCTGTGCATATTAACAAATGAAATTCAGGAGGAGTAAGGATCATCTTCACCTGAACACTAACTATTGTGCTTTGCACTAATCCCAGCTTATGTCAAACATGCTCCAAAGACACTCAATGATCTGGCTTCTCCATGACCTTATGAATAACCCAGTGGTGTAAGGTGAAAAGAGAAGTGTTGAAATGCCTTTTTATATGGTTAGAAATGTATCTGCAAATTTTAGGTGCCTGCTCTGCAAACACTCAGCCTAAATAGACCTCATGGGCTTGAATGCTTTCTTACAGCTGGGCCTAACCTTCTCCTGGTCCACTACTAAGCACAAATTTTATGCCCAGATCACCAGAAAGTACAGCAAGCCTCACTAAATAAAACCCAAAATATTGAAAAAACCCAAATAGCACTAATTTGGTGGCAATTTCTTTAAATCACATAACTGATGACAGGATTGTATTTATAGCAATGAGGAGATGAGCAGGGAAATTTGCAGGTAGAAGTAATTCATTTGATGAGAACAACTGAAATAACAAAAAAGATTAAGCACGTTTATGGTCTTGCAAGCCATTCCTTGTACACACCAGTGTCCCCCACTCCACTAAGTATCACAGTGTAGCAGAGGTTGGAAGGGACCTCAAGAGATCATCCGGTCCAACCCCCCTGCCAGAGCGGGATCACTTAGGGTAGTCTGCACAGGAATGCATCCAGGTGGGTTTTGAAAGTCTCCAGAGAAGGAGATTCCACAACCCCCCTGGGGATCCTGTTCCAGTGCTCCGTCACCCTCACTGTAAAGAAGTTTATCCTCATGTTGAGGTGAAAGTGAGGATGTAAAAGATACTACCTCTGTCTACTAGACTTGCTTTATTCCATAAGGCACCTTTGTCAAGTGAAGAATGGCACCTAAATGTCCCAAGATGCATTTCCTTGCAACTAGAGTAATCATTAAAGTAGAATAAAGCCTAACCTGAGTTTTTACTCCTAAAGGCACTTTTTAACTGTTGCCAAATCTGTGTATGACATGCATGTAACAACTGGCAATACAGGTTCAACTGCACTTTAAATAGGGATTAGGTATAGGGCCAACAACAAATTTATTCTTGACAAGTAACACTTCATGTGCTGAAAAACAGACTGACACAGAGCTTAACTACATACAATCTGTCCTCAAGGACACCATGCACAGTTTCCTGGCTGCTGAACATTATAAACACACACCACCACCCCCTGCCCCAAGTATAAAAAGTAGCTTTAACTTTTCAGGCAAAGTGGAAAACAAAAAATCCCAACCTCCTTCTGCAGTAATAATTCTCAATTTTAGGCATTTAGTTGCTGTTTCCATCACAACAAAAACATTAAAAACAAAAAAAAAAAGAGTAGGAAGGCAGGATGCATATTCAGGATTTTTCCTGCAGTTGTATTTCTTATCCCTTTTGCTAAGGCAAGTCCTCGGTTTAGAAGCCTGCATCATTTAAGCGTGAGTTATTTAGGCAATTAACAGGTGCTGTCTGTGTGGTGATAACACTTTCTTCATTATCACATATCAGCATCTACAAAAATAGACTGAAAAATCTGGAGACTATATAGTTTTAGGTTTTTTCTTTTTGCTAGAATAGAAGACAGACCATTCCTGAACAGTTACATCTGCACTTCACTGAAATAAAATATTACTTTATCTTAATAGCAGAGCTCTGTCCTTTCTGAACAAGTAGGATTTCCTAAAAAGCAATCAAATGTTATACAGTGCTCCAAACAGTACGTCTGTTAACATCTCTTCATACAGTTGCAAGAATGACATTCTGAAACAGAATTCTCTCTGATTTTAAATTTGACATAAACAGCCAAGAAATACTCCATCTTTATCACCAATTTCATCTTACTGAACATCCAGAGAGCATTTACTTCAGATTATGTTGGGCATAAATCAGTGGACTTCTGTTTGTAAACCAGCAACTACTACTTTGAGCTTTTACTCTATTTCACCATTTTCCATGCATTAAGCTTCAGGGTGCTTCTTGTAATTGCTGAGTGACCCAGTAATATTCCACTGAAAGAAATTTATGAGACCACATTAGAAATTCTTGACCATTCAATCTTTTCATGTTTCCTGTACAATCTTCTTGCACAGTTTATAAATTGAATTAAGTGCTGGTTTAAAAAACTAAGTGAAATGTGCTTCTTCCCACACCAGTTTCTACCATGGAGAAATACATCATTAACACATGAATTTAGGTGCATGATTAGCTTCAGTTTGGAATTCAACCTAAGGGAAAAAAAAAAGTTCTTTCTTCACCCTGTGACTTCTCTTTCTCCACACCATGGGGAACTGCCTACAACACTGCTCACATCAACAGGCACAGAATATGAGCTTTATTTTCTCCTTTACAAGAAAGGAGATCAGAATCTTCCTCTGTGGCAGTTCTGTAGCTGATACTTCCACTGATGGTGGGAATATTGTTGGTCACTGTCAATGCTTAATAAAAGATACCTCTTAATGCTGCTGTTTATAATAGCTTTACTTTGTACAGAGAAGACTGAACATTAAAGCAAATTTTCAAGTCCAACAAGTCGCCTTCTATACAAAAAGTCAACCTTCAGGAAGGATGTGGTCCATGACGACCTTGTACCAGTTTTCTTCACTTTGTTTTGGTATAGAAACATTACAGATGGAGGTTGTGTATGTTTGATGCATTAAGCTGATACCATTCTCTGTTACTTATCCATTTGCTCTGCCTATTGTAGAAGTCAGGATCCACCACATTCCATACGTATACAAAGATTTTATTGCAGAAAACAAGCAGCTTTGCTGAGACATCCTAATAGCATTAGTATATATGCCATCCATTTGAGAAGTGTAGAAAGAGTCTAGAATCAAAGCAGCTTTTTTAAAGTATTCACAGCAAAGCAGTTGTGAGGCACACTGAAAAATCCAGTTGTTCTATTCTGTTATTCTGACCCCCATACTATTTCCTTAAAATACAACTGAATCACATTGCTGCCAATAGCTGGAAGCAATCACAGCAACAGAAGTGGAAACAAGGCTAGAATGACCTGGGCAATGATTGGAGAGCAAGCCAACAGGAAACCCAGGAGTAAGAACAACACTAATGTGGCAAATTGGCTCAATGATGAACACTACAAAAGTACTTGACTTTACTGCCAATCAACACTGCCATTTGATTATTAAATTCTCAGATTACCAGGAATTTAATAATAAATTTACCAATTACCAAGATCAGAAACAGTTCAGCCATACTAGTGCAGTGTCCAAACAACTGCACAAAGAATTGCTCATAGTCAAGTTTAAGGCCTAACTGTCTTCAGCTGGACAAATATTTAAACATCTAAGTGGGTCATTAATCATCATACCTTGAGAGACTGTCATCCTTAACAAGTTCAAAGTGCTTTGGAATTTATGGCACAGAACTGCAGCTACCATGAGGCTTTTGAGCAGCAGCCAACTGTTGCTTATCACACTCTATTGTAAGGATAGGAAACGCTGGCTTCTGACACTGCAGTAAATCCCTGTGAAGCTTTTGGTACCTTCACAAGAGAGCACTTTAGTTCATCCCAAGGACCCAGACATAACAGACTGCATATGTTTTACTCAAAGAGAGGAACTAGACTCTGCATACTCTGCAGTACTTTGAACCTCTCTCAACAGCTAGTGCTTCAGACTTGATTAGCTCATCCCACAGACAAACCATCACAGTCAGACTAGGCTTCCAAAGGTCCCCAAGAGAGACCAAACTCCTGTTACCAACTCTCTTTAAAGAATTAAAAAATATACAAGATAAAACAACAAATAGGAAATAAAACATGATATCATAGGAAGAAACCACCCTGAGAAAGAATATAACCTGTGATTGTTAATTCCATATAGATTCCTGTGGAATTAGGCCAATGTAAGTGCTCTGCCAGTCAAATGCTTGTCTCCCCTCTGCTTAAAATAGACACATACCCTGCACAGATCCTCTTCTTGGCCATATCTCCAGTTTTGCAGATCTGTGTGTATCTCCATCAGTCAGAGGCTTGGGGAAAAAAAGTGAGATTGAGCAAAGCAGCTGGAGCACACAAGGGGATTGCTGCAACTGCAAATTTACCATAGACCTTTTTTCCTCCATTAAAAGAAAACTCTGTCCAACACTAGATTTGCAGGGACTGTGAACTGCAATAACAACTTAATTAGGTAATAAAAAAATGTATTTTAAAATTTAAAATAGCATAAGCTATCGTTTATAATTTCCCCAAATTACTTGGTACAAGAAATAAAACCAGTCTTCATGTTGTATCACTTTGCATTTGATTTTAAGATAGATATCAGCATTTAACCTCTTCAAAGGTCAATATTCCTCCTCATCCATAAGTCACTCTAGTTGCCTTCTTTTGAAACCCACAAGTATCAACCATTGCTAGAAAAAGATTCAAGAACAAGGTGGGTAACCTCTGCATAAGATGAAAATTCTACATACTGCAGCTGTACTATGGCAGACAAGAAAAGTTAGTTCTCACTACTTTGTTTCAAGATTAGCAAGAAAATAAATGGGAAAAAGTTAGCTGTTGTGAGGTAAAAAAATGTAGGTCAAGCTTTAAAGTTTGACCTACTGATCTTCTTTGCTTTGGCAAGAGTACAAATGGAGTTTACATAATGCTGTTCACATGTAACTGCTGGCTGGAAACTAGATGATACACATGTTTTTAATAAGCCTCAGTCATTAACAGGATTTCAGTTTTAAGTCTTTGTGGTACATACTATCCAATCCTTATGGTTAAGATTCCTATATTCAAGTCACTCTTGTGTTAATCTTGGTGTCATATTGAGGCAACAAATGTTACACACATACCTAAAGTCACCTCTAAGTTGATTGCAAAAAAGTCATCACTATTAGTGAAATACAGATAGTTCCTGAAACCACAAAGCTGAAGTTTCAAGCACGTGCCTTTCCCACAGTTTGTACTGTCTGTAAAGCAAATTTACAATTACATACTTCTTCAGTAAAGCATAGGATAGACAGAAAACAAATCTGTATCTGCACATACTGAATATAATTTAGTTCTACAGTAACTGTACATACTGCTGTGAATTATTCCAAATATTTGAAACTCAAGTACCTTGGCAAAAAACACCTACTATCAGAAGAGACAAATTAAATACCTTTTATTCTTAGATTTCCCCCTTCTCTTTAGTAAAGTAAAACTATGATTGCAAACTAAAGTTTAAAAAAAAAAACTTGAGCTTTCCTGCTAATGCTAACAGAGGTTACTGTGATAAAGATACCACTGCTGTTTTACAGAGGAAGAAACTGAGTTACTACCACAATAGAATCCCAACATCCAAAGTCAGTTGTGCCATGTGCTAGATTCAAAAGGTAAAAAACAGGTTACTGGTTCCCAGATCTGTACTCTACAATCAGGTACTTCTTACCTAATTCTGTAACACTAATTAGAAAATGCAACAAGATTTGGTGGGAGGCAAACTTGCAGTTTTGTACCTTCACACATTAAAGAGAACACAAAGCATTCACCTAACAGAAGCAGTACTCATTTGTCTTTGTGAAAAAGCAGATGTAAAGCATCAGTTTCTCTTACGGACAAAAACTCGGCTCTCTCAGCTCTGCTCGAGCAAGCTCAAATAACCAGGCTGACACAGCTCTCTTTCATGAGATTCTTCCTACACATAAAATAGTTCCATATGTTTAAATGGTGAGTGGTTGAGCAAGCACGAAATTAATTCATTACAACAATGCCTTCCTATTAATTTTTTGTGTGCCTTAAGGCCTGGTCACAAGCACAATTCACACACTCTATTTTGTCAGATTTTTACATGCACTGCATAGACATCTACAGTGAAAAAGGAGTGGAAATGCTGATTTTAAAGATGGCACAGACACTCCCATGCACACCTATTAAAAGACTACTCTTGTCAGAGTACTCAGATTATATGAGGCTCAGATACTTTGCCAGTCCTTACTAGTTCTTATTTGGGTTTTGTGTTGTTTTTAAGGCACTGGCAACATCTCTAAAATACAAGTCCTGGTAGCAGTGCCTTCACCTTACAGCAGGTCCTAATTCCCTCACTGCCCAGATCAGCAATGTATCACAGAACACCACCTTTCCCTCCTTGCTCACACACCTGGGGGGCTATCTACCAAAAGGAAAGTATTTTCCTACAAATTATGTTCCAGAACCTAATTTTAACACTCTGATATTCAGATGGTTTTACAGATTGCTTATCAACTGGCACTTCCTTCTAAGGCATGATGGTACATACTTCTTTATTCTCTGTATCATCACCCCATTTATTTTTTTTTTGGTATTCTCAGCATGCAGTCCACACAAGTTCATGAAAGGGCCAATAATTTCTTCTGTCACAGTCACTACACGATACAGTACAAAAAACCCACCCCCAAAAACAACAACAACAAAATCCAGGAAAAAGTAATTTGGTAGAATTGCTTCCTATCATATCCCATCATTCTCTACTGAGAGGAACTGGGAGAAGCATGCTGTGTTTGGAGGATACTGTGAAGTGCTTAACAAATGATCACTGGAACCTTTTCACAAACAGTCTCTGAAAAGCCAGCAATCCACATATCAAATCAAAATGCTATCTACTTCAGTGGACAGCACAGTGATTGCTTTCCCCAGAGGAGCACTGTACATAAACATTTTCTCAGCACAGACCCTGAAGGGCAGAAGTAAGTGGTGATATGTCACACTATTATGTATCACTACTTTTTGAGCAGACAGTTGCATTTAGAACAGCAGTGCTAACTTGGCATTCAGATTTACACTTTCTTTTGAGTTGTTGATTCTTTATTTATTCTACCTATTCTATTCTGTTTAGAAATACTGCTTCATTTGAGCACCTTCACCTTCACACCTTCTTGTGTTTATTATTCAGTGCTCCAAGTAGAAAAAATACTTCTGTGGCAATACAGTCTCAAGCTCATCTTGGTCCTATCACCCATGATACTTCCTTAAGTGGATCCCAACAAAGCTACAGTTCCAGTTGGAACTGTGGAGCAAAATTCTCCTGGAAGAGCTATGACATGCAGAGGAATAAAACTGAACAGTCATTGCCACTTAGTACTAGACAAGTTATTTCACAAGAGCAGGGAGTTAACTACCTCAGAAGGAAAAGTCTGCTGGGTATAGCTTGCTCTTCTATAAGAGCACAGATTCTACTGAATCTAGAATCACAAATTAAAAAAAAAAAGCAACTGAGTATGGAAACCCAAGAACTACATATAATACTTTGGAAGATACATGGAAAGGCAGCATCTATAAACAAAGCAGGTAATTTAAAATAAGTGGCATGTTGTAGATTCAGAATTTACTGTCATACTGTTACTGCACAGCATGGTATGCAAGCAGTTTAAATAAAAAGTAGAGTTCATAACTTAAATGACCTTGATGCTTATGTCACAGATGCAAGATGAAATTGGAAGCTCTGCTGAACACTAGTATCACCCAAGTCAGCACTGCTGCGCGTATGCTGAGTGGCCTGGCCATAACATTATACTGTACGTCCCATTGTGATTGATGTATCAACATAAGAGGATGTGATAAATATTAGTTTTAGAAGTTACCCATCAGAGTTTAGCAGCCTTAAATTCTAACATCCACAATACTTAATGACTGCTATGAAAGAGGTACACGTTGTTCTGTAAATTGGAATCAAATGAACAATCATGCTACATAGGAAGGGATGACTAAGTCACATAAACAAACTGATAGCTTAGCTTGCTGAAGGGGGACTGTATTTGATTAAATTATCCTCTGGAATTACTTGACATATCCTAAAAGCATTTTAAATTGTCAACCCCCTCCACACATACAGCTTTTAACATGTCTAACTTCAACTCTGCGTACTATTCATATCCTTCTCCCTTCAAAAGGTTGAAAGCTGAAGCTAGAGCAACTTCTATCCCCTCTCCTCCCCTAGAGAAGGCAAAATATCAAAATCATTAAAGACTCTCCCACACAGCAAAAAGAACATATGGAGACAAAGCTATCAACTTTTATAGTTAATTGCAAAAGTGTAGACACAGGAGCAAAATTCATTACTACTGAAATCAATGGGAGCTTAGGCATTGCTTAAATTAAAGCCAACCCTTTCCTTATTTCTCACATCGAGAATCAGTTTGATAAGACAAGGATGTCAGTGCAAGAATACTGAAAAGCCACTGGCTTCCAGACTGGAGTTATCAGTGTTCTGTGCTTGCACACCATGAATAACAAAACCTCACTGAGAACTCTCTGGAAGAAAAATCCATGTAATTTTCACCTTTCCTTTATAATCTTAAAGATGTATGAAATGCCTGAAACCAAGTTAATGAACAATTCTTACATAACTACACGAAGTGCTCAACAGAGCCTTACACCCATGTCCACAAAGGTGCAGTTGTTCTTCTGGCCTAAAGACAGATAAGCATCTGAAACTGTCAATGACCTCAGTTGCAATCCTTTCCTTATAATTACAATGCTGAGGAGGAGTTTTTATAGCTAACATTTTTCAGGCATAAAACTTACTTTTAGGAGTAAGATTTAGGAGACTAATCAGCCCTTCCCCTATATCAGTTACCCCAGAACACAAGCTCCTTTGAAACAAAAATAAATGGAAAATAATCTAGATTTTTCAGAGAAGCATTAAAGCTACTGGTTTATTTTGCTATCCATTTTTTTTCAGCAGAAAATCATCATTATCTCTGAAGTAAGATGTAGATATTGTTTGCCATTCCAATCAGAACAGATTTATTACTTTTCCCTGAAATGTAAGCCCATCTTCTCAACTTCAATGGTTATAAACAGCTCTGAATGAGCCAATGCAGTACTGCCTTCCCAGAGTTGCCAAGACCTCTGTAGTACACAATTCTCAATCAGCTCCAGTATTGAGAAGACCAGGCTGTTCCATGCTGCCTTTCAGAACCCCAAGGAAAGCAGCCAAGCACAGAAACATCATTACTCTCCTTTCTCCTTGGTAGTAGGCTGACCTGCAGGACCAGAATCTAGAGGAATTCCCAAAGGAGATGAACCCTAAGAACACAGAGATAAAACAAAGAAACTAACTGGTGAAAGAAAAAAATTCTTTCATCAGATGACAGCAGGATGTTTCAAAACTTCCTTCTTAGTGGCACATATGGATGTTGAATGGCTTGAATGTGGTCCAAGTATGACAGTCTGCTGAGAGTGCCTGAATCTCCCTAGCAGCTGGGACAGGTTTTACCATCAGGTCTCTGTCCTCTTATGCCATACTTCTGCACAGCAGTCTCTGGGTAATGAATGGCAGTCATAAAAGCATCTATAGATAGGAAGTCCTTGATTCAATGGGCATCCTCATACTTCCTTTATTTCCAGTTTGGGCAAAAGGCTCATCTTAGAAGGCCGAAGTACTAGAAATATAGTTAAAAGTAATATAAATGTGTAAGTCTTAGAAGAGTGCATCAAATCCCATATCAATAAAAAGAGAAAGGAAGGATAACAGCTAACTCTCCTTTACAATTTTATCAAGCCAGTAATTTGTCTTCAAAATAGAGCAAAAAAACCCAACAAAAACAAGGCTTAGATCTATCAAAACATCCTTGTCTAGTGAAGTCCTTTAGAAAAATTCATACATATTTCATGTTTGCTAGCCTAATTAAAACTGTTATATGCATCTCTAAAAAGAGTGCAGGAGATAGATGTCAGATGATTCTGAAGTAATCATACATCAAGTAACTAAGAATTAATAATTCCTAGGTACAATATTTCAGGAAACAATTTTTGTATTGAGATATTAAACATTTTTCTTTAATGAAGAAGGTAGTGGACTGTGATGAACTCCCCAAAGACTTTTCTTTCCACCAGCAATTTCTTCAGTTTTTGTTATTTCTGTACATGCAGAGAGAATCCACCCATCTTACACATTGCATAGAATCTGTTAACATGAGGCAGGTCTTAAGAACGACATACTTATATATTTAAAATGAAGATTTATTCGACTTTAAGCCCCTGGAGAAAGGCTCATTACTGCAGCACTGCTGCTAGGTGGAATTGTTAAGAGGAAAGAACCAAGTCTTTTATGTAGCCACAGGCAGAAAGACCACCACAATTAGCTATAGGAGGAATGGTGAAGTCATCTAGGGAGCTTCTGAATGCCATGCTTTGGGAAGGGGGACTCACTCCTTTCCTCTGGACAATGTAGGAAAACCCAGGTTCCAGACAAGGTAGCTAGAAGTAATTCAAAGAAACCATGAGTACTGTCTGGTCGTAGTGAATGGCCAGTCATCAATCCTCAACAGTCAACATTTAAAATCCTCTACTTCAACAGAATAAAAGAAATATGACTTCATTTGAACAAGTTCAGTCCCCTTAAATGTACCAAGTATTAGGTATGGAATCTCCAAGACAGACAAAGAAAACTTTTTAAACCCTCTGCAAGAATTTATGACAGAAGCTTTTACCCCAAGACCTGTTTTTTCTTTTCTATACCTCTGGTTTGCTTGGAAATCATAAGTTTAGGAAAAGGTCATTATTTCTATCTATTTGTAGCAAGGATGACTTCCTTTCCTGACAAGGAGATCTGGGTTTCTCTGGGACATGATTTCAAAGAGCAGCTCTCCTCCTATTTTGTTTCCTTGTTCCACTCTCAAAACATGTGGGTCCTTCTCAACAGACTGAAATTAATTGCTCATACAATTACATCATTAGTAAGACAGATGCACAAATCCTTGTGATTTTAGAGAAAACAATGATAGCTTCTAAAATAAAATCCACACGGGATCTAGGTGTAAAAGCTGACAAAAGTCAGCACGCAGGAAATATTCTGGAAAAAAAAAAAAAGAAAAAAAAGGGAAAACCAAGATCTTCCCTGCAATAAAGGAAACGTCAGAATAGTATGAAAGATTCAAAACCTGCCGCAAACTATCTGAATTCCCTGTCCAAGGTGACTGAAACTCGGAGACTCAGGAAGGGATGCCGCCCTCACTCTCTGGCTCCACAGCGTTCAAAGAGGGTGCAGAGGCTTCTGCAGGATCGACCCCTCGGGAGACAGGACGCCGCAGAGCCGTTTTCCCCCCGAGCCCGGGGACAGCAGCCGGGACGCATCGTGAAGCACCTTCGGCTCTGCCCGAGGAGAAGGGTCCCGCTAGCTACAACCGAGACGTGTCTGGTCGCCACACAGAGGGGCAGATCCCGGGAGCTCCCCGCAGCCCCTCCGGGGTCAGGCCCAGCTGCCCTTGCTGCCCGGCGGGCAGCCAGCCTCCCGAGCTGTCTTCCCGCCGGCCCCACCGCGACAGCGCCTGGCCCCGCGGCACCCGCCTGAGGAGCATCTCCTCAGAGGGAGCATCCCCTGCCCCAGCCTGGAGTCCCGTATTCCGCCCGCTCCCGGACCCCCCAGTCCCCGAGCCACCTGCTGCCCCGCCGGCGGGTCCCTGCCGCCAGGCCCCCCTCACCCGCGGACTCGCCGGTGTTGATCCAGTCCGGGTTCGCCAGGCTGGCGATGGCGAAGATGTCGGCAGCCAGAAAGAGGCATCCTGAGATGATGGTCAGTTTGTCCATCTCCTCCGGCTCCGGCGGCTCCCGGCTCCGGCCTCCGCCCGGCTCCCCCAGCGGGCCCGGGCCGGGGGCGCCTCACAGCCGCGGCTCCATTGGCCCCGAGCTCCCCTCGGCAGCAGCACCAGGAACGGGCCCCCCGGACGGAGCCGGAAGCGAACCCGGCAGGCGGGGGGGCAACGGATACTCCGGAAGGGAAACCCACTCTGGCCGGCGGGCTCCCCCGAGCGGGGCGGGGCTTCACACGGGGGCGGGGTCACCGCCGCAGCGGGGCGGAGGAACGCCCAAGGCCGCCACAGGCTTCCTCCGGGGAGTGAAGCGCGACGGGGCGGGGCGCGTAGCGGGCGGGCGGGGCTAGGGCGGGGCAAGGCCTGAAGGGGCGGGCAGGCAGGCGCGCGCGGGGGCGGGGTATCTGCGCAAAGAGCGAGAAGGCGCGAGAGGCGGGGCAGCGCCTGCCTATGGGAGGGGCGATCGGGGAGGGGGCGGGGCATGCCTCGGGGCGTGTAGGAGGCGCACGCCTCGGAGCCGGTAGGGGGTGCTGCCGCCGGCCGGTGCGCGCGGGGCGGGGAGGGTTGCTGTTCTAGGGCGTGTCGCGTGTGGGGCGGGCGACGCCCGGGGCCGAGGTTCTGTCATAGAATCGCAGAATGGTAGGGGTTGGAAGGGGCCCCTGGAGATCATCTAGTCCAACCCCCTCTGCCAGCACAGGAGGGCGTCCGAGCGGGCTTGGAATGGCTGCAGACCACCTCTCTGGGCAGCCTGGTCAAGTGTTCTATCACTCTCAAAGTAAGAAGTTTCTCGTCGTGTTTAGATGGAATTTCCTGTGTTCAAGTTTGTGTCTGTGACCTCTTGTCCTGCCACTGGGGAACCCCGAAAATAGACTGGCTCCATCCTCCTGATACCCATCCTGTAAGTATTTATAAGCATTAATAAAATTCACCCTCATCTTCCTTTCTCTAGAATAAAACCCCCAAGTCCCTCAACCTTTCTTCAGAAGAGAGATATTCTAGTTCCCTAACCATCTTTTTAGGTCTTTGCTGTAGCCTCTCAGTTTTCTGTCTCTATGCGGAGCCCAGAATTGGACACAGAGTTAGGGTTAGGGCTAGGGTTGAGTGTAGTCCCCTACACTTGTCCCTGTCGAATTTCCTAATGTTACTCTCTCTCCACATCTCCATCCTGTCCAGGTCATGCAGGATGGCAGTATAGCCTTCTGGTGTGTCAGTCACCCTTCTCTTCCATTGAAGAGTGATATCACACCTTCAATTAGTAAAATTTTCCTCTCACTTTTCAGAGGGCACTTGCCAGCGGTGAAAAACATCTCTCGGCACACACTGATGGCAGCACTTGCAGCCTTGGTGGGTGAACTCACAACAGGATGATTGAAAAGATTTATACTGAAAAGTTTCCAAGTCTACATCTTCATCACTACTGGACCTGCTGTTGACTTTGTCCTTGACATCTTCACTTATAGCAGGGTATTACTGGAATGTGCAAGAATTTCCATAGCCACTTAGTTAACTAATCATGCAGTCCTGCTTCAAATACTTGTTCTAAAGGCAAGTTCATCAGTTCTGAAGCTCCTCTAATAACAAACCACGCTAAGTCCTTTGCACGCTATTTCCTTTGGACTCTTAAGTTGTAGTTTGGCCAACAGAAAATCAAGCTATCCTTTCTCTGCTCCTTCAGAATAGCAAATCATCAGTGCTGCTTTAAGTGTAAGGATATGTGAGCAAGGATTAGGTCTCATAATCATACAGAACAGGCCATATATCCAGATAAGTACTGCTGAGAAAAGCTCTGCAGCTATGGGCAGAAAGCTAAACCCCAGCAAAAGGAACTAACAGTGATATTTGATACTCAAATTTAGTAGTGTTGAAAATATTCTTGTTCCACATTCTCACTTTCAGCCTGTCTCAGATTTATTTATACCTAGCACAGATAAAAGAAACTCAGTTTAAAATTACAGAGAAGAAACTAGCACAAACTGTGTAAAGCTCAGTGCCAGCGTTCCATAGTCATGAAATATCTGTGATCTTAAAATAGCTGATATGGGTGACTGTTTCATAGCTAGATCAAGATTTAAGCCTATACATTGTTCTTAAGCAAAAACAGATTTCCTACTCATCAGCAGGTTGATCCAAAAATAGTTTGACTATTACCTTTATATAGCAGCTCAACTTGAATGACATCTTTCTTTGTTCAGTGCATTGTAGTTAAAGAAATTTCATTCTACAAGTAACAAAAAACTTTCTGAAGGCTTGGAATTAATCTTATTATTTTCTTTCTATTTCTCTTTATTATATAGAACAGTTGCAAACAGACTAATATCTGTGCTCCAACAATTCATGCAGGCCTTCATTTTTTAAATGCTTTATATCTGAAATGTGGCCTGTCAGTGCAAACATAATATTACTAGTTATTAAGGTTTCTTGTGGAACATCAGACACCTGCATTAAGCTTGGAATTGAAAGCTCTTTAATTTTGACTGCTTCACATGGGTCCCTAGACCAATTACATTAGACTCATGAACTAGTTTGGGGACAATAGTGTGCTATGTTATTACCGAGTATTAAATTGTCTTTAACATAAAAATCTGTGAAGCTAAGACTTGAATGTAATGAAGTAACTTAGAAATCTATTGGCTGTACAATGAAAACACATATCTTTAAATGAGAACAATTTTTCCAGCACTGCCTTTATAGTTTGGACAGTCCTTTCTTTTCACACCTTTCAGAGAGAATTGGAATTCCAAGCACAAATAAGAAAGATGGACTTGTTTTATGAAACAAAACCCATCAAGTGGAGTTCTTAACCTCTTTTTAGAAAAGGCTTTGCACTTCTGATCCAAGTTTAAAAATCAGTGGAAAAATCCTGAGTGGAAAATAGAAATTGATTTGAACTAAGTACTTAAAAAAAATTATTATTACCTTCAATAAAGGTTACAATAAGAAGTCAAATGATTTATGACATGTGATATATTTGATTTACTGCAGCAAGTAGTGAACAGTTTAAAGGAGACTGAGGACCTGTGGCAAGTATTGGCCTTTGTAGCTGATCTTAGTTTCTGGAGCTGTTTCTGCCAGGCTGCTGATAGAGCTGTAGCCTGCTGTAGAATGATTCTGCTTGCCTTTTGCAATCTCCAAAATTATAGGTTTACATAGTAATTGCAGCTCCCCACAACCCCTTGATGCCTGTTTTATTATGTCCCATGGTATATATAGGTGCTGGGCCTTTTATACACTGTTGTTCTTGGATGCAGTACTACTTTTTGCCAAACTGCAGCTCAGTGCTCCCCATTGGTAGCAGGTAATAAGAATTTATTTTACAGCCTTATCCCTTAAAACAAATAAAACCCATCACCACCGCTGGAACTCCTCAGATTCTGTACCAGCTCTTGTAGTTACCTTCTACTTCTCCCCTGGCCTCATTTGACATTGTCTTGCAATGTGCCTGGATTATATTGGTTGTGTTCAGAGTGGAGGGGCAGGTACCAGCCACTGTGGAGGCTCAGATCCTGGAAACCTCCAAAGGCCCAGACAAACATAAGGTTACACAGCTGTGACAGATTCTCCAGCATCCACCTAGGTAATCTTAGTCATTGTGGAAGAAGGGGCATGCTTGACTCCATATCTACACATAAACAGCAAGGCATCAGCTCAACCTTGCTGGAGTCTGTCTAGTCCCAGGTAGTGGTACTGATCAGAGCATTCACCATTTTACCTTTATCTTGCCTAAACAAACTCACAGAAATGAAAGGTAGCTCTCAATAGCCCACCTGAAGTTGAGCATGTTCACTCAGATAAACCACGAGGTAAAAAAGTGAACTGCAGCAGTCCTCAGTGGTGTGATAAGGCTCATTCTCAACAGAACTAAAAAAAGCTGGAGCTGCTGAACACCTAACATTAGATAAAAATGTGAAAGCATAGTGGTTAAGACTACAGATTTTACAACACAAACATTACAAATTTTGAAAAAGTCTCCTAAACTGATTGCTGTCAACTTTCTTCCCTGGCAGGTGATGTCCTAATAAAAATTGGACACACTAAGGTTTTAGGATGGACTCTGAGAACTTAAGCAACTCCTGCACTGCATTCCTACAGGAACTACTCTACAAATCGAAGTGTACAGAGATTTTGTGGAAGTACCTCAACACTGGCAAAGTGCAGATGAATTAAGTTCCTCATTCCTGTGATGACAGCAGAGTAAGAAATAATGTTGTACACGACTAGAATTTCACACCTTATTATTCTAGCAAGAAACAAGAAGTTTAAAAAGTTTTACATTTTAGCATAAAATGTTAGTCTGAAGATTTATTTTCATTTATTTTTCTGAAATAGAAAACTGTGATTTGAAATGAACACCAAGAGAAAAGTTTACTTTTCTAGTTACAGCTGAAGACAAGGTGAGGACAAACATTAGTTTTAGACAGGCCTCTTTCCCAGTGAGCTTAAGAAGCCTGGCTGGCAATAATGCCACTGAAGTCAAAGAGATCATATTGTTTTGTAATAGCTGAGGATCCAGACAACTGCAAGTAGCTGATGATACCAAGATGGAGGTCTAGCTACAACCATGCAAAAAGCTTATCTGTTTCTTAATCAGTCTAACTACTGACAGTGGTTAATGACTTTTAAAATTAAACTTCAGGAAAAAATAAACTCCTTTTGAGAGCCACTGCATACAGAAGCTTTTAAAAATAAACTGCTCTCAGTCCTAAAGGTGGCTCATGTAGTAAGTATAATTAATCTAAATGGGATAGCAATTACAAGTTTTCCTGAGGCACAAAGTTTTAATAGAAAAGAAACCTCAGAGGCAAGGAAAGGAACAAAGTATTAAAAGGAGCTAATTAGGCTAGAACAGCAAAAAGTAAGAACACATAGCAAGGGGCTTTCCAAGAGATTAAACCTCTAACCTTATGTTTAAATAAATCAATTTATTTGCTATTCTGAAGGAGCAGAGAAAGGATAGCTTGATTTTCTGCTGGCCAAATTACAACTTAAGAATCCAAAGGAAGTACTGTGCCAAGGACTATAGACAATAGTATTGGTTTGTTATTAGAGGACCTTCAGAACTGATGAACTTACCTTTAGAACAAGTATTTGCAGTAGGACTGCATGATTAGTTAACTAAGTGGCTATGGGAATTCTTACATATTCCAGTAATACCATGCTGTAAGTAAAGATGTCAAAGACAACATCAACAGCAGGTCCAGTATAAACCTTCTCAATCATCCTGTTGTGAGTTCACCCACCAAGGATGCATCGTGCAATTGCTAGTTTGGTGCTAGTGGTGTTACACATCCTTTATACTTGGCTACGGAAAACAGTGACACCAATTCCTCTTCCTTCTGTATCAGATACATCCTCTCTGAAATAATTTGTCTTTATTTCAGAATAGCTTGAAACCTGACTAGATTTCTGAAGAGATTGTATCTCTTCTCTTCTAATACAGGCCTAGACTTCCAAATCATCTAAATGGACAAAGATATTTGAAATAGTACCTATTTAAAGCTCTTTGAGGGGAGGGAGGACATTGCTAAAAGGCGTCCATGAAAGCTGCTCATGGAGAAGACATTAAGGAACAGCACCTCTGTTAGTCTCAGACAATTAGCAGTTGCAAGCTCCAAGGTGGTCAAATATATTCATCTTCGAAACCAAGTTTCTTCATGTACTTAATACAAGGATGTTGGAGAAAGAACTTCTCCCTAAACATAAAATATATGGCTAACCAGTGGCAATTACAGTATTTTTCTGTAATCCTAAGTGACCATTCTGGTATCTCTGTTCTTTAACTGACTAGAAGTCCCTTTATTTTCTCACTATACTTCTACTTTCCGTGTACAGAGGCAGACTTTTCAGCATTTTAGATGCCATTTTCAGTGAAAAAAACCTCAACACAAAATGTATGAACTCAGCACTTTATTTGAGTTCAAGCCCACAATTACTTCAGATTAATTTTGAGAGAACTGAATTCATAAATAACAAGTTAGTAGTAATTTATTTAGAACATAGGTCCATCTTGAATCCACATTACAATTATCTTTTTTACAACTCATCAAGAAAAGGAGTATTTCCTAAGTCTCCACTAGCTGCCATTGATTTCTTCCCGCTGACAAACTTCTTTGCAGCCTGAAAATAAATCAGAAAGATGGATATAAGGAAATCTTTTCTACAATGGCTGCTCATAGCAGCTTCAAGTTACCAGAACAACCAACAAATCTCAACACTACCATAGTATATCAAGTAAAAACTTTTCTTTTGCTGTCTCAACTTAATGCTTCTAATCCAGCTCCTCCTCCATGTACTTGAAGTTTCCTTCAAGTATAAGCAAAAAGTTAATTTGGAGTAGAAATGTAGTTATATCAATTTATCATTGATTTATCATTTATTAAGCACACTAAATATTCTATATTCAGGAATCCAGAAAAGATTTGACACAGAAGTGCCTGCATGGGAACTAATATCAAGTTTTCCATGACTTCTAGTTGGCAGTTTTGGTAAATTTAAGTGAAGTAGATGAGAATTTCATATACTCCCAGCCAGCCTCCAGTGTTATTGGATTAAAAAGGGTCTTCTGTTAATAAAGTAAATAAGGACATCAAAAGCTGGGTGTTTGTAAAGGAGTTGCTTTTTAAAATAATACAGCATATGTTTGTTTATAAACACACACAAATGAGCACCAGTTTTGTACAACACCCCTTACACAGTGATTGAGGAGCACCTGTAGACACCGACACATACTTACATTCACAACATCAGCAGTGGCTACTGAGTCGATTTTTTGAGCAACAACAGATGGTGATGTGTGTGTGCCAGCAAACAATGACTCAGAGCCAATTTCATTCAGTAACCCTTCTGCAGTCTCCACTGACATCAAATAGGTGGCTTTCATCTGGTTCCTGCCATCAAACATAGAATTAAGGTTGAGTGAGCAGCACAGTCCTGTTACTACCTTTCCCAATCTCCCCATAAGTGAAATGAGTTTTTGGTGCTTTTTCAGTTTTCAAGATTCCTCTCCATTTCAAAAGGTTTTCAAGTATGGAGGGTTCTGTAGTTTGGAAAGAGGCATTACAAACAGTCCAGGCATGAAACTGACAGTGTACTTGAACACCTATTGTCTTGGAATGATCAGCTCCTCTACACAGAAAATTTCTCAGGTTTCTGGGTTAAGTACAGTTTTAAGTACCCCCAGGAATCAGAAAAACTGATTTGTCAGTTTGTCTGAGTGAATCTGTACTACATTGTTATGTTGTAGACTACAGTTTTAGAGGCACAGTGCAGTTTAACACTACCTGGAGATCAAGCACCAAGCAACTAACACACATAACCCCCCTATAAATTAGAAACTGCCACTTTGTTGGTGTTACTGCATCTGTAATAGTGATTTCCCCCATCTCAAACATTCCTAAGGGCATGTATTTCTAGCAGAGGGATGTAACATCACTAATTCAGTGCTTTACACTTGCATATCCTCATTACTGCTGTTCTCTGAAGATGGAGACGATTGGTTAATTTAAGTGTTTTGGGAATTGCTGCAGTGTGACTGTAAAGGGAATTACCTAAATAATGCAATTTAGGATTCTAATTTAACTACATCTTAATATTACAGAGTATGATTAACACAACAGCATCTGTTGCTACTTGCTAGTTTTTAACACTGAAACACTTTTCAGAAAACATTAACAGTTACCTAACAAGTCCTCATTACGAAACAGCACTAGCAGAGAATCAGCACCGCTTTTTTAAAAAGAGTATTAAGAGAGCTTCAGTTTTAACCCAGGGAAGTGAGCAGTTCCCCACTGACACAAGAGGACGACGCTAAGCACTGCTGTACAGAATAGTCTCAGACTTCTCTCTGAACACACAAGACACTTCCTTATGCACTTACTTTGCCTTTTTGACATCATCATCGGTGACGCTGCCTTGAGCAACTGCCTTTATCTGGTTCAAAGCAGCTTTAATGACCTAAGGAAAATTAAATCATTGAAAACTTCCTGCATTAAATTTCAACATGTTATTCCCATTATCTGACATCTTAGAAATTTCAGGGCAGAGCAGCTGACAGTGTTAGGATTGTCTGCCTGAACTCAATTCTGAACAGCTTTATAACAAAGCTGAAAACACAGTAATAAATGCCCAGCCCAAGAGAGGCACAAAACCCAGTGTGGATTTAAATTGCAACACCACATTAATTTGTCACCATTTTTCATAAGCATATCCAATTCTGCCAGCTTCAAGGGTCAGCACGTCCCCATGATATCTTTAGGCTTAACACATGTCAGCAATTCAAGTTATTTTACTAGCTCTAGTTGGTCTTAGGTATTTGTACTTCCCAGAAAGCAAGTCTCATTCCCAGCTTACACAGCTGAGTCATAAGTCAACATACAGCATTCTTATACAAGAACCAGGTGAACTGACTTCTGCTAGATGACTCGGTCAGTGTCTCAATTCAAAACACTAGTTTGAGGATTACATTATTAATACTTAAATTCTAATCAGCAACTCACCTCCCCTGCATTTGAAGCCTGGGATATGGTATAAAACCCAAAGAGCCCAGAATCAGAGTAGTTAACATTAAATGCAGAAGCCTGCAAAACAAACATTACCATCAAATGTTTCAAGTATCAGAACAATTCAACACCAAGCATAGGAAAGTAATTACTATCAGAATCTAAAATGCTGTAATTCAGGAAGCTAAACTCCATCTGTGCAAAGGAAATACCAGACTGGCGGGCCTTCTCTGAAATATTTTAACTTGTCCAAGAATAAAGCTAATTAAGATTTTAGCAGGAGGTACTAACCTCTCAAAGGACATTGAAAGCATTAGAGTACAGCAATCCTTTGAACTTACATCAAATGGCTGTGTAGTTGTTTTAGCGATTCCCTGTGACAACTTGCTGGTGACATTGCTTCCCCTCTTGATAAGGGGTCCAGCACCTAAAACATGCTGAAGAACACTGAATGCGTTTGCTTCTGCACTCCCAACAGCAGCTCCTTCTGCTACAATAGCAGCATGGACAAGGCTATCACCGTTCTGTTCCCTGATTTCACCTAGAAATAAAACAGAATAAAAGGCAATGCAGCATTTGGTCAGGAACTACTATAGGTTCAGAGGTATGAAAATAAACATTTGGAGACAGGAGTTCATTTCAGAAGAGAAGCCAGAGTGTGAAGTTATTACATATCCACTCAGGAAGACAGCAAGAAGCTGCTACTAGACTGTAGGTCATTTGAAAAAAATCTCTTACATTTAAAAATTTTCTTGCAAGCACAAAACTAAGTACCTTATGACATTCTAAGAGATCTTCCCTAAAAGCAAAGCCTGTCACCACCTCTAGGCAGTCCTTAATCTACTCTTAAGTCAATCCTTCAAAAAATGCCAATAGAAACCATATGCCAGATTGTTTTTCACTTCATGGAATAAATGATTTTGCAGGTAAAGCTCTGCTGGAAATTCAGGTTCAGTTTTATCCTAGAACCTTCCATGGTGCAGAATAATTCTCTGCTTATTTAGATAGGAGCTGCCTGTGAACTGTCACTTCCCACACAGAGCATTTGGTACAACTATACATTTTTCAGCTATAACCTTGAATTTCTGTATTGATAATAAACAGAAAATCAGTACTTGGGGACAGAGAGCAGAGACATACATACCCCCTCGATAGACAGCCTTTGCACTTGAGATACCAGCTCCACTTCGGATATTTAGAAAGTGCTCTGCCACTTGCTTTAACACAGAGTGCTTTACACCTGCAACACAAGAGTTACTCCATGTAGTGGCACTGAAAAATTAGAGCAGCTACCATTCACTGAAAACGTTTCTGTGTAACATTTTACTTCTACAAAGAAGTCCAATCTCTACAGCAGTTTCCCTTAGGAGTTGCAGTCTCTACCAAAGAGCATACATACCTACTCCTACAAGAGCCATTCTTGCACTTGTGAAATTGTTCTGTACAAAATGATGAAGCTGCAACAGTAAATTCACAGTTTAGGCTATTTTGAATAAAGAACAAAAATGGCTACTGTGTTTCTGACATCCACTGTTCAGCCTTATACTTAATGCAGCAAACTCCAATGCTTCCAAAGGAACTATCTACGCTACAGCATTTTATACATACTTCAGTGACCCTACAAAATCCTTTATACACCACCTGCATTTCATTGACAGCCACCTATGTTAACCACCCCTCCAAATGTGAACCTGAGTTCTGTACCCAGTACTAAAAGCTGTATGGGAATAATTTATTTTAACACCAGACATCAATATGGCAGTAAATATCGACTGCATAGTTACTAAATTAATTTTCTCTCATCTGTCCTTGATAAAGAAACTGAAGCAGATTTTATAACACAACACAATCCCACCTGCTCAGAAGTAATTTTTCCAATTCTGTAATTTGGACAGTATAAGGAGTTTGCCAGTGCATTCTTATAAGCTGCAGCATGCAGGTTTTCCAGCACTCCTGTGAGGAACAAAGTTGCAGTGCTAATGATTAACATAACAGCTATTTTCAGTGAAGGTTATGAAACTAAATGTTATCCCCGTGAAACAGAGCTGCCATCCACATTAAGAACCCCAAGATCTGCAAAAGCAGATCTGCAATAATCCAAGACAAAAGGAAGATTTTCCAAAGCCTAACGCTGTGATGTCACCTTTACTGGGTTATGAAGGTGTGCACACTTCACAGAGTAGTAAAAATGATGTTTAGTATGCAGAACTACCTGAGTGAACTTGGATGACTAGAATTTAGTAACACAAGATATAGTGGAATAGGCTTGATCCTTGACTGAAGATTTTTGCCTTTTTTTTTTAACTCCCAAAAACCCCAAGCACCTGTATAAACCTAATCCTGGAATCTACTTTTCATATCATAAAAATACATGCTGCTTTTATACTAAAATAACCATACACATTCAAGAAGTCTTTCAGATTCGTATTAGAAAAAAGTTCCGTAACAGTAGACACACCATACCCATCAACAAGGAAAAGCTGCAAATGAAGTGAAAGAGAAACTGTATTTCAATAAAAAAGTTTTGTGTTTTAAAGAAACTCCCATGAAACCAATGTGGTGGATCAGAAAACACCCTTACCAACTTGAGGGTTCTGAAATGCAATTGCTTTGTCAACTTTCAATTGTGGCTGAAGGTCAGTTACTTCCCATGGTCTGAACTCCGGTGCTGTGGTGACATTAAGGAGGTACTCCATTACTGTATCACTAGATAAAAAAAGTTAAAGGCATCAAACACAACAGAGGCAGCATGCCTTTCTTTTGAAACTGAAAGAAATTTGATCTGCAAGCAACACTAACAACAAAATTTATCACTCTAACCGGAGCAGTTACTAGCACTGCTGCACAGAACTTTTGAGAATTCAACTTCATTCTTCTAGCATTTGTGTGCTCAATGATACAGAGCATGAATATTAATACAGTAATTTATTGACTTATTAGAAAAATGTGAGGTATTACTTCCCACCACTCTCTACAACTACCTGAAAGGAGGTTGTAGTGAGGTGGGTGTTGGTCTCTTCTCCCAAGTACCTAGCAATACGACAAGAGGAAATGGCCTCAAGTTGTGCTGAGGGAGGTTTAGGTTGGATATTAGAAAAAATTTCTTTTCTGAAAGAATGGTTGGGCATTGGAACAGGCTGCCCAGGGAGGTAGAATCACCATCCCTGGAGGTGTTCAAAAAAACATGTAGACATGGCACTCAGTGTCAGGCAGACAGTTTGGACTTGATTTTAGTGGACTTTTCCAACCTTAATGATTCTATTACTGCTGCCCTGTAAAATGATGGGTCTCTACTACAGAGCAGTCTGTCAAGAATACAGTAATGCAGTTTACAGCATCTCTAGATACCTACACATCGTCACGCAGGCATTCAACAGAGTATGTCATTTTCTCTCTTGTTGAGTACACACTAAAGGAGAAAAAAAAAGACAAAATCCATTTCAGCAGAGAATACAGAATTTTTTAAACATAGTCCCCATTCATTGAATGTGTCAGCAAGATACTGACCAAAATATCTAGTTAACCTTTAATCTGCTTGAGATGGCTGTTTAAAGGAGCCATAATAAACACAGAGCAGGAGACATAACTAAACCTGCTATCTTAAGTATTCAAGTAATAACAAGTGGGTTTTGACTATGAAAATTTAAGATACTGTGATAATTCAAGCTAAAACAAGTAAGGCTGAATAGCAAATGTGTGTAAGTACTAAACAATGCAATTTAGATTATTCTCTTTGGTTAGAAAACAGTTGGGTCTTTTACATTTCTTTCAACATATTTGCAATTAACAGTAACAAAAAAGCATAGTCTCAAGTTATCTAAAACACTGCTTTTAACCAAATTCTATATAAAATATCTTTTTTGGATTATTAAACTTTTTCTGTTTCTCTTAGGCTTGTTTTCTAGGCTTTAAATTCTCAAATCACAAAAGCCAACTACTGTCTTGAATTGTTTCCAAAACTCCAGTTTGACAAAGTGGTATCTGTTCACAAAAGCTGGAGGAAAAAAAAAATATCTACTGACTTCAGGAAGCTTCAAGTTGAAGCCTGAAAAGGCCGGCAGAACATCAATCTTTCTGGACAAATTATATTTCTTCAAGGTACACAGGAGGTAAGGAGGTAATCATTTGTATCTTGTTAACTGAAAGGCATTTTAAAAATCCAAATCACAGGTGCACTCTTGAATCTTATAAGAGTGAGTAGTACAAAAGAATTTCATTGGCAACAATCACCACCCAACTAGCATTACCACATAGAGCTTATCATACCGTTGTGCTTATCATTTTAAGTTTCCTTTAGTCAGCTTGTCTGCATCTTACCTAGAGAGATTACTTTTTTATATGGTTACAAACCTTAGGCTGGCCCCAACAGCTTCAATGCCACGAGTAATACGGAAAGAAGATGCTCCCTTAGTAGTCTATTAAAAAACAAAACAAAACAAAACAAAACAAAACCCACCTTAAACTTAACAGTCCAGCTGTTTTAAGAGATTTGCCTGAGGTTGTTCAGTGCCCAGGCAAAGTTGAAACAGTATCTGTTTATTTATTTACACAGGAGCTACTTTGAAAAGGTGAGCAAACTTGATGCATCCCTACTCCAAATAATTTCTAGCATCCTCTCTGATTTTCCACCATAATCTGTCACATATTTGCTCCCCAGTCCCATTACAGAATGATCCAGGTTTACTTGAACATTTAACAGGATTCCTAGAATCAGTAAGCTTGGCAAAGCCATAGCAAGGAATGCCTACACATACTATTAGGTTGACTACAGTCTGGGAAAAGTAACTTCGGACAGCAGCTGGGAAGGAGGTAATAAGCAGCTGGGATGTTTGATTGTTTTCCTGCCTGAAACTGATGTGGACAGAATCCGTAAAACAGCAAAGCCATGTGAATTGTGCTGTGTAGCTGTAATTCTCACAGCCTGGCTGTTGAGAGTTTGGGATTATATCTGCAGCTAGAGCCAGGACAGCAACTGAGATAAACAGGAACATGGGGAATGCAGGCCCATGGGACATCTAGCCCAGCATTCTGTACGAAACAGTGGCAACAGAAGAGGCTGTTCAGGTATAACATCCATATGGCAATCCTGTGGTACCTACACAAGCTATTCCTTATAGCAACTGTTTAAGGACCTGCTATCAATGAGTTTGACTGCTTCTTGATGGCAGAAGCAAGAAAAACTATTCAGAAATATTCCATACACACACAAAATTGGAATTAGTTACCCAAATGAGCTTTTACTGCAGCTTAAATGAGTTATGTGCATACTTTGATATCAAAGACATATCTTTTATTTATCTAGTTTAAGGCACCATTGGAGAGGATAATTCTAAATAGATTATCACTGCCTGTCTTCCATATTTCTCTTAATGACATTTTTTACTTCAAAGTTCCTTTTTGCAATCATAAATTCTCCACCACTTCACCTACTGCAAATGTATTAACAAAGAGCATAAATACCTACCAAATTAGCTGCAAGACGAAGCAAGTGAGCAGTTCCCAAGTTACTTGCAGTTTCGTATCTGCTGCCTGCTTTGATAAACACACCAATTCTTGAAGCTGGAGAAAAGTTTTCCAGAGATGCAATAACTAAGCCATTTGGTAATTTTGTGATCTGTATTAAAAAGAAAAAAATTGGTTTAGTCATCTGATGGAAGTACTGTCACAGGTCTGCTTTGATTGAGTTTTAAAAAATAAATAAAAAGGAGAGAGAAAAAGATACCAGTATTGATACCAACCGCAAGATCCTCAGACTCTGGGGATAATTTCACTCGGTCTGCAGTTGCTGAGGGTGTAACTTTAGGAGCTACTTTAAGTGAATAAAGTCTCTTCTACAGGAGAAAGCATAAGAGAATGGATTTCCTGCGTTAGTTCATCACACATTTCATTGCAAGCTGAGAAAGCAACTACGTTTAGAGTAGGAAATACAACAAATTACTTCAAGCCTCACAGTAAAAAAATATTATTCCCTTGTAATTCTTCTTTTTTACATCGCCATTGGAACCTGTGCAATGACTTATATGAGGTCTCTGGACCTTCAAAAAATATCACTTGAAGAAAGTTGGAATCTCTACTGGTACTATATGGTCTGAGGGACCCCTGCATAGCAATTAACTGAACAAACCACTACAGAAATCCACATATGCAGAACACAGCTTTGGAGAGAACTTTACGATTTATCAGGTGTAGGCAGTTCAACTCCTGAAGAGTCATCTCTTAGAACACCTATCTATACTGACTGCTGCACATGAAGATGGCACCTATGCAAACAACCAAACTGCAGAGTAATAACTAGAAGCAGGCCTCCAGCTGAAAAGGTGAACATCACATGAGCCTTCCCTTCAGTAGCTGACAAGACTACCAATTCTGAATCCCAAATGCTATTCCCTTCCACTCTTTTTGGATGTTTCTTTTACTTGTAAAATAAGTGTATTTATTACTTTTATTTTTTTTTAAATCCTAATGTAAAAAGTAAAAAACTGAGTGACAGAAGCACTGCTACACTCAGCTCTAGGGATACCAGTGATGTAATTCCCCTTGCTTTGCCACAGACTCTGTTCCATATTGTTATTTTTATTGCTCAAACACTAAACATATATTTTGAGTCTAGGAAAGACTTTCTTTCCCCACCACTAATTTGACACTTAATTCTAACCACTAAGTCTACTTATTTATTAATTAGTCGTGCATATCTAAAATTGGCTCATGAACACACTGTCACTCAGAAGTAATTTGCCATGCTACTCAAGACAGTATTTGCAGTAGAGATCTAACATAAGATCTTTCGCAGCAGAACAAGCCCTCGGCCCGCTCCACGTCTCCGGGACAACCCAAGCCTCACTTGCCAAGGGCACCTCCTTCCCACAAGCAGCTGAAGCTTCCCCAGTGAGAAAGAATCCCTTCAGGGACCGCTCTTCCTCTCCCTCCGGCCACGCGGCCGGCTCTGCCTCTTCGGCTGCTCCCAAGAGACCCCGGGTGAGCCGCCGGGGAGTCCCACACTTCGGCAGAAGCTCCCAGCCGTGGAGCTTCGCGCAGGCCGCCCCGGGCCCGGCCCGCGGCCCGTCTGACCTTCAGCGCCGCTACCCCACCCGCCCGGCCGGCTCAACCCCCGGTCCTGGCCCTCACCCACGCCCCTCACTAGCAGACCCACAGGCTCGAAAGCAGATCCATCGGTCGCCCACCCGCTGCCCACCGGGACGGCTCGTAATCCCGGGACTGATTGGGGTCAGGCCTGCCCACAGCTCTCAAGACTCGGAAAATCGTTGTCATCGCCGTCTATGCATCTCCCCCACCGCGCACAAAGCATTCAAGTCGCCCTCACCGAGAGGGAACGCGCGACCACCGGGAATCCCTTCATCCTTCCGCGCCCCTCAGCTCGGCCCTGGCGAGGAGAACAAGATGGCTATGCTGGAGGAAGACTACGTTCCCGGCACGCCCTGCGCCGCTTGGACTGTCTAGTGAGCGCACGCCCAAGCTCTACTGCTCCTGCTTAGGCTCACGCCTGGAAAGCAGAGCGACACCTCGCGGGTTTCCAGGCAGCTGCGCGCATGCGGAGACTGCCGCCACCTCCCGGTGCTGGGGTCTGTGCTGCCCCTCCGGGTGCGGGAGTCTCGGTGATGCCTTCGCCCTGTGGCGAACCGTCAATAAATTACAACAGCTCAACTTCCTGGCGTTCACAGCCACCTTCCCCCGCAACGGTGCCTGACGGGGCACGGTCGTTCCCGGAGTGTCGGAGCTCGCTTGGAGTCTCTGCGCAGCCCTTAGCGATTCTGGCGGGGATGGGGGTGTCCACTGTGCCCCTGAGGCGGAGCTGGGACTCCGGCGGCTGGCAGCGCGGGTGCAGGGTGGGCCACGGGGCGGTGCCGGGACGAGAGGCGGGGGCTGCCGCCGACTACTTAGCGACAGCGCAGGGCGGCCGACTCGTAGCTGGTGTGCAGCACTGTCTGGTTTCTGTGGTGATCGCTATGTGCTCCACTCCGCCTGTGTTTATCGGCGCTGAGGAGGTGGAGAAGCACCTGCACCGTGCCAGCCTCCTGGTTCCGGCGCTGGAGGCTGCCCTGGCCAATTTCTCGGCCGGCGCGGCGGGAGGCGTTGTGCAACCCGTGCGCACCGTGGTGCCGGTGCCTCGGCACGGCGGGTGAGGCGGGAGGGCAGCGGGGCTGTCTTCCCGGGGGCGGGGTGGGTGCTGCGAGGGGGCGGCCGGAACGAGCCGTTGGGCAGCAGGGGAATGTTGCCGGTGGGAGAAGGTGCGGCCCCTCCGCAGCCTGGAACGGGGGTAGCGGTAACGAGGGGCCGGGCCTGCGGCGGAGAAATTAGAGCATCAAAGCGTCATTGTTACTGTGTTTCTGGTTAACTGGTCAGTGGCCGTTTGATATTAACCACTCCAGTGGCCGTAGGCTGCCGTGTTGAAGGTACGTCAGTAATGTAAGTGATTCTCTTACAAGGTACCTAGGAGTCATGCCTGCCTACAGCGCTGTAGATGATGCTCTGACAACCAAATTGGTGACCTTTTATGAACACAAGAAGGATTCCTCTGTCCCTTCTCATCAAGCGACCGTCCTCTTATTTGACCCCAGAAATGGCTCTTTAAAAGCTGTGAGTTTTATGCAAGCTTCTGCTGCATTCTCCTCTGTTATGCTCTGGCAGTTCTGCCTTCTGACTCTTAGCTGGTGCTGGTGTAAATCGGTCTGTTTACCTGCATCATCACTGAAAATGTGCCAAATGAGGATTTGGCCTGAAGCCTCCTAACTTTCATACGTGTTGACTGCCACTTGTGTGGCAGTAAAGGGAGTCTGTTGGCTGACAGGGTAACTGGAAGAGATCAGGAAAGTTTGCCTTATATTTTAAAGGAAAAAACCCACTCTTTGCTAAATAAATAAAGTTGAGCCATCTTGAGTTAAATCTAAAGAGATTTGCAATTGATATAACAGGGAATAGCATTCAGTCTGATTTGTTTGTTTAAAGAATTTAAAGATTTTAAAATAATAGTGACTCTCTTCATCGCACTGTTGTAATATTAAAGGGCCAAAACTGACCAAGAAAACTATATTGAACTTCTATTGCTAAGCTGTAACAGAAAACAGTTTTTTAACCTCCTTAACTCATTTGTACATAGTTGCTAATACAGATGGAGGCAGGAGTGCCCCACAGTCTGTGATACTCATTAAAGAAATTTCATGGTTCCCTGGCATCCTTTTGTGTGGACCAAGAGAGTGCAGGACTCTGCCAGGGCTGGCTTGCAGTGCTCCCTGGTGTCTCCTGAGAGCAGAGTATTGCAGTTACACACATCTGTTCCCTGCCAGGGAAGTGCAGTGCATGAAGAGCTGTGTGAGTTAGGGGTGGCTCACCAGTTTTTACTCCCACAGTCCAGGTGGAATGACTTGGAAGAACTGGAACAGACAATCTGTTCAGTTTAAATGTGATTTTACATGGTTGCTTTAATGGTAATTCCCAACGTTTGTTTCTGTCTGTGCCCTGTAGTACCACATAATTCACAGATTGAATGAAAAGGTTTGGTACTTACTGATGTTTTTCAGTGTTCATTTCAGACTGTTTGAACTTCTATTTTTTTAAAGCTCCTAGATGGCAGTGTCATTACAGCAAAGCGAACTGCTGCAGTTTCTGCAATTGCCACCAAGGTATGCCTTCTGGTTCCTGTACTGGGACCAATTAGTGGTGTCATCTATAAAATGAATAGAGGGAATGATGTAAATGTCTGTCAATTCATGTGAATTTCCATCACACAGAACGTTAAGTTGGGTTTTTGATAACATGCACTTTTAGGGAACGCTTAAAATCACACTTCTGATTTGAGTGTATATGTGGCTTTAACATATTGTGTGTGCTTGGAGAAGGAATGAGCTGGTTTTGTGGCTTGTTCTGCACACTGTTGTAAGAATTCAAGCTCTCTTCTGTCAGTTCCTTTCTATTGTGTTTTTACTAACATGCTGCTTTACAGCTGTGGTGGTAAAGATCAGTTTGTTTAGATGCTAGTTTTCTACTGTTGTGTCGGAGCAGGTAGGTTGCATGGGACCTGGAGAAAGGGGTGGGGAGTAAAGATATGTTTCCAGGGAGCACTATGGGCCTACTTCAGATAAGGGATGCCCAGGATAGGATGTCTGTCGGTTTCTCTGTCACCGGAAGATATCCAGATGACTGTCCCCAACTACAGCCATAAACTTCAGTGTCTGAAGACAGGTGA
This sequence comes from Indicator indicator, assembly GCF_027791375.1. Classification (NCBI taxonomy): domain Eukaryota; kingdom Metazoa; phylum Chordata; class Aves; order Piciformes; family Indicatoridae; genus Indicator; species Indicator indicator. Next base: position 9,373,827 of record NC_072031.1, on the reverse strand, counting down.
GGTGTATCTTGTTGTATGTTGCTTTACATCATTTCAGTTCAGTATTTAATTAAAATCTGTTGGATTTTAATTTTTTTTTTTTTGGAACTATATTTGGTTGGGCTCCTAATAGTGGGAAGAGGGCAAGCCATTGTCTGTTGCACACCCAGGTTTTAGTCTTCACCTCAAAGAATGGAGTAAGAATGCTGGAACTGAAAAATACTTCTATTTTTCACCCAGCTTTACATCATAATGGGGGCTGATCTCACTACTTCATTAGTGGCAGTCTTCATGCCAGCATGACTCTGCCCATGGCAATAGAACTAAATTGACACAAAATTGGAGTGAAGAACCTTGTCCCTGAGGGTTTCCCCTGAAGCAAGGGACAGAACAATTTACAATGGATTCCTTGGACATGAGTTTATAGAACCTCATTCATCTCAGCCATTCTATACTTGGGCAATTCTGACAGTTTTTACACAGTCAAGGCTGTGCTGGCCTAGAAGAGCTTGGCTGCTGAAGGGATTTCAAGATTAGATCCTTCACTTTTGTTTGTTGTTTTGGGAAAATTTCAGAAGTGTTTGGGTTTAGCTCATAGTTGTCATCTTGTCCTCTTTATGGCATTTGCTTTTCAAAGACCTATGCTTTTGTGCAAGGAACCTTTGAAATGAGTGCTTCAGAGACTTTGAAAGCAACAAAGAGTTCTTGCTGCTGAAAAATGGGATCAATGAGATTTTTTTCAATTTATTTGCAGTAGAATAAGTGTGGAGAGCCTAGACAATTATAAAGCTTTTTATACAGAAGTGAGCAGCTACCACAAATGCATAAACAAGACAGAAGGGTAGCTTGGGGCTGGACTCCAGCAGCCCTCTTTGCCAAGTAGTTGTGAATCACAGACAAGAACTAAACCAGAAAACCAAAAACAACTGCAGAACTGAAAATTTGCTCTTCAGAACCATCCCTATTTCTACAGTGATGGATGCATACATAGTATGGCTCTTGTAATGCAAACACATGCTTGGGGTATGACTTAAAAAAAAAAACACCACCACCAAAAAAACCCTAACAACAACAACAACGAAAAAAAAATCCAAACTAACCAAACAAAACCCCAGCCAACCAACAGAAAACTCCAACCAAGACGAACAAAACATCAAAAAACCACATTTAGCATGGGGCTACCAGGACCAGTTTCCCCATGCAGCTACCACTTTCAGTTCTGGTAGTTTTCAGTATCCTGAGCCCTATTTATAGCCAGTGCAAGATGTCAACTCTTAATTAGTCACATAGGTGTAAAGCATTATACTAAGAGTGGAGTGTGCTGAGGTCCAAGAAGTTACGTTGGCTCATGCTGATGCATGTTAAGTCTGAATTCAAGAATCAGACAATTCAAAGCTGGAATTAAGCCAAGGAATACTTTGGTGCTGTTGCCACTAGTTTTTTTTTTTTTTTTAAGACAATTCTGACTATATAATGGTAATTTAATACTGGTTTATGTGAATCAAAATTAGCTTTTGCATAATAACATCTTTTGTTTAAAAGGACTAAGGTTACTGCCTTCTCTTGTAGTTTTTTTGATATCTCTTTGTCATATCTGTTAATATATTATCCTTACATGTTGTTCTTTTCCATTTGCTACTGTTTAGTTGTTAATGCCAGCTTCTGCTGAAGTGCTGTGCATTTTGGGAGCTGGTGTTCAAGCATATAGCCATTATGATATCTTCACAGAGCTGTTCACATTTAAAGAGGTAATGGACACATCCTAACAGGATATATTTATTGTTTTTCTTGATTTCAGGTGCTCTTATAAGTAAAGTCCAGCCCATGAAGCTGTATTGTTCTGCCTAAGATGAAGTTAATTTTCCCTCTAGCAGCTCTCAGTGCTGTGCTTGGTACTGGTAGTAGCTAACACAACAGTGTTTTAGCTTCTGCTGAGTAGTGCTTGGGAAGAAACATAAGTAGGATAGCTGACCCAAACTGGCCAAAGGGATATTCCATACTATGTGAGTCTGCTCAGCAGTAAAAGATAAGAGAAGGGAGATGGAGGCTGTTGTTATTATTATGTTTGTCTTCTGGACAACAACCACTATGTACTGAGGTTCTACTTCCTGGGAAGTGGCTGGATATCACCTGCTGATGGGAAGCAGAGAGTAAATCTGGTTTTGTTTGCTTCCACTTTAGCTTTATTAAACTGCTTTTATCCTGACCTGTGAGTCTTTTCCATCTCCTCTCCCCATCCTGCTGAGGAGGGGAGTGATATAGTGGCTTGGCGTGTACCTGATGTCCAGCCATGGTCAGCTCACCACAGAAGTTACAGGATTAATCCTATTTTGATTCTGTTTCTACAGAACCCAAGAATACTCTGAACAGCTGTAGAATTTCTTGATTAAGTGTTGATCTTAAAAAAAAAAAAAAAGGGGGATAAAAGTATTTTTTTTTTTCTGTCTGAGAAAATCCCACTGTTTATGCCATAATTGGGTAAGCTTTCCCTTAAATGTATTTATTGTCACATTTGTATTTTATAAACACAGCTCTACAAGGAGCTGTTGTTCCAGCATCACAAAACAGTTGCTCAAATGTAGGTGCACATACAGGTCATTCAGTCTTGTATGATGAGAACATTAAAGGGGGAAACCCCCCCCCCCCCACTTTAAGGATATTTTTATCTACTGAAAACTGAGATTGTTGTTCTGGCAAGGAGAAATTCTCCAAGCTAATCTGTTTTGGCTTGTTGGTTGTTTTTGTTTGTTTTTCTTTGAAGGTCAGGATATGGAATCGCACCAAAGAGAAAGCAGTGAAGTTTGCTAATTCAGTGACAGGTCCAGTGCAGGTCTGCTCCTCTGCTCAGGAGGCAGTTACTGGGGCTGATGTGATTATAACAGTCACCATGGCAACAACTCCAATTTTGTTTGGAGCCTGGGTAAAAGCAGGTGCCCACATCAATGGTATGCTTTGTTCTCGTTTAAAGAGTACTTTTATGATCGAATTGTTTAACATCAAAACTGTTGGAAGCTGTGCTTCTCAGAATTAGTGTGCTTTCCATTTTGACTTTCCCCTTTTAGTGATGAATACTTTTCCCAGCCCTGGCTGCCTGGAGCCAGAACTCCTGCATATTCTTTTTTTTATGTAGTGATGCATCAACTTTGACACTATGTTGTCACATGATGCTCACCTTGCTCTCCTCTTTAATCCATGCAAGCATGTTATTTCCAAAGGGATTCCTGCTCATGCCAACTACCAGGGAATCATTCCAATCTTTTCTTCACCCAATTTTTTTTGCTCTTTTTTGGGCTAATCACTGTTTTAAATTTATTTTTTTTTAAACTTGAGTTAAAAATACACAATAGCTGAGATAAGAACTTCATAACTTGACCTCAAATTATGTTGAGAGTTAGGAGGCTGCTTTTTTTTTTCTTTTCTTTTTTTTTCTTTTTTTTCTTTGCCTGCCTTGTAATGATGTTGCCACCCTATTGTCTGGAGTCTCTGGACATACCCACATTTGTTTGTTTTATTCCTGGTGGGTTTGGTTCAGATGACCTTGTGCACTTTCCGGATGGCATGGCAATAAGACAAGAGACTTGTCAAAGAGAACCATTTAAAGATTGGTCCCACACAGGCAGCATCCTACCAATTTTTCAAACTCAATTTAGCCCTTTGTCATTGAAGGTTGTTGTCTGTGTTGTGTCATGGCATGGAAGCCAGAAGTACAACCAAAATCAATTAAGGTCTACAGGCACTGAGGCGACATAAAGACTCTGCCTTTTTTTCCTCTATTGAGGCATTTGTGCTGCTTGAAGAGGCATTCAGGCAACATGGAATTTATTCCATAATAGTTGGACACTTACAAAAAATTAGTATAATATAACTGGTTTTGATTTTTGGTGTTTTGTTAGCTGATAGTTTTCTTGTTGTGTTTAAAGCCAAGCTTCTTGATGTGTTTTCAGTTTCTCCAGATAAGTGAAAATCCATAATCTGCTCAATTTGTACTTCTCATAAGGTTAAAAAGAAATAATAGAGAGCTATATGTTTTAAAATCCTAATTAGTAACATTGAACTCTCTGCATGAGCAAGTCTTTGTTGTGACATACTTTGGTTCTCATCTCTTCTGCATAATTGAGGGATTCTTCAAATCTTTTTTTCCACAGGCATATAACAAACACAGTCTGAATCAAATAAAAGGACTATAAAATTCAGGGTATTTGGTAATGATCTGATGAAAGACAAGTGTACAAGAGATAACAGATGAGGGGAGTTGAATTTCTTATGCCTCAGCTACCCAGAGTCTGCTGAGAAGGTTTTTCTGCTAACAAGTCAAATCCTGAATGTTTTAGAGGAGCTGTTTGAGATGTTACTTAACTCTGTGTATTACATTTCCCTAATAATATCCACTTTTACTTCATACATGTCTTTTGCACAAAATGTGGTTTGAGTTCCTTTTAAACATTCCTCCCAAGTTCAATCAGTTTCATTGTCTTAGCTGTTGGAGCAAGCAGACCAGACTGGAGGGAACTGGATGATGAACTGATGAAGAATTCTGTTCTGATTGTGGATTCCAGAGAAGCTGCCCTTACAGAATCAGGAGATGTGATATTATCAGAGGTAAGACCTTCATTATGGACTTCCTTTTTGTGGCAATTGGCCTGTGTTTGAAATGAGTTAGTGCTGAACACATGCTGCACTGAAACTTCCTAGAGCATCAAATATAACTGCATTCCCAGGCACAGACTGAAAAATAAACTGGTTTCAGACTGAGACTACTACATGTCTATATCAAAACCATGCAACCTCTGTATCAACCCTGTTTTCACCATTGGACTTTGTGTACCTTGACAGTGTGTGGCTTTTTTTTGAAAGACCCACATTTCCTGTAACATTAGGCAGTTATATTAAATGCTTGCAAATCTACTGATTAAAGCCTGTGTCTTTCTTCCCATAAGATTTTTGTGTGACTGGCACACATCAAGCCTCTAGGAAATGGACAACAGAAGCCAAGCACACAGCAATCTGCAGAAATGTGGTGGCAGGGACTTAAAGCTTTGGGTTTTTTTCCCTCTTTGAATGTTCTCACAGAGCAAATACCATTTCCACTTCTCACATTTTAACTCAGGAGCTCTACGTATGGTAAGGTGTATGGAATGTCCTGTGTTTTGTTGGATGTTACAAGGTATCCACTGTAAAAAAAAAAAAAAAAAAATTAATCCTGCTGAGGCAAGTCTGACACCTGTCTGCTCTGAAAACCATTCTACTTTTCTGTGGTTTTTGTTCAGTTTCTGTATTATTTATCTGATTATTGATCTGCTTCAATTAGGAATCAGTTCTGGGATAGCAGAACAGGAGGAGCTGTTTCTTTTGAAATCACTCAGGCAAAAAAAGGTTTTCTTTTAATATATCCATACATATGCTGTTTTTGTATAAATATGTATTTGTTTCACAGGCTGAGATTTTTGCTGAGCTGGGAGAAATAGTGAAGGGTACAAAACCAGCCCTGCCTGAGAAAACAACAGTGTTTAAATCACTGGGTAAGAACAACCCTTCCTGTGTACAAGTCTGACAGAAAACAATGCCTTGTTATTTATTAGGTCCCCCATGCGTGGGAAAGCTGCTGATCATCTTCAAAACTGTTGTGGCAAGGCACTGTCCACAGGAACTAGGGTGTGATTTGCATTTCCCTTTCTTATTTCCCATTTTATTTACCTAGTAGGACTGATGTAATGAAAAGTGATAGGAAAGCAAACAAACAATAGGATGAAATACATTTTTCATTTCACAGTTGTTCAATACATGACTGCAGTGGTTATTAATACAGCTCCAACCCAAATGCCCTGCTGGGTTCTGCCCCTGGAGTCTGTCTGACCTGAAATAATGTGACAGTGTGCGGTGATATTGGAGTTGTTTGGGGAAAGAGTGGGAATGATAACGGATTACCATGCTCTGAGCTGCATGACATGTCCAAAAGGGTCAAGATGTGATATGAACACTGAAAACTAGATTTATGCTATTATATTAACTTCATATAGCACACCTAACAGTTACATGACAGCTGTAAAGTTTGAATGTGAGACTGTAGGTGTTTGGGATGGGCAATGATTTCTCTTCCTGTCAAGTCAGATAATTTCTGAGTCCTCTTGTTCCCTTCTGGAGCTAAATTACTTTGTATGGGTGAAGAGTTGTCTGAAGATGACTTTGATTCCTTTTCAGGGATGGCAATTGAAGATGCAGTAGCAGCAAAATTTGTTTATGAGTCCTGGTCAGCTGGTAACTGAAGAGAGAAGTCTACAGTGCCAACGAGGCCAAGAAAATTGTTTGCACTTAGTTCCCTTGGATATTTTGTTGACCAGAAAGGCACCAATCCTGTCTGAATGTAGCCCTTCTAATACATTCAAAAATGAAAATTAAACTATCATCTAATTAGACTAATTTCTGTAGCTTTCTTATGGCAAGTGTTAAATGCCTGCAGTATTACTCATGAATATATCTCATGTGATGGCAAGTATTAGATGTTTGCAGTGATACTAAAAGGGTATTTTTATGTATTTTGGTATAATTCTGGAATGAATGCCTTTCCTTCCTAATTATTGATGTAGCAGAAGTCTGTGGGTAGATTTCATGGTTATAGAGAGGTGGATCATACTGGAGTAAAATACATCAGTTTGGAGAATAGTCACTGGCATTGTATTTAGCTGCATTTACTTTAAATGCATCTCTGGGTTTCAGAGGTTCATTGATGGTCTCTTCTGGAAACACAGCCCACCTCTGACTCTTGGTCAGCTCTTCCCTTCCAACTCAGACTGGAATCTGGATGTCACCGTCCTTATTTTCACCCTCCACAATCGCCCTGTCCTGCCCTGCCCTCAGACTCAATGTTTTAATTTAAGACCACGCTCCAGAGTGGAGTTGATATAAATAATGATGCCTCCACACAACCACATTTCTGTCTGGCTTTGTAAAAGGCCTGGCTCAGAAAGAAGTGGAGTGCAAAACCTCAGAGCTAATACTATGTGCGTTTTAACTGGGAGGAAATGATACTCAATACCTCTCAGTATATTTCTGGGTGGGATATTGACACTTTCATGTTGCAAGGAGTTATGCAAAATGTGAGCACTGAAGATGTGTTTTGACTTGACATTTATCTATAATTTGTGGGGAGATTTTTTTGTTTGTTTGTAACCTATGGTGTTTGTAAGTTTTTCTAAGCTTCTTGAAGGTTGGAACTGTGGGAATTGGTTATAGCAGGATAAACTTAAAACTATACAGGCAAATATTTTCAGCTTGGCTGTACCCTTGATCAGTTGTTAATTGTTCTTTTATCCCAGTGCATATTTGCTGGGGCAGGAATTTCCATGGTCATTTCTTGGTGGAGGAACCCAGTGATGTTCCAGTTTTGTGCTGTTACAAAAGATTGAGCATCTGCTGAAACGTGGCTGTTGCCCCAGAAACAAATTCTTCTCTCAAGCTAGAGTTGTGCCTCATGAAATTTTATTTCTATTTATGTATTATTTCATGCAGGCTATTAAGTGTTCCTTTGCTCTGTGGAAGGATTAGATAATGTGGTTACTCTATGTTGATGTCAGTAGAACACAGTGGAGCAACAGGAAGGAGGTTCAGAAGCAGTGTTGAAGCCCTTGATGGTGTGTAAATAAGTATAGGAGAGGTTAATGAGTACAGGGCAGTTGTGACAAAGAATACTCAAATTATAAGCCTGGTATAAAATGGTTGGAAAAAAGTAGTCAGTGGCAGAGTTTGTAATTTGCAGAGTTTTAGCTGGGAAGTGTTATCAGACCAGTAAGTGAATAGGGCTAAAGCATGTGTTTGTGTGAATAGAAGACTAACTCCATTGATCTTGTTTGTATCAGCAGAAACAAGAACAGAAATTTCTCTGTAAGCTTTGGTATTTTTAATGGTAGCAAATTACCCTTCTATTATTGCATGTTTTTTTTTCTTTGTGATTTCTGAAGTGTTCAGAAATGTAAGAGTTGGCTTAGCCTGTTAATTTGTCTATAGAGAATTCCATTAGCCTGAGACAAATGTGACAGCCATTGATGTTCTGTAACTCAAGAACTATAGAAACTTGCACTTATGACAATATTATCCTAGTTCTGAGCCTGTACAAAACAAGGTTTGTAATTTGAAGTGAGTCAGTGTTTGGGAAGAAGACAGCAACAGATACACACATGGACTCTTCTACAGTGGATGTGCTTCAAAAGTAGATGGAGCTGGTCCAAAAGCCTGGTTCTGAAAACCCAATGTTCTTGGCTTTCATTGCAAAAGGAAGTTCTGGCAGCCTGGCTTCAGTGTTGTGCCTCTCAATTCATGAAGAGGATTCGATTCAATTAAAATGGGAGTTGCTTGGATACTGTCTCTAGATGTTTGTTGAGAGCAAGTAATAGCATTCACTTCCATGTCTCCTTATCTTGCAAATCAGTATCAAGAAATTGTGTAATTTGCATTTATGTTAAAATTAAATAGATACCACTGGTTTTCTCTGTCTTTTGTTGTGCATTACTTGTGTTGGGTGGTGATTTGTTTTTTTGTTCAATTATTGTAGTGACTAATCTCAGTAAATATGAGCACTGAATCTAGAGAGGAAAATAAATTGAGTTTGCTTTGCTCCTTGGTGGTAGTCAGTTTTGCTGTCATCCCTTACTGCCTGTTCCCTCCTCTTGGATGTCTGTCCAGTGCAGAGTATGAAATTCTTAAGGAAGGAGGGCTGTGATCATGTTTGATCCCATGGATTTATAATTTGGGTTTAAATTGGGCTCTAAGATTGCACATGTGATACATAGTGTCTCCCACAGAACTATGCCATGCAAATGTTACTAAGGAGTTAGACCTGGGATTCACTCATTTACTTCAGTTTTATAAATTAGACAAAGAAGTTGGTGGGAAAAAAATTGGACAATGGCAAAGCACAGAAGTGGAAAAAAATGAAATGTGAGTGGCCCTGTATATTTTTTTTCTCCCCTCAATTGTTCTACTTGGCTGCTTTCCATCATTGGCCAATTTCTGGGACCACCCTGCAAGACAAGGGCTAACACTGCTGGCACTTAAAGAACATTTTAAGAATGTGTGTCTATTGGACTTGATGCAGTTGCCTGAGAAGTGTCATGTAGGGGGGTTGGGGCTTCTTATTCAGTCACTAGATGCAGTTCCAGAAGGACAGGGAACTCCTTCCCATAGATCTTGTGTTGTATCTGCTAGCTCTATAGAGTTGCTGTAGACACCTAAGGCCACAACAAAATGCACTGGGTACTTGTGACAACCAAGACAATCAATTTATGTGCAGTCTCTTCCACTATCTCTGGTTGCCTGTGGTTGCAGCAGCCAGGCAGGTTTACAGGTGAGCATGCAGAAAGGCAGATTTTTTTAGTGCAATTTAGAGGTGCTTGGGACCTATTACAGAACTGCAGAAGCTGTTCTGTGGTAATGGCACTTACTGAATGGGTTCTCAAGGAGTTGATACCACTCACTGATGTTCTGAGGGCGTGTTGTGGGCAGGTCACAAGCATTTGGGCAGGTAAAGAACCAGCAAATGTACCAGTTATGTGACTGATGGGTTTGACCCTTCAAAATCCACCCATCACATTCCTTCAAATACATTAGATTCATCATCTCCTTGCTTTCTTAAATGTTTGTGAGTTTCTGAGCTGAGATGAACACAACCCAGCAGTTAATAACAGAGAGTCTGGGGGAGGCTGTCTGGTTTAATTACTGTGCTAAGCCAGGCAGTTACATGAGGCTGTGCAGAACAGGAGTCTGATTGACACTGCTTAACAGAAGACGACATCAATCTGCTAAAGTACAGGAGTCCAAGAAGGAAAGAATGCAGTATGAAGTCCAGCCAAGAAAAGGAATTATACAAATCAAAGTAACAAGAAGATTTAGAAAGAAGGAAGCATGACAAAACAGATTATGAACTAGGATATACACAAAGGCAGTATACCCCTAAGGAAAAAATCATAGCTGGCTGATGGAAAGCTATAAAAAGAGATCTGAAGATAAAAGTCTTGCTAATAATTGTGCCTCTGAGATCCAAGTGAGAGCAAGACTGCTACAAGCACCTTGTTAGATTCACAAAACTCCCCACAAGTGCTGAACAGTCACTGGGTAGCAGTGTCTTCTCAAGGGAACAGCCCTGGGAGAGATGAGGGGGGTCCTGCTTGAATGCCTCCAGCTAGACTGTAAAGCACTGGAGCTTCTACAAAAGCTGTCTCATTTTCCTTCTCTTCTCGTGAGCCGTGTGTGTGTTACATGCAGTTTTCAGGATGAGGCTGACAACAACCATCAGAAAATGCTGGGTGAAAGAGTCCCAATTTCTGAGACTTCACAAGTGCACCCTATAATGAACCAAGCTGAGGATGTACCAAAACAGACCTGAAACGTTAAAAATGAAACCTCAGCTTCTCATAGTTATAAGTGCTGAGGTCTCAATGCCATTTATGACATGATGGGTACTGGCAACTGGGTCCAGTCTAGTGAGAAATGAAAAAACAACTCACACCAAACATCTCCTGGAAAGGTAATTCATATATTTTTAAATTCACATCAATAGAGCAGCAAAACGCTTTGCTGACAAGAACATGCAACTTGTTGTAAATTAGTCTTATTTACATGAATCGAGAGGCTGTTAGAGTCAATAAGCTGTAGCAGAAATCAAGATTCAGGTGCTATTTCTAACATACTAGTACCAGGGAGGGTGGTCTGTAACCATCTAGTAGAAGTGAGTGGAGAAATCTCAAAGCTCTCAAGCTTTGGGAGTGCTCTTTGCATTGTGGTTTTGGAGAAGTGAAGGGCTTTGATAAGGAATGTATCACGGCTGGCCTTCACTGGTGTTTTAAGTTGCTCCAAAAAGAAGAAATCCAATCCCCAAAAACAGTTCAGGCAGAAAAAGGTTGAAATCTATAGATTTTGGGGTTTTACCTTCACATTTGTTGTGCTTGTCAGAGCATGCTTGAATTAATATCCTACACATGACAGCCATCTATCCAGAGAGAAAAGGCTTTGTCCTTGCTGTATTTTCTCAAGCAATTGGTAACCTCTCTGTCTTTTGCTTTAGCACAGATCTGGAAAAAATCATGTGCTCTTTGCAAAGAGGAGAAGGAAGAATCAGCATGCAGGTTACAGCAACAAGCATGTTGATTTACAAGCAAGTATCTACAGTCTTTCCAGGGTTCTCGAGTGCTTGTTTTCTTTTATTCACAGCATTCAGGACTTTCTTTCTTGGCCCAAGCTCTATCTGAATACTCTGTAGATCTTCATCAGAACATAGCATTAGAGCATCTAAATCAATTTTTTCCCTCATAAAGACTGGAAGAAACTCATCCAGCATTTGTGATGCCAGAAACACCTCAAGGGGCGTGTTCTCTACTTCCTCTGCATCCCATATGACTTCTTCCTCCTGCCAAGGGATATCAGCACCATTTTCAGCACCATCTTCCTTGCCATTCTCATCATTTTCAAACTGAAAGAGCTCACTGGATATTTTAAAGCTCGTACCTTCTTTCTCAGAAGACACAGTTTCAGGGTTTACATCTGCAGCCAAATTCCTTCCAAACACAATTTTGCCGAGACCCGGCCGCTTAAAGATGGAGAGCTGACTGTCATTGTCAGAGAAGCTTTTCTCTCCAAGCTCATTCAGTAACTCATCCTCCTCTTTCTCATCGAACAGATGCATCACAGTTCTTCTACTTGTATCATGCTTTTGGTCATTGCTTTGTGTTCCCTGGCTTCTTGTGCTGTCAGCTGCCTTTTTGCCCTTCAGTTTGAAGGTATCTTTCAGGTTTTTGGAGAAAGAGCTTGTTGTAGTTGAAGCAAAGAGACTAGGCAGCTTGACTCTGGAGTGTGTCCCTTTGGAAGAGTTTACTGTGCCAACGTTTTCTTTTATATAATTCCGGTTCATTTCATGCTGGTGTTTCTCCTGTCGCTTCTCACATTCCTTGATCTGTTTCTCTGCATTCCTCTGGGCCTGTGCTTTGAGTTTGGAGACCCTCTTTGGGTTCATCATGTTCTGCTCGGTGGCAGCTTGGTCCAGGATTCTGACGCATTCATTGCGGTCTCTGCTGGCAGCTGCCTCCAGGGGAGTGCGGAGGTCATTGTCCAGAGCAAATATATTGGCACCAAAGTGGATCAAAAAAGAAACACAGTGGATGTGACCATTGCAAGCAGCATGGTGGAGAGGCGTGTTCCCCCAGATGTCACATTTGTCTGGATCACCTCTGGGAAGGAAAATAGCGTATGGTGAGCTGGAGGTACCCAAGCATAGCACTGCAGTGGGGTTGAACAGATACTAAACGTTTAGGTCAGCTTTGCTATGAGGAGCACAGCTCAAGGAAAATGAGCCAGCAGAGCTCCACCTAGAACAGTGCTGCACCTACAGCAGCATTGAGTCTGGCTCTGTGTGTGGCATAAGCTCTAACTCCTGCCTGTGTGAATGAAGCAAGCTCATTGGGGCTGACTGTGACTGCAATGCAGCTGGAGTTAATGGCAGAACTTTTCAACACCTTTCACATGGAATATTTTAAAGGATTTTTGGTGACTCTTTTGTCAAATGCAAGGGTAATATTAGGAATTTTCTTCACTGGCCACAGTAGTAGATATTTAATTAACCCCTGCAGTAACTTTTTTGGTAAGTAATAGGTAAAAGATTAGGAGTACAGCCCTGATTACACATTATTCTCCATTGTTATTAGATTAAGCTCAGATAGATTCTGCTGTTTTCTTCAGCTCTTTTGTTCTCCTTAAGCTGCTTTTGCTCATGGAATTTGAAAAGCAGAAGCTCTGTCAAAAATAAAATACCACATCTTTTCAACTGAATTTACAGCCAGTGAAAAGTGCTTTCTTTTTAACTCTTGCATGGTCTTCACATAGAACTGCTGCCTGCAGAAAAGAATTGGCTTCAATCTTTTGATACATACTTGGTAGAATCAGCATTAGCAATGTCCAAAACAGAGCTTGAAATTGTTTTTTGACCAAAAATCAAGGCACCCAGAGCAGCCCAAACCCTTCAGAGCCAAGGGCCAAATTTACAAGGAGAATTTCTACTCTTGGGAGCTTAAACATTTCAGTGACTTGGAGATTTGTTCCATGGCAGCTGTACTGTGAACGAAATGGTTCTATCACAAAATCTCCTTCAGGCTTTCATCCCTGGCTTTGAGTATCTCTGAAGAAAAGCATTAACAAATTTCTTGAGGGCCAAATCTGAAAACATCCTTCAGCCTGAAATGTCACAAGCAAGAGAGAATTTGGGGGTCCCTATGGAGCTGAGACACAGAGCTGCTTGCAATTGAGAAACAATAGAAGTCTGAGCATGCCAGGCTGAGAAAGTGCAGGCATTTCTGTGAGGAGGTAGCAGCTGAGGATCAAAGTTTCTCCACTTACTCATAAGGAAACCATGTGTACATATTTCTGCTTTTGTGGCTTTGCCCTGGGGAACTGCCTGACTGTGGCTGACTGTGCTAGATACTTTAATTCCAACATTAGCAAATGGGCTGCATTATCCTGAGCCCTGGAAGGGCTGGGTCATCCGTCCTCCTGCAGGTCCCTTCACAGCTGTTTGTAGTCTCTTTCCCCCCTGGAGCCTGCCTGCCTTTGAGTCTCAAACAACTGACAAACTAGACACTCTGTTTCCAGCTCAGTGGGACTTTGGATAAGGTTTGACATCTACTTCGGGTTCTCATATTCCTCTTTTCCCTGCTTTCCCAAGAGCTAGGCTCACACGCAGAGAAAATCTCTACTACTGAGTGTCACCTTTATTCATGTACTTGCAAAGCAATCAGCGAAAGCATCTCTTGATGTCCAGGAAGATAATCTCTTTCAAGCTGAAAGGGGTTTATCATTAGTATTGCTGTATTTTCCAAGGACTGAATGTGTTGCAAGCTTCCTAAACTCCTAAAATCTGCAACCACTCTAAAGAAAACCATCCAGTATTTCAGTGCCTTTCTCAGGAAGTCTCTTCAAGGAAAGGATGAATTTGTTAAAATACTTTCTCACAGGAAGACATTAACTAAGTGCAGAAGAGATTGAATGTCTTCCAAAACTCAGCTTCTCCCCGGGAAAGCAGTGAGACTGGAGCCATAGCTCTGACAGCCACAGCTTGCTGATCATGTCAAGAAATCTTGGACTGAAAGAGAGGTGAATGCATGTGTTTGAAGATTTGAGGATGATCCTGTCCCAAAGCTATCCTCTACCAAGAAAAAGAGTTAGAAATACATTAAATAACAAATACATAGTAATTCTGATTTTGGTGTTATTTGCTGTGACTTCCAGCAGCTTCCATGATAGAAGACCTACTTTTCAATCAAATTTTTGGAACAAGAAGAATTTTGTTATTTGTTCCTTAGCTAGTTGTTCTGTCTTCTAGGTGCTCAGGGACAAACCTTTATCGACTCTAGATATTTTCTTGAATCTGTCTTAATTACAGAAGTTGAAAAGCCACCAATCTGTTTTTGCTTCTCCTGAGGACACAGCAATAACTGTGCAGTCCAAAGGTCTTTTTTATTGTTTTATTAAAGCCACACCTGAGCTCAATGGGCAAAGCTATTAAAAAAACTATTTTTATTCCATACTTTCTTTCTTTTCTTTTCTTTTCTTTTCTTTTCTTTTCTTTTCTTTTCTTTTCTTTTCTTTTCTTTTCTTTTCTTTTCTTTTCTTTTCTTTTCTCTTCTTTTCTTTTCTTTTCTCTTTTCTTTTCTTTTCTCTTTTCTTTTCTTTTCTTTTCTTTTCTTTTCTTTTCTTTTCTTTTCTTTTCTTTTCTTTTCTTTTCTTTTCTTTTCTTTTCTTTTCTTTTCTTTTCTTTTCTTTTCTTTTCTCTTTTCTTTTCTCTTTTCTTTTCTTTTCTTTTCTTTTCTTTTCTTTTCTTTTCTTTTCTTTTCTTTTCTTTTCTTTTCTTTTCTTTTCTTTTCTTTTCTCTTTTCTTTTCTTTTCTTTTCTTTTCTTTTCTTTTCTTTTCTTTTCTTTTCTTTTCTTTTCTTTTCTTTTCTTTTCTTTTCTTTTCTTTTCTTTTCTTTTCTTTTCTTTTCTTTTTTCTCTTTAATGAATGAAAACTCAGATACATCCAAATAGTTATTCAGCTTTTCCCTCCACTCTTCTTTAAGCTATTATGATTGAAAATACAGGTCAACTTAATCTCTGCTCAGAATTTATTTTATTATATCTCTTTACAGAATCACTGATTAAAAGGTGGCTCCAAGCAAGAAAGTATGGAGGGTGGGGAGGTAATTACCATTTCAATAACGCATTTTAAACATGCAGTACATTTAAATTATACCAAACAGAAACATCATTAATTGAAAATACAGCTGTAGAAACCTTTTTTTTAATGGGTCATTTTTCCCTCCCTGATTTACAAGAACCCTACCACAGCTTCTGAAACACTATTATAATTTTTAGCATGATGGTAGCTGCTAATACTGTAAAAAGCAGAGAAATACCAATGCTAGAGGTTGCTGTCTCAAACCTCTGAGTTGTGACACCTCTGGAAAGCACTAAATCTTCACAAGTGTCTATTGAGTGCACTTTGGAAGCAAGTGGGAGAGATTTTTCACTGAAAATGTTTCAAACTATGTATTTCTCTATAGAGATAGAGCCTGTTTCAAAGACAAATTATCATCAAAGGTTGTTGGCCAACTTCTCCTCTACTACAGCGAGGCAAGATCCCAGGGTCTTGTTCCTACTAACTGCTCCCCTCAGGCTCGATATGCAACATGATCCTGCTGATGTGGCTTCACTGACCTCACACACAGACCTGCCCGTAGGTTCTGGCCCTAAACCACTGCAGATTAAGAGAAACTATTCTTGGCAATGCATTGAAAGAAATGGCTGGGATTTTCAGCCTCCTGGGTCTGAGGTCATCAGGGCATTAGAAACACGATGCACTAGTTAGAGTTTTGAGTCACAACCTTTAAGCAATGGAGGCTGATCGACTTACCCTCTTCCGCATATGACTTCCAGAGCTTCTAGATACCCGTGGTATGCTGCCAGAAGGGTGGGTGTCATTCCATCTTCATCTGAAGTATTGAGATCTTTCCTAGTGGCTTCTTTCAGTAGGTCCAAATTGCCATCAGCTGCTGCTTTGTGATACCTGCTCGACATTTTCTGTAACTTCTGGTTTCCCTGGGCAGCTCTGAATGATAAACAGACTGTACAGTCACACTTCCATTACAGGGATAGTTCATTAATGATTACAGGTTAAGGCATCCCTGGGAGGATGGAAATGAGGAGGCAAAGTTCAACCTGGCAAACAACTTGCCTGGAGCTCTGCATAGGTAATAAGGCAATGGTGTGGGGAATGCTTTCAATTTCTAGAAGCTGGCTCTTCTGTTTAGCATTAGTTGCTTATTTAACTACTTAAAGGTAGAGGGGATTCATTCATCTTCTCTGTGTCTTTGTTTAACTGTTATGGGAAAAATTCAAATGTACCTTGAACTTCTGAAAATAACCATCAAAACCAGCAAAAAGCCTTCAAAAGGCCATGAATGTCAGTACATGGAAGTTTCACCCTAAGTACTGAAGCATCCCTGAGCTTTAGCAGGAATATGGCATAGGCAGGAATATGGCATAAGCATTTACCTTTACTGGTGAAGTCACAAAGGTTCACAGATTATGTTGGATTGCAAGGACCCTCAAAGGTCATTTTGTCCAACAGCCTGCAGTCAGCAGGGACACCTCCAACTAGATTAGGCTGCCCAGGGGCACATCAAGTCTGATCTTGAATGTCTCCAGGGACAGAGCCTCAACCACACCCCTGGGCAGCCTGTTTCAGTGTTTTAGCACTCTCCTTGTAAGAAACTTCCTCCTTATGTCCAGCCTAAACCTTAGTCCTTTGTAACCTATTCTTTACTGAGTTGCTGCTCTTGATAACAAGCCTCTCCCCCACCAGACCAGGCACTTATGAAGCCGTTTCATGCACAGAGATTGGTGTGTGGATGGAAACAGACCTGTCAGGACCAACATGGTATTTCAGTAAAACTGACAGTGGGTCTACAAATCACAGCAGGCAAAACCACAGCCTAGTGTCTGATCCTTAACTGAAAATGACATTTCCTCAGAAGATCTTAGGCACTTGGCAAACATACATTCATCTAACAAGCATTGCAATCTCTGGTTTAGAGGCAAAAAAAGGTGCAGGATTTCCCCAGGATGGCACAGGGAATTCCAGAAATGGAAATGTGATGGGCTTGCACCCTCTGCCACACTGGCACTGTGGTCTTTGCCTGGGAGCAGACTGCTCCAGTGCCCATCTCAGATAACCACTTGTTGCTTCAGAAACTGTTTCCTCTGATTTCAGTGACGTTAAGGGCTACCTCTACAAGTAGAAGCCTTCAGAACTAGACTGTAATTCTAATATTTATGTTCAAAAGGATTGCTAAGAGAGAACCATGGAAAAGGTCAGTTTTAAAACAGTAATTGAGAAGAAATCAGGAAGAGACTACCTGCTGTTCAAGAACATGCTGCAGGCTCTCAGTTATTCTGGTCACGTTGACAGCAGCTGGCAGGTAAATATTGCTTTTTTGTCAAGCTGTTTTCTATGACTAACTGAATTAACCTGTATCTTAGAGAATCTACCCTCAGCAATTAGCAGGGTGGCTTGGCTGTGTATTGTGCTGCTGTTACAGAAGCAGCAGCAATTGAAAACCAGCTCATGGCTCAGAGGTGGTGCAATTACTGACTGGAGTGCCACCTCATTTACTTCCCATAATGCCACCTATGTAATACACCAGAGACCTCTCCAAAGGGGCTTTCTCTCTTAATTATTTTCTCAGACAGGGATTGAAGAGCTCTTCAGGAAGAAACTTGTACCAACATTTTTCTTCCATGAGGGCATGGAGAGTCAGTCAGGTTTGAATCTTTGAATAAGCAAAACCAAAACCCTGGGTTTGCTTCATGCCATCCACAGACACAGCCATCCCTGGTGGTATTCTGCCATCTCAGGGCAGTGAAGAAGGCTGTGCCTCACCCAGGCCAACCTCCATCTCTGCATTAGAAGGCAGTTTTACCCTCAGCCCTTCTTTAAGTTCCCTGCACCACCATTAATACTTTTCTAATAAAAAATGCAGTTATTTATTCTAGTTTCTATATAAAGAGGCTCAGCACCAAGTTAAATTAACAGCTATTAGAACAAACTAGCTATTGCAGAACAAAATCAGGTTTTATATATCACAGAACCATAGAATCATTCAGGTTGGAAAAGACCCCTGGGATCATCAATTCCAGCCATTGACCCTAATCTGCAAAGTTCACCCCTAAACCATATCCCCAAGCACCACATCTAAATGACCTTGAAACACATCCAAGGGTGGTGACTCAACCTCCTTCCTTGGCAGCCCATTCCAATGCCTAACCTCTCTTTCTGGGAAAATTTTTTTTCCTAATGTCCAGACATCTATGCATCTTACATATATTTTGGATTAGTTGTTTCTTGATGCCTTGAATTTGATTTCCTTTACTGGACAATGTAAGCTTTTTTATTCTCAGGAGTGAAAGATGCTCACCAGGACATGCACTACACATACCACCAATTCCTGGAAAAAGAGAGGAGAGAGCATTTTCTTGTCCTTTCACATTTCCTATTGTTAGCTACACCTGTGAAAGTGAGTTGGTAGCAAAAGAGACCTTTTAATTCTCAGGGTTGTTGATTTCTGCTACAGAAGTACATTGATTTGCTTTCCCATTAATTAATTCAGTACACAAAGGGTGGATCTCAGAGTGATTTTTATAATCTAACATAGAAAATACTGATTTAAAAAGACAGTTACTTTGTATGATGGTAAATGGAAAGCCAATGTTCCATGTTTTAAAGAGAAGTAAGGCAAAACTCACATCAGTTGGAGAGAAGCTCCAGCAATCTGCAAGCTTTCTGTTTGTTTTTATGCCACAAAAGTAGGCATCACAAAAAATAAATCAAAAAGAAAAGACCAAACAAAATCTCCATCTGTTTCTAAACTCCTGGTATTTGTCTCATCCAAAACCCTCAGCTTAAAATGTGATAATTAAACAATTAAATTTCTCTGAATGGAGATTTTTCTTTTGAGACTAAAGCTCAAAATCGAGAACTTTCTATACTCCCTGGGTAGATAAAACTAACCTTTTCTTTTTGGGTATGAAAAGAACTTCAAAACCACTCCACTTCCAATTGAAATGTTTTACCAGGCTCAGGAGAAACTCTGTTGTAAAGGTACATAGTGTTGTAAGCTAATTAATTTACTTGACAAGTATCTTTGGTTTGTTATTGGATTTTGCTATGTCTATGATTTTTTTTTTTAAGACTCTCTTAAATAAAATCCTACCAGATAACCAAACTAATTAGGTTAAAAAGCATTAATTACATTGCTCTAGATAACTCAAAGGCCCAGTATGAACAGTGATGATGTTGTGCCATCTCTTTTGGGTGAGGTATTATTCAGCACGACATTTCCTCATTGCAGCTTTTCTAAGCACCAAAGGTGGTATGGTAAAGGCCATACTAAGGGAGACAAATAAGCCTCTGCTTGCCTAATGAGATCCTTGGAACTAATGGGCTTAGAGAATTAAATTAGTCACATGGGGTGATTGTGGCTTCACAATTCAGAGATGACGACAACCTTTAAACAACAATAAAAAGTTATTTCTTCATCCCTTAGAGAGGCAAAACTGCAGTGCCTGAGGACACTGCTGCTGGATGGCCCCTTAGGGCAGCTCTGTTCCCACAGAGGTTGAGTGTGACCCAGGTCAGTGCTGCCTGAGACACTTCCTGATGTGATCATTGCTCATGCGGATCCTCACCGGAGTCAGGGGGTGCAAGGGCAGCCCTGGCAGTCTGCCTGCACACATCATTTCAGGAGCCAGTAGGATCAGTAGGGAAAGATACTTAAAACTGAAAGGCAATAAAGCCAGCTCTACCAAAGCCCTGTGTCTCCTCACCTGCATAGCTTGACATTGCTGGGTACACCAAAGCAGACTGGAGAGCTTCTATAGGGCTGCAAGCAGTGACATTACCTGTTTTTTACCGAAGCAACATTTGAAGCAAGTGTTTTTGCTGGGAGTGTTCAAAAGGAGTCCTGGCCTGGCATGCAGGCTCCTTGCATTGCTCAAACCTTTCCTTGGCTTTGGTTTCTTTTTAAAATTTTCCCATGCTATCATCATCAGTGCTACAAATAGTCCCAAGGAAAACCGTGGTGAGGTCATCGGTCTCTCAAATGCTGTTCTGCTGCCAGTGTGTGAGGGACAGCCAAAGCCCATAGGAAATCTATCCTGAGGTGGTCTGTGCTCTCTGGAGACAGTGTGCGGCACCAGGATGCTCGGGGCTGTTCAGCACTGCTCCAAGGCAATGCCTTTTCTTCAAAAGATACAAAATCAAACAGTAAAAGAAGAAAACAAAACAGAAGAAAACAAAACAAAGTAACTGGAAGAGGAGACTTTGCAGGTTTTTGCAGCAGAGGAAAAAAAAATGGAGATAGTTTCGTGTTTGGGGGCATGAATTTGCTGTTTACCTCTAACTTAGACCATAGTTGCTGACTGTTGCAGGTTGAACAGCCCAGACAGGGGGGGATGGCCTCACTTCCTCTGTAGCATTAGCTGCAAATTGAGACATGGTAAATGAAGCAGCAACTAATTATTTTAGTACATCCTGAGGAATTACATTCTATGAACCAACATCCTCAAAGACTGATACAAGGGAGCTGCTAACACACAGTTGCAACTACCTGCCTTCCTCTCATGTGTTGTCTCATACAAGTTTCCAGCACTTTGGTACCTACCAGGACTCAACAGACAAACTCTTTCTTCTAACTCTAAGTCTTTAAGAGAATTGAAACTACTGTTAGTTGGACTGGGAAACTCTAAAATCTGCTCAAGGCACAGATCTATAACCGTAAAAAGAAATATAAATCATATATTTTTCATGACTACATGGCACATGAATAAAACATTTGTTATTCCCTGAAGCCAAACTTAACATCCTGTTCCCAAATTACTATTAATTTCCTCCTTCCTATGATCTATCTTTTTTCTTTCTCACATCTTAAGAATTCACTTTTAAAAACAAGAGTCTCTGTGGTTTTTTACAAGTCTGAAATAAAAAACATCAGGGAAGCTGATAGATAATATAAATCTGAGATAGTTTTTTTCTTTCCAGGCCTTTTCCTCAGATCTTTGAACAATGATGACCCATCTGAAGCCTCCAGAGACCTTCCAGTCTAAAGGTCTGATCTAGGAATTCTTTTCCTTACCCTGCCACTTATGTTTTCCTCTTAATGAGGTCTATAACAGCATTGCAGAATTGCCATACAGGGGAACAATACCAAAAAGTTAACACTCACTTAGGATCTCCTGTGAGCCCTCCCCTTTGCAGCAAGGAGAGGGCATCTCAACAAGAGGCAGGTGCAAGCTCTCTGTTCCCAGGGCAGCAGAGAGGCTGCACCTGTGTGGAGCCTGGACCAGGTCCTATATAGTCCTCCTTGGGCAGCCAAGGAGCAAGCTTGTGGTAGCAGTGAGAGATGGGGCTGTTTGTGGAGCAGCAGTGCCTGAGCACCTCAAGGATGTGGTGAGAGGGGGTTTGGGTGGGCTAGGGAGCTGGGCCCTTTCCTTACTGCTTTCTCATTTGGTCCTCTTTTGCTTGCAGGTTGCTGCTCTTATTTGTCTTTTTGCTGCCCTTAGTCTCTTGTGCTGAAGACCTGGAGGATCAGGATCTCTTGGGTAATGAGGCCTCTTTGGGCTGGTGGCTGTGTGGGTGTTGACTTCAGGCTTGTTTGGAGTTGCTTCCCCTCTACCTTAGTGTGGATGGGGGCTCTGAAGTGGGGCTGGCTAGCTGGAGGGCTTGCAGGGTATGTGTCTCCAGGAGGGTGATGGTGGAGCTGATGATGGTCTTCCTTCTGCAGAGAGTGTGACCTGTCACAGGGAAGGCATGGAAGTTGAGTTTTCCAGGGAGCTTGGGAACTACTCCTGGCATGTGTGTGTTGTTGGTATGTATTGCTACTGCCTTGCCCTGGCCTTTTGCTGTAGCCCAAGAGAAGGTGATGTCTGCAGGGCTCATCTTCTATGTTCTCCCTAGATGGAAATGATGAGGAGATCATGTCCTGTGACCCCACTGTGGATTATGAGAGGCTGTTGCTCAGTGTCCTGTTTGTCAACTGTACTAACCTGGAGGTAAAGAGGTCTTCATTCTGGGAAGCTGCTCTGGTGGAATGTGGGATGTTTTTCCTAACCAGGACTGGATTTAATAGTGTTTCTAGTCCTAACTTTACTTATGCTTCTGATAACTTACAACGCTTCTAACAGAGCAGCTCATGCCAGAGGCTGATAATTACCAGAACACTTGGTCTTTCAAATGGCAATTAAAGCCTCAGAGGAAACTGTAAATGTTTTTCTGTAAAGGCATTGAGCTGCTCTAAAGGATACCTTGCAGAGAGATGGACCAGGTTCAACAGTTTGAGCACTTCTCTCTTTACACATCTCTAGAGGTTACCTCAACACCTATTCATAGTGTGTGGTGTTAGTTGCTTTAGAGTATGTGGGAGGCCAGCCCAAAATAGTCAAGCAGAGGCTTTACTGATATCTGTTGCTTTTAGGCATTTGAAGTACCACAAGATTCTTGGTGTTTAACTTTTTGCTTGAACAGCTGGCTCTGGCACTACTACTTTAGTCCTTAGTTTTCTTTGTAACTCCTGCAGTTCTCATTCTGTTCTTCAGTTGATCCTTGTGACTCCATGCTGTACTAGAGAACTCATCTTTTTCCATGGGACATTTAAAGCAATTGATCACCTTGTCCTTGCACTGGTACAAATACTTAAAATGCTGAAGTTAGAGTTTATTCTCAATGGCTTTTTGTTGTGTTTATGCTGTGGTGGGTACTGCTGCTTCCTAATTCATGTCTCTTGTCCATAGGATGGTCAGTACTGGCTCAGATTGAGGATGATGGTGAATGACACAATGGGAGAGGAGAAGAATGTAACCTACAGCACTCACTGTGATAACATTCATGAAGATGAAATTGCTTCGCCTTTCTTTGCTGGCACAACAAACTGTACAAAAGACTTCATGGCAGTAAGTACAGGAAAGGGGGTCCTGTAGATCCTGCTTATAGGCTGCAAGACAGGATGGCTGTCCTCTGGAACTGTTTAGCTGGGATCTGCAGAAAGCTGGGGAAAGCTCCAGCCAGGTCCAGGGAGGTTGGCTGCATGTCCACCTTGGCATGACCATTAGCTCTTCAGAGAGCTAGTTTGCAAATGGTCATTAATGATGCACATAGTCTGGCTGCAGCCCTATTGCAAGGGGAAACTGGGATGCTGGTGTCAGTTGCCTGCTTTAGAAAATTGTAGGAGAGATTTTTCCATTGAACATTGTAGGGTTGTTTGCTCCTGTGGTCTAACCCTTGTGCTGTGTTTCAGGTTACTTTCCCAAGACTCCTTATGAGCTTCAGTGATGAGGATATGGTATGTGCCTTCTGTCTTGCAGAGGCAGGGTTGGGGAAATGTCTGGGTTTTGGACCTAAGCTGAGCTTGGTGTTTCCAAGCTGGGGGAGTTCCCTCTCAAGAGTACTGCATCCTCTTGAATGTAGAACCTGTGAGTGGGTAGCCCTGTAGAGTGAAGAACTGTGTAATGCCTTGTTGCTTCTGTGTGGTTGTGCTTTCCTGAGGATCTCTTGCTTTGCAGCTTCCAGCAGCTTCAATGACCTGGACTCTGTCAGTTGATGATGGAGCAAGAATACATCAGCTGAGCCTTGGGCAAGCCATGCAGCAAGGCTATAACCTTCTGTCTGATGGTCACAATCTGATCTTTCAGGTGGCCTTCACTGCCACTGGAGTGGCCTCCTATAAGGTAGGCAAGTAAAGAGCTGGCACTGAGGAGACAGTGCTAACAGAGGTTGGGTATCTCTTTCCTGCAGGCTTGGGGGAAGCACTTGCAGGTCATTGCCATAGCTGGTGTCAAGCTGATGCAGTGCTGTGCCTAGCTGGCAGTTATAGAGCTCTCTGGCTTTTTGTATGGCTGTTGTCAAACTCCCTAGTCCTATAAAATGAGGAAACAGTCTGCTCCTCATGGCACAGCTGTAGGGCACCTCCTATAGCTTGCCCTATGAACAACTGACTGGTAGTCTTATGAGCAGATCCTTTTTTGAAAAGGTGTTGAGGTGAACAACAGCAGTCCTGAACCACATGTAGTACCCTGTGGGGTAGGTGTAATGATAGATTGGGCTGAGCACTCTAACAGAGGTTTATCTTTTGCCAGCACGATGATAACGTCCTCTACACTGTAGCACTTAAGCTAATGTATGGGCCTCCTGAACGTAGACTGACTGTGGAGTCAAGAATGCTTTGTGCACCAGGTAATGCATGGAGAAAATCAGAATTTGGTTTGCTTCTGCCCTGAGGGAACTGGTGTTGTATTTAACAAAAGTGTTGTTGCAGGTCCAGCAATCTGTAATGCAACACACATGACTGTTGTCATCCCAGCCTTCCCAGGCACTCTTATGGCTGTGGGTATAGAGAATAAGACCATCCCCATGGACAAGCTCCAGGAAAATGGGATTGTTCTGGATGGAGAGAAAGGGGTCAAGCTGCATATTAGCAGGGGAATTCTGAAGTTCAGGGTGAGTTGTAATCCTCAAGCCACAGGTGTTGGTATGATCACAACTGCTTGTTGGTTACTCAACTAGAGCACAGTAGCTTGGACCTTGATTAAGCACTTGCCAAGTCAGCCATGTGCCCTGTGCCTGGCTGAGGGCAGTTGTGCTTTAAATGAATGCAAACTGAGTTTATAACAGACAGGCATCACTCAAAGGTGACTTGGTTTTATGAAGTCTCTTGCTCAAAAAAGCTAGAAGTGAAAACTTTCCTCCTGGAGTGTATTGGTGTCAGGCATGCCTGGAGCAATGCAAACTAAAACTAGTGAAGGGTGAGGACCACCATGCCCTTGGGGCTAGTAAAAAAATAAAAAAGCTTTAACATGCTGCTGGTAAAATGAGCTCTTGTAGCTACATCTCAGGAGAGTAAATCTTCTTTCAGGTGCATGGGGGGAGCTGCTCAGGACTTCAGCCCTACATGTCCTCTTTGAACCTGACTTTTCAATTCCATGGGGAGACTGTGGCAATGGTGATGCACCCAGAGTGCCCCTGTGACCAGCATGCACCTGTAGGTGAGTGACTTTTGCAATGGATTTAGCCTGTGTGCTGCTCAGAGGATAATCCTTCAGCTTGGCTTGTTCCTGAATTAGCCTTTCCCAGGGGAGGTCATATCTAGCTATAAAACACAGCAGCTCTTGTCAGACTGGGCTCTTGTCACTGACTGGTATAACTTATGTGAACCTCTATTGCAGCTGCTGTATGCACCCAGGATGGGTACATGGATTTTGAAATCCTTGCTGACAGTACCACACCACTGCTAGACTTGGATACACTTAGGCTCAGAGATCCTACATGCCGGCCAGCCTTCAAATCTGCACTGAATGACAGGGTTTGGTTTCATGTCCCACTGAATGGATGTGGGACCAGGTACTGGGTAAGTGTGTAGCCAAGATTGCTGGTGAGGATGCCTCATGCATTGGGAATGCCCTTACTAAATAATGTTTGCTCTCTGCAGTTTGATGGGGAGAAGATTCATTATGAGAATGAGGTGACAGCATTATGGGCAGACCTTCCCCTGCGCATAATCTCAAGGGACAGTGAACTCAGGTGTGTCTGGAAACCGTTTTGAGTAATATTTAGTCCTAAAAATGAACTTCAGAGTTACCTGCTCCTTCCTTCCTTACAGGTTAACAGTCCTGTGCTCTTACAGCAATGGTGATGCCTCCCTCACTATAAGGGTAGACAACCCTCCTTCTCTGGCTTCTTCAGTGAACCAAGGTCCCCTCTCCTTAATTCTTCTTAGCTACCCAGGTAAAGCTGACTCTGAGCTCTAGGGAAGCAACTGGAACTTGATGGGGGGGGACTTGGGAGGGGGGTGTGTGTGAGTGAACTGTTCTGATGCATAGGCTTCTAACGGCCTCATGTGCTTCCTTGCCCTTTTGTGCATACTACATGAGACAAATGCTTAAAATCTTACTATAGAACAAACTGCAGCTGGTGGACCAGCTGCTGTTGATTTCCAGACTAGTTTCTTCAGGAGTGCCTGTGAACTGAGTTATCTAAGAAGCCTTGGTTCTTGCAGAGAGCTCCTACAGGCAGCCGTACCGTGATGACCAGTACCCGATCGTGAGGTACCTCCGGCAGCCGATCTTCCTGGAAGTGCAGGTCCTGAACCGCAATGATCCCAACCTCCATCTGGTGTTAGATGACTGCTGGGCAACAGCTTCACAAGACCCAGGCTCACTTCCCCAGTGGAATATTGTAGTTGATGGGTGAGTGCCCTGCCCCCCCCCCCGAAGATGGAAGGGCTTTTGGCAGTGGCTGGGGGACTCCCTAATTGTTTCCTACCACTATTTAGGAACAGCCCAAGTGTAAAGGCTGCATTTTGACACGGCCTACCAAGCACTGCTCTGCTATGCTGGAACTTGGAAGTGGGCATCACCTCTACTTTTTAACTGTAGCCTGCTTATAAAATCCCCAAACCTTCTCTACCTTGCTCTTCTGACTTGTCTTACCTATTGGCAGGTGTGAGTATGACCTGGACAGCTATAGGACAGTGTTTCATCCAGTGGGACATGGTGTCAGCTATGCTAACTATCGCCAAAGGCTGGAAGTGAAGACTTTTGCCTTTGTCTCTGGTGGCAAAACCCTACCTGGCCTAGTAGGTGACGTTCTCCTTCTTGGAGTAGATAAAAAGAATTATTGTCCCCAAATGAATGGGCTTCTCATTCTCTGTCCTAGGTATACTTCCATTGCAGTGTTCTGATCTGTGATCGCTTTCAACCAGACTCCCCTTTGTGTATGACAAGATGCCCAAGACCATCTAGAAGCAAACGAGGTAATGTTTAAGTAGATGTCAGGTTGCACTCATCAAGATAACCAACTGTACTATGGCCTTCACTGTTACTGCATTGCTGTTGTAGAGAGTGGGATGCCAGGTGTGAACTCTGCAGTGGTGAGCTTACAGGGTCCTGTTCTCCTTGTGCCAGAAGGATGGTCTGCAACCCAAGGTACTAAGCCAGTGTGATGATACTGCATGCTGCTTGGATCTAACAAAGAGCTGTCTCTATAAATTATTTCTCTGCTTGCTTTGCAGGGACCACTCCCTTGAGTAAGGGGGCATGGACTGGCATTATGATGACTGCTGTTGGCATTCTCTCTCTGGTGGCCACAATGCTACTTTTTTTGGCTTTTCTTAAATGTCTGAAGAGAAGAGCTTCCATGGTAAACATAGTATGTTAGTGTTTTATACAAATAAACTTGGAGAAAGTGTGACTGCAAAAGTCTTCTGGATGAGTTTTGTGTGGAGTGAAGTTGCAGTATAGCTTTCAAGCAAGCAGACTGGACTAAAATGGGTGCCTAACTTGCTGAGCAGTGGCACTGCTCTCAGTGTCTTTGGTCAGGGCTCTAGCTCAGATGAGAACTGAAGCTTTTGAAAGCTCAAGCTTTCTGGGTAAGACTCAAGTGACACTGGCAGTTTCCTCTATATTAGATGGCTTCTTCACCTCCTTCATTGAAACTTGGGGTTCTTGAATCTTATAACACCTTTTACAATGCTAGGTTACACTGTGTTGCACTGGTGGTCAGCTTGGAATAATGGGGTGCTTTGGGAAAAAAATAACAAAGGGTCTAATAGGCTCATGAGTAGGCTTGTTGCTCTCTAACATGATTTCTGATTCAGCTACTTCTAGCCTGTCTTGCATGATAAATATTTCAAGCCATTTATGGACTGTAGAAAACCAATCTGTTTGTTTACTGGATCTATTTCTGGTTAGTTTACTTGTGGCTTTCCAGTATCTGTCAGAGTAGAGAGCAGTCAGTGCAGCACTCCTATTCTGTTAATTTTGTCTATCATGCACTTCCTCACATGCATCTAATTATCAAACTGCTGCTAGTCCTCTCTTAATCTTATTGAAGATCTGGCTGTAGTGATAAGTAATACTAAATTTCCTGAGCATCTTTGTTCTGAAATCTCCTGTTGCTGTGTTACATTCCTGTTGGACTTTGCAGGCTTTCCTTTGAAATGTTTATCAAATGTTTTTGTTCACAATTGTGATTTCATTCAAATGGGTTGTCGTTAAAAAAAGTTTTGTGCTAATGTCTTCAGTACATGCAGCTCTTATCTGCAGCTTTTGTGAGGTCTGTGGTAAGCTGGGAGCTAAAACCTGGCTTTGCTTAAATCGGCTAGCAACACCCAGGGCTTTAAAACATCACTGTCTACCACACCCCACCCTTAAACTCAAACCTGCCCTACACCATTGCAGCACAATCCACCACACACCACCTGAACTACTCCTATTCTTTCCTTTTGTAAAACCCAGAGGTTTGCTCTTCCTCTCTCTAATTGAATGCTTTCCAAATTCAGGTAGGTTTGAAGATTGTTACCATGTAGTCAAACTAAATACTACTAGGTTGTAGAGAGCTGAACAGTGTTTAACAGTATGCTTAGCTTGCAGGTGAAGAGGGGAGAGTTCCAATGCTGTTTCTTCATTAATGCCACCTCAGCTGGAGGATGGCTGTGCTATGCTAACTTCATTAGATTGCATTAGAGCTCTGCTTTCCTTATGTCTGAAGTCAGCTGATCTTCCTTTTCCTGGAACAGATAGCTCTGTTAAACTGAATGTGAACTTCCTACACCCTTTCTTGCCCCTGCTGGAAACACTACCAGTATCAGTTTCTGTGTTTACTGCCTTGACTTGTAGATATAAAACAAAAAGGGAATTATACCCAAAATACTAATTTTTAGGGGAAGCTCTGATTCTGTAGTCATGTATGAAGAACGTAACTTGTACTCTGTCACTATTTGGTTTAGTATAGAAGAGTCTAGCAGTGCTGGATAAATGAGACTCAGCTGTACTTACCTTTTAAGCACAAAGGTTTTGGAATTGCACCCAATGCAAATACAGGGCAAAAATACATTAGAAGCTCTCTATCCTAGAGCTGATGGAGCAAAAGCCCTGAGTCACTGAAGATTGCTGCACACTTTTGGCATAAAAGGATCTCAGATCTTTAGTTCTACTGTACTTTAAGTGGAGCCTTCATGGAAGCAGCCAGGAAAGGTGTTTGCACTCAGAACTTCAGCAGGGTGAGAACTGTAGTGTTTTAAAAGGCCACTGTTTGGTGGGCTTTTTTTAAATGTCACTGTAGCTATTCCTTGCAGCTTTCAACATAGGTGAGGACAGCAGTATTGTAGCTGGAAGAGACCACTCACGGCAGTTTTAGTCATGCAATTATGATTTTTATTCTGTATTCTTTACACATTGCCATAAACAGTCAAGGAGCTGAGGCATAACAGTACAAGTGCCTGTGACAGAATGAGGAGGGATGAAAGGGCTCTGTTGCACTGTGCAACAGCCTTAGGTTAAAGATTGTCTGGGCATTTTATGCAAACAGGGAGAGTGATCATCACAAATCCAGTGCTGACCTCTGTGCATGCAGGGCTTCAGATCAAGCCAGTGGACAGACTCTACTACTGCTGATTGTCAAGCATGCTGTGCATAAATAGCACAAGGCTGGCACTCTTCTGCCACAGCCCCTATTTCACCTAACAAGCACTATTAATGAGCTATTTTTACTACAACAGATTTCAGGGTGCATTGTCTAACTATTGACAGATACACCACATAAGTGTGTAGTACTGAGGACATGATCATTGGGAAGGCTTTATGCTGTTTATCATGGTGTCAACACAAGTACACTGGAACTATGAATTTTACACTGGAGACACTTATTTGCAAATAACTTTTATTATTTATCAGCCTGATGGAGGTTAGGGCTGAAATGATTGCTTAGGCTATTGTCCAGCAAACCACCTACTGTACTTAAGTCCTGTTGACTTAGTACTTGGATGGAATATGAAGTATTCCTATAAAAGCTGGAGAAGTGGTGCTTGAGGAAGAGGGTTTATGTACTTGGCAGCACACAGTTCCTAAAAGTATGGGCTTTTAGCTCTTCTGAAGCAAATAAGCTATTTTCTCCATATCCACTCAATTTTACTCCAATTGTGTGGGAAAAGATTGGAGTGTGTTCAGGCAGAGTCCTTATTTCTCATTGCTGGACAGACCCCTGCTACAGGAAGGGCAGAATTTACTAAGTACCACTACCCAGACTGGTGTGTGTCTGATTTGTAGAAGAAATGCTAACTAGCATCTCCATTAACTGATAGAGACAAGCTCTAGGAGAAATTTTAATCTGGAGATCTACAGTAGTGAGGGTGTTCAAAATCCCTCACTTCTGTAGTAAGAGCACAGGTAATAGCTTTATTTTTGCTCTTTGTCTTCTATTTTTGTATTACACTTACTGGCTGGGGAGGTGAGACAGAGGGGTTGCACAGTGGCCACTATCCAGATCAAAGGGATGGTTGCTCTTGCCTGCTTCTTCTCCCTAACTAATATTATGTGCTTAGGGAAAGACTGTCAGACATAGCACCTGAGAGGAGATCTTTCCCTACTTGGAGAATTACCTCTATAGTTCTCTCAAGGTGGTTCAGAAGGGAAGTTAGAATGAATAGTATTTACATCCAAGAAATCGCAGTTGGTTGTTGGTTTTGTTTTGTTGTTTTTCCACCCTACTTTTTGTCGATGCACAGGAAGAAAAGAATGCATGTGGCTAGTAAAAGCAATGCTGTTTCTCAGCTCACTGTTAGTGTTCACTGGAATTTCAAAGCTCACTTTACAAATACAAGGGATTCCTTTTCTGGGTTCAGTCCTGATGTCCCTCATGTAATACATATGGAAAGGGGAAGTGTGAATGATGCTCCAGCAAGAGGGGGCATAGGAAAAGAGTGAAAGAACTTGCTGCATCTGGAGTTGGCACTGAAGTCTCTAACTTGACCTTTAGCAGCTGCTTCAGAAACCATAGGGAAGCTGATTGCTCCAATCATCCCTAGAACAACTTAGGATGTTTAGGTTCTACTAGGATGTGAAGATGAGAGCCTGATGCCTGTTTAGGCCTCAAGTAAGGGTCAGTGGACTACATCCTTGGGGCTGAGGACCCAATTGGGTCAGAAAGGCTGCTGCCATTTCTCTGCTGGGCTGGTGCTGTTCTGCAGCAAGCCAAGAAAGCAGCTGAAAGCAAGGCCTCTGTACCATCTCCCTGGCCTCCCTTTCGAAGGACTTTTTACCTCTACTACAATGTTTAATAATTTAAATCAAAACAAATAAAAAACCATCCACAAACCCAACAGCCCACACACCTTCCTCTCTCCAGTAAAAACACCTGGTCTGTACTGACCTAGTTTTATTCCTTCAGCATATTCCTATCAAAACCTGTGCTAATGTAATGATGGCACAGCACTGGCATCTGCTCTTACTGAGAGGACACACTGAGAAGCTTTGAAATAGCAGTGGCTGATAAACATGCAAAGGTCAGGGCAGCAGGACTGAAACTCTTCCATGTTTGCCTGCTGGTAACTGAGAATTCACAGCTTTGGCTCCTGGGAAGTGCTGATAATTATTGCATAAAGAAAAATCAGTTTAAAACACAGAAGGAAATGGTTCATATGAGGCCAGACTCTGAGCTGGAATAAGTGTATTTGCTTCATTGTCTGTTGGATTTAAGCTTTGCCTGCTCCCTTTAGTAAAAGTTGAGGGTGTAAAGGAAATTCAGGGGAAAGGATGAGGTCCTTTCAGCTGTGTCCATGTACAAGCTGTGGTCTAAAGCTTTTGAGTGGTGTTGTTTGAGTCAGTAGTAAGGGTTTTATTGCTCTGTTTTTGGAAATTACCTTCTAGAAAGCTATTAGAGACAACCTTGCCTCAGGGATTGTTGGCTATGTGGTTCTCCAGTAGCTGGTTGCTGAATTAATATACTATTAAAATAAATGGCTCCTAAAAATCTAAAGAGTTGGAGCTGACTATGCATGTTACAGAGTGCATATAAATAATTGTAGGTAGGTTTCTTCATCTATGGTGTGATGTTTGGTTACTTTATAGCAGCAGGAAGAGCTTTTAAGTTTTTAATTTAGTAAAACTGAAGTAGGTTGTGTGTTTTATCAATGAAGTATTGTTGATTAGGGAACTTGGTCTGGACTTCTAGATTTCAAGATATCATAAAGTACTTTTTGAGCAGGTACCTGTACCATAAAGAGGTGACTGAGTGTTCTGTTAAAATAGTTGTGTAGAAGTTTGGCTTTTGCCCATTTTTCTGGAAGTGTTTGCTGTTAGAAGTATCATTTTAAAACTAAAACCCCATGATTTTGGTTGCATTGTGCAACAGGTTTGATTGTCAAAGAAGATGCTCAGTGGCTTTTCTTAACTGCTCAAGATGGGGCTGTGCAGTCATGTGCTTTAAGATGTGGATTTACTGAAACATTGCAGCCAGATGAAGAAATACCACAGGATATCTATGCGCACATGATACACTGCCAGGAGTGAGACACTATTCTGATTCCTCTCTTAAAAAAAATGTAGACAGGACCTAATCATTACACTACAAAGCAAATTGGTGACTTAGTGACAGCTGTTCTTTAACTGGGCTTTCTGCTGTCCCCTGGGAAGATAGTACAGAACTGCCTTGCAGAGTGATTGGGGAAAAAAGTCAGTCTGATTACTTTTCAATTAAATGTTTGTCAATAAACCCAGCAAATATTTCCAGTTGCTGATTCTGGAGAGAGAAAAAAAAAAAGGGTAACTTTATTTGCTTTAAAATGACAAAATGATTGTCTCATCTGCTGTTAAACATGTCATGGAGCTGGTGTGTTAAGTAGGAGATGAAAGCATGATTGTCTTGTTCTTTAAAACTTTGAAGTGTTTTTGCTTCTGGGCCACATTTCAGGGGAAAAAAGGAATCCCCTCCAAATTCTTAATTTCTTCCTCAGAAAGCTTTATACTTGAAAGTCCCCAAGTTTCAAATGGTGGTAGTGTCTCTGCCCTGGGCAGAGTGTTGCTGCTTCTATCCATACCTGGAGTCCTGTGGGTCTTGCTAACTACCAGAGATGGACACCAAATGCAGCAGTGGCTGCCCTGATGCAGCTCCATGTTCCTGAATGTTTTTGCTCCTGTTTGGGGAGGCCTGTCCAGCAACTGTTGGCATCACAGGGACCCCAAGCTGCCTCTGGAAATTTTGGGCCAGATATAGATGAAGGGGTTCAGAGAACTGTTGGCATAACCCATGCTGATAGCCACATTGTAGACATAGTATAACGGTAGGGTAGGGTGAGTCCAGGGCAAGTTGCAGGATGTGGAAAGGTGCCCAGCAAATGAAGAAGGCTGCACAAATAGCAATTGCTGTGTGGATCAGCCTCTTGGTTCGAGCCCTGGTGTATCTTTGGTTCATCAGGGTTTCTGAAGACCTGGACATCTTCAGCAGGATCTTCCTGTAAGCAGCTGTGATCAGGGTGAAAGGGATGGCAAAGACCAGGAACAATTGGTAGAGTGTGTACCAATAAATATCTCTGAGGGTTGGGCAGGAAAATTCCACAGCCCAGTAGACCTCCAGGCAAAGGGATGAGCTGAGTGTACATCCACAGAGGTGTGATGCTGAGGAAAGAAAGGGCCCAGAGCATACGGATGGTAAGGATTGCTACAGGAGGCTTCCTGAAGTGAGTGGAGGTGAAGGGGTAGATGAGAGTCAGGTAGCAGTCAATGGACATAGCTGTGAGGATGGAGGTGCTGGTGAACTGGCTGCTGGCATCCAGGGCTGTGATAATTGTGCACATTGTCTCCCCATAGTGCCAGGCTCCATTCCCCAGCAGCTGGTGGATGAGGAAGGGCATACCCAAGAGGAAGAGAAGGTCCACCATGGAGAGGCTGCTGATGAAGATATCTGGGACACTATTGCTAGGGCCAGATTTCTCTAAGACTGTACAGATAACCAAGCTGTTATCAATGATCCCCAACAGGCAGATAGTGCCAAACAGGGCAGGCATTATGAAGCTGCCATAGCTCATCCTCCTGGGGTCGTCTGCAAGAGATAAGTGTATGCAGGAAAAAAAAAAAAATCATCTGTGCCAGTATCACCAGTAAGGATATGCCTTATGGATATCCTGTTTTCTAACAGACAGTGCAAACAAGAACAGATTTGTTAGGCACCTGCAAGATGAGGAAGTGCTTTGTGTAGGTGGCTATGTGTAACTACACAGGCACAATCCCATCAGCATTTACAAACATATGCAGTAAAATGTTTAATCAAATGTGCATACACCCTCTCTTTCCTTCTTCTGTACACATCCTAACAACAGGGGAAAGACCAGGGTGGCTATTGTTCCATGACTGTGCATTTAGACCATTTCAAATACATGCATATCACTGTGTCAATATATGTGTACATAGATTGGTATCTCTCATACAGATCTGGTCCACTACCTTGACAATAACATTCAGATGCAGACTTTTTTTCAAAGCCATTTCACATAAGATTTTTTTTTTCCCCTCTGCCTATACCTACTCTATTTTCACTTACCTGCTTATGACACTTACCAGGCAGAGAAAAGTTTTGAGCAGCCCTGGAGCTGTTGGGGATGCAGCTATTTAAGCTCTCAGTATGATTAATTTCAAAATCCATCCTTCAAGAAAGCAAGCAGCTCCTTTGTCCCCTGCACCACCACTGGGCAAAAGTAATGCCAGAATGTAATGAGGCAGCACCTGTCACCAAGCTGGCAGCAGAGTGCTGGAAATACACTTGCAAAGAGAGCAGAATTTCATTTTAAGGGTGAAGGCAGCAATTGGGGATCTGCAGATAGACTAAGCAATGAGCTTGTGTTCCTGAGAGGCAAATGCAGTTTGGAAGTAAATATAATCCTCTAAATAAATTGCTGGGTACCAAGTACTGCAAGCACACTTGATTTTTCAGAGTTCAATTGAGTACAAATATCTCAAGACAATTCTGCAGAGTACCCTGTCAACTTAAAATCAAGTTTACAGTAAGATTTGTAAGAATAGGTTGAGGTTAATCTCTTTAGGTTGTGGACCAAGATCATCTTCAAAGTGCAAAGGAACAAGCTGTGTCAGTATGCAGGAAGCCAGTATTTCCCAGCTGTGCTTGGTAAAGTTGCAGCACAGATAAACAGCATCATTATTTCTCTCCTGTGACGTGCCTTTTCTACTTCATTTTCAAGTCTTAAGCATGGTGTTAAGTGTATGTTTTGTTTTAGGCAGACTGACAGGACAATATGAGATAAAATAGGGCTATGTTCTCAAGGTGTGTTTGATGTTACAGCAGTTTGGCCTGTAGAAAAGGCAAAACACTGGAAATTGAGTAAACGGGGTGGTGACTGTCTTGTAACCAAGTCATACTAACTTCTGCCTTATTTCCCATACATCTGTGAGTATGCTCTTAGCAGCTGGTAAACTCCTAGACTGAAAGTATGACTGTCTAGAAAGAGATTTGGAAAGGAAGATTAGATCAAACTACATCCTGATGATAGGGACCAGTAGCCTGGTAGAAGGCAGCAAGGATTCTGTAATGATCAGAATGCTATTTCAAGACTCAGTTTTTGCTAGTCCTAAGAACTATTTCTATTTCAATACTTCTAGTTAGTAAATGAGAAATCTCTTACAGTTTTTATTCTGTCAATCCTTCACATTTAACTGGACTTCAGTACATACTAGAGCTCTTTATTAACTACTATCAGGTCTCATGTGTCTCCTGCAGATTAACACAGAGCAGGGCTAAGGATGATTTCACTCTGGTGCTGAAGTGTGGGGTTAGTTTATTACAACAGCTGAAACCATTCCCACCACTACTATGTGGAACACTTGGCAGCTCAGATAAACTGTGACTCTATGTTAAAGTCAAATAACATCTTGGTTTAAGCAAAATGAGAGCACGAGACTGATACAGTCCTTAGAATTCTGCCCTTGCCTTTACAGGCAGGTGGAGCTGAGTACCCTATAGTTTGTGGCTCAGCACTATTGGCCAG
Organism: Indicator indicator; assembly: GCF_027791375.1. NCBI lineage: Eukaryota > Metazoa > Chordata > Aves > Piciformes > Indicatoridae > Indicator > Indicator indicator. The sequence continues at coordinate 9,337,963 of NC_072031.1, read as the reverse complement.
CCAAAATACTTGAACATTAACTGAGGAGAAAAACTCAGCTCCAAATGTAGCCCTTCTAGAGGTAGATCTGGATGGTATCTTTGTACTGTACAATAAACAGAAAAACAAGACAATCTGGTTAAACAAACAGCACTTTATTAAATTAATATAGTTAGATACTTTCTAATGTTTAGAAGTATTACTGCACTTGCAAAAATGAGGAAAGTTTAAATAACACACAAGAAGTTACAACCAACAAGCAAAACAGGCAACTTAACTAAACAAGTATGACAAAATGCAAGGTCCAGCTGCATGCCACTGATGTGTTAAGGCAAATACAAGGAAAATATCCCTTCAGCATAAAACAACATCTAAAGGCATATAAAAGCTTATGCCACAACTTAACATATGATAAACCCCAATTTCCCTCATATAATGAATACAAAACATTAGCATGATGTGCTCATGCTCTTTTAGCAAAGGCTGCTAAGGCTTAGAAATGTTTTAACATTCAAAACACACTTCTGGTTTTCTGAGCTTTGAGATTTGTGTATGAAAACAACCAACTGCTGCATACAAACTTCAGGAGACAATGCATCCAGAACTCCAGTAACAAGCAAGCAGTCAACTACCTACATACTCCTCCTTTCCAACAACTTAGCAGTTTTTATTATATCCTTTCACTGGTTCCTGTGGAACACTCCACCATGCACATGAATCTAACATTGCAACGCATTGCTCTTTAATAGTTATTCTTAATAGTTTTACACTGACCACACAAGATGCATATGGGTTGTTTGGTTTGTTTTCTTTTTTCCCACTTCCCATAAGGAGTGCAAAAAAATTGAATGCTCAACAAGTAAACAATCAAATTACAAAGGTTGGAGTAGCACAGTTAAGTGCCTCTAAAAACTTATTCATTCTTTCCATTATTGGCAGACAAATTCAAGACAGAAGAACTCCTCTGTGACAAACTTCCATTAGCTTCTTGTTTCCTTATGTGATCCCTGTATACAGGAAAACAGGAAAAAGCTTTCACAGTCTGTTCTTCTCCAAGATTGTCTTTCAACTTTTGCTTCAAAACCTGACCAATATATGATGTAAACCTCTCTTGAGACTCCAGGAACATCTACTGCTGGTCTACCAGGGCTTCTCTCAAGCAGGAAAACAAAAAGAGAAATATTACCTGGTTTTGGATGTGCTATAGGGAAAAAAAAAGTTTTCTAGAATTGATAGACAATATTACAGACCTAACAATGTGCTCTGGGGGAGTAGTATGCAGCCCTGGAACCCACGCAAGCACACTGGACCTTGCACTGTAGCTTTGTTGTCCTGACAATACCACAGGCTCTAACAGGCAGTTTTTGTGTGCCCTTGAGAGCTGTGCAAGGAGCACAGCCATGATGGAGCAAAAAGTCTATGAGCCGCTGTAATTTTTCCTCTTGTTCTTCCCTCTCCTTAAGCAGTGATTACCATTATTAACTCCCTGGTTGATATTTCAGCAGGCAACAGATGGCACTCCAGCACAGCCTGCTGGTGCTTCTTACTCCTAGCCAGATTCTGGGCAAAGCATGGCTAGGGCAATAGCAACTGAAACAGACCTCCAGGACTAAAGTACTAGGAGGCATGCCTGGCAAGCAGCATGTGTGCAGCACCCACCAACACCTGCAATTTCTATTTTGGCCACACTGTCCCTTTTAAGTACCCCTCTGCCTACTCCAAATCTACAACTAATCTTGCTCAACTGTAATCACAGTGATCACAGAATGTTAGAGGTTGGGAGAGACCTCAGAAGATCATCTAGTCCAATCCCCCTGCCAGAGCAGGATCACCTAGGCTAGGACACACAGGAATGCATCAAGGTGGGTTTTGAATGTCTCCAGAGAAGGAGACTCCACAACCTCTCTGGACAACCTGTACTCAGCAAATGCAGGTAAGCAGAGACAGCTAAGTCGCTGTGCAGGCAGAACTGCAAAAGGTTCATCTTCTATGCAAAGTCCAGTTTGGAAGTGTTTTAATGACGTTTAAGAACAAATACTCTGAATGAGATGAAGTTGTATCTTACTACTCAATGCTGTGTTGTGTTAGTACATGCACATTTAAGGCAATTTACACTTCCCCTTTCCTAACAGGAAAGAGGGCATGCATTAACACCCACATTAAAATACTTATTGATAACTAGACATTTATATGCTGTACATTAAGCCATCAGGGTCACCAAAGATGCTCTAGAATTCAAGAAACATTTGTTACAGTAAACAGCAGTAGCCCACTTAAAATAAATTTAGGCATCAATACAATAGTATAGTTGCAGAGCTTGAAATCCAACCAGGGCTCGAGCCATCAGTACTCACCTGGAAGCATACCAGTAGTTGACCAGAGTTGAAAGAAAAACGTAGCAAATGCTCAGTACTCCAGAAACTCCCAGTGAAAGTGCACCCAGGCCACACAGCACACAAAGAAGGGCTATACCACCTATGGCTATTGCAACACCTAATAAAAGAAAATCAGTTTGTTACTTAAACTAGTTTACGCACAAATGAATTAGAAGAGCTGACATTCTACCACAAGCCCAGCATCAAACCATCTGGGAAAATTGCCTTCTGTGATCAACTAGCTAGCTAGCCTCTGTAAAAGCTATGCATGCTCAAGATAACTGGTTTAGGCATATCCTGGTTGAGACTAGAAAGGAAATAGGATTTTCCTGGTATAGACTACGCTTAATCAGATTACTACTCTTGTATTAAGAATTTCACCACTACTGAGGCCTGTGGACTACATACAAAACCCCTCAACTGCTAGAACTGGGAACTCCAGATGGAAGAGGAGGCAAAGACATTATGCCTTAAAAGGAAATAAGTAAGTACATACATGCATGCATACAATACCTTCCATGACTATCACACCAATACAGGCCATTAAGGCTGTTGTAACAACAAAAATGAAGAAAAATGCAATGGGAATAGCAGACACTACAATAAACATCAGGAGTGATAAGGCCACAAAAGGATGGTCATCTAGATATTGGCCAACACGAGAATTCATAAACGCAACAACCTGTGGATAAAAGAAAAACAGTTCACATTTTGGTTTTATTTCTTGTTATATATAACTTTAAAAAAAATCCCTGCTCTTTTAGTTAACTAGAGCTAGTATCTTTTTGTAAGTCTGCAACTTCAATAGAGGACAGCTCTTGCCTCTCTATTTCAAAAGCATGAGGACTTATTGCAAATATAGGTAACTTCATAGCAAATATAATCCTACCAATAACAGACATGTTTCTTTTGGACTTCCTACTTCCATTTCTGCACAAACAAACAAAAAGTAACCCAAACAAAAGCCCTGAAAACAAACAAACAAAAAAATCCCTGAATCACAGTTTAGCTGCACCGATTTCAGAGGTGTCTCAGCTATGACTTTGATCTATTTGTTAAGAAAAAAATACTGTAGAATGATTATTTATCTGCTCTTCCTGTGCCTTAGTAATATATGCAACCTGCTCATTTATTGAGCATTAAGTACAATGCTGGCATATCTGTATCACAAACTTGTTAGGAATTTAACTGTTACTAGTAGAAAAAAAATTATTTTTACAGAGGAAGTACACCTATATATTAGAATTTTACTGTAGTAGACATTTCCCTTCCTTTTAGGAAATAGGTATTGTAGTTTTAGTTCTTTTTATAGCTACACAACCATTTCACTAAAATGTCACCCTACTACCTCAGATGGTTGTATCAGTAAAACAGAGAAATGCAGAACAGGCTTCCCTTTTTTCTTGATTGCTGAAGGTGTGGGAGGACAGCCCTTCTGAAAGGCTCCTCAGTGTTCAAAACAAGGGAGCGAACTGTATTTAAATAAATTGGGGCAGAGTACTCCAAAAGTTAGGAGTATCTTTATAAAATATATAAAATTATAATCCAGACCCACATTTGAGTTGCTGTGGATGGACTGCATGATGAAGTGCCATTGCTTCTGTAGTTCTTGCATTTCTTTAGACATGTTGTAATCCTCAACCACGATCTTCTGAACAACCAGCTCTCACTCAGCCATCCAATTCTCCTTAAATTGAAAATACAATTAGTAACAGATTTCAGATGTTAAGGTGAGTCAGAGTCCAAAATACTTTAACAAATGTGTGTCAGGGAGGGGGCTCGTCCCTGAAAGCCCTCCCGAAAGCCCCAAAGTATTCAGACACACGGTGACTCACGCTTGTTCCTTTGTAACATTAGCTCCGTATTTAACGGTTAGCGTATTTAGCAGCCAGTAAAAAGGACAATTTTAATTATCTTCATGGACAGCTTACTGCTACGAGTGCTGGAAACCTGTGACCAACTACCGAGACTTGTTTTTATAAGCAGCCTCACGTTCAGAACTGAAACTATACCCTGTACAGCTTCAAAACTCTTGCATGCAAGGCAAAATGCTTTTCAATGCCATGAACATAAGCAACATAAAGCTCAAAAATCTCGCTTCCCCCACAAAAATTTAACCTGTTGTTGCTAGGGCTTCCCTTACCAGCGGAAGGTTAAAGGACACATCTTCCTGCCTGCAAATCTAAGCAACCAGCGTGTCAGTATCGCTGTTTATACTCTGCTTACATACGCGGTCCCTCCCTTTGTCTACACGGTTATGTTCATACAGCAGCGTTTGGGTTCTTGTTCCCAGCAGCTCTGCCGGAGGCTGCCAGTCCTCCGAGGACGCTCGCTCTGAGCCCGGCAGTGCCCGAGTCCTGAGCGTTACCTTTACCGCACCACCGCGGCCTCCACCGGACACTTACAATCGAGGTTAGGAGCCGGTTAATCACACCCCGCCACACCACTGCTGCCGCATCTCCAGCGCACGGTACCGCTACTCGCGGCCGTGGCTCTTCAAGCGCGTTCCCGGGCACCAGCCGCTCAACGGCAGCTGCCGAGCCCTGGGCCACGTCCCGGCCTCCCCGGACCTGTAGCACTAGGGCAGAGCGCCGGTCTCCCCACCGAGCGCGGCGGGTGGAGGCCCCGCAGGGCCGCGGCGGAGCTCCGTGCTGACGACTTGGGGCCCTGTGGTGGTGGGCTGCGAGGCGCTGTCCTCCCGAGCTGAGGGAGGTAAGTGGGACACGGTTCCCGCTCCCGCAGGACTGCGCCACGCTGATCGACGCCGATCCTCCGGCTGAGACCGAGCAGCAGCTAGGGCTGACAGGCCGCCCGCAGTCCCCAGCCAGGCGGAGCGGGGCGGCGCCGCTTCCCGCCCACCCTCCACCGAGCCACGGTCGTCTCTCTCACCTGCGGCTGCTGCCCGCCGGGCCGCAACCCCTCTTGGAGACTCGCCCTCTCGCCCTCCGGATGCAAGGCGCGGCCCGGGCTGGGCCTTGCCAGGGTTGAGGGAGCGCCACCGCCCTCCCACCGCTGTCTCCTCCCAGCGGGGCCCGGCGGCTGGGGGTGCAGGGCCCGGCGCTTGGGGCGGCCGAGAGAGCAGAGAGGTCTGGGGCAGGGTTATAGGTGGTGTGGCACTGGCATCGTCAGCTGAATGTTTAGCGAGGAAGGGACTGAAAAGGTCTCCTGAAGTCGCCCGGGGGTTTAGGGGCGTTTTCTTATTTCCCCTTTTCCTGTGCTGCCTATAGCCCCACGGAACCCTGCCTCAACCGCTCAAGTCTGGGTACCCTTTGGCAGTGTCCAGCGTTTGTGTAGCTTTTAAGGCACACAGCATTGAGGTTTTCAGAATTCCGGACAGAAGGTGAGGCTGTAGCCATGCAGTGCTCCCTGAGGGACGTATTGCCGTGCGGAGGCAACCTGACCTCGGGGGTGCAGGAGCGGTACCGCGGCGCTTCTGAGCTGTGCCTCACGACACCGTGTGCCAGGAGCTGCTCAGATACGTGTCTGCAATCACACCATTCCCAGCTGCAGGGGTTACTGCCGTTGGAGTGGGAGGCTACGAAGGCGTTTTTCAGTGAATGACTGTTAGGCAGTCACGCAGTGTGGTGGTGTGGGACGGCAGCCGTGAAACACTTCATCTGGCATAAGCACCTTCCCCTGCCTCTGCTTACTTGTTCCCACACGTTTCCACCTTGTCCTGCTGCTTCCATGAGTGCCACGTGGGAAACCTGTTTAGGGAGATGTTCCACAAGAGAAATGATTACTTAATTCAGCTGGGTTTTCAGCAAGGTCAGTGCATCGTCCAGTGTCCCAGCATTTGGATGGGACTGCTCATCTCAGAAATGATGCTTGGTGAGGTGTGTTGCATGATGGTTTGTCTTAGCTGCTTTCCAGAACCATCATCATGTTGTTACAGACAAGTGTGAGGCTTCAGCAGATTCCTAGCTCTTGCTTTATAGAATTTCTTCATGGTGTAAATTACAGTCAGAAATTACTAAAATATTTGTGTTTCTCATGACTACTTGTCCTGGGTTAACACAGCCTGCTGTCACAAGCCCCACTCTCTCCCCAAACAGACAGGAGGGAAAGTAACACAACAAAACCAACCCCAGCCAACGCTGGGTAGAGATAAACAGTTTTATACTGGAAATGATCCAGCACACAATTACCTTAGCCTGTTCTCAGAAAAGTGCAGCAGCAAAAGCCGGTGAGCTCTCCCACAGCCCACCCCACAGCCCACCCAGCAGAAAAGACCTGGAAACTGAAAGCAGCAATTGGAACAGGAAATCTTTCCTTACAATCTGAACTTCAAGCCCCACAATACTTTTCCCCATCCACCACTTTTATTTTGAAGCTGGTAGGATGGCAGCATGGTACTGAATATACATCGGCAGGTTCAACTCAACCCATGACACTTTTAATCACTTTAATCACTTTTTTTTAATTGGTGCTGCCTATGAGAGTATGGCAAAATGAATGTTTATGGTTTCAGGATTATGTTTTAAAGGCAACAAAATAAACAGCATGTTTAATATGTAGCGTGCTGGTCTATAATGCAAAGAAAGGCTTTATAAAGTATGGTGGTTTTCATCTATCAGACTGTAAGGGCTCTGTCTTTGAGGTGCTGATTTCAGTGAGCTCTACAGATGCAAGGATCTGGAAGACGAGAGATTTGCATATTATTGCAGCTTTGGACCATGGGCTTTAAAAGCCTGACACAATATACCTACAAGAAGAGGATGGTGAGGACAGGTTTATTTTACTTAATCTATTAAAATGTTTATATTTCAGATTATTAAAGTGCATAGTGTATTGATATTTCTTGTACATGAGCATATATAAAACTGAAATTTAATTTGTTGATTTTTGTATAAATTTTTTAAAGTGAGTGTAGGGAAAAACCTAACTGGTAGAATTACAGTGTAACAATCTGTTGGTAATGGTACTATAAAGTTTAATGGCTCCATGGAGTTCAGAAGTATATTGGAGATTTTACACTTCTGGGTGTTTTTGAAACATGCTGTAGCTGTGGTTTTGGAGATAGTCTCGTACATCTTAGTAAATTATTTTCCTGTTATGCATAATTATTTCTGCTGCTAAAAATTCACACATAATCTCTTTCTATATAAAATTACTGTGTTTAATGTTTCCCAAGCAGCACAAGTAATTTATTTCACTTCAAAGGGCATGTATATTTAAGCAACAGAGTTGTTGTGCACAGAGGAACAGTAGTTACTATAACCGTTGCTTAATTGTGCTTGTCTTCATGCCAGCATCAGCTCAAATTAGCTGGGAAATACTCATGTTGCAAGCCAGCATTGAAGTGTCTGGTCTGTTACCACACACTAACTGAGCAGGTGCCATTCCCAGCCGTAGCAGTGCCGGTCCTCTACCCCACAGTGGTGGGTACTGTGAGGTCTCTCTCAAGGGTCAGTATAGGGAGAATGCACTAGATCTCATGTCAGATGGTAATGATTCCTATTTGTGAAGAAATTTGGTGGAGGACTCTTTCAGGACATAGTGATGACTGTTGAGTGGGAGGCAAATGCATACGAGCAGACTTAATTGGAACCCAGAGTACAAGTATCCCACTTGCTGTCTTTGGATCTCAAGGGAGTTTGATTCTGTATGGTAGAAAAGTGGTAGAGGTGTTTGGGTTTGAGAATTTGAGTCTTTAATATTGGTTTGGGATTTTTTTCTACTTTTTCCTAAGAAAATTTGGTGTTGTATAGCCTTTAGTGCTCTTGGACCTCCCTTGCTATGTGCAATATTTTCAAACACATGTCATATATGTTAGGACTACGCTTTTGGTAGCTTTCAGAGGTAAAATGAACCTGCACAGTTGCTCACTGGAACTCCCTGACCACAGCTTGGTGCAGCACTGCACTGTAAAGGGCTGTTTTCTCTCTGCTGGAGGAAGAGAGGGAGGAGGGAATTCCTGTCTCCAAGCACCAGCTATGCTGTAACTGACAACAAATCTGAGGACTGTAAAGCTGAGTGTCAGAAAAGTTCACCAAGCTGGAACAGGCAGAAGGACAGGTAACAAGGGAGTTTTCAGGTAGCACTTGCTCTTACCCTGCGCACTCAGGCACTCTGGGGGTATGTAAAGCATGCTGGGCATCTCTTTTTCCATTTCTGTTGATCTGTGCATATTTCTCATGGTATTTAATGTGTGACTCTCTTTGCTGTAATCCACAACTAGGGGCCTGTTTTTGGAGAAAGTGGAAAGGGCAAGGTGGAAAAAAACCTCTTTCTTGAAAGACAGTGGGAAGACTTAGAAATAATAAGGTGAAAAGTGAGCTTGAAGAGAGAACTGGAGAAAAGGAGAGTGTGTGATTTGGAGAGATAGAAAGCTCAGTGTTGTAAACAAGGAAGGGGAGAGAGCTCATATTTTAATTCTTCTTGGCCTATAGGAAGCTGATTGTTTCAACAGCTTGTATAGTACCTGTAATGAGTCTCTAATTCTTTTCCAGTGCATGCAACAAGGTGCTTATATGGAAGGGGAGGACCAGAAATTTCTAAGTAGAAACCCTGAACAACTCCAAAACCAAAATGGAGCCAAAAAAGAGCCCAAGTCTCCTAAGGGTAAGTTCTTTATGCGGTGACTGTGAGGGACTCATAACTTTTTCAGAGCTTCAGATGAAATTAGCCATTGCTGATGGCTAGTGGTTTGACATTGGTAGAACTCTTATTTTAAGAAACTCATTGAATATTCTTTGGACCTAAGACTTGACCATATAAGTCTTATTAAGAATTCCTTTGCTCAGTATTTAAGTTTTTGAAAGGTTATGAGGCATATAAATCAAGAGCTGCTTTAGAATGAGCAATGGTTTTCTTAATAACTCTTGCAGCTTTAAGAATGAACAAATCTCCTAATAAACCACATGGTGTATTCATTTTTAAAGTACCCTTAGGCCCAATCTTTTAGCCATTAATCAAGAGCAATTCCTGCTGTCTTTAGTGAATTATGCCTGGCAGTGATGATGTCTTGATTCCTGTGTGTCTGTCTGCAGGCACACTGGCAAATACCAAGGAGGTAAATCAGATCAGTCCTTTCTGGAGTTTTATTTCTAAATGAACTCTACTTTCATACTGAGGAGGGCATGGTTTTTTTCTGTTGGAAAATTAGATTTGAGCAGCCTAATTTTCTAGTCATATATGAGAAAGCAATAACCACATGCTAAAAATTACATTAAAAAAATATGTTATTAAAACATAATTGTATTGGGTAATAACTTTCTCTTTTGTGGTGATTTAATTCTCTGGTCTTCAGATACCACGTACATCCACCTTTTTTTCTGATAGTGTCACTGTGTAGTTGGGAATTTGGTCCTCATGAATCTCCTAAACAAATTTAGGAAACTCGGAGCAGACTAGAGGTGAGATTTTTGCCTATGCTAAGGAAAGGTGTCATTGAAAAACATCTTAAAGCACTGTAAAGCTGAATATTGTTAGAGAGCTTTGTGTGGAGTCCTGAAAGGTCACTTCAAAGTATTGTCACCTTGAGGAGGTGGAACATAGTCCTAAAATGTATTAAGTATTCCAACATTTGTATTTAAGCAAATACAAATGTTGCAGAGTCCTCATGAGTAGTCTGTTTTTCCAGTGGCAGTATAGCTTCTTTTGGAACTGGGTCATTATAGACATGAAAAAAATCTAGGGTTTTTTTTCTCTTCAGGAATGCAGTTCATACAACTTGGACAGTTTCACTGTCAGGTTGGTAGCCTGGTAGGCTTTAATAGTTTAATATCCAGTGTTTATGCTATTGCAGACCCCACACATGAAGTTTTTAATATAACTAAGAGTACTTAAACCAGTTTGAATTGTTTTCAGTGGTATAAAAGCCTTAGTTGTTTGTTGTGGTTTTAATCTGACATTTCTTGGTGATGAGAGGATTTATCAGATGACTGTGAAGAACAATGCAAGCTGAAAACCCATTTTGTTGAGGAACCTACTCCACAGAACATCCGTTTCCTTCAAACTAGAAAAGCTACAATATGTAATTTTCAATAAAAACTGAATGTCTGTGTTGTTTCAGAATGAATATCTTTCAAGACAGTGTATTTCATAAATGTCTTTGAGGTTGTTTTTAATTTCTCTCTAGTCACAGAGGGATTCTGTGTATAACATGAGTCATGCGAACCGGTTACCAGAGTTACCACCCCTACCTGCTTCAGCTGCACCTTCAGAATTGTACCAGGTGTGTGCTCTCTCCCCTTGTGTAAGGGTATACATTAAATTACATGTGCTAGAGTGATGTGGGCATCATATATTACCAGACCTTAGGCAACTGAAGTAAAGACAGCAAAAAACTATTGAAATTACCAGAGCCACGAGGATGATTAGGGGACTTGAGCATCTCCCCTATGAAGAGAGACTGAGATCCCTGGGGCTGTTTAGTCCTGAGAAGACTGAGAGGGGATCTGATCAATGTCTATAAATATCTGAGGGGTGGGTGTCAAGTGGAGGGGGCAAGGCTCTTTTTGGTGGTTCACAGTGATAAGGAACAATGGGTTCAAACTTGAACATAGAAGATTTCACCTCAACCTGAGGAGAAACACAAAAGCCCCTGAGTTAGAGTGGTATTCCAAAACCAGCTGAGATCTTGACAGGTGAGGCATTGATCAGAATGGATAGCTTGTACAGCTGCACAACTACAGGCTCTGCTGTGTGACACAAATGAAAATTACATATGACAGTACTTGAAGAAGGGTGAGCTGGCTTTTTCCACCATGAGTTGCTCATTTGTGTCAGCACTTTGTTCATCTGGGATGTCTTTCTTTGGAAAGATACTGTTTGTGACAAGATTGAAGTAATTTCGGATGGCAAATGTGCTATCTTGGACTTTGTTAGGAACTTTTAAGTGAAACATACTCTAAAATAATGGTAAAAATGTTGGAATTATTCAATGAAGATTTACAGAGATTTTTTTTCTTTTCATCCACAGATCAAACTTCTGGGGATGTGTTAAGGGTTTTTATATGACACGAGAGCTGATATAGCCAGTCCTGAACTTTTTTCTATCACATAAGCAGTAGATTTTTGCCAGGTGACCTTCTTGCTTTCCAGAAACAGCTGTTCTTGTCTGACCAACTTTTTGCCCATAGCACTCAGTGCCTACAGTGCACTCAGGAGGTTATTCTACCTAGCCAGGGAGGCAGAAATATAATTTACAAAGTGGGCCTAATTAAGAGTGCAGATGAGAATTCAGCTTAATGACTTCAGCAGTTCCTAAAGATATATAGTGACTGTCTGAAGAAAATCCCCAAATCTCTGAATTATTTTTAAGTCTCGTATCAGTTCATTCCTCCCAAACTGTAATCCAGAGATCTGCCTGTCTGGTGTGTGCAGTGGAAGAAATCAAAAGATTCTATGAACTTTCAGAAGCTAATTTAAGGAGTGTGATTGCAGCAGAAGTGTGAATGCTTTTTCTTTTCCTGATAAGATTAATCCTGTCAGTCAGAAGAAAAATGCAAGGCAGATGCAAGAATCTTGCCTTTGCCTCTATTTCAGATTGGCAAACTGTATTGTTGATCTCACTGAAGCTCATGATAGACCAAAATAATGTAATTCATAGCTGCATTGGTAGATTAAATGAAAAGAAGCTGGTTTATGCTTTTAGTGTTCTGTCATCTCAGAGGTCATTAAACGCTGAGAAAATGAACTTAACTGCAGCTCCTGAGGGAAAGGCAAGAGAAATGAGGGAACCAAGGATGTGATGTCATAAACATATTTAGAAGCTTTTATCAAGAATTATATAAAACTTATGATGCAAATGCTGCATTGTGAAGTGGGAGAGATGGGTAACAGTGATATGATTGTGTTATTCCAATGGAATATAAAAAGAAAATATGTAATACAGAAACAATCTAAATAAGAATTTAGACTAAATTTTATGAACAAAGGTATGAAGTACATTCATTATTCTGTTTTATGTACATTTTCTCTGTGAGGGTATCTTGATAAGAAACATACATCTTGATCCCATGTCCTTTATGCCTGTGAGCCCTCAGGACTGATGACAAGCCAATTGATAGATACCAAGGCACCTGAGAAGACATGGAATGAACAGACAATAAATCTATCACAAATCCTGTATTGATGTGGGAGAGAGAAAAAGATGAGAACTGGATTTGTAGAACATATATTGTTCAGCTGTTACAAGGATTGAGTGTTAAAAGCAGATCATTAACAAAGGTTTGAGGAATAAGAGCTATCTAAATTTTAGCAAATGTAGGGAGAAGAATAAAAGCAAGATGGAGATGTGGGGGAGTAGAGAGTACTAGATAATGCATTAATGCTTGTTTATAAAAAAGACCTTGATTATGCAAAAAAATGCATGGATACTCCTCCTGAAGCCTTGTGTAAAGTTATTCTTATACATGTGTGGAACATCATGACCTAAAAATAGATCGATGGTCAAATTACTGACAAGTCAGACTCAGGTGTTTGCTGTTTATACTAATTGATCTTTAACCCTGTTTGAACTCTAAGAAGATTCTTTAAATTACTGTGCTGTGTAAAGCTACTGCTTGCCTTTTTTTTTCTTCCCCCAATTTCAGCTTGTTCTTAAGAGCAGCTGTTATCCTCCTTTGATGCAACAAGCATCACGGACTTTGGCAGCTCCGTTCAAGGAACAGAGTTACTACCGAAGCCCAAGTGACTCCATAGCTAATAACTATTCTCTTGCTGCACGGGATTTAACATTGGAAAATGTGCACAGATTGAAGTTCTCTCCAATGACAGGGACATCACTGGGTTCAGCAAAGCAGAGGACAGCCTCGCCACGTATCCATATTTGAATGTGTCGTTTGTAGTTTGCTGTTACTTCATTATCTGATGAATTGACTTAGCTCTGTTTGTCACCAAGCTGAAATAATATCTTATTTGAAAAATATTCCTGTATGTGATTTTCTTAACTGGTGCTTAAAGCTTCAAAAGAATTTGGTCCTTCTAGGAAAAAGCTCAAACTTTCTGCAAGAAATCAACAGGATTCTGATAGGTAATGAACTGTAATGTTGTAAATGTGCACATTATTGCAAGCAGCCTAAATATCTGAGTTGTAATTTAGTATTTCCTTTTACTTGGATGCTATGTCAAGCATCCAAGCATGAAATATTAACTCCACAAAAAAAAAAAAAGTCTGTGCGTTAAGTCTGAAATTCCATGGTGCTGAGTGAGCACCTTTAACTGCTGCTTTGTAGCAGGACATTTGTCAGTCCTGAGCATGCTAAAGGAAGGGTCTTTCTCTCATGATTACTGACTAGTGAAGATTGTAGAATTGAAGTCTCAGGTTTGCTGAGTGTTTAAATGCTCTGTCATGTTCCTAGAGTCGTGTCAGATTATGTAATCTGCTGTAGCAAATATTTCTTTTAATCTTCTTTGTGCTCATCTGTAAAACAAGGAAACAGTCCTCTCTGGAGGTGCTGTGACAGTAACTTTTTCACTCCTTTCTAAGATAACATGGTGATGAGTACCATAAAAAAGAGAAAAAGGAAGTTTAAATTCTCTTGAAAAAAGGACTTAATAAGGAGAAGTAAATCAGGTATGGAATCCAGTATTGTTCATCCTGAACGTTGTAGAAGTCAGTCAAGTATGGACTCCAGTATTGTTCATCCTGAGTGATGTAGAAAACTGCATATAATCATGAAAAAAAGTCTGCAGTGTAACATTTACACAAAGGAGCTAATATGAATTTTAAGATCAAATTATTATGATTTTCATAGAATAATCTGAAAATAGACGGAGATCTTGGGCAACCTAAATAATAGTGCTCATAGGTCTGACTCTGATAGAATTGCTTGTAAGATGCTGCCTGTCTGAGTGATAGGGTGCACCTGGAAGGTTTGCATGATTGTATTCTTTCTGTTAAAGTAGTATGCTATGGTGTGTAATTTTATAGAGGACTTTTTGTGACTAATTGAAATACACTGAAGTGAGGACAAGTATGACCTATGAACTAAATTCATATAATGCTTGTCATTTGTCCATAGTAATTTAAGAATCCATTCCTGCTTCTTTATGAATTTATTTTAATTCATTTACTATTGCTGCTTTAGTGAACTAAGCTTGTTTTCTTTTTGCATAAACCTTGTCAAACAGTTTGGATCCCATTTCATTGTGTGCACTTGCTCACATGCCAGAATTGCATGGCATACGTTATACAGACAACCACCCCCTGACCCCAGAAGAACAGTTTGTTGTCATGCACTTATGTGAAAAGGAGAGAACTAAGCAAGAAAAGCCACCTTCAAGAAATGATATAGAGGTATTTATATAATTTGTTTTTAAGATAAGAGTAGGAGCAGTGATAATGAGGAAAGAAGGTGGTACATGAGGGCTGGAAGATGTAAATATTCTGTGTGCAAACTGCTGGTAAATACTGTCAACTCCTTTCCCATTTACTTCTCTTTCTAGCTATTCAGTCTGATTTTTGTTCTAAAGGGTTTACAAATAGAAGTTATCTTCCCATATTCTTAACCTCTCAAATTGTTGGCTAGTGCTTCAGAGATCAGGAATTTCACATGCTGGTATATATGCTTGCATCAAACCAGACAGAAGTACTGTAAAAGTGTCAGGCATTTACAGTGCTTTAAAAACAACCAAGTGCCAGATAGCTTTTCAGTTGCAGACAAGGTTAAAATGATAAAAAAAGCTACAAATATTTTGTTATAATTAATTCTCTGTCAGAAAATTCTCTAACAAACATATTTTAAACATTTTTTTAGCGGTACTGTTACTACATCTATAATGGAGTGCAGGAAGACATGCTGGCACCTCATGATGAGGAAGTGATGAATGGAATTTTAAAGCATATTCCAGCTCACATGCTTGCCAACCCAAAGCTAGAGAAGTTAATTGCAAGTTTAAAGGAGGAGGTTAAGGCAGATTATCGTATCAACCTCATGAAAGCCATTGGTAAGACTCAAACATTAGTGATTCAGAATCCATAGAAATTTATTGCACTTTCAAAACAAGTCTGTGTTGTTTGTGGGCCCTTTTGGTGGTGATGCTAGTGTCAAGAAGAGGTAGTGGGTCTGCTTCCTGGATTCTGTTCATCCCATATGTAATGGGCCATTGGTAGGAACTGGTAGGACATGAGTTTTGGCACCTAGGAGATAATAGATCAGCCCTTTGAATGTCATTTCCTTACTAGATGCAACAGATGGTTCCTCAGATATTTGTGTTTCACAAACATCTAAAAAACCTTCTAAAAATCATCCTTGAAATGGAGATCCACCCCTGGGTTATAAGCGAGGAACTGAAGCATGAAATAAATGTGCTTCAGCTGGAAAGACAGAATGAAAAGTTGTTTTCTCCTGCCTCTTAATTTTAGAATCAAGACCAACTCTTTCCTTTTTCTAAAATGATTTTATAGTTAAATGGCTAATTTGATTATTGTGCTGTATTTCATCCTAAAAACATGCAAGGAAATATATGACAGTGTATAAGCTTTAAATGGGCAGAATTCTACAGCTTCCCGAGCTATGATGACGCCGTGCTTTCATGTGCTTGCAGTTATGTATGTCATGCAGTCCCACCATGATCCATGTGGTTTGTTCTAGTTGATTACATCTTGATGGATCCAGCTGAGAGAGAGAGACTGTTTATTGGAGGTACCCCCCGCCCTTTTCCCCAGAGAGTTGTCCGTGCACCAGTGCCATGGCACAGCTCTTATGAAGAAGTGAAAAGCTGGATTGAAAAGAATCTGTTCATAGTGAATCCGTTGATGCCCACTTTGCAACAGCTCTGGCTTTCTCAGTAAGATGTCTTGTTCATAGGATCTTAATTAAACTGAGAATGTTTGTATTTTATGGCTTGGTTAAAGAGTGGATCTGCTGACTTCTCTACGTGTGCTACAAATATCCTCAGCAAGCCAGTATATAGAAAGTGGCAAAATCTGTTTTGTAGAGGATTCTTTGTCTGAGCCTGTGAGAATTGCAACATGAATTGATTGTTTCCTGCAGACTCTCAATGCAAGCAAGGAACAAGTTTTATGTGTCCACAGTGAAGCATAGATAACTTTGTGCTATGAAGAGATCACCCCCTTTGTGAGAAGAGATGATATCCCTAAATAATGATACAGTGCTCCATTAAATAGTAATTTGGAATTCTCATCTTGATTTCTGAAATTAACCAAAGTAATTCTTAAAATTGAGGCTCTTTCAAATGTCTGTATTTGAAAGTTGGTCTGGGGACTTTTGAAAATTGAAATATGTTTTCTTATGGAGTTAAATGTGGTAGGTAGTGATCCTGAGAACTGTTCTTGCATTTATGTACTATTTGCAGGAATTTAAGCTCTTGTGTATTCTAGGCTGTGATCTATGCCATGCTGATGAAATTCTACTTTTTTTTCCCCCACAGGGTATCTAGGGTAGGTACTTATAACTATTAATATGGAATAGAAGCAGTAGGTGTCATTCTGTGTGTTCTTTAATGCCTACACTAATGAATCTAGGAAAAGACAAGAAAATATTTTAGCCATTGTAGCAAAAAACAAAAATTAATACAATTTAAAATATAATAAATGCAAAATGAAATTTGTGAAATCTTTTACATAGCCAGAAGCAAAAAACATAAGAAGTACACTCCTTGGACAGTTTAGCAATGAAGTGGAATGCATCAATGAAATTATTTGTGTTTATAAATATATATGATAACCTTCCTGCCTGTATTTCATTGTGGGTTTTTGTTTTTTTGTGTTTTTTTTTTTTTTTTAAACAGAATTCCATACAATCTCCTGTTTGTTTCACTTTCATAGGTATAGTCACCTAAGGTTTGTTCACACAGAAGAACTGCTTTGTGGAGACCTACCACTGCTGCCTACTGAATTTGAGGAGGTCATTCGAAGACACTGTGTGGAAACTCACAATGTTCTTCGGAATGAGTCAGTGCTAACTGTAGTGACAGTAGATAAATAGAATATCTTAGGGTCTGATTTACCTGAAGCCCCCTTTTAAAAACAAATCTTAAGCTTAGATGACACTGTTCCCAGCCATGAGGCTGCCAAAACAAAGGGGAAAGTAGCAGTAAGTTATAAATTTCTGGATGCTGAAGGGACCATTGAAACTGCAAGAGTGCTTGTGCAAAAGCAAACAGGAATAAACTGACTGTGAATAAATATAGACTGGAAGTTAGAAGGTTTTTGATCGTGAGAGGAATGAGTCTCAATCTATAAAAACTGTGACAGGAAAACCTGCCCTTTTTTTGTTAATTGTTGAAATCAATCCATTTAAGAAACAGATTATATGAGGCAATACCCAGGATATAAGGTGACTGCAGTCTGCCACCTGACATCTCTTCCAAACTCAAGTTTCCTATTTAATGTTAATAATTCACTGTTGCTATTAGTATTTTGTCTGTTGATATTAATTTAAACTAATGTTAGTGGGCTGTTATAACAAGAATCTTTAGTTTAAAACCTCAAGTTTCCTCTTTAGTCCTGGTAGCTCCAATTTTGTTTAACATCTAGTTATTTCTCTGCCAGACCTTGGAATTTTGCTCATTCAGTGGGTGCTTTTAAAAACTTTGTGTGCATATTATTTCGTTGTAGATGGATCCCAGCTTGTGCATCAGTTTTCCTTGATGAGAAAAGGAAATGGCTTCATCTTGCCCCCCAAAATGATAGTGATTCCCCTCAGCAAGTTGAAAGCTATTTTCATTCGGTGGCAGCACTAATGGCATTACAGTTACGGGAGATGGTTGTGAACTCCTTAGAAGATCTTCTTGCATTTTTTATGATCTACAAGGTATATTCTGCATATCTAAGCAGTGAAGATAATTCATATACCCCCAATTCAAGAGTCAGGGATCTGCTGGATTGAGTCCAACAGATAGCCACGAGGATGCTTAGGGGACTTGAGCATCTCCCTCATGAAGAGAGACTGAGAGACCTGGGGCTGTTTAGTCTGGAGAAGACTGAGAGGGGATCTGATTAATGTCTACAAATATTTGAGGGGTGGGTGTCAAGCTGAGGGGGCCAATCTCTTTTTGGTGGCATGCAGGAATAAGACAGGGAACAATGGATACAACTTGAACATAGAAGGTTTCACCTCAACATGAGGAGAAACTTCTTTACAGTGAAGGTGACAGAGCAGTGGAACAGGCTGCACAGAGAGTTGTGGAGTCTCCTTCTCTGGAGACTTTCAAAACCTGCCTTGGATGCATTCCTGTGTGAACTACCCTGGGTGATCCTGCTTTTGGCAGGGGGGTTGAACTCAATGATCTCTGGAGGTCCCTTCCAACCTCTAACATTCTGTGATTCTGTGAAATGTATTGCTCTTTGAAGGCTAAAATAGCCCAGATAGCACTTTGCCTTCATAAAAAATGGCTGGATCCTTCAAACAGTTGTGTGTAATCAGTGGATTTTTCTTGTGTGGTCAAGAACTGCTTATTTGAATAATCATTTTGCAGGCCTAGGGTTTCAGTTGGAGTTTTCAGCTTTTGAAGTGAGTATGCATTTGTTAGTTTTTAAAAATTATTTTAATTTTACTTCTCTCCATCTTAATGAGACTTAAATATGTTTTTCTGGAAGCACATGAATGAAGTCAAAAGTGTGCATAATCATGCATGTGATCTTTGGCAGACATAATCTATGCATGCAGTGTCCTTGTCCATACCAAATGAATGTTCTGCATTATTTCAACTAAGGCACATAGTTTGAATAGTAAGCATTACACTATGAGAATTTGTAGTACTCTTTTGGGTGAGCTTCAGTCTTAAGAAAACAATTCTACTTTTAGCTGATTTCTTTGTCATGTACAATTTGCATTCTTTTCCCTAAGGATGGAAGTGATTTTACAGAACCATATGAAGAAATGCAGTTCTTTGTACCTCAGACACTAACAGTGAAACTCAATGTGGAAGAGTCCAGGATTGTCGTTGAGCCACCTTTGAAAGAGTGTTGGAATTTAATCAGTCATTGCTTCAGGGAGATCCTGGACAGTGCTGAGGAACTTCCAAAGGTACTGGACAAGTTAGAGCTGCCTACAAAATATGATATGAATAAAACCTGTCTGTGATATAAAAAGTTATGAATGAGGCAGAAAACTGACAAATGGAACATAAAGATGTGGGTTGTGTATCACAAACTGTGTGATCATTGGTAATTATAGAAGAATTGTTCTTTTGCACATTCAATTTACATGAAAGCTCTATTTTGATTTTCATACCATTTTTGCAAACAAACTATGTGTATAACCAAGTGTTAACTATGAATTAGAGCCCTTTCACATTGCTTTTATTTGTGGTTTGTTGGGTTTTTTTTTAAGTGGTGGGTGAATAGGCTATTTCCTCTCTTGTATATATATTATAATGTTTGCAATGGTTCCTTTTAGGTAGAAAGATTACTATTTCCTGAGTTAAAAAGAGATGATCTCACTCTGAGAACAGTCAAACCAGATGAATCATTATTTTCAGAGTATGTGGACAAACTTGAAAAGATCTTTGAGAGCAACATTCTTGGTCCACAGAAGTAAGTTTTGTCTGTTAACTCTGTTGCCCATCCAAGCCCTCAGATTCATGACACTATTCATTCGACTCAAACAGTTTGAGCTGATTTGTTTATTATAGAGAATCTTCACATTGGAATCTTATGTTTGTTTTTGTGATCTTCTGTGTTTAAGATATTTAAATGTGTACAAGAAATACAGCAATCTTTTGAACAACGATGCACAGCAAGATGTCACAGATTTCTTGAAAGAAGGTCATTCTGTAGAGGCTGCAGCAGAGGTAATGTGTAACTCACAACTGATACATGTTCATACAGCAGCTGACACATCATGCTTGACTTGCTAAGATACTGCCAGAGAACTCCCTATCAAATCACTTGTTTTACCCTTGGCAACACTAGGGAAGCCATCTCAATTCAGGTAGCCCTTCAGTGCTGCTGTGAAAATGAGCAAAGGTTTCTTTATGGCCTCTTTCTATAGGTTTTGTTGGATCTAGTAGAAGTCCAGTGGAAACCTGGTGAATCTGCAGCTTGCTGATCTTTTGCCTGTCTTGTCCTTAGTCAGCCATGGCTCTTTTTTTCTCTGCATTCTGCATCAGTCTGTGGCTAAATACTTCTTCAGGCAACTTGTGGTGTTCCTTAATATGGCATATTATTGTGCAAACCTTTCATTCCTGGAACCCATGAACTGAGCTCTGGAAAGATAGAAAGTAGTTGTTCCTTCTTCTGTTTGGAATGTGTTATCCATTTGCTGGATGGCAACAAATTAGTTGTTGCTTAGCATTTTTCATGCATAGACTTGAAGAAAAAATATCAGATGTATTATTTTCCATTTGTAGAAGATTGACAACTTGACAAAATTGAAAAGAGAGATTGCTTCCATGCATGTCACTGTCCCTCTGGCCATGTTCTGTCTGGATGCTTCACAACTAAATGAGGAACTCTGCAATCGGACTCAAAATCTGAAAGATAAATTGATTGAATTTGAAGTGATGGAAAGCAGAATCTTAAACGAACGGTATGTGTTGCTAGCATGCATGGTTTGTGCTGTCTGCATGGTCTGAGGCTCTATATCTGTGGATGAGATAACTTTATTCACCTGCTGGGATTTCTAGTGCAGACCAGATGCGTGCAAGGATACCAAAGTGTGCCTTTAAAATTAACAGGAACAAAGATATTTGTAAATAAATACCTACATTATTCTGTATAGAGATTAGACTGGAAACGTGCTGTTGTTCTTTCCTTCTTTACTGACCTTCTAGGATTTGGGTTGAGGGCCTTCCTTCTTCTGATGTTTGGATAAAGCAACCCAAACCACCCTGGTAATTAAAGTGAATGGAGAGAAAAAAATCACTATAAAGAAATTATTCAACCCACTTATCTAAAATTCATCTCCATATGGAGATGAACTATAGTCTCAAGAAGCCTCTCTGCCCCCACTTACTGTGGAGGGGATCTAGACAATGCCCTTATGCTGAACATCCACCATTTACAAGGCTTGAGCTGGCTTATATGAACCTATCCTTTATGTGTGGTTGCTGTTTGCATGCCTGCTGTCCAGCTATTTACAGTACTGAACTGGAGTCTGTAACAGGAGAATGTATCACTGGGAAGAAGGAAAGTAAAATGATTTCTTTCTATATTTTCTATTCCCATATACAATGTAAAATAAGCTTAGAATGTTTAATATTTCTTATTTTTATGACTTTGTTTCATACTCTGTGTTTGGTTTTATTGTTGTGAGGTGATTAAGTGAGTTCTTGTTTACTGCATTCAGACATTTCTTTGTGCAGGAGACTGGTTCTTTAAAAGGAAAATCTAAACCCATAAGAAGGAGATTGTGTGCTGTGAATTGTATTTTGGAACTACTTTCACAATTATTCTGTTATATATCGATTCTTATAAACATAGTAGGATAACAATTGATTTTACAGAGTAAAATATCATCCTTTATCTATCTTCAGTGTGTATTGAATCTGAGCACTTAATTTATGTAGCAATTTAATATTCTTGTATAAAAGACAAACTTAATTAATGAGATCTTGCATCTGTCTTCATTTATGATCCCAGTGATATGTCTGTTTTCTTTTTTGTTGTAGAATTTGCAGTGAATACAGCTTAATTGCAAAAAAATTGAGTGAGGTGCCTCAGAACACAGAACAGCTAGTGGAATTATTTGAATATTTAAAGAAATCCAGTGAAGTTACTGTTTACAAACTGAGACAAGAGATTGCTAAAACAGCACACAGACTGGAATTCCTCATGAGCTATGCTGATCTTCCTTGTAAGTCTCAGTTAGATACCTGGTCATTGTAGTCATTATGCTTTAGCTTTTGTGAATAATTCAGCACTTACACACTGTGGACTAAACATGGTTTAAACTTCACTTTTATCCACCATATGTGGGTATATTATATTTATTTAGTTGGGAGTGGTCTGTGTGTGTAGTTAAATGGAACTGATCTTCTGGAATAGCTTATTCTTACTAATTTTCTTTGCCTAGCTAAGGTCTTATTCAGAGAATTGCATGTTCTTAGCTTGATTTCAGAGTTTTGTTGACAGTCTGACTTGGTTTAGGGAACAGTTCTCTTTGCAGTGAACATAATTCAGGCAGCAGCTTGAAATATGTAGCCTCTCTGCTTCTTGTTAAATGTAGTTTTAACTATTTTGCTTATTCTTCACAACAGCCATTCTATACAATTATTGGTTAAAATGTATTTTCCTTAAAATGTCTATATTTTGTTTTCATTTTAGATGCTGACATAAACTTGCATAGCAAAGCTTTTCATTGGCCTGAAAAGATAGAGGCAGTCTTTGAAAACAGTAGAGATAAGTTGAGTGAGCAAAGGAGTCAGGCAGAGATGGCTTTGCTTGAAAGGTATGGTGTTAAGACATTTCCTTTCATTCTGTGTTTTTAAAGAAAAGAAAATGCTCATTATCAGTAAAAGGGAGATAATGTCAAAGAAGGAAAACTTGGAAGGGACATGAGAAAGTAAAAAAGAAACCTGATGAGCTGTCATGAAAATACTGTTGATGAGAATGGATAGAATATTCCTGTGCTTTAAATAGGTCTGAAAGGAGCAGCAATGGTTGCTAGAATGTTCATATTGTTATACTGTGAAGTACAGCATTACACAGAATTTTGTTACATTGTTTTCACTCTTCCTTATTTCTTCCAGGTAGTAAATGTAGCAAATGTAAATCAACTAAATCAATTAGGAGGCTTGGAAATGAACCTTGATTTCTAATCCTGTGAACTGCACAGTACTGATTTAACTGATTAATGGGTTTCCACTGGCACACGTATTTACCTTTATGCTAGTATCAAGATCAGATTTCACCTGGCAGTACCCATTACAATTAATAAAATAACTGAAACCTGGGAAGGAATGAAATAGAACATCCTATTAACTTAGCTGTTTTTACCTCAGGTGTTCTCAGTTTGAGGAAACTCTTGAAGGTTATAATAGAGACCTAGAAAGCTACAAAAAGCGGGATGTCACGACCATGCAAGAAATTAAGAACAACACTGAGAAACTTAAAGAGTTAAATAAGAATATTGAAAATGCACTAACAGAATATGAGGTTAGTAAGCATGGAGTGGACTGCAATGTGCTGGATGAGCAAAAGTTTGGTTCCTGTTCCTGTGGTTTTGAGGGTTCTGGCCATACATTGTCAAGATGGCTTTAAAATTTCCGTGTTCAGAAATACGTAGCAAATATCTTCTTGTCCCTGTATTCTGAGTTCTCTGCTTCTCCCCTAATTAAAACTAAATGATTTTCAACTGTTTGTTGAAATTGTCTATAGGCATTAAATCTGTGTTATATCACAGAAAGGGAGGCTTCAGATGCTAGAAGGAAGCTGAAGACCAAGATGCCTAGATTCTATTCAGGGCTCTCTAGGCAATGTAGTGTGTAGCTGAATAGTTTGTCTTAGCTGTGTCTCTGTTGGGAAATGAGAATGGCTACCTTTGAGAAATCTCACAGGGATTGTGAGGCTTAATTAATCATCTAAATCACAGTGAGACAATGAGATTTCTGCATATATAGAACCTTAAGAATCAAGATTTTAATTAAGTCCTTCTCAAAAAGGAAAATTGAACCAATTAAATGATTTTAGGATTTTGATAAATTGCTAGTCCTACATACATATCAACACTTAATCTGATATAAGACATGCAGTATATTTAATTAGTGTGAGTTAACAGCCCTGATACTTTGTTTTAGGTAGATCAGAGTAAGCAATTAAATTTGAAGTTTCTTAATACATGACCATGATAAGGGGTGTGTCCACACAATGTAATAAATGACATGACAATCAGCTTCATGAACACATGAAGTTAAAAATTGTCATGGAATTTGTGATGAAGTTTTATGAAAAGTCTGTCAGCATTGTAAAAGCACAGACTTGAGACTCAATGTGAATTCAGTGTCTGCTCAGTACCTGTAAAATGAAGCAAACAATGCTTTTTAAAAATAAATCTGCAATCTTTGCACGTTGATTTCTGCTGTAAGGTTTTTTTGGACCGAGACAATATCTTGCCATGAATAAGCACATCAGTAATATCTATTTTGGTTAGAGCTCCCAGATGTTTCTCTAATAGAAAAAAATAATCACAAATAAACCAAAAAATATCCTGTAAGCCTATGCGACTGAGGAGCTTATATCCAGGTTTCAAAGTGGGTTGGTAACTTCTGAGCCACAGCTTCACTGAATGCCATGGTGTGCTACCTATTTCTAAAATAGATAAAGATTTTAAAAAATGGAGTAGTGAAAGATGCCAACAAATAAATAGGCAATTTTCCAGAACATAGTTACTTTATTTACCTAAAATCCTCAGACCTAAACCTGCAAATCCATCTGGCTTTATGCCATGCAAAAATCAATTGTATTCACTGTTCCCTATTTAAAAGTTTAAACAAGTAGGGATTTTTGATGGTAATAAAGTTTTAATGTAATTCTATTGTTTTTCTTCAAGGCTATTAATAAAGAAGAAGAGTTACTTGAGCGGGACAAGAGTCAGTTTCCTCTGTTGCAAATTATAATTGTAAACAAAGAACCTTTTGAGCAACTTTGGATAACAGCATATGATTTCCATACCAAATCTAAGGAATGGATGAATGGTGAGGCTTTGGTGTTCATTTGATGAAACCTGGCATTTTCAGTTAGTTAGGTAGGAGCTGAAAGGATTGGTTAGTTGTGGAGACATAATTTGGAAGAAATAAATACTGTTAGGCAGTGTGAAATACAGTTTTGTTGACGTGGATTTTGCATTAAGATATTTTTTTGTATCAACACTGATTTCCAGTTAAAGGAGAATGATTGTAAATATCTGTAAATAAACAGCCTTGGAAATCTGCTTGTAGTGATGTGCCTGCTGTGGGGTTTTTTTGTACTTAGGATCTCTCCAGGAGTTGAATGCTGATGAAATTACAGAAGAAGTTGGAAGTATGTGGAGAACTATGTACAAGCTCACTAAGAGTTTTCAAGATTTGCCTGAGCCTAGACATGTAGCAGAAACTATGAAATACAAGCTTGAAATATTTAAACAGCATCTTCCTGTGATGTCAATTGCCTGCAATCATGGAATGAAGGAGAGACACTGGGAGCAGGTACTTCAAACTCTCTTTAGCAGTGGGAGTATTGTACCACAGA
The DNA here is from genome assembly GCF_027791375.1 of Indicator indicator. NCBI lineage: Eukaryota > Metazoa > Chordata > Aves > Piciformes > Indicatoridae > Indicator > Indicator indicator. Next base: position 9,312,526 of record NC_072031.1, on the reverse strand, counting down.
AACTGACACAGGAATGGTTCTTCATTTCACAGTAGGGAGATCTGTCACATGATAGATCTGGTTTAGAAATTCGTAATGCTACAGGCAGGACCTTCTTTGAATTAATCATTTATGGCAGAAAAGCAAATTAGGGGGTTGCATTAACACTTCTTTAGCATTTATTTCTTGCTGTTTGAGAGATCTGTTGCAAATACACATTTTGGTAATGGATTTTATTTCTTACTTTATTTTCAGATTAGTGAAATTGTAGGACATGAGATCAAACCTGATGAAACTACCACTCTTAAAAACATACTGGATTTTGGACTCTCAAAATATATTGATCAGTAAGACACTTTACTCCATTGTATTTCATATGTAAGATCACAAATACTAGTTCTATCCATTGCTTGATAAAATACAGCTACTTTTACAACACGTTCTAACAACACTCAAAGCACTCCAAACAAACTATCAGTTGTGCTTGTAGCACAAAGGCAGTCCTAGAAACCAGTCATATTCCTAAACCACTTAATTTGGACACTCAGAATTTTCTATTTATTTATTTTCAGATTAATATTAGTATCTCTACATTGGTGAGTCTGAAAATGCAAAATTACTCTTTGAAATAAGAGTTTATGGTGTTACTAACAAATGCATATGAAAGGTAGTCTGATATGCAACTCTACCTACAATTCTTTTGTTTGTTTGTTAGTTTTTCACTGTGTTGCAAAGCCATTTTTGGATATGTTTCCTTTCGATTTAGGCTGGAACCTATTGGAGCAGCTGCAAGTAAGGAGTATTCCTTAGAGAAATCAATAGAGAAAATGAAATCTGAGTGGATCAACATGCAGTTCAGCCTAGTGAAGTATAGGGATACTGTGAGTAAACACCAAACTAATATATGTATTGTTTAAAAGAATTTGATTCTGAATGACATTTGAGAAATAGAAGAGGGAAATTACTGCTGATGGACTGTGGTGTGATGGAAAGTGGTATCATATCCCAGAGCCTGGACAAATGTCTTCGTTACTATATATCCTTATATTTGGACCTTAGTATCCAGTTATCTTGTGATCTCAACATATTCATCCTAATAAATCTGTAAGCCTAACAGCTTTTCCAGTGTTGTATGGAAAGCTGGACAGTAGTGAGATTTTAATTTGCCCAGAAGAATTCCAGTGCATGAGATTTGAGTGAGAAGTCACTTCCTGCACAAAACAGTCCCTCTTTTGATCTTTGAAACAGAGACATGCAGTGGAGATAGCCTGCAGCACGTTTGAAGATATCAAATGCTTTCTCAATGCCTTCTGCTTTTCTTCAACTGTCATGTTGAAGGGAGAAACAGGAAGCTGAATGAGTGAGAGGTTGAAGAGTGGTAAAATAAAGCAACTGCTGTTTGCCTTATCAGAGTGTAATGTATTTACAGGACACCAGCATCCTGTCAGCAATTGATGACATCCAGCTTTTGCTGGATGATCACATTGTTAAGACTCAGACAATGTGTGGTTCTCCCTTCATCAAAGCAATAGAAGCTGAATGCTTGGTAAGGAAAAGCAGGTTTGATTGAACTTCTATGTTCTATAATATGCTTTCCCTAAGGGCTTTTAAGGTATTTTGTCATGGTAAGAAGTTACGTAGTTTTTAACTGTTTGTAAGATCACATGTTCATATTTTTCCTTAAAGAGCTTTGAACTAATTGTTTGCAGACAAAGGTATGCAAATCTTGCTTTAGGGCTAAAGAAATTGTATTGCTAATCTAGTTATTATAAGCATTGGGTTTTAGTTGGATGTCTTGGGAATGGGTCAGTTAATTTAAACAAATCCTGCTGCATCGTGTAGAAGGACATAGGCCCCTCAGTTGTGAGAGAATTTGTTTGTAATCCTCTAGCACCATTATGATCCATACGAGTTTCAGGCTGATTTTGTTAGCTGTCCTTCTATGTTGTAAAGATGTAACCTTTGTGAAAGATGATGCATTTCTAATAGGAAGATTATGCAGAAAGCAGAGACTTCTTTCCTGTCACTATTTAATATAATTTTTTCTAGCCTAGCAGTAATGATTTGTAGGCAATGGTAAGACCTAAGTTCTATCCTTTCCTGTGGACTTTAGCCAAATCGTAGGTAAAGCTGAGTTCAGCCTTCTTGTAGAGCTGGTGATATGGAAGGGAATGGTTAATACAGAGCTAGTATAACAATCTTCATATACTTCTTGCAGAGTAAGGAGCAATACAGTCTCTTTTCTCCTTGCAATACATTCCATTACATATCCTTTATACTGTAGACTGTCAAAGTCACAAAAGCCATGCTATCTCAAATTCTTTATTAAAAATAATTTCTCTCTGGTTTTAAAACTCTTTTGTACTGCTAAAGTTGCCCCTCTTTGGGTGGGGGGGCAAAAATGGAACCCACTCCATACAGGGCCTGTGAACTGACATTTATAGTGTCTGATGAATTCCTTGTTATATTTTTGTTCTTTCATTAATGACAAGATTGCTCAGTGTAGATTAATTCTTGATATGATGTTGTTTAAATTAAATGTTTTCATTGCAGGCTTGGGAACGTAAGCTGCGTTTAATGCAAGATATTTTAGATAACTGGTTAAAATGTCAGGCAACATGGTTGTATTTGGAACCAATTTTTAGTTCAGAAGACATTATAGCTCAAATGCCTGAAGAGGGCAGAAAGTTTAGGGTTGTGGATTCATATTGGAAGAATATTATGGCAGAAGTGGTAAGTGCTTGCATTTAATAAATCCTGTATTTTAATATACACTTCTGGTAACACGATTATTGCTATCATGAATATGTACTAGGTTTTCTGGAGGTAGATATTTATATTTGTCACAAGAAGGTATAATATGGAGTGGTAAATCCTTTACTGAAGCCCACTAAAATTTAATCTTGCCCTAGAAGTGGTAGATTAAAACATTACTTTGAGATTCTTCTAAAGGTTGGATATTGAGGGATGAATTAGATTTCAAGGAATCATTTGATTCTAAAGTTCCTGCCTTTTTCTATGATTAAATGATCAGATTTAGGTAGAAGATGAATGACTTGTGCTTTCAGGATCTACTTCAGGATTCACTGGCAAATCTGTATAAAGTCGTCTCTGGATACAATTAGATTTTGCTTTTAAGGTGTACACATTATTATTAGAGAATTTAAATGGAATTTTTAAAATTCTTTTTGCATATGATTGTTCTCTAATATTTGGTGGCATGGTTATTCAAAACTTTGGTGAATACAAGCTGAGATGGTAATGTGTTAGGATGATGGTGGTAGTAGGTGCAATTTGCTATCCTGCTCACTTCCATATAAGTAAGAAGTTGGGTAAGAGGCCAGATACATAGTGGTAGTGCGAGCTGAAATGTTTGTCCAAAACATTGGGAGTGTGTGATTGTCTGATAAAGGTGTTGAAAAAGTCAATGTAACTAAATAGAAGTTGAGACCTGTCTCACAGCTCAGACTGTGGATGATGAAGCCTGTGTTGAAATAGGTGTGCATCCTTTCAAGTTAAGTGTTAGCAGAAAGAAAAAAAACCCGCAACCTAGATGACAAGAACAGAGAATAATTGTCATGTGCTGTGGCTCTCTTTGCAGGACTTGTTTGTCAATGGAAATAAATGTAGCAAGCCCAAGGCACAGGAGCAAGTGGCAAAGATTTTAATTGCTGTGGATATTGCCTTGTTGTGTTACTATTTGTAAGGTTCAAGCTGGTAAAACTGACAGTCTGAAAAGCAAAGCTGTTAGCCAGTGTATACATATTTAATAACATGCAGGCACACTACAGAGAAGAATGTGTAGCTTTTTAGCCTCCTGCAACAGATGTGATTGCTTAGAACAATTTTCATGTACAAACCTATTGTGGCTTTTAGCCATTTCTCCTGTGGTTTTGTTTTTACAAAGGTGAAAGACACAAAGGTGCTTGTAGCAACTGAACAACCCATGATGTTAGAGAGACTTCAGGAGGCAAATACTCTCTTAGAAGACATTCAGAAGGGGTTGAATACTTACTTGGAGAAGAAAAGATTATTTTTCCCAAGGTAAAAATGGCTGAAGCCATAAGGTCTGTCAAACCATTTCTACTGAACCGAAGTCTCATTTGCTAAATAAGTGGAACACAGTCCCATGCAACAAAAAAATGAAAACCTTTGCTTTTCTCCAGAAATTACTGGTTCTCCTCAGCCTCAGTCAAATTTTCAATGCCAGGGACAGGCAGAGATGGGGAAGCAAAATCTGTCTAGAACAATGTAAACTTACAATTAGAAAGACATTACTTGCAGAACATTTTTGGTACCTTCCCATGGCTGATTTGCAGTTAGGTCTTTGCCCTACCCTCTTTGGTTATGCAAAGGTGTGTGTGATATGTAGGAGTGATATGATTAAGAGGAACAGAGTTTTGTGTTTTCACAAGGTACTTATTGACTGCATAAGTATGTCTGGTCTTTCCTGCCTGAGGTTGAGAACACTTCTTTCTTTCCCTTCATGAAAGGATGCTCATTGAAATTCTGAAGAAAACCAGGTGTGATGAAATTTATAATGTTAAAATTTGCTTAAGAAAAGGGATTTGAGCTAGGAATTCTTGCTCTGTTATACTAGTAATAAAATCAATTCTGGAATATCTATCTTGCTTTAAAAGATTATTAGTGACAGTTTTAATGATTGAAAAGTGCATGTTCGTTAATTGTGTTTTTCTACCAGATTCTTTTTCCTCTCTAATGATGAACTGCTTGAAATACTATCTGAAACAAAGGATCCCCTTCGAGTGCAACCACATTTAAAGAAGTGTTTTGAAGGAATTGCTAAACTGGAGTTCACGGAAGATCTGGAAATTGTAGGCATGATCAGTTCAGAGAAAGAAATGGTTCCTTTCACAGAGAAAATCTATCCAGTGAATGCAAAAGTAATATTTTTGTTTTCTTTTGCTATATACTATTAAGTTAATACTTTGCTTAAAGTGTTTGGGGAAAATGAGGTTTAAAACATTTAGGATCAGATCATGAAAGGCATTTAGGAAGTGAGAATGCAGACTGATATTCTAGAAGAAAATAAATTTCTGCAAAAATGAGTCAGCCATACCAGTCTGGGGGTAAATTCTTCTAGGTACTTTTCTGCAACTTTATGCACCTACTACTTTTAAGATGTAGATAGATAAGATACGCACACACACGTATATAAACCAAACTCTCTTATATACACATGCATGTAACTTGGCATGGCTGAAAGGGGAATGAAGGAAATGTTCTGAATGGCTGGCAGTGAAGAATCAGAGCCTCAGTTTAACAGGATTCTGAGTAGAAGCAGTACCATTTAAAGTTTCTAAAATTTCTCAGTTCCAGCTTCTTCTCCTATTCTCAATGTGAAGGTATGGAGCTGAATTGCTCCTTCCCAAAAAGATGAAAAGTGAGGTGTGTCATGAGCTGCAGATACCCTTTCTCCATAATCCTCCAGGAATAAAATATGCCCTAGGTTAAAATGACCAAGCTTAACTGTCCAGTCTGTGATCTGCATGTTTTATTTATGCTTATGTGAAATATATGTAGCTATTCCTTCAGCTGGGCTGCGTTTGGGGTTAGGTTGATACACCTGCCTTCAGGCAGTATTAAACTGCAGTATTGCTCCTCAGAATTTGGAAAATGTCAGCCTTTCTTTCTCCTGTATACAACACCCAGATGAGAAGAAAGCAGACTTAAGCCTGACACATTGCAAAGAATTTGTCCTTTAAGAGGAATTTAATCAGGAAATGTGTATTGACTCTTAAATGCTTTTGTTTTTCGAAGGGCATGGTAGAAAAATGGCTATTGCAAGTAGAAGAAATGATGCTGGCCAGTGTAAGACATGTTATTCAAGACGGCATAACAGCATATGCTGAGGTAATTGCCCCTGAACTATAATATGAAATAGATTTCATAAGCAAGTGTCCATGAACAGGGTTATTGAAATTCTTAACCAAGGAAACATGTTTAAAGCTAAGTGGAATCCAGCTCTCCTTGTTCAGTAGTACCAGTCTGAAACTGTGAATTTCTTAAAGAGGAACTATTAAAGCATTCCATGCTGATTCTCATTTGTTTACAGAAGGAAACAAAAGAAATTTGGGGAAAGTATTTCTTATGAGTGCCATAATGTGTTTATATCACTTCCTGTGTCTGGAATGGGCCTTTTTGTTTAAGGTTCCTCGGAAAACGTGGGTACTTGAGTGGCCTGGACAGGTGGTTATTTGTGTTTCATCCATTTACTGGACAGAAGAAGTTTCTGTGGCTATAAGTAAAGGAACTTTACAAGTAAGATTTTCTTCTACCTTTCTATTTCTAAACACTACGCTCTGATTAATTAGTAAGGAAGATCCTTAGTCAAATACATATTACAGTTGACTCATGCAGTGTGGTTTATTTTCTATTTCATTTTTTCTCATGTCTTAGCAGGCACTTATTCTCATTTATTTTGCTGTGTATCTGAAGAAATCCCACTGAAGAAAATTGTGTTACTCTGTTTACAGGTGATACTGGTGTAAATAAAAGTACTGAACAGGAAGTGATAGACTGTGGTTAAACACTATGTATTATTTCTAACCCCTGTCTTTACATGTGAAGCCCCAGGGAAATGTGCAGGCAGAAAACTCTCCTTACAGAATGGCACAGTTATTTCTCTGCTTATTGCTAGATTCCCCTAGTGATAAAGGTGCAGCAGCCAAGCTTGTTTCATTCAAGACACTTTTCTTACCTATTTAGTGCCTCTGTCATCACAACAGTTCTAAGTGTCCCTTCATGGAGGCTAATCAAATGCATGTTCAAGTAATGGAAATAATTCCTCATTAATTCAGTGGACTTTTTTCAGATCCTAACAGGACTAGGAATTAGTTGGGGATTAATTCTGTTCTTTTTTAAATGTGAAAACAGAAAAGTTTTCATAAACTTTACACCAGATCCTACATTTTAATATCAGCTCTTTGTTTCTGTATTTCAGTATCTTTACTGAATATCTTGGGTTTAACTTGCCTGTCTTGTTTAATACCAAATGAAGAGCTTGTCCCACATATGCAGTCAGAACAGTCAGAAATTATAATATTTATTACTTTCAGGTAGAATATCCTGAACAATACATGGGTTAAGACGACTGAGAAGATAGCACAGAACAGTGAATCACAGACTTTTGAACATCATGTTGTCCAACTGCTGTTTAAAAGCAAGGCCAACTAAACTAGATTGCTAATGGACTTGCTCCAGTCTGCCTTCTCTGGGGGAGCTGAAAACTGACACAGCCCTCCAGATGTGGTGTCTGCAGTGATGACTAGTGGGGAAGGGTCACTTCCCCTGACATAGTGGTAATGTTTTCTTTCCTAATGCAGCCAAAGATGCTGTTGCTGCTCTTTGCCTCAAGGGCACATTGCTGTCTTAGGTTTTGCTTGGTGTTCACCAGCATCCAGATCTTCTTCTGCAGAGCTGCTTTCCAGTTGGTTGGGCACCAGCATGTGCTGGCACACAGGGGCTATTTCCTCTCAGACACAGGACTTTCCCCTTTGTTGAACTTCACGACGTTCCTGTCTGTCTATTTCTCCAGTTCTGCTGAGGTCCATCTGAATGGCAGCACACCCATCTGGTCTGTCAGCCATTCCTTCCAGTTTTGTGTCATCTGCAGACTTGCTGAGGGTGCACTCTGTCCTGTTGCCTAGCTCATGAATGAAAATGACATTATTATTTCATTAAACTTTATCAATGATGAGAAAATAATTTTAAATGTTAGGAGAATCTTAGATTTTGATTAATTTTATTAATTTACAGAAGACATCTAATCCAAATTTACCCAACAGAGAGAATCTACTCATCTCCTACCATCTAATTTAATAGTTTCTATTAGGAAGGAAAAAAAGTCTTCTGCTTACACTGTTTTCAGGCCATAATGATTTTAAGTGTTCATAGTAAAATAGAATGCCAGTATATGAAAGAGAATTTTAAATGTTTGTGTAATGCCCAGACTTCCATTATGATGTTTTGTTGGAAAGACTGTCTCCAGTGACTGCACCCATGGGAGCCTAGGAACTTCTAGCTACAGCATTAGTGCTTGTTTTCTGTTTCTGTGACAGGATTTCCTGGAGAAGAGCAATCTTCAAATTGGGGAGATTGTTGAGTTAGTGAGAGGCAAACTGTCCAGTGGAGCCAGGCTGACACTTGGAGCTCTTACTGTCATTGATGTGCATGGTAAATGTGCAGTTACTGGTACTCTTGGTCCATCTGGGGCAGTGCTGCTGTTGTTAGTTGGGTGAACTATCAGTAAGAGCTAAAATGCCTTTCTAACTTCAAACAACCTTTACAGAATTATTGCACAGTCACTTTGGGAAATGGAGATTGTTAGGCCCTGCACAACTATCTCCCATCTACGTAGAAGAGACAATGGGATCTGGATCAAATTAAACTGATTCCTTTGCAAAACAGATGCAGGTTCATTCCTAATGTGAAAGCCAGCCTGCTGCTCTAGATGTTGATTTACTTTTCCATAGTTCTCAGTAAATGTTAGTGCATCAGTTAATGTTAGTTACAAGTATGTTAGTTATAAGTAAATGCTTTTTTATTTATATCTGAATTCAACTCATACAGCAGAAGTGTTTTGATTTTTCACCTAATCTGTCACTCACTCTGCAGCTCGTGATGTGGTTGCAAAATTGGTTGAGGACAAAATCACAGATCTGAATGACTTCCAGTGGATTTCTCAGCTGAGATACTACTGGGAGGAGAAAGATGTAATAGTGAGAATGATTACAACAGAAGCCAAATATGGTTATGAATATCTGGGCAATTCTCTACGTCTGGTTATAACCCCACTAACAGATCGATGCTATAGGTAAGGCCATGTTGTCTATGAATTATGTGTTCATGTCTTGGATTGCTCAATATTTACTTTAATTTTTTTGTAGTTAATAGTAGCAGGAATCTCAGCAGCAAAGACTTTCCTGCATGTTTTGGAGGCAATTTTTTATCTTCTTTGCCCAAATATGATAAAATATTTACAATATACCAGCAGAGTAATAGTCTCTGTTGTACCCAAGAATGCTTCTGGAAGAGCTGGCAACTCATGGTACTTGAACTGTAAAGAACTCTACAATAGCACTGGGCAATTGATTTGTTTGAAATGAGACATACAGGTACTGTTTGCCTGCCTGTAAAAAAAGAAAAGAGATAATTATAGAGGCTTTCACAGATACCTGAATGCAGTTAGCTTCCTGTTCCACCACTTGCTTGCAAGAGGTTGAAATAAAAATACTTCATCCCCTAAGGCTGAAGTATTCAAGGGCATTTGGTATTTCACTTCTGGTGAGCCCTGAAGACATAGATCATCTCAGCATGTAATTTTAAATCTATGGTTTGAAAATCTTTCTTTTATAGTATCTCTAGGCAAATATGTGGTGAATATGTGAAGATTTTACTTCAGCACTGAGCTGTGAACTCACCATCTTGTAGAAGGCATTTGTAGTAAAGTGTCTGTTAGTGCCTCAGCTGGCAAATGCTTAAACTTTTGGCATTCACAGTGGTGTTGACAGAGCCACATAGCTGCTGTATTAGCTGTAAACTGGGGCTGTTGTCGTTAGGATTAGCTCAGTCTGAGATAAGACTGTGTAGTCAGCTGACCAGATGTAGTTTCAGTGGAGGCAATGTGCAAGCAGACTCTGTTCACATCTGCATTTAGTGGCAAAGCCTTTGAGTAAGGCTCTTGTGAAGGAATCTGATGACTCCATTGTTAACAGGGATCTCATTTTCACTGTGAAAATCACTCGGAGAGCAATGTGGTTCCCAGGTTTGTGATACAATCTTTATGCTTTCTCCCATTTCTGAAGACTGACTTAATTCATAAAGCCAGCTCCAAGTTTTTGTCATGAGGAGTGCCACTTGATGAAAATGCATCTTCTTGCAAACTCTGCTGTTTTGCTTCTGGTATTGTGCATTTGCTTGTGTAATTGCAGATATACAGGGTGGGTGTGTATAATAAAAAGCCTTGACATCACTTGTAGGCCGAGTGGGTGAATGTGAGCTTCCACAATTGGGCATCAGTTATGAGACAATGCTGGTTATTTCAGGGCAAGCTGCAGTCAGTAGGAAGCAAATAAATCATTCCTAGGGGAACTTGTATAGAAAAATACTTATTAATCCCTTCAAAAGCAATCTGCTGTTAAAGATTACTATTTCTAATGCCTGTGTTCTTGTCTATGTAGGACATTAATGGGTGCTTTGAAATTAAATCTTGGTGGTGCTCCAGAAGGACCTGCTGGGACTGGCAAAACAGAAACAACCAAAGATCTAGCAAAAGCACTGGCTAAGCAGGTGCCAAATACAACCTTTCCTCCTTTGCATTGTTTATGTTTGGATATGTAGCTATTTCCTGAAATGCTGTTCTTAAGCAAGTACTTGTGATGTGCTGCTTCTTTATCCATAGGAATACATTTAGAACTGTGTCAGTATGGCATCTTAGTGGTGTAATCCAAAATTAGCAATAATAATCCCTTCCTATTGTAGGTGCTAAGAATTTTGTAGTGCCCCTTGTGTTAATACTGAGAGATGTTCCCTGTGTGTTTCTGTTGTAGTGTGTGGTCTTTAATTGCTCTGATGGTCTGGATTACAAGGCAATGGGCAAGTTCTTTAAGGGGCTGGCACAATCTGGTGCGTGGGCTTGCTTTGACGAGTTCAACAGAATTGAGGTAATGTTTTAACTCAGACAAATAAAATGGTGAAGCTTTAATTCAAGACACAACAAATTTTACATTTAGACATGCCAGCATTATTGCAAATTTTCTACTTTTACTTGTGGTATAACCTCTTTGTTTCAGTAATGGCTGACACAAATGGGTACTCAAGCTGCCTGCTACAGGGGCACATGCCTACCTGCACTGTGTTGCAGAAGTCTTGTGTCCTGGTTTATTTCAGATTAATTTCTTTCCCCTGTCCAATTTCCTCTATTGCATGTGATGCTGCTTTCTTAAGAAAGAACTGTCCTCTTCTTGAGAAATTAAGCTACAGCTGAGGGACTGCATTTATCTGTGCCCAGCACAAGACGGACAGATCCCAGTTGAGGGATTGCTGTGGTGACAAGCTGATTGCCACTAACTAGTGACCTGGTTAACTAGTTGCATAACCAGATACATCTAATTCCCTCACTGGTCTTTCTCTGATTTTTTGGGTGTTGTCTTTTTGTTTTTGTTTTGTTTTGCCTTGATGACCTTGAATAAGTTTCATTTTATTTTGATGCAGCTAGATGTATGTAAATACTACTAAACATAGAAATTCCATGAAGTTCTATTTTGTATGTTTTAATATCCTTAGTACCTTAATTTCTCCATTTGTCTGCTCTAACTTATTTTTTTAATGAATTCAAGTATTAGCATTTTAATTTTCCAATATTCTGTTACCTTGGTAGTCTAAAGCACTAAGGATTGATGCTACCCTGCCTTACTCATTCTTTATGCATTTACACTCAATTTGTGACATTGAGTGAATCATTCTTTTTTGAAGAGCCCAAATTCTTTTTGTTGTCTGAGGTAAAAGCAAAGTGCTTTTGGAGGCCTCCAGAGGGAGTTCCTGTCCACTTTCATGTCTACATTCAGGCAGATGAAATTCCCCAGTGGAGACTTTTAGAAGCCTCTGTTATGTATAGAGGAACAGTGGCACCAGCTTCCAGAGGAGATTGCTTCAATGCAGAGCTAATATTTAGGCTCAGTAATCTGGCACAAGGTGATTTTTCACCTGGAAGAATGAAAATACAGCCATTAAAAAAATATTAACACCCCCCCCCCCCCAAGTTTATATTGTCTCCAAGTGTCTCATGTTTTCCACTTTGTTCTGTCTGTATTAGGTTGAAGTGTTATCTGTAGTTGCCCAACAAATACTTAGCATACAGCAAGCTGTTATGAATAAACTCAAAACATTCATCTTTGAAGGGACAGAAATCTCTCTTAATCCTACCTGTGCTGTGTTTATCACGATGAATCCTGGGTATGCTGGACGGGCTGAGCTGCCTGATAACCTGAAGGTAAATCTGCAATCCTGATTTCTTGTAGAAATGAAACAAAATTTACAACTTCTGGTCTAATTTATTAAGGAAGGCAGCAATCAAGTAGTACAACTTAGCCCACTCAAGTGTATTCTGTTGTGCTTTTTGCCAAGCTTTAATAAGAGTTTGAGATTGTACAAAATGCACAGAAGAGTCTCAAGCTAACCATACTGATCCCAGGTTGCAGCTTTAACTGTGCTATCTTTTAAGTGGAAATTAACCTGTTTTGCAATGAGTTGTCACCCAAATCCCAGTTTATTACAATTTTGCAAGTTGCTGAGAGACTGCAGAGGCTGATATGGTCCTAATTTTTTTCCTAGCTTTGCCACAATTTTTTGCATGACCTTTTACAAGACATTAACGGCAGCATGTGCTAGTTTGGCTGTTGTGCAAGTGAGATGAACAGCTCCTTTTTCCTTTATTAACAGTTCTTTAGTATTGTGATTCTTTGTAAAATTTTGTGCTTAGCACAGACCTATTAAACCTCTTGATAAGAACACAGTTCCAGTAACAATTCTAATGCAATCTCATCAAATTCAAATGATTCCTCAAGTCATGAGAATGGAATAGAGAGTATAAAAGTCCATGAATTTGTGGAGGGTTGGTATTCTTGCAAAACAAGTGCAAATTATTACCATATTCCATAGTCTAAGCTTGCACCTTACTTTTTTCTTACAGGCACTGTTCCGAACAGTTGCCATGATGGTTCCAGATTATGCTTTGATTGGAGAAATTTCACTTTATTCAATGGGATTTTTGGACTCTCGGAGGTAAGCCATGCTGAATTTTCTCTCAGTTGAGTCTGATAGACCTCATTCTTCTGTAAGTCATCTTTGAAACATGCAATTCTTGAGGCTGTCCCTGTTCTGTTTGCCCAGAAAGTACTTTAAAATCTTCTGCTTTATCATCAACTCTCATTTACCACCTCATGTTGGCAGACCTCTACACAGGATCATTTGGAAAATGTTTGTCAAACAGAATTTCAAAATGGCACAGCATAATCAACACTTCTGCTTCTTAGATGTTTTGGGCCATCTTATCAGCTGGTATCTTGATAATCACTGCAGTTACTTTCTATATGTAGGTACTTTAAATTATTTTCCTTTTATGGTGAGATATTTTCATTCTACATGTGATATTTTGACATCCACAGCCTTGCCCAGAAAATTGTTGCCACTTACCGTTTGTGCTCTGAGCAGCTGTCGTCTCAGCATCACTATGATTATGGAATGCGTGCTGTTAAATCTGTCCTGACAGCAGCAGGGAACTTAAAACTGAAGTACCCAACTGAAAATGAAAGTGTATTGTTACTTCGGGCTTTGCTGGATATTAACTTGGCCAAATTCTTGGCACAGGATGTGCCATTGTTTCAGGTAAGCTCTCAGGTTGGAGGATGTAAGTTTTGTGCTGATGAAGTCCATTATAAGAACCTACAGAAAGGGGTCATGATCTTAGTTTAGAACAGTTTGGTCTAGATGTTGCCATATTAGAGTGGAGTTATTTCAGTACACTTATCTGGATACACTCTTTGGTTCTGTCAGTTTTCAAACTTTTATAAGATCACAATTATGGAGTGGTAATGGTTGGAAGTGACCTCTGGAGATCATCTAGTCCAGCCCTCCTGCCAGAGCAGGCTCCCCTAGAACAGCTTGCACAGGATGGTGTCCAGGCGAATTTTGAGTGTCTCCAGACATTCCCAGAGAAGGAGACTTCACCATCTCTGTGGGCAGCCTGTTCCAGTCCTCTCCCACCCTCAGTATAAGAAAGTTCCTCCTGATGTTTATATATTTTGTTAAGAGTCACTTTGTGCAGTTTCATTCATGGAAACCATTATTTGAAATTTGCATTCTTGCTTTGTGCTGCAAAAGAGATGTGGACAACTAAATTGTGGCTGATTAGAAATGCGAAGGGCAAATGAAAATGACAGAAGTTTCTGTTTGCATGCTGCTTTAATGGAAAAGAAAGCTGTGTTAAGCTACAGAGCAATCAGTGTTACAGAGGTAAAAGCACAAATGCACACAGAATCATGGCTCTGAAATTCCAGATATCCTTCTGTTTAATCACTGAAATTCTTTCAAGTACCTTCATATCCTTTCCTGTAATACTTTTTTGGGGCAAACTTGCAGAAGTTTAAGCTTCCTTTTACAGTATCAGTGTGTGTATTGACAAGTGCAGGCACTCATTTCTGTCTCACACGTACACAATATTTTTGTGGCTACAGTTTGCCTAGAAGTTAGTTTTGTCCAGCTGAAGACATTTCCTCTTAAGCTCTTGTTAACCCTATGAGTATTGCTTTACTTGGAGATTTTTATGCTTGGAGAATTTTCCTTGTTTGTAATCTGTGTTCTGTTCTGTCTTTCCTTAACAGGGCATCATATCTGACCTTTTTCCTGGAGTGGTTCTTCCTACACCTGACTATGATCTGTTTGTCCAGGCACTAACTGAAAATATAAAAAAAATGAATCTTCAACCGGTTCCATGGTTCATTGGAAAAATTATTCAGGTTTGTTTTCTGTATGTACTTTTGGAGAAGAAAGGCATAAAAGCAGAAACATTGCTCATTCACTGTCTGTGTCATGAATGAATAGCTGATAGTTTCCATTAATAGAATATCACAAACAGCATGTTTTTACTGAGTAAAAATCATGCTCATGATGGGGTTTTTTGTTTGTTTTAATTTAGCCAGCCTGTGAAGGAGTTGGTGTGTGCAACCATATCTTAAGTCTTACAGTTCAGGATAGAAAATGAAACCAAATCTCACTAGCTGAGGCATGTAGCCTAGTGAAGAGAACTCTGGAGTGGGGGTCAGGCTCTGTTCCCAATTCTGCTTTCAGTCTCCTTGAGTCATTTCTTACCCTTGCTTATGCTTCACCTCCAGCTCTGTGTTGTCCTTGTCTCCCATTTACTAGTATTAGTGACCTCTTAAAGAATAATTTGGTTTTTTTCTTGTGAATAATGCAGCCTAGTGACAGTGTAATGGCAAAGGCATAAGTGTGTGGCCTGGGGCAGGATCATGGGGGACTCCTCCAACAGCAGTTCAGACCTTATGGCTGATGTTCAGACTTGGCCTATGCTGCTTTATCTGTCATTTAAATGGAAGTAGTATTAACTAGTTAGCAATTTAAAATAGACTGGAAAAGACCAGCCTTGTGGCATGTCTGAGGAAGTTACCACCCTTGTAGTTCAAACTCAGCCCCTGTGTAAGCAGCCATATGGCAGATGCTCAGAAATGGGGTTTCAATCTGTGTCAGTGTGAGCTGAAATTCCCCCCACACCGACAACAACCAGGCTAGCTCAGTCTGGAAGCAAATGAAAGCTGCATTTACAAGCAAATCTACAATCTGTGATGAAATGCAATGAATATGTACAAATAGACACAATTCACAACATTTACAATATATATACAATCAACAGAAAAGCACAACCAGGCTCCCTTTGCTTCCCCCCAAAGCGGACCTTTCCCAAGGGCCTCTCTCCCAGGGGCCTCCCCCCCAGGCCCCCCTGGCAGAAAGCAGAGTTAGCTAAAGCAGAAAGTTGTTAACTTAGCTCGCCAAGGTCAGTGTGTTATCTTCAGCCAGAAGAGAAGAAGAAACAGCAGCCAGACACCCCAGCAAGCTGCCCCCACTGCAGATTGCAGAGTGCAGAGTGCCCCACTTTGTTTTGAGTAATAGTTCTTAAACATTTCTATCTATCCAATGGAAGTGTTTAGAACAATCATTATTTTGCTTTCTTACACCCAATAGTGACTTATTTACACTCTTTCACTTTCTCTGCTTGAACTTTGCAAAGAAAAAGTAAAGAGAGTTTCAAACCATCACACAATCCCTTTGTGTTAGCTTCACTGGAAACTGTTCGTTTCAGTTTAGGCTTTACATTGGGCTGTGATCTGCAGTGCCTGGTTAGTGCACTTATACCCTGTCCAGTGATGTATAGCTGATCCATGGCATTCAGAAAGGAGAAAGGGAGGATGTCCAAGGGCAGTGACTGCCTTCTGATTTGGGTTAACTCTTCAACCAGCCTTAACGGAGCGCAGATATTTAGCTGACATTTTGTCCCGTTGCATCTGAGTGCAGGAGAGAGAACTCTGTTTTCATGCACCCGGTGTTTGCTTTTGTGCTGTGTTAGAGTCAGTCTCTTGTCACCAATACAGATATATGAGATGATGCTGGTGCGCCATGGTTTCATGATTGTTGGAGATCCCTTGGCTGGCAAGACCTGTGCCTACAAAGTGCTAGCTGGAGCCCTCAGCGATCTGTGTGCAGGTAATCTTGTTCAGCCACGGGCTCCTCATGAAATGAAGTTAATTCCAAGACTGATGTTTTTGATCTTCGCAGAGATATGTCCAGGTTGTTAAATGTGCTATATTCTGCTTTTTTCACAGAAAGGTGAAATGACCTATTTTTTGTCTGGTGTATTTCTCTAGGAGTATTTTTGTCTTAATTTACTGCAGTAATAAAACATACCGATGTGTTTATGCTTTGATGAACGCTATTAAGGGTTGTATTTGTGTATAATGCTCTTGAAAAAACTAGCTCCCATAAACAAATAAAACCTATTCTACTCTGCTTTTGCTTTTTTTGTGTGTGTGATTTTGCAACTAGGACTTTGTGCTTTTGCACAAGTGATGGAAGTTCTTATTTACTGCTACCCAGCTACCAAACATCTGGAGGTTTTTTCCTTAGGCAGCACAAGTAGGATCCTCAGGGATCTTGTTCTGTGCTTAAGTTGGTGGATTAAACTAACCTATCAAATTCTCATGCTCATCTATTTGTCTTTTTACACAGCAAAATCCATGGATGAATTTGCTGTGGAATACAAAGTTATTAATCCCAAAGCAATTACCATGGGACAGTTGTATGGCAGTTTTGATCCTGTAAGCCATGAGTGGGCAGATGGAGTTCTGGCGAACGCCTTCAGGGAACAAGCATCTTCTACCACCGATGATAGGAAGTGGATTATTTTTGATGGCCCAGTGGATGCAGTTTGGATAGAGAACATGAACACTGTGCTGGATGATAATAAAAAGGTAGCCTAATTTTTCCAAATGACCTTGAGTGTACATTGTTTTAATAGTAACAATATCGTTACCATGCTGAGACTCAGGAAAAGCTGATGTGCTTAAAAGCATTGCTTTTCCCCCCCTTATATGCATTGCTTTAATAAAGGACATTAAGCTATTACTTCTCTCTAGGAGCCTTGTCTTGCTCTTACTTTACTGAAATAAGGTTTCTCACAGAGATTTTTTTTTTTACCCTTTTAGGAGACTGAAATACATAAACTCAGTTCTGTAACTGAACACTGAACTAGCTGAAGTTATTTAGTGAGTGCATTAACTAAAAAAAAAAAGCTGCAGATCATAGCTGCTTTTCCTTGCAGAGTTATTTAAAGATAGACCATTGTTCTTGGTGTCTCTGCAGGCCTTTAGTAACACATGGCAAAACTGAGATGGGGTCAGAGAAGATGTGTTATGAGAACATGAATGAGTGAATGAGGAGTGACACTAAGCAAAATGTTCAGTGATTTTATGGGAGACATTGCTTTGACTAGAGGATCAACACTAGATCGTGTTTACGTGATGCTTTTCTTCTAGCTCTGCCTAATGAGTGGTGAAATAATTCAGATGAATTCAAAAATGAGTTTAATCTTTGAGCCAGCAGACTTAGAGGAGGCCTCTCCAGCAACTGTCAGCAGGTAATGTGAAAGCGTTCAAACTTAACTGTTCTACCTCACTCATCTATTCCTCTACCATAGCTATTTGTTCTTCCAAGGTGTGGTATGATCTACATGGACCCGCAAGAGTTAGGCTGGAAGCCACTGAAGGATTCCTACATGAATACACTGCCTTCAAACCTGCAGGAAGAGCACCGAGAGCTGGTACGAGACTTCATGTTTTACATAAGTCTAATTTAGATGATTAACTTTTAAGGCAATGTTCACAGTTTGCCAATTTGAAGGCAGACCTGCAGAAACAGAAGTACTTTCATGATTAAGAGAGTCCTAGGTTTCCTAGAGGATGTTGTAAATTTGTCCATAGTGATGAGTATCAAATGTTGCTGCAAGTGCATGAGAGCTGGACATGCCATGAATACTACAAATGGAATGTGGGAAACACAGGAAGAGTCCAAAAGTTTTGAACTCATCTTTCTGTGTAAGACCTCTAGAGTTCAGCTTGAGAAATGCTTTATGGCAGGAGTAACTTGTGATCACTATTGGGTAATGATAGTGTGATTTTGTGATCACTTAAGTACTGCCTCACACAGGCCCATTCCTGATCTTCCCTCTGCTGACATGGGGAACTTCTGATGCCTTATGTTTTACTGAGAGAATTCAGGGACCATGGGAAGTATGGCAACTCCTGTATTGTTTAAAGCCATTTCCTTCTCTCCTGGCAGGTCAATGACATGTTTATGTGGCTTGTCCAGCCCTGTTTAGAGTTTATTCACCTTCATTGCAAAGCCATTGTACAGACATCCTCTCTTCATCTGAGTTATAGCCTGATGAAACTCTTTACTTGTCTGCTGGGTAAGTGCCTTAAGCCTTGTTATTCCTACTTCAGTTTTTCTTTTTTTTTCCTGCTGTGTCCCATAACAAGATGCATGTTCTCAGATGCCAAGAAATACCTTTACTGTTGAGACTGTATGACAGAAGTCCTTTCTCACTGATCAGCATTAACAGTAGTGCTTTGACTAGCATACAGAGCTTTTGCATTTGGACAGTGGTGTCATTACAAAACTGAACGTGATCTTGTGAGTGTATTTCATCTATTTGCTTGCTGTTTGCTAGCATCTGAAGAAAAGAATTAGGACCCTTTGTAAATATTTTTCTTCTCATTTGTTTTCATTTGTAAACAGCGTTTCACAGACAAGACCTTTGCTCTGCAGATTGGTTTTGTTCCACTGAAGAAAATGCTCCCAGCTTGTCTCAGAAGACTCTTGCACAAATGTATTTTGAATTGGTGTTTGTGGTTATTGATGACATTTAACGGCCATTCAAAATATGTGTTTTAGATGAAATAAAGCAATCTGGGGAAGAGGAGAAGGAAAGCATGACTAGTCAGCAAATCACCTTGTGGCTGCAGGGGCTTTTTCTTTTTGCTTTGGTGTGGACAGTTGGTGGGATCATCGATGCAGACAGCAGAAAGAAATTTGATTTGTTTTACCGCAACTTGCTAACGGGAATGAATGACGAAAACCCACGCCCTAAAAGTGTGAAGCTTGGCAGAAGCCACATCTTCCCAGAAAAAGGTGCTGCTTCATGACTGTACTTGGTGGCCTTTTATAAAGCAGCAAGAAAACCCAGCCCTGTAGGGGAGAATAGAGTGCCTGGCGGGTACTCAGTCTGCAGCAGAGCCACCATCTGCCAGGCCTTGGGCTGCACAGCTGGGTGCTCTTTCCTTGCTCTTTTAACCAGGAGTAGCATATGCCTCATGTTACACTCAAACAATGTAGCTGAATCTGACCTAAAACAATTTGATGATGATAATGGCAGTGGGGGGGAAGGGAATCTCATGTGCTGGAAAGCCTTCATTATCTCACACTAGAATGACTGAAGTTTATCTTCATTCTTTAATCAGTGGTCTTTCCTATTCTGTGTTTTTCAAATAACAGGGAGTGTTTATGACTTCTATTTTCACAAGCATGGTGGCGGGCAGTGGAACATGTGGATGGAGTACATCACAAAAGAAGAGCAAGTTCTCTCTCCAGGGGCTAAGGTTCACACTGATATCTTTCACTATAGAAAATAATTGACTAAATGATTTAGAAGTGTAAATCAACTATCTTAGCTAGCTGTCATTCTACTATTTAATGTTTTATCTGCAACATTTCATTAATCTCTGCAGGCTCCTTTTCATGCTTTGCCTTAATTCTAGTATCATCAACATTGAAAGTTTGGCACTGCAGGTGACAAGGAGCCCTGAGGTTGGCTGGTGATTAAAATATTTTGTTCTTCTTTTGTCTTTGTAATAGCATCTAATGTTGGGGAAATCACAGTAGGAAAAAGACAAAGCCTGAATTTCTGTTCCTTTATTTTCGTTTTCTGTGGTTGATATTGTGATGTTATAGTATAAGTTACAGAAAGCAAATGAAGAGACTTACTACTTCTTCAGGATATGGAAAGCAGTATTGAGAGCCCCAGATCCCCTCAGTTTCTAAATAGAAATAGAGTCAATCACATTTTGGTGTCAGGGAAGTGAAGCGCTGCAGAGATACACAGAAAGTACTTATTCTGCAGATAAAATAGCAAGATAAGTATATTTGTTCAGTTTTTCATTCCATTATAATTACAACTGTCTTGTCTATTTAAGCACATGAGAGATGTAGATTACATTTCGTTCTGCTTTCTAAAAAGTTTTCTTGATATCTAGTGCACAGCTGCTAATGATAAGCAGAAGAGGAGGAAGAGAAAAAAAATTCCATAGCATTGTTCCATTGTTCCTTTCCATAGCACAGTAGGGGTACAGAATGAAGTTATACTTAACCCTGAAGTTCTTCTGGGCTTTATATAGTGTTCCTGAACCATATTATAGATAATACTGGTTGTGCTATTTACTATATAAATGCTGAACAAGAAGTGGAGCCATACTGTCTGCCAGAACTTAGTTACAGCTAAACTTTTCAGAGAAAATAATTTTTTTTTAAATGCATTTTTGCTACAGACTTCCTGTAGGTGCCTGTAAGTATTTGTGTTTGATTTTCATATGCTGTTGTCTTTTCTTGTACAACAGGTATCTGAGCTGATCATTCCAACAATGGAGACTGCCAGACAAATGTTTTTTCTTCAAACGTATGTGGAGCATAATGTCCCTTTGCTTTTTGTGGGTCCCACTGGCACTGGAAAAACAGCTATAACAAACACTTTTCTACTACAACTTCCAAAGCAAAAATACATCCCCAGCCTCATCAACTTCTCTGCAAGAACCTCTGCTAATCAAACCCAGGACATTATTATGTCCAAGCTGGACAGAAGAAGAAAAGGATTATTTGGACCTCCTTTGGGGAAAAAAGCTATAATGTTTGTGGGTAAGACAGGTTTTCAGGGTTTTTTTATATTCTCTTAATTGTGGTTTTAGGCAAAGGCAGTTACTTACTGCACCTAGTAATTTTGGATTGCCTAAGTGCTTTTGGGCTTTCTCCAGGCATCCAAGGAAGGGTTAACACTGCCCCCTGCTGAAGGGTTTCTAACTCTTTGTGGTGGTTTACAGAATAGGTCATAGGGTTACAGCATGACATGAAATAAAATAAAACAGTATCAGAAACCACACCAAGTTAAACCATCACTTCTAGGTATGTCTGCAAAGTCCAATGTCATTTGATTCTGGTTAGTTTCATGGGAAGCAAGGATAACAAGACAAGATCTTTTTCCACCTCTAGTTCTTAGCTTTGAGAGAAAACTAAATGGTGAGGTTTTTTTTTTATTCAGTGCCTATGTTCTCCATAGATGACCTAAACATGCCTGCAAAGGAAGTGTATGGAGCCCAGCCACCAATTGAGCTTCTCAGACAATGGATTGATCACGGTCACTGGTATGACACGAAAGATACATCCAAGATTAGCATCATAGATGTGCTGCTTGTTTCAGCAATGGGTCCACCTGGAGGAGGCAGGAATGATATTACAGGTAGGAAATGTATGCCTTTGACAAGTGGTTATCTAAGTGACTGATGTTAAGAGGCAGCTTCCGTTTTGGTGATGACAAATTCTACATGCTTCTATTGGTTGTAACCCTCTAGGTACACTCACTGGCTATGTCATTCTAAACAGAAGTCTGTATGCTCTTGGTTCAATCAGTGCCTTTTCCAGGTGGAGTTTAATCGGCTTTACAAACAACATTGTAACTGTTGATTGAACTGTGAATTATGAAAAGAAATCTAAAATTAGAGAATTGGACACTTCTCCCGTTTTCTGTTCTTTAGAAAACAGAGGGAATACATCTTCATGATGATTCTTTCTGACAGTTCTCTTCTGAAAATGTTATCTCCTGCTGTTAAGATTGCCTGCCTACATTTACTTACAAGCATGTAGCCTGCAAGTCCATGATTCCTGTGGTATCATCAGAAAGGAGGTTATATTTCTCTGATGGTCTTATAATGGAGATTCACGTTTTTCGTATTAAACCCAGTTATTCTAAGTGAAATGCTGATATAAAATACAGATACAAAAAAAAAAAAAAAACCAGTTTATAGTTCTTTTGTATCACTGCTGGGGCAGAAATTTGCCAGAAACAAAATCAAGCAGCGTTGTTGAGTGACAGTCGGTCCTGGAATATGCTAGCTGAAAAGTGGGAAAATGTTTGGACATCCCCAAATCTTTCTGCATCTTTTTGTGTGTATTACAGGCCGCTTCACACGGCACTTGAATGTGGTATCTATGCATTCTTTTGATGATGATGTGCTAACCAAGATTTTTACTGCCATTGCTGACTGGCACTTCAGCAAAGGCTTTGAGGCTGTGTTTCTAAGGTAATGTAGTATCTTACCTGTAACACTTTTGTGTCGCCTTTTCTCCTGTGGTTTATCAGCAGAAGTTAAGATTCTATCTCTTTTCCTTCCTAAGGCTAGGGAAGATGATGGTCCAAGCCACAATGGTGATTTATAAAATGGCAGTTGCTAATTTTCTCCCAACTCCTACAAAATCTCACTATGTCTTCAACCTACGGGATTTTTCCAGGGTTATTAAAGGAGTGCTGCTCTGTCCACACACTCATTTGCAAGTAAGTTGTAGTTTAATTATATTGCTGTAAGAAAGAGCAGTGGCAAAAGTAAATTATTTATATAGTACCAGTGAGTAAACATCTCAAAATACATGAAGTGTGATTTCAATAGATTTATAAGGTTTAAAATCAGGATAGTCCCTTGAATACCTTGCAATGTATTTCCTGTCTGTCTCTGAAAGAGACAACTCTCATTTGGTAATATTCTTTACTTGTGTTACAGTTGGGCTCAGAGGTCCAAGGCTTAAGGCCAGGTTAAGGCCTGTACACCAAGTCAGATAGTTCCTACTCTTGAACCTGCAAACTAAATATACAAAAGAAACAAACGTGGGTAAAGTCTCAGTGTCTCTCTTTTACAAATGGCAGGTTCATCACTGAACAAGAGTAATTTAGCCCTGAGTTTGCCTGTTGTCACAAACTAAAAATGAATACTGATAGATATGTATGATTTTAATATTTGTATTTTTTTATTCATTTCAGTAAAATGTCAAGATAAAAGAATGTGAAAAAGTTTATTTCTGTTGGGAAAATGGTTTTGGTGCAGAAACAGAACAAAACAGCTACAAGCTATTCAGGGGAAATCTTAGCCAGCAACAGTGCTGGGCTGGGCTGGGCTTGAGTTAGAGCCCATGAGCTGTATCATTGAAAGATTTATTCTTTGTGTTGGAAAGGTGGAGAGATTTCATACAGTAAAGAAAAATGATTTGACATAGGAGTCCCAGTTTGTATTGGCAGGAAAGTCAAGATGGTAAATAGGTGAGGAAGCCTATTAAGTTAGCAGATGCTGAGCCATGTGCTGGATGGCTTGGAAGTGAAAGATTCACACTGAGTTTAGTACAAGATACAGCAGGGTCCAGATGGACATTTCTATCTTTTTTAATTTTTTTTTTTTTCAAACCAGCCAGCCAAAATCTGAAAAACCTACCTGAGCTGTATTTACCTGTTTTCTTTTACTTACACTTTCAGGATGGAGATAAACTGATCAGACTTTGGATTCATGAGGTTTACCGAGTTTTCTATGATCGCTTAGTTGATGAGGAGGACAGAAAGGTATTCTTCCAGATGGTAGAAGAGACAACATCAAATAGCTTCAAGCAGACCTTCAGTAAGGTATTTTTGGGTAATGTGCTGGAACTGAGACTGAGACGAAAGCATTTTCAGAAATACTTAAGACACTGACATTAGCATTGGGCACATTTTGAATGCTTTTGATCAATGCATTTAAAAAGTATGGATGGTCTTCTGTTCAGGATTGGGTACTATACATATTCTTGGTCAATACAAATTACTTCATATTAGAATTATTCCTAACTTCAAAAGGATTCTTAGTACAGAGGACTATCTGGAATAAATGTCTTACACAGTATTTATCTGGGCTTTTGCTGGAGTTAGTATTTGGATGAGTCAATGGGAGTAGTGGGTATTTTTCTGAGTAGTGTTTTGGGCACTCCTATTCAGCAGCATAATCTCTCTGTGAGCTATGCCTGTGTGGAAGCTTGTATGCCAGCCTACAACATATCCCCCATTTAGGTGTTTTTTGTGTGATTTTCTGAACTAAGGTACTAACTGGAATAGCTGGAAAACAGTGCTTCCCACAGTATTGTTATTATGCAAGTAAGAATGATGATGACTGTAAGGAAAACAGTTCTCTAATAGTTTGAATCATTTGTTGATTCTTGTCTTTTCTCTAGGTACTGAGTCATCTCTCCCCTACTGGAGAAATATCTGACGATAATATTCGCAGCCTGTTCTTTGGAGACTATTTGGATCCAGACAGCAATGTGAAAGTGTATGATGAAATCACAGACTTAGAGCAACTAACAGCCGTGATGGAATACTACCTTGAGGAATACAACACCACCAGCAAAGCACCCATGTCTTTAGTCATGTTCAGGTTTGCTATTGAGCATATCTCGAGGATATGCAGGGTGTTGAAACAGGATAATGGACATTTGTTGTTGGTGGGGATTGGTGGGAGCGGTCGCCAAAGTGCTACCAAGCTGGCCACCTTCATGAATTCCTTTGACCTCTTTCAAATTGAAATGACAAAGTCCTACGGAATCAATGAGTGGAAAGATGATGTGAAACGAGTCATGCGGAAAGCGGGTACTGATAACAAGAACGTGGCCTTTTTGTTTTGTGATAATCAAATAAAGGATGAAGCATTTGTAGAAGATGTCAACATGCTTCTAAACACCGGTGATGTGCCCAATATCTTCGCAACAGATGAGAAAGCTGAAATTGTTGAGAAAATGCAAGGTGCAGCAAGGATGGAGAACAAGAGAATTGAGGCCACTCCCCTTGCTATGTACAATTTCTTTATTGAACGGGTGAAGAAAAATTTGCACATTGTCTTAGGTCTGTATACGCTGTTATTTCTCAGAATGTTTCTTTCTTAGGCTTATTTTTCTGCTCTCTAACTGCATACAAACTTAGGTAACAGCTGTGGTTTTTCTTCCAGCCATGAGTCCTATTGGAGATGCATTTCGGAATCGGTTAAGGATGTTCCCATCACTGATAAACTGCTGCACCATTGATTGGTTCCAAACCTGGCCTACAGATGCTTTGGAAATGGTTGCTAACAAGTTTTTAGAGGATGTTGAACTCGAAGATAACATTAGAAAAGAGTACGAGCTTATCCATCAAGAAACATAAGAAGAAAATTTTGGTTCCCCTCCCCCTTGTGCCCCCAATGTACTTGATCAGGGAACTGTCTTCATAAATTGACAAAGCTAAACCAACTCTGAGATTTCAGTGCAAATCAAAGCTATATAGGTTTATGTAACTGAGGGCACTCTTTGAAAAGTGTTTAAAATATTTCTTACAATGGGGGAAAAAAAGAATTCTGCCTTCACTAACATTAAAACATTTTCATAAGCTTAGAATAGTTTCCTCGTGTTTATTAACATAAAGACAGATTGTGTTTTCCTACTAACGTGGAAAAATTGTCTCTAGGGTTGTGTCAATGTGCCAGTATTTCCAAGAAAGTGTGAGAGAGCTCTCCGTCAGCTATTACGCCGTGCTGCGAAGACACAACTATGTGACACCAACTTCATACCTAGAACTGGTTCTTACCTTTAAGACTCTGCTGAATAGCAAGAGGCAGGAAGTTGACACGATGAGAACTCGTTATCTTATGGGACTTCAGAAACTGGACTTTGCATCTTTACAAGTAAGTTTCAGGTAAAGACACTGATTCTGTGCCATATGCATACAGTAGGGTGGCGTCTGTGTAAGCTGATTAAAGCTTACACAAATGAAACTAAATTCCCTTTTCACTATATGCATGGTCCTACAGAAAGTCAGCATGAAAAGTTTTATTATTTCTTAGTCCTTCTAAGAAATGGTGGTAGGCAAGTTTGGATTATGGTATTTATGGCACTGAATGGAACACTCAAATTTTGAAGGAACAAATGTTGTCATCTTTCAAAACCCTGTATGGAGAATCCATGCCTCAGCATCCTACTACCTCTTACCCTTCACCAATCAGGGAAGGACTTGGAGAATGTTGTAAGGCAATAATACATATTAATTCCTATTAGGTAGATTCCCAGTAGGTTCCAGGTAAATTATGTGTGATCCAGGTATTGATCTTTCCAAGATGCAAAGGAAAGGGGCTTCCAGGTATTTGCTGGATGAAGATGTACATCCAGTTTGCAGCTGTTGCTGTCACTAATTCTGTTTCCTTCCAAGTTTATTTTGGATTTTATTTTCTACCTATGCAATAAAGGATTATTTGGAGTTCCATAAACTGAAACTGATTGTGAGGAAAAAATCAAAACATCATTTATTTCTCATTATTGAAATGAAATGGATCATAAAAAAGCAAGCATATTGTATGGATGATAAAAAAAAGTCCTTAAAATCTTTTCAATTAAATAAAACAGCTCTTAGTAAAAATAGGCTAGAGAACTATTTACAGTTATGTAGAACAAGTGTCCCTTTTTAGATTGTATTAATATATCATCTTCTGATCTTTCTTCCTAAGACATCAAGTTATGAAATGCTCTCAATGCTTACACAGATATTTTCTACATTTCCTGTTCTGTTCCTTAGGTTGCAGAGATGCAGAAAGAGCTGACTGCCCTTCAGCCTGAACTGATTCAGACTTCTGCAGAAACAGACAAAATGATGATCCAAATTGAAAAGGAAACCACTAAAGTAGATGCAAAGAAGGAACTAGTGGCAGCAGATGAAAGAGAGGCAAATGAAGCAGCAGCTGCTGCTCAAGCTATTAAGGTAGTGTTCCAAGTCTTTCCAAGTAAATGGCAGTTGTGATGATGTTTTAACAGGATAATCTAAACTCTTAAAGTAACAAAGTTGTGAGAAATGACAATACTTCTAATATAAACAAGATGAATTTTGGCTGTTTGGAGTATGAGTGTATCTCATAGTACTGCATAGCTTCCCTTTCTAGTTCACATCCCAAAAGCTGTGTAGCTGTTATTTCTGTACTGATACATTGTCCTTCTCTGGAGAGTCAGTAACGAGGTTATACTGTATCCAGGCCCAAAGACAATTTGTTTAGAGCTAGCTGAGCTAATTTGTAATAGTGCTGCATGGAGCCCTATTAGACAGAACCAAAGGGATATTGCCAGAGCCAGATATCTGTAGCACAGAATTTCCTGTAAGAACTTGCAGAATTCCTCAGTCTAATTTTTTTTAAACTAGTCAGTGATAAATAAGGTAGATAATTACTGAGATCTGAGTACCTGATAAGGAATTTAAGCTACACATTTTTTTACCTTCTCCTCACTGTAAGATTTAAGTAAGAAAAACTGTATCTAACTTGTATTTTAATTCTTCTTGTCAGACCAGAGGAACTTTGATCTTGAAAGCTTGTCTGGCTTTTTCAGCTATTCGTTCAACTTACAGAAGTTACTAATTTCTCTACAAATCTTCCCTCTCTAAACTGTGCAGACAAATTCTGAAAGTAGCTTTCTCTCCAAGAAACATGATGTTGTGAAGTCTTTCTATTACGTACTTAGAAGCAGAGAGGTTATGAGGCTGTGCTGTAGTAGGATAATCAGGTTTTGGATGTGCTATTATATGAAGGTTTACAGACTTCTGCCCAATGTCATAACAGGACGAATGTGAAGGAGACCTTGCTGAGGCCATGCCAGCTTTGGAGGCAGCACTTGCAGCTCTTGATACGCTGAATCCTTCAGACATCTCTCTTGTGAAATCCATGCAGAATCCACCTGGTCCTGTTAAGCTCGTCATGGAGAGTATCTGTGTCATGAAGGGAGTTAAACCAGAGAGGAAACCTGATCCAAGTGGCAGTGGTAATGATGCAGTTTTTTGTTATCCCTGCCCTGGGAATTCTTGGAGAACTACTGTGCTGTACTAGTGAAGTGCTTCTGGTGTGAGTGTACCCATGCGCACTATCAATGCATTTTGCTAGCCGTGCCTTATAAGTACACTGAATAGCTAGGAGTAGCTTTTGCCATGGTAGCATACTGCCCTTGCTTGATGCTGTTGTACAAGCTTTGTACAGTCACCACCACAAAGTCTTCTCCTCAACTTGCTTTGAGCCAACCTTGAGATTTGCATTGCTTTTAGGAACTCCAGGACCTGGAGGTGTGCTGTACACCATTCACCTGTATTTTCCTCTCTAAACCCTGCTACCAAACTTTGCCAGTTGTGCTGGGAGACAGAATTCTAGCTGTACTCCCACCATAGGTAATGACACCAACAAGCTCTTCCTGCATGGGTTATGTTGTTACTGTGGGATTGCACAGGATTTGAGAGGAAAGAGACCTTTTTCCTTGTCGTCTTTTGTCTTATGCCTCTCACAGTTCATCTCTTCATAACTGAAAATAAGAATTCTATACATGTCTTCCCACATAGTTACTGATTTTTCTAATAAGCTATGCTGGGAAAGGCTGTATAGTAATTCTGCTCCCCCCGCCCCCTTATTTTTCTTGGTTGATTTAGAACACCTATGTAATTAATAAATAGAACGTAGGGTAGTGACACTGAAGTTCCTGTCTGAATTTCTTTAACTAATGATTTTCCCAAACTAGCTAACAGTGGCTGCATAGTAGAATTCAATTGCAAAATCATTTATGTTAATTTTTCATATTATGTTTCAAGTATTTTTTTTTCCAGTCTGAACATGCATGTTTTAAATCTAATGTTAGTACTGTTTGCAACATAGGTAAAATGATAGAAGACTACTGGGGATCATCTAGAAAACTTCTTGGAGATCTGAAATTCCTTGAGAGCTTAAAGGCTTATGACAAGGATAACATTCCTCCTGCTATAATGAAGAGAATTAGAGAGAGGTTTATTGATCATCCAGATTTTCAACCAGCTGTCATAAAAAATGTTTCATCTGCCTGTGAAGGGCTGTGCAAGTGGGTGCGAGCCATGGAGGTGTACGATCGCGTTGCCAAAGTGGTTGGCCCGAAGCGCGAACGTCTGAAAGCCGCAGAGGAGTTGCTGGATGTTCAAATGCAGAAGCTAAGAACAAAACAGGCAGAACTTAAGGAAATAGTTGATCACCTCCAAGCTCTGAACGATGAGTTGGACAACATGAACAAGCGGAAGAGAGAATTGGAAAATAATATTCAGCTGTGCTCTGAAAAGCTTGTGAGAGCTGAGCAGCTGATTAGTGGTCTTGGTGGAGAGAAGGATAGGTGGACAGAAGCTGCACGGGTATTAGGAATTCGGTACATAGACCTTACAGGAGATGTATTGTTATCATCAGGAACTGTGGCTTATTTGGGAGCCTTCACTGTTGATTATCGCCTGAAATGTCAAGAGAAATGGCAAGTCCTGTGCAGTGAGAAGAAGATACCATGCTCTAGTGATTTTAGCTTAAGTAATACCTTAGGGGATCCAGTCAAAATCCGTGCGTGGCAGATTGCTGGATTGCCAGTTGATTCTTTTTCCATTGACAATGGCATAATTGTTTCTAACTCCAGAAGATGGGCTTTAATGATAGATCCTCAAAGGCAAGCTAACAAGTGGGTGAAAAACATGGAGAAAACTAACAGGCTGTCAGTTATCAAATTGTCTGATGCACATTATGTGAGGACATTGGAAAATGCTGTTCAGCTTGGAACACCAGTCTTGCTAGAAAATATTGGTGAAGAGCTAGATGCTTTCATAGAACCCATTTTATTAAAGCAAACGTTCAAACAACAAGGAGTAGAATACATTAAATTAGGGGAAAATATAATTGAATATTCAAGAGATTTCAGGTTTTACATAACAACCTGCTTAAGAAATCCTCATTATCTTCCTGAGGTGGCTGTAAAAGTTTGTCTACTCAACTTTATGATTACACCTTTAGGTCTTCAGGACCAGCTTCTTGGAATTGTAGCTGCAGAGGAAAAGCCTGAGCTAGAAGAAAAAAAAAATAAACTGATTATAGAAAGTGCAGCCAACAAGAAACAACTAAAGGAAATAGAAGACAAAATCCTGGAGGTCCTTTCTAGTTCAGAAGGAAACATCTTAGAAGATGAAACAGCCATTAATATTTTGTCTTCATCCAAAGAGTTATCTGAAGAAATCTCTGAGAAGCAAAAGGTTTCCTCTGTAACTGAAATGCAAATAGATTCTACTCGAATGGGGTATAAGCCAGTTGCTGTTCATTCAGCTGTTATCTTCTTCTGCATCTCTGATCTGGCAAACATTGAGCCTATGTACCAGTATTCATTGATTTGGTTCTTTAACTTGTATGTTCAGTCTATTGCTAAAAGTGAAAAGAGTGACTATCTAGAAGAGAGAATTAAGAATATAACTGAGCATTTCACAATAAGCATCTATAACAATGTGTGTCGGTCACTCTTTGAAAAGGACAAGCTGTTGTTCTCCTTACTGCTGACAGTAGGCATCATGAAGGGAAAAGACCAAATAGATGATGTGGTTTGGCATTTCCTGCTGACAGGAGGTGTTGCTCTTGATAATCCTCACCCCAATCCAGCTCCAGATTGGCTGTCTGACAAATCATGGGCTGAGCTTGTACGTGCATCTAGTTTGACAAACCTCCAGGGATTAATGGAACATGTAAGAGAGAATTCTTCAAAGTGGAAACTAATCTATGACTCTGTAAGACCCCATGAAGAAGCCTTCCCAGACACGTGGAGCACGCTGGTGGGGTTAGACCGCATGGTTATTCTCAGATGTTTGAGACCTGACAAAATTATTCCAGCAGTGCAGGAGTTCATTGTGGAAAATATGGGAAGAACATTTATTGATCCACCTACTTTTGATCTTGGAAGAAGTTACAGTGATTCAAATTGTTGTGCCCCTTTGATTTTTGTATTGTCACCAGGTGCTGATCCTATGGCAGGTGAGATTGGTATTAAATCTTCTTTGATTTGGTTAAAGGTCACTGAGTGTGACTGAACTGATAATACTGTAAGTCTTTTCATATGATCTTTAAAGTGGCTTTAAGCATAATACAGAAATGATGGAGTATCAAACCTTGCATCTGCTCCTATATAAATAATGATGCTTAAATTACTAGGGGTTGGAATGGACTTGGTGGTGATGAAATGTCTAGGTCTCTGGACTGTAATTTAGAGATCTAATAGCTTGTAACATCCAGACCAATTTATAATTTATGCTTTCATTACAATTCTTTCATTGGATGTTTGGGACTTGCCCCAGTATTTGCTAAACCCCTCCTCCAGAAAGTTTCCTCCCTCTGAGTTACTAATTAAATGGTGTAGATGACTACACTCAAAACACATCTGTTAAATGTCTTTTTAAAAAAATAGCCACCCAGATTATTTTTAACCCTGGTTTTCTGCCAAAAGAATTGTAATATGGAGCCATATCTAGAGGGTGTTGGTTTTGATGGCAAAGCAAGAGGGTTATTTTTAACCAGATCTTAAGATCCAATTTCCAGCTCAGCTCCCATAAATAATTGTACCCATGCAACAGAGAGAGTAGAGAGTTGTAGTGCAGGCTGGAAGTGAGCAGCTGGGGCAAAAGGAGAAGACAGACTAGTTAACTTGGTTAGTAGTTGGTGGTTTTCCTTTTGTTTTTTGGTATTGCTTTATACATCTAAATGTTAGCATGTACCTCAGAAACACAGTGACTGATTCAGCTTTTGATACTGCTTCTGGATTGTAGTGGTGGTGGTATTTCCAACTGAATAAAATATTGAACTTTTGCCTATTTAGTTGCTTTTTAGATTATAAAAATGATTAATATAGCATAGATTCACTTTCTAATAAACTTTGTCTTTGTTTGCACATGTGAAATGTGCCATCACAGGTCTGCTAAAATTTGCTGATGATGTTGGCATGGGAGGTACAAGCACTCAAACTATTTCACTTGGACAGGGCCAGGGCCCAATAGCAGCCAAAATGATTTATCAGGCTATTAGTGATGGAACCTGGGTAGTGCTACAAAACTGCCATCTTGCAACTAGCTGGATGCCTGCTTTGGAAAAAATCTGTGAGGAAGTTATAGTACCTGAGAAAACCAATGAGAAGTTCAGGTAGGAGCTTGAATGTTTTTCTCTTTCTAACTGGAATATTTCATTGAAGGCACTAGTAAAAAGAAATGCAGCTTCTTTTGTGTCAACAACCAGGTATAGCATTTGGATTGTTTATGTGCAGTGATAAAATAAAGATTCCTAATTAGGGTGTCATCTTTCCTACCTGTCCAATGCAAGCTACTTTATGCCTGCATTTCAGAACAGATTTAGATGTTATCATTACAGTTAAGCAAGTAGCAAACCTTAGACTTCTGCAGATCACTATTGAGGATTTGTCAGCATTGAGGATTTTTTTGTTTGATAATGTGCTTTTTAAAATTCTTTTCAGGTTGTGGTTAACTAGTTATCCATCAGAAAAGTTTCCTGTTAGTATCCTCCAGAATGGCATCAAAATGACAAATGAGCCTCCAAAAGGAGTTAGAGTGAACCTTCTTCGATCATACCTTAATGACCCCATCTCCGACCCTGTCTTCTTCAGTGGTTGCCAAAAGCCAGAAATGTGGCAAAAGCTGCTGTTTGGTCTTTGCTTTTTTCATGCTATTGTGCAGGAAAGAAGAAACTTTGGTCCACTGGGTAAGGTTTAGGTTATTTTGCAGGTTGTTTCAAAAAGATTAGTAGTTTTGAAGTGCATTGTTGGAGTTTCTCTGCGTAAAGGAAGCATTGCTGTTAGCAATATTACAAGAGAGCAACCTGTAGTGCACAGAACATAAGGCTTTAAAGCTGTTATTTGCAAGGATTCTTATTCAGGACAAGCTACTCTTGAAGCTACAAAAAGTATTAACCTGGAAGAGGACTAGAAAATCCCAATTTTCCAAATAAATGTGTTGTAGAGTAGCTACATGAAATTATAGCTTACTAAATTATAAATTTATGACTGTGGTTCTTACTAACCATCAAATCCAGTTCTGGTTTAAATTTCATGTGTAAAGATGTGTCTTCTTGATTCTGCTTTATTTATTTGAATACTTGTTTTATCGAAGCTTGTGCATATGTTTACTTGGTGTGAAACATATTTCTATAGAATCATAGAATCGTTAGGGTTGGAAGGGACATCAAGGATCATCTAGTTCCAACCCCCCAGCCATGGGCAGGGACACCTCACATGGCCAGAGACATATCTAGCCTGGCCTTAAAAACCTCCAGGGATGAGGCTTCCACCACCTCCCTGGGCAACCTGTTCCAGTGTCTCACTACCCTCATGGTGAGGAATATCTTCCTAACATCCAATCTGAACCTGCCCATTTCTATTTTTTTTCCATTCTCCCTATTCCTATCACTACCTGACACACTGCAGTGTGTTGTTTATAACACAGCAATGAAAATATATGGATTTGTGCTTCAGCTTTTTGTATAATCTCACAATATTTAGAAAACTATCTGGAACATCTATGTAAAATGTAGAAACATATGGAATTATAAAATCTATTTTTATAGCTATATAAAGCTTACCCTCTCCACTGGTGGGCATGAAGTTCTCAGCCTTCCATTCTGACTGGGTCTGTCTTTGTCATAACAGGCACTGTTAGGAAATATTATACAGAGAGACTGAAACCTGCTGTTCTTGTTTTAATGTGTAGCTGTTTAACTAAACAATATGCCAGTATGAAGAATCTCACTTATTGCTTTGGAGTAAGCATATAATTTTTCTAAGTGACAAAAAGGTCATTTTCAAGCACCATCAGCTGCTTCATGTGACCAGCTGTCGGGGGGGAAAAAGTGCCATTGCAGCTAGAGCCTTATTTTTTGGTTTGCACTAGGGCTGTGGGTCTTTTGAAGGATTCTCTTATCTGGAGTGGTGTTTTTTATTGTCCTGTTACTCTGAATGTTATGTACAAACAGCATTAAGAGATGGGCAGATTGATTAAAAATGAAAATCAATCAGTGAATTAAAACTCTTTATAATCTCCAAATAGCAACAGATTAGCTGAAAGTACTGAGCAGGTCTGTGTTCTGCATAAGGTAAAATGTAATTTTTCAGGAGTGCATGATGCTGAATGCTTGTACTTATGTTTTAATTATATAGAATGATGGTCAGAGTGCCTTAGGATACAAAATGGTTACAGTCATACTGTGCCTTGTGCAGTAAACAGCCTGGTAAATTCCATGGCTGCTCCTAGGCACTGTTGGCAGCTGTTATCTTCAACTCTGTAGTAACAGTATAGTAGCAATACCATAATTTCCTGAGCTTGGCTATCAGCACAGTGCACCACTGCCCTTTGCATCCTCTGCATCGAACAGGTTGGAATATTCCATACGAGTTCAACGAATCCGACCTCAGAATCAGCATGCGTCAGATCCAGATGTTCCTGAATGAGTATGAAGAACCTCCCTTTGAAGCTCTGACATACCTAACAGGTACAGGCACCTCTGGCACTGAGACTTTGCTAGGCTCTTTCAGCTGATACAGTGATAAACAACTGAGTTCTTGGCAAATCGGGTGGATTCCATTCAGGTTTACTTTCTTGACTTTCCACATACTGACAAGTGGGATCCCAAACCCTCAGGCACCATTGCTGTCCTGACTCACATATAGCTAGAAGAATTACTAACAGTCCAGCAAACCTCCTGGGCTTCTTTCATATATGTCAAATAAAAGCACCAATGGCCTCTGTTTCACTGTAGCTGATCAACACAATCCCAACCCAGTAAGCACTGGCAGCTTAGCAGAGGATGTGATAATGCTCATCACTTTAAAGCAAGAGGTGTTGAGCTGTGTGAATAACTGGCTGCTGTGGCTATTCAGTTCTTTGGTACGGAAAGATAGCTGTTTCCTGACACCTCCTTTGTCCCTTATAAAGATATTTCCTGGGTTTTGCAAATATTACTATTAGTTTTATGAAAAAGAATTTTGAAAGTCAGGATTAAAGTAACAGCTGTGAATATTTAGCAGTTTTCTGTGCTTGCTATCAGTGTAAGGATTCCTTCATTGCTTGCCCATTACTT
Source organism: Indicator indicator (assembly GCF_027791375.1). Lineage (NCBI taxonomy): Eukaryota > Metazoa > Chordata > Aves > Piciformes > Indicatoridae > Indicator > Indicator indicator. Next base: position 9,277,400 of record NC_072031.1, on the reverse strand, counting down.
AGATCTCTCCAAGCCCTGCTGCACAGGGTATTGCATACTTGTGATTACTTGTTTTCTACTGCATGCCTGCACAATCAGGGTAAGTTTGCATGAAAGGAACAAGACAAGTATCAGCTATATAGCACTGCTCAGATTTTGACAGTTCTTAGCAGAACTTCAAACAAAAGAGCTTTCATTTAAAACATGAGATTATTTGCTGTGGCCTGAGTAGCAATTTCTGAGACCAACTCATAGTGTTCCTTAAACCTTTCATCATCAAGACACACAGATTTGTCCCATAGTTCCAAAACTGTTGAAGTGTCTGATTTCCATTGAATTCATTAAAGTATAGGGCTTAAAAACTTTGGAATACCTGGAGCTTCATAACTTCAATTTACTGGAGCTATTCATTATTGCAAAGCAATTTTTATTTGTTCATTAACTTTCAATTTTCCATCCTGCTTTTCTTTGCCCTTTTCCAGGGGAATGTAACTATGGAGGCAGAGTAACAGATGATAAAGACAGGCGCCTTCTGCTGTCCCTCCTTTCCATAGTCTATAACAAGGATATAGAGCAGGACAAGTATATGCTTGCAGCTGTAGATGACTACTACATACCACCACATGGTCCATATGAGGTGAGAAGATAACAATGTAAATTCACTCTGAGTTATTGGGGAAAACATTATCTACACTGTACTTTGATATACTGAATACAACAAATAGAAGATAAACACCATAAGATCACAAAGCCATGCCACAGAATCTCTAATGTATGAACATGAATCTGGTACGCAGCCCAATGAGATGAAATGGTCATCCAATACTCCAGTATTTGTTAGTGCAAAGAGCCACCCCTGTATAGGTTTCCAGTATGCTCTAAAAAGCCACTAAGAGTCAGGCTTCATGAATTTACAGAGTACTTCCGCAACCTCTTGCAATCATTTTTGCCTCGAGAGCAGTGACCATGCTGAGGAGATGGAATGGCCCAGGTATATGCTCACTTTTCATCCTTTCTTCCCTTCTAACAACTGGACAGAGATAAGGAGCATGCTGTTTGTGTAGCCTGCAATTGTAGGGGTGATATATACAGCATCATGCTCTCTTCTGTGATTCCTACCAGTGCTCCGCATATATTTCTAATGTACAAGTCTTTCTCTTGCTTTCTCTTGCTGCTTTAATGAAGCTGTTAAGAACAAATCCTCACTGAGTCTTTGCATCACACAAAACAACTTTATTAACTCTGTTTCTGGATGTGATTAACTCAGAACTAATGTGTTTGACAGTAGATGGGAAGGTTCTGTCCAAATTTGGTTTACTGATTTTCAATTAATGTGGTATTTTATGATTTCTGGTATCTAAATGTTTCTTTTACAGTCTTACATTGAGTACATTCGAAGTTTACCAATTACAACACATCCTGAAGTGTTTGGACTTCATGAAAATGCAGACATCACCAAGGATAACCAGGAGACTAATCAGCTTTTCCAGAGTGTGCTCCTGACTTTGCCTAGGGAAGCAGGGGGAGGTGGCAAGTCCCCTCAGGTAACTGGGGAAGAAAGATCAGCTTACACTCTGGAAAGGTGCCCTTTCCTATCATGCTTTGGGTCTCAAAGCAATCCAGCACCTCTCATCACATGACTGTGTGCTTGGGAGTAGATGGGAGTGTCTCTGTAGAGAAGCAGACAGATTTGGCATAGAAGAACCTCTAAAGATGGAAGATACTCCAACAATTTTGAATGCAAATAGATTAATACCACACAACCCCTCCTGATTGAGTACAACATGCACTTTGAATGTTTCTTTCACATTTTGTGTTTTAAAATAAAAGTGAAGTGCTTCACTTCAGTCATGAGCTGTAGTTAGAGCACAGCTAACAATAAGAGCTGGTAAAGCACTTCAAACCACACCCATTCCTAGGCAATTTTAAATAGAATAGAATAGAATCAAGAAGGTTGGAAGAGACCTCAAAGATCATCGAGTCCAACCTGTCACCCTAAACCTCATGACTATCTAAACCATGGCACCAAGTGCCACGTCCAATCCCCTCTTGAACACCTCCAGGGATGGTGACTCCACCACCTCCCTGGGCAGCACATTCCAATGGCCAACCACTCTCTCTGTGAAGAACTTTCTCCTCACCTCCAGCCTAAACCTCCCCTGGCACAGCTTGAGACTGTGTCCTCTTGTTCTGGTGCTGGTTGCCTGGGAGAAGAGACCAACCCCCTCCTGGCTACAACCTCTCTTCAGGTAGTTGTAGACAGCAATGAGGTCACCCCTGAGCTTCCTCTTCTCCAGGCTAAACAGTCCCAGCTCCCTCAGCCTCTCCTCACAGGGCTTGTGCTCAAGGCCTCTCCCCAGCCTCGTTGCCCTTCTCTGGATATGCTCCAGCAATTCAACATCTTTCCTAAACTGAGGGGCCCAGAACTGGACACAGTACTCAAGGTGTGGCCTAACCAGTGCTGTGTACAGGGGTACAATGACCTCCCTGCTCCTGCTGGCCACACTATTCCTGATGCAGGCCAGGATGCCATTGGCTCTCTTGGCCACCTGGGCACACTGCTGGCTCATGTTCAGGCGGCTGTCAACCAGTACCCCCAGGTCCCTTTCTGCCTGGCTGCTCTCCAGCCACTCTGACCCCAGCCTGTAGCTCTGCATGGGGTTGTTGTGGCCAAAGTGGAGCACCCGGCACTTGGATTTGTTGAATGCCAACAAATAGCTTTGTGTTTTGTGGACTTTACTGCAGAAAAATAGGTGAAAAAGGGAAATTCCTCATTCACTGCAAATTTATGATTTCAGGAAACTGTTGAAGATTTGGCACAAGACATCCTATCCAAATTACCAAGTGACTTTGATGTTGAAGAGGTTATGAAGATATACCCAGTACTCTATGAAGAGTCCATGAATACAGTTCTCAGGCAAGAACTAATTCGATTTAACAGGTATGGCTCAGCATTTTGGGTAGCACTACCAATACTGAAAGATGCTTGTGTTCATCAGTACTAGCTACTCACAAGCCTGGAAAACACTTACAAGCCTTCTGCAATGAATTGTTAACATGATAGATTCTGCTTTGCATGAACCTTTTAAAGACTTGAAAGCTGCAGCTGACTATCTGAATATGAAAAAGGTAGCAGTATTCTTGGAATGTGAACTTTAAACAGTTTTGTTGAGGTAGGAGAGCCTGCTTTATTCTTTTTCAGTCATACCCAGGTCCCAGTGTTCACAGCACACTGTCCTATTTAGTGTTAGAGTCTTGATTTCCCTTGTCTAGAAGGGGACTTTTCACTTTCATTTCTGTGTGTGATTTTTCTTTGTTTGCTTTTCTGAAGTTTTGATAACGACATGTGAGATAAAGAATTTCTGACAGGACGTTTACCAGCCTTGACTGGCCTTTCATTCAAGTTGGTCTCAGAGGTCTTTAACCAGACAGTAAGAAGTAAATAATGAGACAGCAATTTCTTTTGTGTTATCTGAAGGCTTACTGAAGTTGTTCGGAGCAGCCTCATAAATTTGGGCAAAGCCATTAAAGGCCAAGTGTTGATGTCTTCTGAACTTGAAGATGTTTTCAACAGCATGCTAATGGGCAAAGTACCAGCAATGTGGGCTGCCAAATCCTATCCATCACTGAAGCCACTGGGAAGTTATGTGTCTGATCTCCTTTGTCGTTTGGTCTTCTTCCAGGTATGCTAAACTGAGACTGACAGATGTAAGGACTCTGTAGCTGAAAGCTGAATGGATAAAATGTGTATCAGTGCTGTAGTATCTGGACTTGCTACTTTCTGAAATGTCTTCCTCAGTAGCACTGACTTCTGGTAGTTTCAGAATGAGTGATTATTTCTGTTGTCATTGTAAATGTGATTTATGTGATTTATTTCCTCTGAAAAGTACAGAACTAATAGTAGTATCCAGGGGCTCCAAGGTTTAGATCTCTTTGTGCTGTTTGAGTGTATCTGAAGAGCCATCCCTGTTCTGGTGAATTGGCACAATGAAGTCACAGATGGATTTTTTTAATGTTTGTTTTTCTTTTCTATTCAGGACTGGGTAATCAATGGGCCACCCACAGTCTTTTGGCTCTCTGGATTCTTCTTCACTCAATCTTTTCTGACTGGTGTTCTACAAAACTATGCCAGAAAATACACCATCCCCATTGACCATATTGGATTTGAATTTGAGGTAAGGAAATGCAGGGGAATGTTGTGTTTCTTCAACAGCTTGAAACATGTTCGGGGCAGCAATGAAGAGTTTACAAAAAAGAAATTTTATTTAGAGAAGCAACTTCAGACTGTTACTTACAGGATTTACTCCAGGTAAAATTGAGCAATGGTTTAATCATTCTAGGTGATGAAACAGGAGCACACAATGGAGAAATTACCAGAAGATGGTGCTTATGTGAGAGGCCTTTATTTGGAAGGTGCACGATGGGATCGAGAATCCCTGGTAATTGGAGAATCACTTCCAAAAGTCCTTTATGATCCTTTGCCCATCATTTGGCTGAAACCCGGAGAAAGTTCAAGCTTTCTTCATATGAATATCTATTCATGCCCTGTATACAAAACAAGTGCAAGAAGAGGTGTCTTATCCACCACTGGCCACTCAACCAACTATGTTCTCTCAATTGAACTCCCTTCAGACAAGCCCCAGAAACACTGGATAAATCGAGGCGTGGCAGCACTGTGCCAGTTAGATGACTGAGAGGATGCAAGTCAAAGCAGTTGAATTTTGTTATTAAAAGATATACTTTACTCCATAATGGCTGCTATTTTTTTTTATATATATATCTCAGTATTTCCTGCAGCTCCCAAATTCCTTTTGATTTTTAGCCATTATCAGCCACTGAGCAAGAGTGAGTGAAAATAGAGCACCACAAACAGAAACTTATTCAGAGACCTGGGCTTCATCAGAATCAAACTGTAACTGTATGCCAGCAACATCATTACAAATCCTGGGAAATCCAGAGATTACCACCTAGCTGCTAGGATAGGGCCTTTTTGGTTGGTTGGTTTGGTTGGTTTTTTTTGTTTTTTTTTTTTTTTTTTGCTGCCGTTGTTTTTCAGGGGAGTTGTTTGTTTGTTTTGTTGTTAGATAAAATTAGGCCCAAAAAGTTTTGCTGCTGATTTTAATGGGAATGTGATCCACAATTCTTGCAAATAGGACTCTGTGGATTTGCCTGCCACTTCTGTGTCCCTGGAGCATGTAGGGCAAGGAGGAAGATGAGATTAGTTTGTTGTCAACATGGAAAACCAACCCTCAGCTAGAATGAACTGCCAGAGCTGTATCATGAAACTAGGGTAACTGACACTGCTTGAAGATGTGCCTCAGAATTTCCATGTCAAGCTTGTAGCCCCCATAGGCACTGGGAGTCTGCCCTTTCTCAGAGCGTTATGCTTCTCGTAACTTTTAGCTTCTTTTAATTTTTTTTTTTTAATTTCAGTAGAATTTACTTCTATATCCCAGTTACCTGACAAATGAGCTGTTTCCTTTTTCCCATAATCTCACTTTACTTCCTCATTTTGCCCTCTTCCACGTTGGACTAATAACCACCTGAAATTTTGTACTTGTTTAAGCCCTTTCATCAGAGAAGCTGCAAGTAGCTTGCAAATATTAATTAAAATAGCCTGAACATCTTCAAAGAGCTGTGCAGTCATTAGCTAATCCCCACAGCATGCCAAGAAGGTACTAAAGATACATCATTAGACTTGTTGTGTACACAGTACAAGAGAAGCACAAAGATCAAGGCAAGCATTTAAAGAAAACTCCACTACATAAACATCCACTAATTCGAGATCTTTTTTTTTTTCATTGCCCAAATTGCAGCATTTTAATGACTTGCTTGAGGCATCACAAAGTCAGAGATGCAGCTATAATTCAGCACTTGCCAGTATCCTGCTACAGTCATTAAGTGATGCTGCTACAAGTCATTAATGGTTCCTGCCATACCAATTTATCACTTGTGTTGTGCTTAACTGGTGTAGGTGAAAGCAGTGTTCATTATTGTTTTAGTAACCACTCATACTGAATACAAATGTCCATTAGATAGTCACTTTTAAGAACAGTAACATACAGGTAAGGAAGAAGTGTCACGTGTGTGCTGTACACTGCTAGGCAATTGGTAGAGTATCTTCATGTACCATATATATATATACATGCACCACATTCCATGCCTCATTAACAGTGCACTGTGCAGGCATTTGGAGAATCTTCATTGTTACCTGGTGACCAGGGCAAAGATGTCAGGCCCAGGTCTTATGAGGAATGGCTGAGGGAAGTAGGATTGTTTAGTCTGGAGAAGAGGAGGCTGAGGGAAGACCTCATTGCTCTCCACAACTACCTAAAAGGAAGTTGCAGGCAGGGGGAGGTCGGTCCCTTCTCCCCAGTATCAAGTGAGAGGAAATGGCCTCAAATTGCACCAGGGTGGGGTTAAATTGGATATTAGGAAAAAATTCTTTACAGAAAGAGTGGTCAGGCATTGGAACAGGCTGCCCAGGGAGGTGGTGGAGTCATCGTGCCTGGAGGTGTTAAAAAAATGTGTAGACATGGCTCTTCAGGACGTGGTTTAGTAGGGGATGGTGGTGTTAGGTCAGCGCTTGGACTTGATGATCTTAGAGGTATTTTCCAACCTAAACAGCTCTCCCAAAATGGCAGCTTTCTAGTTTGACCTTCAAACCCAAAGGACTCTAAGGCAGATTTCTCTTTTCCATAGAGTTTGACTGAAGCTGTAGAAAAAAAGCTTTGCTCTCTAAACTTGACAGAAGAGCTGATCTAGTCATTCCTTCAGCTGAACAGCCTGAAGTTTTAACAAATTTCAGTCTTTGCCTTCTGGTGCTGGAAAGATATGAGGATCAGGCACTAGTTAACAATTTCTCACACACTTATTTTGAAAATTAATGGGTTGCTTGGCTTTTTAGAGCATCTCAATGTGATGCAGTTACTGCAGTTCAACTTACTGGCTTTTTAGTTAAGCAAGTGGATTCTCATTTGAGTTGAGTTACTTAAGGCTACTTCAGCCTTTTTAGAGTTGCTTATTTATGCTTCCCTTCAGAAATAAGCTTCTATTATTATTTCAGTTAGGTGTAAATCTGTAACTTTAGGATGTTCTTTCGGAGTAACCTGTATCTTATGCTATGTGCTTAGGAAAGAATTGTGACTGTAATACAGACATTAAATTTAGATTCTTATTTACACAGCTGTTTATTTACCTGAGGAGTCACAGCATCAGTGCCTTCGTTAGCCACAGGAATTTTAACAATGGCAAAGATTCAAATTCTGGTTTAATGACAATAATGAGCCTAAGCTTCTATTCAAAATTCTTGTCTCTGCACTTTTTGGTTTGGTTCAGTGGACAGATCTCTAGGCTGGTATATCAGACTGAGGACAGGAAGAGGCTGTATTTGTGCTTCTTTCAAGGCAGGATTAAGCAGTGTATATAATCATGTTATTTTTTTACCATCTTTATTCCATCCCCCTTGTCTTAGGCTGAAATTGTATGTCTTCCTGGCAGCAGTTAATTTGCTAAGCTCCCACTGACAGACAGAACAATGGCATTTTACATGTTACTTCCCACATGAGGCATTCCCAGGGAAAAAATTATATGGGAATAGATAACTTTGTGGACCAGAGCCATAAAGGGTAGTGAGAAATTAGGCTAGCCAGTACCTGTCACGCTGACTTGCTCTTCTCATTGTCTCATTGTACTTTCCCATCCTCTTGTATTTTTTCCACTCTTAAAAGTACATTCTTGGGGGAGGAACTGTCATTCAGTGTTCATCACATGACCAGTTTTAACTTACTCTTGAGGCAGACAAGAATACTTCTTTGCCATTGTCTGCTAGGGCTTGGAGAGTTCAGGATAAGCTGGGGAGCTCAGGAAATGAGATGTCATTGGTGTTGCCCATTTTAATAGGCAAGAATATAAACTGCATTTTTCACATCTGCTTTTTTACCATCAAGGAGAGTAGGCCACCCTTAACTTCCCTGAAGAAATTTTGAAAACAGCCTGGTAAAGCCAGAAAACCAAAAGAGCCAAAAATGATTGGTGGCCAGTGAGAGACAAATGAATATAGTTTCACTTCCATTCATGAGGCACCTGCAAAAGAGAACTAACTCTTGAACTTGAGACTAAAGAGATTGTTGTAGGTAATATTTCAAAATTAAACTGGGGTTCTATCCATAAGGTAAGGCCTCAAACCTAACAGTAATTGTTGAGAAAGCCAATGTGCTGATTAGTTTGAAAAGCCAGCCCTGCAAAAAATGCACAGTGAAGATGACCAAAGCAACTTAAGCTTGCTCCTATGGTGATACCCTGAAGGGTGAGTTTTCAGTCAGTCCATACATGGGAACCTGAGGAAGGCAGCACTGGAATATTTTACTGAGTTGTGTAATAGCATTCCAAACTTTGCATTTCACATCCACACCCTCTCCAAAGGAAGAGGAGAAAAAGCTGACACAAAAGCTTTAGGCCACTCCTGCAGTTTCCAAGAAGGAGAAAGTGTGGTGGCATTTCCACTGTCTCCTTGCTACTGTCTATTTTGAAACCATACTTCACTGTGATGATACTATGAAACTGCAATGTTTCTGCTGGGATAAGAGAGGAAGGAGAACAACTGCAGAATGCAGTCATATTCCCATGTGCATTTGGAAGCTTTAGAGCACTGTGTCTGCTTGATTCTCCTAGACTTAGTCCTGAGTTTTGCTGACCCTTACACAAGGCCCAAGGCCCTGTCTTCAATTATAACTGAGCGTCTATCATCCTCAAACCACTCGAGAACTCTGCTATACTTGCAGAGTATGAAAACCTGCTGTAGTTTGTCCTGATATCAAAGTAATCTTTGTATCACACCTCACTCCTCGAAAAGTGTTACTTTTATTGATGAGTCAGTGGTTGAAATGTAATAAATATTAGACCAACCTTATCCATCATATGCAATGCATCAATTAGCTTTTTGGCCTCTGGAAAAGTGTAGAGTGACCAAAACTGCTTCATTCACAGTTGTGCACACGAATCACCTGGATTGCAGTCCACATCTTAAATGATGTGATTACACATCCCAGCTTAAATGATGAGTTATGAAATTTCATCATGGGATTTCAGGTATATTGGCTTAGAAATCTTCCTTAACTTTTCCTGGTGTCGCAACGTGCGGCCTTGCTTATGGGCAAGACCCATAGGAGGCAGATGGACCTGGAAAAGAAAATCCCACCAGTTAGGTGCATATTGAGAAGGTGCAAGAAAAAGAAGGCATAGAATAGAGTTTAGGTTTCACTGAGTTTTAAATAATTTCTTCAGTTTGGAGAAGGCAACTGCACTGTCTCAAACCCGGCTATTAGATTTCAAGCAGCACTTTCTGAGGAGTGACTACTGCTGTAACTTTCAGCTCCTACATGTTCTGTTTATTAAAATTCTATATATCTAAGCCTTCAGTAACCTTGTGTAGCTCAATAGCAGACTGTAATGATAATACACTTATTGAAAAAGGATGCTTACAATGTTCCAGAACAGTGAGATCTAAAAATTCCTAAGTAGCTGTCTTAAAAGCACTGTTTTATTCATACCTATCTAGTAAGTCATAAAATAACCCCAAATTGTATGTATTGAAAGTCTGCCTGCTTATTGTCATGATTATATATATGATATTAAAATGCACAAGCAGAAGGAGCAATAGGTGACAGGCTCTTCCTTTGACTGACAAAGACTTTATAAGACTATTTGTGGGAGTCATGCAGCTCTATCCCCTTACGTGATTGAAAAATGTAGGTGTTAGCAGTCAGGTGTTACTGGTGCAGAGGCTGTCATGCTGTAAGATAGCTGTTTAGGTGCAAATAGTAGTAAAAGCCCTGACTAAAGCAGCAACAGAGATTCCTAGGCTCTGAAAAACAACCATCTTCCTGTTTGCCTGAGAGAGGTCAACATGGGGAGAAACTTCTTTACAGTGAAGGTGACAGAGCACTGAAACAGGCTACCCAGAAAGGTTGTGAAGTCTCCTTCTCTGGAGACTTTCAAAACCCACTTGGACTCATTCCCGTGTGGACTACCCTCAGTGATCCTGCTTTTGGCAGAGGGGTTGGACTTTATCTCTGGAGGTCCCTTCCAACATCTTACATTCTGTGATTCTGATCTAGGAGTGAGCCTTTGGGATTTTGGAGCCACTGTAGAGTACAAATTTTGAGCCCATTTCTAGAAGCATTGTTTGCCAGATGTTCATTGTTATTCTCTATACTGGAGAAAAAGAAAAAGCTATATGTGAAACAGATGCTAACAGTGACCACAGTCTTGGCAAGCATCTGAGGAAAATACAATTTAATTCTGACCATGACCACCTTGATAAGGAAACTAGACATGTGAAAATACAAGCTAATCAACAGGAGAGGAGAGGAAGTCTCTATGTGAGACAGCATAAAGTACTATCCACAGAAGTGAGTAGGCAGTGAGGAAAGTATATGGAATAGTGCAATAGAAGGCACTACTGCAACTTGCAGTATTTCATGAATCTTGGACATGTTTTTCTCTAGGAACAGGGGAAAAGCAGAGGCAACATAGGCAGGTGGTTTGTAAGGTCTGATTTATGGCCAGGAGGACAGGTATCAGTAACACAGACTTTGAAAATAATTGTATCTATGGCAGATGTAGTTATTCTCTTTCTCATCTGGAAAAATTTACAGATTTGATTCCATCACCATCTTTCTCTACATTCATAGGTTGGTTAAGACTGCCTAAATATGCACAGGCCCCAGAAAGTTTAGCTCATGGAATTCCACTTAGACTCTGACTCCTTATTGTGAGAAGAAATTACCTAATTTACAGTGATAGAGAACATTTCAATGTACATTTGGCTTATTTGGCTCTAATTTAGCATAGCATTTAAATACTGGTTTATCTAAAAATGCAGTGCAGTGACAGTGATGTGAACTTAGAGCTTTAGAGCTAAGTGGTTATGGCTGAAGCCTTTGTGACTGGATTTATACTCACAGGTCTCGGGTAGGGGATGTTATAGTGAAGTCCAATTTCTATTCTTGCCTCACATTCTTCTATACACTGCTTAATCAACTTTGGATCTGTTACCTAAAGTCAAACAAACAAATGTTTTGTAGAAGTATAGCAATTAGCAGTTGGAAGCTCAAGTGTAAATGATGCACAGCCACGTGACTTTCTTTAGCTTTTTTGGTAATCCTCAGGATACAATGATTGTATTTTTCCCATCCTTAAAAGGTAACATTAGTGTTTGCCTTGACTCAACAGTTCTGGGCTTGATGGTGCTGGATATTAAGGCTCAGAGGCTGTCACAACTGATGCTATGGAAGGAGGGTTTTACCCAAATATGGTGTTTTCTCTATAAAAAGACAATACATATGTGAAATAATAATGCATCCATGAAAAAAAAACCCATACTCGCCCATTTAGCATTCTGCAAGGTAGCTAGAGGAGAAAGGGAGGAGACTCCTTGGTCTACATTCTGTTAGCATCCTACCCAGAAGCTCCCTTTGAAGTCAGAAACGTGTCAAATGTGACTTAAATTCACTTTTTCATTTTTGCAGTATTTCAGTTTAATCCCACACCAAAATAAGCACTGTGATTTTCAATTACAAGAAAGACCTTTGATTACCATGGATTCTGTCTGTGTCACCCCTTTCAAAAGAAGTTTGACATTTCTTCCTTGAGAAAAAAAAAATTAAGTGCTTCTTTTAAAAGAAGTGCCAATAATTGCTGAGTTGAAAAGAAAAAAAAAAAGGCATTATAAGAAACTGCTGAGCTCTGTTTGCCATTGCACAGCTAATGATCCACTTAGCTTGCTTTCTGAAAGATCAAAAGCTGCTTCAATTTCATAGGCAGTATCTTTGGAACTTCAGTTTTTTTTTTTCTTGGCATTTTTTCAGGGAAAACTTTAAACCTTTTAGATTTCTACAGCAGTTAATGAAGAGCTGAAATGGTTTGAGTTGTCTTACTGCTATTTCAGGAGAGAGATTTAAACTATAACCCAAAGACCCCAGCATTTAAGGAGAATTAAGCGTTAGGTTCAACTCCTAGGTTGTTATTTCAGCATCCAATCACTGAGACAGCACAAAGAGCAAGGATCATTCAGAAAGTCCAACCTCTAAGGACACTCACATTTTTGTTTTTGCGGAAGAGTGTTTTGGCCTCATTTTTAATGTACTCTTTCTCTTGAATGGTTTCTTCTGTCTGTCCTGATGCCGACTGCCATTTTTTGGCTATTCGGAATATCTTGCGGTAAAGGCCAAGAACTTGTTGTCGGGTAACTGCTGTCATCTGGAAAAGGCAACACAAACCCCAGAGGTGTGCTGAACATACCAGCTGCTAAAAGGCCAGCAAGCAGTATGCTTTTCACACACCTGGATTAGTTTAAAAATAGCTCCATGCTAAGCTACATGAAAAAAAAAAAAAACTAACTAGCTGTACACAGTAAGTGGCTGTTGAAAGTGCCAGACATGGTCCAGTGAAGTACTTCTACTGCTTCTCAAATCTGTCTCCATTCAAACAGCTTCAGCTGTTGCTCAGTTAAGCAGCAAGTTCTCCATGGGACAGCAATGTGCCATTGTGGCCAAGAGGGCTAATGGTATCCTGGTGTGCATCAAGAAAAGTGTGTCTAGTAGGTCTAGGGAGGTTCTTCTCCCCCTAGGGAGGTTCTACTCTGCCCTGGTGAGACCATACCTGGAATACTGTGTCCAGTTCTGGGCTCCACAATTCAAGAGACAGGGATCTGTTGGAGAGAATCCAACGGAGAGCCACGAGGATGATTAGGGGACTTGAGCATCTCCCCTATGAAGAGAGACTGAGAGACCTGGGGCTGTTTAGTCTGGAGAAGACTGAGAGACATTTATCAATGTTGATAAATATCTGAGGGGTGGGTGGGTGTCAAGTGGAAGGGGCCAATCTCTTCTTGATGGTGCACAGTAAAGGAACAATGGATACAAACTTAAACATAGAAGGTTTCTCCTCAACATGAGAAAAAACTTCTTTACAGTGAGGGTGACAGAGCCCTGGAGCAAGTTGCCCAGAAAGGTTGTGGAGTCTCCTTTTCTGGAGAATTTCAAAACCCACCTGGATGCATTCCTGGGCAGACTACCCTGGGTGATCCTGCTTTTGGCAGGGGCATTGGACTTGATGACCTCTGGAAGTCCCTTCCACCCCTGACAATCCTGTGATTTCCTTTAGTGCTTTGCTGAATCCCAAGCCTGGTACAAGAATGCTCAGGTTGTGTTTTACTGCTGTTTTGCAACAGACGTTAGGCAAGCCACCGAAACTCTGAGTGTCCTGCCTGCTGTGAAATCCTTGTACCATTGCTGACCCTGTCTCTGCAAAGCATTTTGAAACCACCACAAAAGTGCTGAAAACCAGTATGGGTTTCAGAGGCTGAGAAGCTTATTACATACCACTACAGTATGTAATAATGATTCAGCTGGAGTTTGATGTGATGAAAAAGTGATGAAAGCTATTTTATCTAAGCACTGCAGGACAGGCAGACTAACTGTGGATTTAGGAAAGTCCTGAATAGCTTGGTTTTCAGAGAGCTGTATACTTGCTGAATCAGCCTCCAGGTGCAATAAGAATCTTTACCAGAAATCAAGAATGAAATTCTATTGTTATCCTATTAGTGCATGCACTTTATCATGTAAGTGGTGACATTTCATGCCAGATCAGAAATATCCCTGAGACAAACCCACTGCTGGAATAACAACCTTTCTGACATGGATGAGATTCACAGAAACAGTGACTTCTGTTTTAGGGACACAGCAACTGTTGAAGGTACCTCACTGTTCAAAAGGAAGATGCAGCAGCACTGCAAAGTAGGTATATGGATGAAATGAAGAACAAGAGTCAGGGGCAGGACATATCTGACTGTCTCAGGATCCACCTGCCAACCTGGAGCTCTCGTTACTGTAGCTGAATCTATGCTGAAATCAGACCTGTGTGCTGGGAATAGCTCCTCCACAAGACAGGTTGAAGCAGGGGAACTCAGGCTGCACTCCCCCCCTGGAGGGGGCACTCTTCCTTGGTGACAGAGGAAAAGCTGCTTCCTAAAACACCCAGACACTGCGGGAAGTTTGGCAGTGTGGCCACTGCTCATGTCCTTGCAGTCTGTGGCAATTCCTGCTATTATGGAGAGCAGAAGAGGGTTTTGAACCAAACTCTTCTCAGGGCACAGAGTTCTCCGATGGCTGTCTCCACCACAGCAGCTGACTTCCACTAGTATTTCAGTACAGTCCTCCTGTGGCTTCAGTCACTCTTATCTTTTCCTCACCCAAGTCAGAATTACAGATGCTAACCTGAAGACAGGATTTAGCCCACAGTTCCTTTTGCTAAAAACCCCCAAGGTAGTAAATTCTAGCCTTTTGTTTGTTTGAACTATTATTGTGATCTAAAGACCTTTTGTTATTTTAGGAGCTCAGTTAGGGATCTGATTCTTAAGAGAGAACACTTTCATTTTGCTATTGGTATTTTAAAAGGGTTAAGCAATCATTTTTTTTCCCCTCCTATATATGATTTTTTTTTCCTTCCCAGCAGAAAGTATTTCTAGCAAATATTGATGGTATTTCTAGGAAACAAATATCCACAATGAAAAAGCTAAGTAGTCCCAGCTCATAAACCGCTTTGGAATAAATGCTTCACTTCATCCATTCTACAGCTCCATTTCAGGCAATAAAATGAGTCACACATGAAGCTTCACATGTACGTGGCTCTGAAAAATCACTGCTTCCCTCTGTTAGGCATGTATTTTGTGCACAAAATAAACTGTACAGTTACAAGGGCTGACCTACCACAAGGTGAGTTCCAAATCCTGTTCTTGCCTAGAGCCCCTCCTGGCCTCACCCCTCAGCTTTGATTTGAGGGTGTCATCTCTGGTGGAGCTGGTAATACTCTTTGTTCCCTGGTGACAGCTAGTAAAAGGTAGTACTGCATTAAAACTTCCAGCTTAGGTTCTCATGTAATCCATAAAGACAGTAAGAAGAACAATGTCAAGGGGAAAGATGTTTCAAATACAGGTTTTAAGTCTGATTTCCAATGCCACAAGCTGGGACAGGGCATGCCCTTTGCTCAGAGCTGTAACTGCACTTGTCACTTTTGGATTTTAAACAGACCAAGAATCTGTTCATAAATATTTTGTTTAAAAGTTTAGAACCAACAAATTTTTATTCGCCCTGCTAATTGCTTCCACTCCCCCACTGAGAATTTATTTTTTCATTAATTTCTTGGTGCTAGAAATGATAAAGAAAAAAAAATAAATGCGTAGCCCCTCATCTAGGCATGGGCTGCACTTTGGCATTACTGCTCTCCTTCCCACATGTGCTAGATGATATGAAAGACATTCAGCAGCTTTGCAGATATACCCAGCAATGAGCTGCTGCTGTGGCTCATTTAATTAACAATCTCTAACGTTAGGGACCTACTCATTAAACATTTCAGCAAGGACACATAAATGAAGGTGTGAGGAACCCTTCACAGACAGAGGACCCTTGTCTATCACAAGAGAAGATGAGACCAAATAGGACAAAATTCAAAGCCTGGGTCTGATTCTGATCTGAGTGGGAATGTAAACAGGGAATAATTCCACTGAAAGCAGAATTGCTTCCAACTTAAAAGTATTGCAAATGAGAGTAGAATCTTTTTCTTCAGTATATCAGATCCCACACCAACAGAATGCGATGGTACAAGTCATGTACCAGGTGTAATGTCATCAAGTGACACTACTTGTATTAGTTTTGTGGGTGTGCAAAATGATTCTGAGTGGTACAGAAAGGAAGATAAGGGAGGCTTTCATGTCCTTGCAGTTACTCATCTTGCAACTTATATCTTTGGCAGTTAAATCATAATTACATTTCACATCTCTGGAATGCTAAGTGGATGTTACACCACTTTCCCACTAACACTCATCTTGTGGTAGTCACACCCATTGTTTAACTTCTACCACCCTTCATTTCATTGCAGAATGCAGCCCACAGAGGTTAACCACAGGCGTTTTTGTCCAGAAGTACAGGGCTATTGTATTAGCTGAGCAAATTTCAGGTGTTTGCTGCAACAAAATAAACTGGCAGAGGTCAGAGGTGGGTCTGTATGCACAGAGGTATCAACGGGAAAAGTGGTAGGTTGCAGCCTGGATTTGAGCTGATTGTTAGAATGAAGCCTTTGGAGGGCAGCCAAGCGTTGCCCTCCAAATAAGAATTTGCTAGGCACTGTGGCAGGGTTCTGACAATGCAGGGTTGTATCATCCTTTTGATCTAGGTGCAAACCCGTTATCAACATGCAGATCAAGCACATGAAATATCCTATTGTATCCAGACTTGCAAAGGAGGCTTAAGCAGTTAATGAGTTACTGCACCATGAAGACACAAACTTTTTCCATTGTTAATTAAAACAAATAATCCTTTAGACTCTAAAATGTAGCAACCAGGTGTTGTTTTTTTTTTCAAGAAACAACTACACATTCCTTTGGCTTTTAGATGGTCAACCCAAAAGTTCAATGGTCTGAATAACCAGTGAAACACCAGACTTCTTTTGCTATTTGCAGGTTTGTTTGGAATGTAGTTTATATAGAAAGAAGGAATCTGTCAGCTGCCTTGTAAAGTGACCCAACAGTGCACTGTCAAAGCAAAGTTAGGACAGAAGGCAAGCTGCATGAAGACTGAGACTTACACACAATAAGTTACAGCTGCTTCCCAGTGAGGGATGCTTGGCTAAGAATGTGTCCCCAGCACCCTCCTATCTGCATAACTCCTTTGCTGAAGCTCTAAGTCTCTTTTACTTCATCCTTTCTTTTCAAGTCAAGCATTAGCTACTAGCTTCAAAATTAATCTGCCAGCAGTGAGTACATAGAGGATTTTAGGCAACCAAGGGTGAAAATAAGAGCCCATGGGGGGGAAAAAAGGATATTTTAAAACAATGGATCTCTTCTTTTACATCCCAGCTAACCAGGGCATGCATTAGTAACAGACACTTAGTGCTGATGCTAGAACCCTATTTGCACAGGGGAGGAGATGGTGGGGAACAGAACTCTTTATGAAATAAGGGAGCTTTGAAAAGGGAGCTTTGAACTTCTCATATGTAAAGTGTTTTAGTTAGGAGCAACACAACTTCTGGTAGCTTGTTTGCTACTGGCAAGGAGTCCTAAATACACAATGACAAACTGCTGGGCTGATTGCCTCCTGAATCAAGCTATGATCACCTTTCTGTTATGGAAATAACTGACATCATTCAGAAGCACCGTGTAGCAGCATTACAGTGTGGAATATCAGCAGCTACAGCCCGTGTGACAATCTGTAGCTTACATTTTCAAACGCACACTTTGGCTAAGGTTTATTTAAAGAGATGCCAAAACTGGTGCATATCTGCTTGTTTTTAAAAAAGCTAAATTAGCTAAATGGTGACCTGCAGTCTCACTGCTGCTGCTAATGCAACAGATAATCAATCATTCCCTTGGCAGCTACCCACAGGAACTAGAGGCCAGCAATCCATATTCATCTTTCTTGCAAGTCTGCCAAAATGAGTCTGTGGTCCTTAAAGCAGCAATGAATTTGGCCTGTCCTTGCCTTGAGGGACAACTGAAACAAGGAGTTCCTGTGGCACAGGGAGAGGAGAAGGACTCGCAGATTCCTGTGATAGCTGGGCAGGTCACAGGCCTGCCAGTGATACTAAATTTCAAAATCCAGTTTCCACAAAAGTACTTTTATCTTCTTTCACTCAAATAAACTACTTAGTGGCCTGTGACAGATAGTACCCTTCAAACATCAACCACATGTGGCTGCAGTACCTAGCAAAGCCAAAATTTGATTTGGTTTTCATTCCCAGTTGAATATACCTTTCTCCACCCCCCTCCAAGATTCAGTCAAAACCAAATCACAGGAGAACTTCATTCACAGCTAAAATATTCCATCTCCACATGGTGAAAAACAAACTAAAATGAAAGATCATATTCTTCCATGATTGTCTTGCATCCTCACTTCTACCAGTGATGCAAAGCTGAAAATTTCAAGATATTTCCATCAAGGATTACTTTGACTCCACAAGCATTTCTCACGACAAGCTGCAATCACACACTGATGCAGATTTGGTGAAAAAGAACCCAGTTACTCAAGTTATTCAGCAGTGGTGTCTGAAAACACAGTGATTTGCACATGGGTTTGGATTTTGTCATGCCAGTATCTTTCTAGTGGCAAATTGAAGTGATCTGAAACCCTGATCTGAAATCCTGAACAGCCTAAGTCTTTGTACTTATACTGTTCATCAGCTGGGATGAGAACTCTGCCATTCTATTCATGCCTTGGATTTCTGACTGAATGTGGATTTTTTTTAAGCTTTCTCTTGGATATGGAACAGTCTTGATTAAAAAAAAAAAAAAGAAACTGCATGCTAACAGAATGCAATTAAATAGGGGAAGGATTTTATCACTGGTTTTCCTATGTAACTGCAATTAAGGGAAATTGCAGAAAATTGGGATTCTACATCATTTTCTTTGTTTGAATACATGGAAGTGGAAACCCTTATCTAGTCCCTTTTGATCACAGAATTTTCTTTTTCTTAGTTTGAGGTGGTCAAGGCATTCTCTAGTTCTAGTAGGATATCCAGACTCCTGCTCTGGGAGCACCTCCTGTGCCATAGCAGGCTCCGGAAGAACAGAAATGCTGAGTTAGACTGTGGAGAGGGGGAGGGGAGACAAGAGATATTGCTTTACGTATTTCTGAGCTTTCTCCAGAAAAGCATGCAGCGGCCAGGTAAACTCTAATGCAATGGGAACCAGTCTCCAGCCTTATGCAACCCTGTCACTCATGCTTTTATACATTTAGAACCATTTTTCCTCCTTTGTGTTTAGTTCCCTATTAGCTACAAGCAGAGAAAGAGGTTTTAATGCAGCGCAACAAATGTAGCAGAGAAAATGAAGCCTCAGCTATCCTTGGATGGCCTTCCTTATATAATATAGAAGCATACAGAAATGTAACAACACGAACACAAAACCCAGCATGGATTTATGCACCTTATTCATACCTTGGCTTCAAACCAAATGCAACTGAATGCATGAACAGAAATATTTCCCAGCATTGGAAATGCTCCCAAACTCGGGAACAGGTATAAATATTTATGCTAGTAGAGGAACAACTCTCTCTACCCCATTTCTTACTTCATTCTGTGGGTCATTTAATGAAACACATTTCATGAACCCTGTGCTTCAGTTCCCATACTCTTCAGTCCTAGGACATTGAGAGATAGGATTTTTAGTCACTATTTGAGACCATCGCTGGGCATATATTGAAAAAAGATTTGGGTTTAGGAAATGAAGTGTGTGAATCTCATGAAAAATTTGGAGTTTTGCCAACAAAGCTTCACACTTTGGATTTGCACTAGAATGGCTCAGCCTTTGGGGCCTCCTGCCTCCCAGGCAGCACAAGGGCTGAGGAACACAGGGTCCGAGGAAGTGCTGCTCTGTCTTAGTCTTCTCCCAGTTTCTGTGAGAGCCCTCAGTCCTGGTGGTAACAGGATGGGAGGACACCTCCCTGACAGGAGCTCTCGTCAGCAACAACTGCAGGCCCGGGTGAGAGGTTCAGAACTCGTTACACACAGAACCTTCGTGACACCAGCTGGGAACGGGACCATCGCACTGCCACTCCTGCAGCCACTGGTATCACCAGGCAGGCACAGGAGCTGGCTGGGCAGCAAGGCTGCCATGTGCCTCACTCTGGGGGTCAAGCCTGTTCTAGCAAAGGCCACAGCCATGCAGCACAGGGCGGGCAGTGGCACCGTGGCTGAGTGCGGGGTAGCTGCACGGCTTGGCAGTCCTCCGCATCCCGTGAACTACACAGGGCTGGTCCTAGTCCTAAAATGGCACTAGCCGCCCCCCTGCCATTGTCCGCAGCCGCCGGGGGGCGCTGCGAGTGCGGGCGCCCTTCTGCCTCCTGGCCAAGCCCCCAAACCTCCAGCCTTTCCCCTCCGCCTCTCCCGCTTATTGGTTTATTGGCTTGCCCGTCCTTCTCCCTCCCACTTTACCTTCGGGAAGAAGCACGCCGAGCCCACTCTCCCCCCTTCGTGCAGCGGTTCCGCCCCGCTAGGCCCCTTCCCCTGCTTCGGTGGGCGAGGGAGGTATCGACCCGTTGCCCTCCCCTGCCCTCACCCTGCGTGCAGCGTCGGGCACGCCGCCTTACGTCACGGCGCGACGCGGGCCGCCGCCGCCAGCTGACTGCTCACCCCCGGAAGTGATGCAGAGAGGGGGAGGCAGTCTCGCAGGGAGCCGCGGAGGTGAGTGAATTGGACCATGTCTCTTCCCGTCCGCGCCGGGCTGCGGGCGCCACGGGCGGGGGGCCGGCTGCGGGAGCGGCGCGGGGCTCGACTCGGCTTGGCTTAGCTCGACTCGACTTAGCTCGGCTCGGCCCGGCCCGGCCCGGCCGGCGGCCAAGGCTGCGGGGCTCGGCCGGCAGCCTCGGGGGTTGCGGGGGCCGTAGCTCTGCCCCTTAGCCTGGCAGGCCGGTTGGACGCTGGGGGTCCCACGCTTCTGCTGTTGCCCCTTCACAGCGCGCGTTCCGGGGGCCACAGCCCACCTGGCCCCTGTGGCTGGGAGCCGTCGAGGCGGGTCGCCGGTACCGGCGTGCCTGGCCGGGAGCCGGAGCCTCCCCCGCTGCCGCGGCGCAGGGCGGTCCCGTCCGGAGTGCTTCTCCGGTTGGTGTTCGTTCACTCTCGCTCCGTGCAGGCCGGTGCAGTGCTAGGCGCGTAGCACCGGGTGCCGCCGAATCGAGCCTGCCTGTCACTAACCCGTGTGCCCCAAGTTATGGTGCTGGCTTACATCGGGTTGATTTTTTTTTGTTCCATATTTTTGTCTTTCGGGGTGTGCTAGCTGCAGGATGTTAAACGTTTCGTGACAAACCTCCTCTGAGCGAGCAGCCCCGCGTCCCCCCCCAGTACTCGAGATCAGCTGCTTTGTTCAAACACTTCGTGCCCAGCCTTTACACGTGTAACGCAGGAAGGTGTGTGTGCTTTGTGTTTTGGGGAAAAAGAAAACTTGGAGCAATTTATTTCCCAGATAGTTCTTGTAATCTGAGCATGCCATCTTTGCACAGCCACTTCTCTTCGTTTAGCTTTCACTCCCTCTCCTGAGCATGTTTACCCTTCTTGTGGAAGCTGCAATCCGTGTTAACCACTCTTGCTCTCCGGGGTGGTACCAAAAAGGCACTCATAACAAACTGTAACTTGCATAATCAGTATTTCAAGCAAATGTTGATTGAAAGAATGTGCCTTTCCTATTAGTGCTGTGGTTGCTGGAAAGAATCATTGATTATCTTTTAAACAGTTAACACTGCTGGCATACTGTCCTTCAAAATGTTACGTTGGTAACTGGGCAGTGTGATGCCAGGTATCAGAACGCAGCATTGATCCACAACTGGTCACTTTTTAAAGTGGTGATGTCTGGCACATAATTTAAAGGGGTAATAGGTTAAATGCCATGTAAAAAAAAAAAAAAAAAAGGAGTATGTCTGCACAAAGGAAAAAAAAATCACAGAACTGCCTCACCTTTTAGAAAACCAGAGAGGTCTCTCTGGGAGTTGGATTTGTGCTGCACGGTCTGTCATTTTTTTGGAAAAAGTTGATCAATAGACATCTTTTCTACACACATTCTTATTATCTAAGAGCCTCTTTGTTAATGTGTGACTATGGTATTGGTCTTGTACTTGGGCTCGTGATGGGAAGAGTGGATGTCTTGGGTACTGGTGCTTCTGGTGCATATCTGCACAGTGCTGCATGCTTCCATGGTAAGAGATAATCCTCACGAAAGGAAGCATAGTCCTTTGTTTTTTGTGTGTGAAAGTAAAGAAATCTGACTTTGTGTTCCTGTCAGTTCTGTAGTTTGTCTTTAAAATCATCCTCACACAGGTGTGTGTCAGCGGTCTGTGGAAAACCTTTACAGCCCTTTGCATGAAAGGCAGCATAGTGTCTAAAGCAAAGATTTTGTGCACATCAGCAGAAAAAGGAGAGCTTGTGATCTGTGCTGAATTAGTTCAGATTTACAGAGTACAACTGGCTTTACAAACATGCTGCAACTCTCAGCTCTTGTGGTGATGTCTAAAATTCTGATTATTTCCTAACAGGAGGTTCTGTGCTGGTATGAATGGTTGTAATCCTTTATAACCCTTTAAAATTTTCACAAAATTGTTAATGAAGGAGCTTACATCTTAGATACTCCTTGGCTGTTCAATGTGATGCTTTTGAAATTGCTTTCATCTGAAAACTAACAGCCAGCAATATGATCTGTAATCTGCTCCTGGATCTTTAAGGCTGGGCTAGGTGCTTTATCTGCACAGTTCCTTGCTTTATTTTGGGGTTGAAAATAGTCATGTTTATTGCAGATTCTAAGCTGTTTGCGTCAGTAGTTCTTATAATTTGTTGATCTTGGAAATTCATAATTACATCTTGGTGCCATTCTGAGTCTTGTATTAAAAAAAAAAAAAAAGGTGATCAGATGAACTGGAGGAGTGGCTTTGTGAGAAAATGAAGAACAGCTCTTTTGGAAGACCATCACTGAAATTATTTACAGAAGTATATGTGGAGAAAGAAGGGCTGTCAGACAGTTTGACAAACATCTGAGACAAAGGGGCTTGTTCTGACAAATTTGTGTGGAGATGAGGAAGAGGCTTGGTTCTGCTGCTTTCTTTGTTTCAGCTTCAGGAATAGGAAAAACTCCTTGTGTGTTGTGTATTGGAGCAAGGGAATATAACGTGGATGGAAAGGTGGAAGAATGAGGGGTAGACATGACTTTGTAAACTTGCATTTCCTCATGGCAGAAAATGTGTAAATGGATATAGAGAAATGCACAGCTGCAAGTCAGCAGCACCACAGCTTTCCCAGTACCACTCAGAACTGTCCCAGACTGTAGCTTTGTTTTCCTTATTGGTGCCGAGGAAGTGTTTATAAATGTAATTTAGAGCCTCGGAGCACTATCAAGTCCGTGATGGTGGGGCTTTGGCAGTTTGTTAAGAACTTGCAAAATGCAGAAACAATGTTATTGTTCCATTAGGCACATGCTCTGTAGTAGAGAGTGTAACAGGAAAGCTCTGCTCTGAGTAAGAGGAGACTGAAAATAAAGGCATAGGATGTTAGAGAAACATTCCTTCCTTTCATCTTCATCCTTGTAAATAAAGGAGGAGCAGAAGATTGGTAGCCAGAATTCTTGGAGACTGAAAGAACAATTTGTAAACGCTTTAGGGACTTGCTGGTCACAAGAATATAAGAGGGAACCCCCCTTAATAGCCTTCATCAGAGTTCCCGACTGGGCTCCGTCTCTCTGGCTGCTTCTCCCTAGGGGTCTGCATCTTATCTCGCTGGTTTCCTTTCCTCTATTTGCTTCTGAGTAATAGGCTTTGTCTTCTGGTTACTGGAAGTCTAATAATTTCTTTTGTCTCTTCCCCCTTCCTCCTTTTAAAAATACTAGAATAAATGGCTGCAATGTTTTGCAGGTTATCTGCATTGGTGACATGGATTAATTGTATACTTGACTAAGTTATTCAGCAGTAATGACATAGCAACTTGACTCAAAACAATGGTAATTTCATGGTAAATGTTCAAGGCAAATGTTGCCTTCTGGTAAAGAGCCACCTGCAATTTACCCCCTGTAAACATGTGACACAAGTAAACTGTCTGTGCTGGCTTTCTCAGTGTCTTCTCTGCAGTAAGTTGTCTGAAGTGTGTCTTTTGAACCAGTCAGCTATCTCTCTCCTTCCCCCCACCCCCTTCTTGTTTCTGGCTCTTGTTTGAGTCAGGTAATTACAGATCTGGGTTGAATCCTTCCCAGGAGTGATCGGAAAAGCCAAGACTTGCAGATGTGCTCCCATCGTTCTCGTGCACCTTGACTTCACCCTTTCATGAGGTGATGCTGTGGAACTGCTCAGCTATCGGTGACTGGCTGTCGGTGAGCAAGTCTGAGAGCCCCAGGGGCAGTGGTGGTTGGCAAACTGAGGTGGAGCTCTGCTTTCTCTTTGCACAAGCAGCAGTATTCATTCTGGTGACATAAGAAGGTGGTTCTTGTCACATGTGGGCTTGGTGTGACAGTTTTGTGATGGTTTTGCATTGCGATCTTGGTATTAACCAGAACAGATTAAATAAGAGAAGGCTTCTTGCCCAAAAGATAATCTAACAATGAACTCATTTAGACTCATTATGTCTCCATTTTATCTCTGTCTCTGTTGGGCAGCTCCCCACTCCAGTGATCTGCATCTCGAAGGAAACAGAAAATCTGAATTTTAGGTAAAGGTTATTTAATTTGCTACTAGAAGAGTGGATTGGGGAACTTAGCTGTAGGTATTAAAGAACTCTTTCACAGATGTAGGAATACTGTAGAGAAACCAACAGAAGCAGAGGTGGTGAGGCAGGATTCCAGTAAAGAGAACGAGCTGGTGTAATCTCGTGTCTCAGAATAGTTATAAATGCTGTTCTGTCTGTGGCATCTGGTTTGTGAAAGACAAAACTTACTTAGCAAAATGTGAGAATGCTGCTACTGACCTCCTGTCTCAGTTTGTTGTTCCCAGAAAGTCAGACTGCCAAAGACAGTGTGACAGATATAGTTCTTGGTTGTCTCACTTTTCCTGTTCAGTGAACATAAGTGTTGTTTTTTTTTTTAAAAACCCAAAGGATTATGTGCTCCTGAAAAATAACCAGTCTTATTTTTGTATCCATGTAGTAGCAGAAAGTAACAGTTTTTAGTTCTTACCCTGATTTTTTTTTTTTTTTTTTTTACTGTGATACAACTTTTTCTTCTGTAACTTTGAAACATCTGATGCAGTCAGCCTTATCCTTGAAAAGGATGGAGAAAAGTCATCTCAGTGCCTGTGATTATGGGAGGCGTGCGTAGCTTAGTAATAGACTCACAAACACAAATGTCCTAGAACTTGGGTTTGGCCATTTGCTGAGTGTTCAATATTTTCATTGCAAATGAGTCTGTACAGAAAGCCTCAAGTACTCCGGATCAGCACATAAATGGGCGGTCTGGAAATGCCAGAGGTCTGATGTACACCAGCTTCAAGCACAGTTAGCTGTGCTCGGAGTCAGTGATTATGTCTCACGAAGCACAGGGTAGATGCCTACACAACTTAGGTCTCTTGTGAGGCACAAGACATCAAGTGAAATCAAGGATATGTGGCAACTTATTTACTAAACCTGTGTATTGGTTGAAGCTGCCACCAGATTTCTCAAGGAGAGCTGGAAATCTTTGCGATAACTGATCACCGATGTTCGAGCACTCAGAGGAACTCCTTTGAAGCTACTGATACAATTAACATCTGAATACTGCAGTGTGAAGGGTTTGGGTCATTCACTGCAGCAGGGAAGTCAGGACTAGGGTCTCTGCAGGTAACTTGGTGTATTTTCTGCTTTGAAAATGGCAGTTTAAAAATCCAGGCATATGCTCTTAAAGGACTTTCAGATGTCAGTTCTTTCACTTAGGACAATTCTTTGTACATATCTTAAATACTGGAATCATATTTACATGGTGAGCTGGTGCTGAAGTTCCTGCACAACTGCATGAAATGAGGGATTCTTTTGGCTGGCAGCCTGTAAATTATGTTACTGAGATGGCTAGTGGGCCTTCTGTAAACTCCTTATGAGCATTTGCTGCCAGAAGTGATCTTAAGAGGTGATCTGGCTCTTGTCTTTAGACTTGTCCTTTCCCTGCCTTGTTATGCAGCTGTATGGGTCACGGTTCTCCCAGCTGCTTTGTGCTAGAGATGGGACACTTCACCAGAGCTGCTGGAAGGACTTCCTTTTGTGTGTGTGAAATTGGTGTGTTTTCCTCATCGTTGAGAGCAGTAAAAAGTGTAAAGTTCTTCACTTACTGCCAGTAGTTCATAGCATATCTTAAAATTACAGGAGTCCCTTGCTATCTGCCTGAATTATAATACAATGGATGGAGGTGCCTTGGCCACTTCAAGGTGAAGTCTGCTGGCTGAACTTGGTGAAAAAGAAAATCTGTGCACACTTGGCTCAGTTTAAAAGTAAATGTTTCTTTAACACTGCAGAGCAGATTGCAGACTGAGGTGGTTTTTCAAAGTCTCTGTGGTTTGGCCACAGGATAGTTGCTGTTTTCCTTAGATTAGTTTACGGAATTGACTGAGACAGCATAAGGTAAATATTTGTAGCACAGCTACTTTCAGATGCTTACAGTGGGATGCATCTGTGTCAGATATCTGAGGGTCACGGTTTCAGTTGGTCCCATAATTAGCAGTTTTGCTGTAAAGATGTGAACTGATTGTGTCTGAGCACAGAGTAGCTCTTCCCCTGGCATGTGCTGCTTTAATTATTCATAACACACACTGAGGTGCTAAAGGTCTATCATGCTGTGCAAAAGTTACATGCACCCTGGAAAAACACTGAAGGATGATTCTTTTACAACCATTTGCACATTAAAGGGAAAAAATCCCCACAAGCTCTCATTAGATGATGATTTGCTTTTTTGTGAGTGCTGGACCTTAAGAGTTGTGTGGCCTTTGCCAAGGATCTTGGGGAGAAGGGGAAGATTGGTAGTTTCCAAATGGCTGGAGAGGAATTGCTCAGTGACCAAATGTTGGGGGTTTGAAGGTGGTAGATTGAAACTTATCCAGGATTTGAGCTATATGCAGTGGAAAAAAAAAAAAGAGTGTGTTCATGTCTAAGTATGTATGAGGTAGAGAATCAAATGGAATCTGGTTGGGGTTCTGATTTCAACTTTACTGAAAACTGATGGTGTGATGTTGAACAGCCACATTGTTTGGCTGTCTTGGTTTCCCCTCTTCCTATTGTTGTGCTCATGGCCTAAACAGATTTATCAAAACAAGTGCTACTGCTGCATGAATTAGTTTGTTAATTTATTTACATCACAGAAGCACCTAGAGGCACCCTTCTCAGATGATGTTGTATTTAGCTAAGTGGACTTGGGTTTGCTCTCTGAAAATACAATAGTCCTCACAAATAATTCCACCCACCTAATAAAGTATGATGAAAGACATAATGGGGAAGGATTTAAAACTTTTTAAATGGGGCCAAGTGTAAAAACAATGAGAAGAAATTGGGAAGAAGGTATTGTGTGGTTAGAGACTGTAAAATAAAGGGAGGAATTCAAGTATGATGGATGTGTCTGCTGAAAAAGCTGCTAAAGGAATGTGTCTTCCATGAGGAAAAGCAGTAAAGTGCCTTTGCTCTCTGTTTCCCTGTTATTTTCAACATTACCATTAATGTTTTTTAAGCTGACCCTATATAATTAGCTACACACAGTGAACTACAGACCCAAAACGTCTAGGCTGGTTTTTCTTATGACTGCTTGTTGAACTTTGAACATGAAAGGTGATGTTGTGCCCTGTGTCTTAGTAGGGTGCTCCTCAAAACTACAGAAAGCAGGTTTCTTCTGCTTAGAGACTTGAATGGAAAAATCCCCCCTGATGTCCCAACCCTGGACTTGAAGTGGCAGCACACCACGTTGAGGTGCTGGCGTTTGAGATTTCTGCCTGCTTCTCAGCAACTGTGGGGCTGCTTCTGGGAGCGGGTTTGGTGACAGCGCTGGTTCTTGGCACTGAGAGCCGGCCCAGCATTATGGGCCATAGACATGGTGAAGCAGTTTCTGAATCTGTTACTTGAATTTTTAGATATATTTGTAGCTGCCTCTCTTTTTCTTCCAGACTAGTGAAGCCTTTCCAGTATGGTCTTTCTCAGAGTCCACATCTTGTTTGAGAAAGTATTCATGCTTCCAACCTATGCATGATCTGGCTTGGTTTTCCCATTGACTGCCATTTAACCTTCTGCCAAGTGGCAGCCAAAACTCTGTATGGTTCCTTTTCGTGTTTCTGTATAACTAGCTGGTACTCTGACACAGGTGTGGTCTGTAGAGACAGACTTTACCAGTCTGATCTGTTTGTTTCCAAAGCTTGAAGCAAGGTTAATCAGAAATAAGTTTGTTATCCTGATTTGGAACAGATTGACCAAGCTTCCATCTGTTTGCCCCCCAGAATCATAACCTGGCTGTAGTTCATTGCAAGATGCTTGCACTGGAGGAAGTCTGACAAACGAATAATTTGTTTTAATTAATTGCAGCAGGACTTTCCAGCTTTTAGACTTCCTGTTAAATAACTTTGCATAAATGTGTTTGTGCAGCAGAGGTGCGGAGCAGATGTGCGTGACAGACTGCTGCTAGCACAGCGCTTGGTTGGGGATGTGGTGAGGTGTCTTGTGGGCTAATGAAAGGCCATAATGTGCCCATTGTGTTTGAGACAGAGTGCTTTTGCTGAGAGAGATTCATTGCATGTTAGCCCTTGAAATAAACAGTCTCCATAATGTGATGGCTTTGCTGACCAAAGCTTTGTTCGGGCTTTAACACTTCTACCCAAGTGTTTGGTGCTGTGGTATAAAACTCTTAGCTGCAGAGTGAAATATTCCACATGCAGAGTTGATCCTCTCAATTTCTGACTTCTAAAGAAGGAAATGATAACACTAATTCTTCACTGATTCACCACAGAAAAGCAAAGAAAATTACCTTTAGTGAGAACACTCAGCTCCTACCGTTGGAATTGCTGCTTGGGACAAGCGTTGAGGGCAATAGCTGCTTTGGCTCTGCAGTGCCACCAGTGCTCTGGAGACCCAAAGTCACAGGGGGAGTGAGAGACACAGGTGCAAAAAGAGGCAGGTGAACAAAACAAAGGTCTCCATAATCCTGAGGGTGCATGCCATTTACTTTTTTCCCCCGGTGGACTGCTGAGCAGGATTGCTAACAAACGATGCAGGAGGGTGTTTTGTGAATTAATGCAGTGTGACAGTCCTCCTGTGCCAGCAAGGGGAGATTTTTGGTGATTGTAGTGTGCACCTGCACCAGCCCTGACCCAAGGACTGAATGAAAACCTGTGCCACAAAAGTATTGATGCTGTTTTCTACCCCTGTCACAGTCACCTTGTAGGATTTAGGATGAAGTCAGCCACAATGCATTGCTGTGCTATGATAGCCTTTAAATACAGGCTTGAAGAGCTTGGATTTTTAACTGCTAACTCCTCCTAACCTTTTATTTCACATCCCATAATTGTGTTGTCACAGAAGTTTACACTTGCTACTACAAGGTGAAATGGGCAGCTTGGTAGAATAAAAGCAGTGAGAATGGGGGAAGAATTGTAGCTGGCAGTTATAACAGATACTAAAATTTCTGGCTCCTGGCTCCAGACAGTGTGTGTGTAAAGATCAGCCAACATGGAAACTACTTCAAACAACCTGGAAAAGTTAGGCTTTTGCTGGGGAAGGGCTGAACTCCATCAGATTCAGCTGCTTTTGAACTTTAAATAAATGTTTGCTTCCAGTATGTGCTGTGGGCAGCTAGAAATGTATATCTGGTGGATCATAGATTTCTTCCAAAGAAATACAAATCCAATTGCAAAGGAGTTAGTTTGTTGCATGAAGTTGCCATGACAATGGTTTATAAATGTGAAGAGTAAGATGTTGCCTCTCTTCTATTTAAACAGGTTCCTGGGGGAATGAGGCTGCACAGTGCTCTGTGTCCCTCCCAGCTCTTCTTTCCTCCCTCCCTCAATGATTTATGAAAGGAATTATTTACTTGCAGGTGGCCAAAAGAAATTAACACAAGTGCCAGATGTTACATTTTCTTAAGTCCTGGAAATTCGTGGGATGCTATGGTCAAACAGAAAGAAATCCAAGATGGTACTTCCACTATGGGAGATGCTGGAACTCCTCTGTTCCTGTGCACATTTAAGCTGGTTGGTGGCTGTGCCAGTTTAGGCTAAAAAGCTGTGAGGCCATCAGAGCAGGAGGCAAAAGGGTTGTTGTTTGTGTGGAAGATGAGGTTTGGAAGTGGAAGATATAGAAATCCAGAGTGAAGTAGGCTTTTTGGACTGTCCATTGCAAAAGTAAATGCTTGAAAGTGGTTCAGCAGAGATACGGTTTTGCTCTCTGTGTGTTACAGGTGAAAGTATCACTCTACAGTTTTGAGGGGTTTGAAAGCACTTTGGATATTTGTTTCCCTGGGATTTAAAAAGCTTTTTAAAAAAGCTTTGATCTGAACTAGATTTTATTTGTCTGTCAAATCTGTTCCAATCCATGTGCAGTACTCCAGTTTGGGGAAAACTCCAGTTCTGTAGATTGGCATGTGTGATAAGAACTTGTTTCATGGTTGTCTTTCTACATCTGTTCCTTACTTTCTACTGAAGAAAGCTAATGTTCCCACTTGTTTGCTAAGAAGTAGGTCTCGTGTAAAAAGCAAGTATGCAGAAAGGCAGCTTTTGATCACCTGTCGGCTCCTTAGGTGTGCTAGGAGCTGTAAGAACAAGACATCTTAATGTTTCTGTTAGTATGGTAGAGCAGAGGAGATTTGCCAAAGCTTTCTTGTTTGTTTCTGTTGTGTTGTTTGTTCTTTTTTTTTTTCTAGATCAGATACAAACAGAAGTGTTGAGTAGGTGCTGTGGTTGTAGCTCTTGCTACACAAACCAGACATACCTTTGTCTGTCATCTTCTCTTCACAGCTTCCTAGTTACATAGCAGAGCTAGGAATTTAAGAGCAGTGAAGTTGAGCCAGCTCAACTGAACATGGGAAAACAAACATGGAAATGAATGTGCTAGGGAATTAAAAAAGGAGAATTACTTTCTAGACCAAAATCATGCTTTGCTAGGTAGCAGCTGTCTGGCACTCACAGATTAAACAGCCACTTAGCTAACGTGCATTGACAGCGATAGCATGTCCTCTGCTTTGCTTTGAGTGCATGATAGGAGGAATTAACTCTTCCCTGCTGACAGCCTTACAAGTGTCCGGAAGTCTGTGTTTGCTCTTGGCAAACATTTGAGCTTGTCTGCTGTATTCAGTACCAGATCTATGCTTTATATGCCAAAGCAGAGTTATTGGTTTTAATGCTACTTTATAAATCAAAAAGTGTAGTTTTATAAAAAGACTCTCTTGGCTCTGAAGGGTTTTATGAAATGCGTAGTGGCTTCTGAGTGATTTGGTGCGTTTTATGGCTTTCATAGCCACTTCTAAATGTCAAGATTTGTGTGATCTTTTGTCTTGCAGTATTCCATGTGGAACCAAGGGAGCCTGAAAACTGTGGGAGCCTGAAGGAGGCTGTGAAGCTAGGGAATGATTCCCTGTGTAGCTGAAACTGTGTAAGTATTAGATGCTTTCTTACTTGCCCAGTATCAACTGTTAGAGCAGCAATTGCTTCTGGTTCAGCAGCTACAACGATCCTCTTATGCCTCCCCAGTGAAAAGCTTGTGTGTATCTGCTCAGAGCTAGAAAAAGGAGGGACACCCATGGTGCTGTTCCCTACTCTTAGCTATTTTAGAAGTGATGAATCGCTGTCCACTGAAAGATAGATAATGCACAGTGAAATTCTGTAAAGTTCTCCCAGACGATGCTCAAGCGTTTGTGAAAAGTTGAGGTTTGGTTAAGCTCTAGCAGTGTTATCTTTGCCTTAGCTAGCGAACTGCTACTTGAGAAGGGATTTAATGGTTGGCTGAACTGTGTCCCCTTTTGTTATGAGATTCCCTGAATTTGCTCTTGAATATATGGAGGATTCTTTCCTTTTCTCTCTTGATACTTTCTGTGTATTGAAACTCATAGGGAATATCTTCTGATGCAACACTTCATTAGAGGGCATAATACTTGGCTGTGTTTTGTTTTTCTCTGGATGTATCCAATCATTTCTATTGCTACTATAACATTGGTCATTAAGGAAAAAACACAGGGTTACTTAAATATCTCCTTTGCATCTTCTTTTCTCCTGCCAGCTCTCCCCCACTTCAGCATGTATGACAGAATTACTGAGTCACTTGGTTGTTTTGCTCCTTTCAAATCTTGGGTTTCACAGGACCTGCGTCGCTCGAAAATGGAGAGAAACGGATTTCCTGACAGTACTTGAAAAAGGCACCAAAAAACTCCTAACCAGAACCAAAAGACCCCCCAAGTATTAGCAAGGTTTTTCCAATCTTCTCTAGGTTTTCCATTCAATGTATTGGGCAATAGGGTTCCACACATCCTTTGTTCTTAGAGGGTGGTTTTGCTTTAGCTGGCTGTATGTGCCAGCTTTAGTCTTCCTGTGTTTCCAGTTGCGCTTCTAGAAAGGAGCAAAGAACATCATTGTTGGTCTCTGCTTTGCAGTTCCTGTTGTGTGGAAGATGGCCTCATGGGCATCTTGGTGATTCATATTTACTGTAGGTTATTGCTCAATTCTTGTCTGAGTAATCAAATGTCTTTGGGAGTATTGCATCCTGTAGTGCCGAGTACGTTCCAATCTTAGCCCTGAATTTTGATCCCTTTTAGTAGAAGGGCAAAACTAGCGGTCAATGCTGCCTTTTATGTCTCAATGTTATGTTACAAGCCTATTACAGCAATTTGGCTCATTGGAACTGATCCTTCTGGGAACTGGTGCTTTGCCATCAATCCAGTGTAACCTTTGTGTACACGACAATTTTATACTTGTAGTTCCCCATCCAGCTGGGAGAAATATCCCTGCATGTCCTTGTGCTTACTTAACTGTAATGGGCATGACCTAGATGTGACATTTGCTTTGCTCTGCAGCTCAGTGGGTAACTCTGTTCACTTTCCTGAGAGTGCTTTTTCATACTCCTTGAACGCTGAGTTCAGTGTAGCTCCTGATGCTGCAATTGGATCCTCTCTCTAGCCTTCCTTAACAAAAGGGCCAATTTCTCCCACTTGTTTCTATCTCCTTCCGAGGCTCTTGTTCCTTTCATGCCTTGAAACCTGAGTCATGTAGGAAGCGGAGGTGACTAGTAAGTGAAGTGGATCCAGCTCAGGAGGGAATTGATGGAGTGCCCAAAGACTTTTCTCTTGCAAAACTAGATACGTGTGCAAACTGCCAGAGGATGCAGGCTGACTTGTTTTTTTTAAGCTGTTTTTACTATTTTGGGGGCAGAATGCTTCAAAGTGTCTGGCACATGGCATCAAGTTTCATGTGGTAGAAAAGTGAGCAATTGCAGCGGCCATACTTCAGTATCTTCTAGTGTTTGCTCCTAACCAGTAGGGTTGTACTCTGTAAACCTTGGAGGAAGAAAGAACTCTGTTACTGCAGGGAGGAGCCGTGCTAGCAGAGCCCAGGCAGTGGGTGCTCAGGAGCAGCAGTCAGCTGCTTGCAAGGCAAGTAGGTTAGAGTGCAGCAAGTGTGTTGTTAAGGGGGCACGCTGCAGGGAACATGGTTAACCTGCTCTCTATGCATTAATGTTACTGTGCTGACAGTGGCTTTCTGAAACAGCTGTTGGGACACTTCCTCACACAGGTGTGTAATAATGCTGGCTGACCTTCCTTTGGTGTGTTGTGGTGCTGTCTTGACAGCAAACTCTGCTTCATCAGACTGATGATGTTGCTCTGTAGTCTTGCATGTTAGATTGTTGTCATGGTTCGTGCAAGCGGTTGCTTAGAAAGCACGGCAGCAGGAATCACTGCTCTTAGGAAGAGTTATGGACAGAGTAGGGGAGTTAGTCCCTCAAACTGTCTTATTTATCTTATTTAAACTTGACATTGGGGATTCCTGAAGTGAGTCAGATTCACCTCTGTCCATTATGCTGCTTGTGATTTGACTGCTACCAGCTCCCTTAGAGGAAAGGACCATTCACTAATAGGCAGCTCTTCCTAAGCTACCCATAGGGAAGAGCTGTTCTGAATCCCCAGCAGCTAATTCTGTTATCTGTTTGAGCAGAGAAGTGCTGTAAACTAGCAAAATTTGACTTTATTACTACTTTCTACTTGGGATTTTTTTATTCTGTTCCTTTACTTGCATGCTTCACTCTAAAGGAAAACTTAGTTGAAGTAGTGCTAGCTGCTTTTGAGAAACTGATGGCAGAACAAGGATTAGTGTAGACTGAGCATTTGATTTCTGATGGGTTTAAAGGAAGGAAAAAAAAAAGAGCAAAGAAAGGCTGGTATCTGGAAGTTAGTCACGAAGCAGTAATTTACACTGACTAATAATATCCTGTTTGTTTTGGTATAATGAAAAAATGACTGGTGTAGACTGGAGAAGATGATGTTGCTCAGATGCATGACAACACAGGAACCAGTGCCAAGCTGTACTCCAGAGTTCAAAAGCTGTGAAGTACTAAGGACCAGTGAAATTGTCTTTTGGCTTGTTTCTGTGGAAATGCTTTTTCTCTTGAATCATTTAAAATACAAATGCATGAGAAACTATTCTTGACCACATTAAATGGAACTTTATTTATCTATAAAAATGATGCTGTAAAGTTCATCTTTAAATCTGTTTGAAGAAAGGATGTCCCAGATGTTTGCTTTTTCTGCTGCTTAAAAAGAGGTCTTTTAGTTTTGTTTGTAGATTATAGGCTTAAGAAAAGGGACTGAAGTGGGGAAGGGAAGCCAGGTGGTTGAAACCAGCATCATGCCTGCTGTGATGTACTGGCAAAGAGATTGGTTGATTGATTTAGTTTCTCCTCATGAAACTACATAGGTACTGTTTTGCCAAAACAGGTATAATGGCTGAGGAAAGATTTTTATTTGTAACCCTAATATCTGGAAAATTCATCTGCACTTGCTGCTGCTGTTCCAAGCTGGTTTACAGCTTCAAACAGGGGTTTGGTCTCAGAAGAACTTTACCCAAAGAAAAAAATACAGAAAAACTGATGTGACATCTATTTTATGTCTTCATTTTTCATTTTTATCTCTTTTCTTTCTTGTTCTAATTCTGGAACCTGCAAGCAGTAAACAAAAGACAAGGCAAACCCAGTTTTCATGTTTGAGGCCTTTGCATAACTGACAGCAGAGATGAAATGCAAATAGGTGGGTAAAGGAGGAATATGATAAGCAATTGATTTCTTGGAGTTGATGTTTCTGGGAAATGGACTCAGCGTGGCTGCATGCTGATAGGATAAGTGTCAGTGTTTGTTTGGTTTTAATAGGGAAAATTTAAGAAACCTGTTCTGTGGGTTAAATACCAGGTTAAATACCTTTTCCAAATATGCAGGGTTTTAATATTGTGATTTCTAAACCCAGAGGATGATGTTATCTTGGGATTTTAATTTTGATATTAAAAAAACCCAAATGAAACCACCACAAAACCCTGCAATTACCACTACTTATCTGCATGTGTGTCTCCCTGAAAAAAAAGCTCCATTAAAAGGGCCCCCTCCCCCTGTCTTGTCTGATTACTTGAAGGGAGGAGCCCACTTGAAACAAAGAATAATTCCCAAACACCATCTCATCTTGCATGAAAGCTGTCTCTCTTCCTTTCTGCAAACACACTCTGTGTGTGTTTTAAGAACAAATTTTAGATTCCAAATTCTGTTTAAAAAAACCTCACAACTTCCTTCTTCCCCTCCCTGCCCCCTCCCCCTCATCAAAATATCCCAAACCAACCCCAAAACTTGGACCCCCTCTCCCCAGTTGCTGAAGGTAGTTGAAATCTAATGCTCAAGTCTCAGCCAGGTTGTCCCATCAGTGTCCCTGTCCCCTCCACTACTTTGAGTGTTTTATACTCTACGTATAAAATGTGGCTATAGTTTAAAAAAACACTTCCTTTCAAACATTTCTGGGTTAGAGTAGTCTGTCTTGATGAAGCCTGTGTATGAATCAACCTCTTTGTAACCTATGTTGCAGTAAGAATTTTAGGAATTTCCTTTATTAGGACCTGTTAGTGTACTGCAGCCCCTGAGTGAGCCAGCATTGATTTCTAGGTCAAACACCTTGGAACTGCCTGAAATTTATGGCATATGCCAACCTCCTGTACACTGCTCCTTTTCAGGATGCAAGGCTTGAATATCCTGAAGTTGGTCTACTGCTGGTGAATGTTATCCCACA
The DNA here is from genome assembly GCF_027791375.1 of Indicator indicator. Classification (NCBI taxonomy): domain Eukaryota; kingdom Metazoa; phylum Chordata; class Aves; order Piciformes; family Indicatoridae; genus Indicator; species Indicator indicator. The sequence goes on along the minus strand of NC_072031.1, from coordinate 9,241,672 downwards.
TTTAATACTTAAAGTATTCCAGAGAAACAGCAATGTGACTCTGAAACTGTTTTACAGGTCAGTGGACTGCCGCTAATGGCATGGTGAGATGTGTTGAAGAGCGGCTGCGAGGGCGTCTGACGGCAAGGGGACTGCTCTAGGAGCTGGGCTCACAACATCATGGGCCAGTGTGTCACCAAGTGCAAGAATCCTTCTTCTACCCTTGGCAGCAAGAATGGGGAAAGGGAATCCGGAGGCAAGTCACATAGTAAGAGAAGTGCAGTCCACAAAGATGACCACGGTTCAGCTTGCGGGAAGTCTTCAGGTGATATCCTTGTGAATGGGACAAAGAAAACGGATGCTGCTGTAGAATCCTGTCAGCCTCCAATGTTTTCTGGAGACACAAAGAAAGACTCTGTTTCCAGCACAGAGGAATCCTCGCTTCAAAGGATCGGGGAGTTGTTTAGGAGGTATAAGGACGAACGGGAAGATGCCATCCTGGAAGAAGGAATGGAACGATTTTGCAATGACCTCTGTGTTGATCCCACTGAATTTAAAGTGCTAGTTTTGGCTTGGAAATTCCAGGCTGCTACCATGTGCAAATTTACAAGGTTAGTTCTTGTAGAACTTGTAATTATTTTCATATGTTAAAGTCTATCCTGTCAGCTGTGTGTTGGAGAGACAGCCTCATTAGCTTCACGTTCTTATTTCTTCTAACACTTGCATTTTGATCACATTAATTCCTGCTACTGCAGAAGGTAAGCTTTGTATTGTCCTCTTTTTCCCTTCCCCTCACAGTGGGTTTCAGAACAAAAAAATACTGTTTTGGACATTATGCTGTTAATGTTGAGCAGTGTAGTCAGATTCTGTAGACATTAATTTATTCATAATTTACCAAAAGCAGTTTTAGTGCGTCCAGCGTTAGCTCAGTGATAAGATTGGATGCTGAAATTAATTTTTGCTCTAAAGTAATGTAAGATTCCTTAGTAATTGCTACCAGCTCTGTGAAAGAATGACAGGCTGCTTCCTAAGTGTAGCACCAGTTGGGTAGGAACAATTCTTAATGTCTGTTTCCAAGAGTAATCCTGTTAAAGCATAGAGGGGGAACGGAATGCAAGATTTTGGACGCTGGTAGCTGTTTCATACTGACAAATGATTGATGTTTAAAGTGCTGTCTCCTTCTGGACAAGGGGAACAGTCAGCAAGCTTATAGCGTGGGTGATGTTTCAGGAAATGACAGAACAGCTAAAATTTACCAGAAAACAAAATCAACCAACCAAAAAAAACCCAATCCAAACCAACAAAAAAAATTCCACAAAAACAAACAAACAAAACCTTGCAAATAAACAAACCAAAACTAAAACAGCCCCCTACATCTTGATTAAGAGTAAGTAGAGACTTCTTTCAGAGACGTGCTGAGAGAATGAATTTGTAATTTTTGGTTTATCTGGATTGAGTAATGCTAACTATTTTTATTCAGCTTAACTTTTCCAAATTACTTTGGTGTTCTGAGCCTTGAGCCAAGCCTCTGCTGTGCACTGAACACAGAGCTTTTCCAGTGTCTTCAGAGTCTTTGTGGATGTGTCAAATGGACGAGTTACTCTGGAACGCAAATGTGGATTCACTAGAGCCTGACAGGTATTTGCAGGCATTTGCCAACATGTTAGAGGAGCTGCAAATAGTGTCTCTCATTCTGCACAACCACCATGAGTTTTAATAATGTTGGGTTTGTTTTCCTGGAGATGACAAATCTAGTGGTGAGAGGCTACTTTTAAGGACACAATTCATGGTACAGGTGCTGATCAGCTTCTTCCATTAAAGAAAGCAATGCAGTCTTCTGTTCTCCTGAGCAGTGCCCCATCTCCTGTCTTCCCTCCAGCCTGACTCATGTCAGAGCCTGCTGGCTGTGGTTAATATTGGCTGGTTATAATGGTTGCTCATGAGCGTTAGAAATCAGAGTTAACCATCTACCCACTTGGTTAGGTTATTAGTAAGTCAATTAATCCAGTACTGGTGCTTTGAGCAGTGTTTATAGCTTGCCTGTGTTGTGTGGTGCCCTGCTCTCTTCTGCTCTCTTGGCAGGTGCCTTGCTGACCGCTGTTGGCACCTTTTTTATTTTGCAGGCTGGCAGAGCAACCAAAAACCACAGGAAAGCCACCAGTGAACTGCTCTGCCCCTTGAGAACAGCTCAGCCAGGGCCATGGGTGTTTAGACATGTGCAGTATCGAATCAAGTTGGTTTATATGTGGTGCTTTCAAACATTTGGCATTTCTTCTATGGTAAATTTCCTTCCTTTTTGATGTAAAGGCACTGGATGTGATAGTATCAAGCAGTCAGACAGACAGCAGAATCTTTCAAATGCTAATAGTGCCCCGAGAGATCTCAGGCCATGAGGAGCTTCTTGGAAATACCTCTCTTGCCTGTAGCTCCTGTTGCCCAAATCGTTGTGTCACCTGGGCTGAGTGTACCTTGTCTTGTGCAGATAACCCTCTTCTGATTGAGTGCAGCTGAATGGCAGTGGGAAACGTGCAGCATGTGAGATGGGAGGGAAGTGCTCACACTGATTTCTCTTCTCTTGCTTAATAGGAAGGAGTTTTTTGAAGGCTGCAAAGCAATAAACGCAGACAGCATCGATGGCATTTGTGCGAGGTTCCCCAACCTCTTAAAGGAAGCCAAGCAGGAAGATAAATTCAAGGATCTCTATCGTTTCACCTTCCAGTTTGGCCTGGACTCTGAAGAAGGACAAAGGTCGCTACATCGGGAAATAGCCATTGCCCTTTGGAAATTAGTCTTCACCCAAAACAAGCCCCCCATTTTGGACCAGTGGTTACACTTCCTAATTGAGAACCCCTCAGGAATCAAGGGAATCTCCCGGGACACGTGGAACATGTTTCTAAATTTTACTCAGGTGATCGGACCAGACCTTAGCAACTACAGCGAGGACGAGGCCTGGCCGAGTCTCTTCGACACCTTTGTGGAGTGGGAAATGGAGCGAAGGAAAAAGGAAGAGGAAACCAAATGTATTACATCTTTGGACACAGAGGGCCTGTGTGTGGAGGAACAGACTTAGTGGCATGGAAGCAGCAGTGACAAAAGCAACCTGTTGCCCTTCATGAAACGTAAACTCTGGGTGTTTCTGGAAATTGCCGAGGCTCCAGATTTTTCTACTTTACACCTATTTCTGCCTTGTCTTTGAAAGGGCTCTAAAATGCTGTATCATGTTTTAGGCACTTTCTTAATTTTGGTTATTCCTTTTCCTCTTGCCCTGAAATATTTAACCCTGGCTACAAGTTAAATGTTTTGGGGTTGGTTTGGTTGTTTTTTTTTCTTTTTTTTTTTTTTGCCCCCCTAAGACTTCAGATTAGCATAAATAAGTCTGATATTTCTTGCACAATGTAGATCTTTTTAGTTAGGTTAAATTAACATTGCTAAATTATACAGTGCCAGATTAAGTTTTTCATACTACATCTGTCAGGGCAGGTCTGTACTGTGTGTAGTGCTGTTTACATTGTTGAAATTTTAGGCTGTAATAATTTTAAGGTTTTATACCAAGGTGAACAGCAGTGTTAACTGTTAACTATAAATGCATTAATCCCCCAGTAATAAGACTCTAAAAAAGAAAAAACAAACAACCCAACACAAGTTTTTGTAATATGGCTAATTCCCATTTTAAGCTAACTCTTAGTGAACTAGTCCAAGTCATTCCTTTTTTTGTTTTGAGTTTCAAAGGAAATGTTGGGATTGTTTTATAAAATTACTGTACCTGTCAGTCAACTGAGTGGTAGATAATGATCTGTATCTAAATCTCTTACCCATCACATAATAAAAGAGCAGTACTACCTCAGTTTTACTGAAAGTGGACTTCTTGATGGACTTCCATTTTTCTCTGGAAGTTGTATTTTTTTGTGGTTACACGAGAATATTTTTACTTGACTTAAAAGAACCAAAGGTTCTGCTTCTTAAGTTTGCTAAACGTTGACAGAAGCAACACCCAAACCCTAAGTCTTCAAGGAAAACTGTGGTATAATTCTGCTTTAATTTGTTTGATTTATACCTAAAGTATTCTCTTACTTGTCTGGCAAGCACAGTACTTCTATGTAAGGAGCTATCTTTTGCATTAATATTGACAAACCAATTTTTTTAAACCCTCTGTTTAATTGCTGAATTGCAGTTAATACTCCACACTTTCTGAAGCAACAATATTGGCATCTGATGACAAAGTGAATTCTTACTGTGTTCTTAATGACAACAGTGTAGATGAGTCATTTTTAGACTGATTTGATAATATTTGGATAGGAGTCCATTTATTATTTTACAATGCCTGTATTGGGACTATTTGCTTGTTGAAACTGTCGTGACTTAAAGGGAGTTTTATTAACACTGGTTGAAACTTTTTTTGGTTATCAATGCTACCTTTTTTAATTTTAGTATGTCAACTTTTTTACACCTTTTGGTAAAAGGGATGATTGCCAAGGCTTTCTACAGAGCTAAGTACTGGCTTAAAGAATTTGATACGCTTCTATTACACACCTTTCATTTTTAGAGCTGCATTTCAGGATCATAAATGAGCTTCAATGAAAAGTAAAAACAAACAAACAAACAAAAACCCCAACCAAACAAAGTCAAACAAAAACCTGGACAGTCATCCCACAGTATCTAATGGCTTTTGTGATGTAAGGGTTTTAAAGCTAAAGGGAAGCAGATTTGAAGTGGTGAGCTTGTCACTGGATTCAGGCTGGCAGGCTTTGCCCATCTGCTTTGCTCCAGAGGGGCTAGCAGAGAGGAGGAGAATCTGCCTGAATTCTGTCACTGGCTTTACTGGTGTGCAGCCTATGCAATAGCTTGGGTCTGAGATCATAAATCACTAACATAATGTGGGTATTGAGAACTGTTTTAAAACAAACCCACAAGCCACAGATAGCATCTCTCTCATCTAATAAAAAGAGAGTTTGGTCCATGCTGCTTCTGCAGACTCTTGGTGGGAGATAACATTAAGCTGTGGTAAACAAACGCAGTTGTTCTGGATGCAGCTGAGTCTGTCCCTTTGCAGGAGGGGGGAAAGGCCTGAACTTGTTCTTTTATAGGTAAATATACTCAAAGCTTTGTCCTTGCCACTGTAACCTTCCAAGCTGCCATGGCACAAGCAGTGTTTGGCAGTAAAACCTAATTCAGTGAGGAAAGCAAGCCAAAGCACTTGTGCTGGTATAACTGAATTTATGGCAAAGCTTTTGCTGGTGCTGTTATTTTTTAAAAAGAAAAAAAAAATCCCCAACAGAGGCTGCTTTGTTAGCAAAGGTTCCAAATAGAGACTGATTTGATAGGAAGTAAAGACTGTATTTATAATTTTGAGACTACTCATTCATTCACCTATTAAATACTTGGTTCATAATTTTTTTTTTTCCTTTCCTAAAGGGAATTTAAAATGTCCAGAGTGTGAAAACTGTGTTGAAATGGATAGCCAGTGCATGCACATGCACACACAATCATGGCAGTGGCTGTTACTGGTTTATGTGCTGAACTTGCAGCAGCTCCATGGATGAGGATGGTGCTCTTCAGGGAAGACATTCATCCTGTGGTCTGAACCTGAATGGCCATGAGGAAATCGCTCTGTAGCACATCAAGGCTTAGCCAGGTTAGTGTCTCAGACATCACACAGCTGCTTTCTTAAGGACAGTGGTGGTGAATACACAGGAAGGGAAAAGTCTTACTTCCTTTTGAGGAAAGGACATACAATTCTCAGTGGCTGATGTCCCATGCTTTCAGTGGGAGAGGACAGCTTTGCTCCTGTTGGGCTGCTCTCAGCCTAGCAGCAGCAACACCATGCCAAATGATCTCTCCAGCAAACATTTGGTTTAGCCTGACTTCAGTTGTTTTAATCACCATTAGCAGAATACAAACCTGACCAGTTTCACTTCTGAACTCCTGAATCAGGAGCTGAAGGTGCAAGCCTCTGGCAGTGCCAGAAGTGAGAGAGGGTGTCAGAGCTTCCCTTGCATTACCTGGTGATGTTATGATCCTAAAGGAGAATAAAGTGTGCTCTGTAATGCTGGTGTACCTGTGTGGGAGTGGGGTTTTGTGCATGACTTGGAGAAGTCTTTGGAGCCTCTGCAAATCTGCTTGTTTAATGGTTAAACTGTGAGTATCTGTGGAACAGGCCAAATACATTGACTTTTCATTTTGATATCATTTAAATTTTGATTGTGTAGGGCACAGGACTGTAGTGAACAGTGATGCTGGTGAAATCTTTGAAACCATTGCAGCTATTTAAGTTTGGGTTTGTTTATTGTTTTTTTTTTTTTTTTGTTTTAATCAGAGTATGCATTAGAAAACTTTATGCATGTAGTGAATTTGCTGCAACTTAGGATAAATAACTATAGATAAATATATAGGTATAGTAATATACTGGAAAAGTGGTCTGCCATCTACTCTCTGTGGCATTTTATTGCCTTCCCTTATGCTTAAAGAAATACAACTCCTGTAAACTTTAGTAATAAACACTGACCACCTGCACCTGCAATACCCTTAAAATTTGGCTTCCAGGTTGACTAGAAGCTCACTTGTGCTAATTTTTACTTGTGTGGGTACATTTATGAGGTTAAAGACTATTTATTGATTCAAGTAAAGATTTAAAAGATTCTGCCAATAGCTGCCCATAAAACATGACCAAGCAAAGCGAAGCTGAATGCTGAATTGTGAGTTTACTTGCTGCTGGTGCTATTCTGGGTGGAGAATTACAGCTTTCTAACACTGTGCAATCACAGTGAAAGAACCACAGGAAAAATAAATGACAGTGTGGCAGGTGGCATAAAATCAGATGATTGAATTCTGTGGCAATTTGGTCCCCCCAAGTGCTGCCTTCCTGCAGCTGGCAAGGTAAATCTGCTCCTGAATCAGCCTCTGAACCACTGCAGCCTTTCAGCTGAGCACACTTAAGAGTGTGAAACAAGCTCACCCTGCTCTGCTGAGGGGTGACTTGGGTTCAAATTGATGCAGCCCCTCATCCTGTGGGCAGGGTGGCTGTTCAGGGTGCTGGGGGCAGCAGCAGCTTTGCCTGTGTAACTTTATTTCACTCTTTGCATGTCCTTCAGAACGTGAAGAACCCACAGATCCCAGGACTAGGTTGCAGTTCCCAAACACAGCTATGCATTGACTGATGCCCTCGGTGTTTTCATGGCACTGGCACCATCAGTAACTTCCTTACAAGTTCTAAGCCTTGTTTCCAAAAATAAAGCCCAGCAAAGTCAAAGAAGCACCACATAGTTAACAGCCACCTCAGTCGTGATGTAATTTGTTGGCTGAGGTTCCATCATTCTCATTCATTGGAAAATAATAGTCATTGTGAGTTTCTAGCTCTTGCAGCCTTGTGTTCTGCAGTGTGAGCCTTTTTTAGAAGATCCTTGGTAAATTGGGCACCCAGTTCTTCCCTTGAGATCACACTCCTCCAAGTGTGTGCATGTGAATTTAGCCTTTCGTATTAAAAAGGAAAATGCTTAACCTGAAACTAAAACTTCTTCAGGGCAGGGTTTCAGTAGGCAGCAAAACATAAATATTTTTCTTCGACTAAGTATGGAATGCAAAGTGGCTGCTTAAACTTTGTTGTCTGCAGAACAAAACCACCAGTGTTAACATTTTCTCTCTGGTCTATTGAAGACTGAATCTTTGGGTTTATATTGTCAACTGAAGGTAAAATCCATGAGATTGTAAGACAGAAGGCTGTAACTCCTTCACCATGAAGTACATAGGTGTCTCTACCTCTTGTTCTTAGACTTGAATAGTTTAAGGTTACTATTCTTGACTCATCCAGGCATAAAATCCTGGGAGAAATCTTTTTTGGGGTGTTTTTTTTTGTTGTTGTTGTTTTGGTTGTCGGTTGTTTGGGTTTGTTTTTGGTTTTGTTTTTAATTGACCCAAGTTAAATATTACCTATTTGCCATACGTTTTGGGAATACTGCTTTTAATCTGCATGCAATTGACCCTTTGAAAGGGAGCCAAGTCAAGCTGCAAATAAGTGTTGGTCCTCCCAGGTGCTAGTTTTGGAGTGCAATAGTGACTGACTAGAGCTGCACTGTGTGTGGCTCAGGAGCTTTTCTCATCACACATCCTCTTTCCTGACAGTAAGTTGAAGATTGAGCAGCTGCTCCCCAGGAGGGATCCATCAGCCTTTTCATTTGCTCTTCAAAAACTTGAGGAACCCACCTGATGCAGTGCCATGAGTGTGTTTTCCTTTGGAATAGAAATACTGTGTTTAGTTCTATGCTGGACTGGATGCCCAGCCAAGATCAGAACACCCACCCTGTTTCTCCCTGAAGACAGAATCTTGCTTTGGACAAATCCCTTACCTATGAGCAAAGTTGGAGCATTCTCAAGTATGTTGGAAAAGCCAGAGTGACTTCAGTGCTCAGTTGTACTCTTGAATGCATTTAGGTGGTGTCTGTCTTTCATGTGACACATCTGTCCCTGTTGCTTCCCTCCCCAAAATGACCACGCGGTTGGCGCAGATCCCCAGTAGATGCTATGCTGTAGCAACTTGCTACAAGGTTCTTCTTCCAGTTCGAGGGCTGCTTTTGGGGTGTGACCTCTTGCACTATCTGTATGTGCACAGATTTAGAGAGAAAGGGAGGATGTGTGAGGCAATAAATAAAAGGAGCATGAACGTATGAGTCCTGCTAACAGCTTGCCTTAAATCACTGACCTTGCAGCAGCTCCTTGCTACTATTGCAATCCTCAGCCTTTCTGTAGTTATGTTTTAGAATCCAAGAGGTTCTGGAAGTTATACAACTTTTTAATTATTTAAACCCCCCCCCCCAAACTTCTATCTTTGCCTAATTGCACTTTTCAGAGAAGCCCTTTCTGGATAACATGCAATTTCATACACAGACAGGAAACCCCCATCCATCTTCAGTGTCCTTGCTGTGATGTGTTTTTTCTCCCTGTTAGTTACATGTGGACTAAACGGTTGCCTACTGTTGAAGCAGTGAGTTTACTTGAATGTTGCCATTTTATGCAGTTACAACTGTTGATTCTTGCTCTTCTCTGGGCCCATGAGAGGGGAGATCGTGTGACCAGAGGTTGCAAACTCAGTGGAGCTGAAGGCTGGCTGCTGTTTTTACACTCCCGTACGTGTCAGAGGACTTCACAGCATAGTACTTCATGTTTTGAAGGTGTGACTTTTTCAGTCATGTTAAACGTAGTTATCTTTAAAATGTTTGCTTTCTTACAAGTTTAAAATAGTCTTTAAAAAAGGAGATGGGCTGGCAGGAGTGGTTGGTGGGCCTTGTGCTGTAAGTTATTGAGTAACTTGTGTTCCAAGAGTCAAGGATGCAACTGCCATAGTCAGGTCCTGACCCAATGCTGTTGAGATTTGTCGTGACTGGTCTTGAGGGTATGAAGCAACTGCAAGTTCTCAACAGGCTGTATGGAAGAGAAGGGTCAGCCTGGGAGGGCTGGTTGATACAGCTGCATTTCTTGGGAGTACTTGAGGATTTAGCCTCGAGTCACCCTTTATGGAAGAAATGCATTTTGATAGTGTTTGCTTGCAGGGAGGTAACTAATTCTAAGGAAATAATGAGAGCCAGCCCTTTGTGCAGTGTTCATTGACTCACGTGTGCTTACAGCCAGCTGGTCAGGCCCTCAGCTCCTCAGGGAAGCAGCAAGGGTGGACAGGATGGAATCTGCCATCCTTGTGGCCTTTCTGGAGTCACCCAAGAGACAACCGTTAGGAGGCAATGTTCTGGCTCTGGGAAATGAATGTACTGCTTGGCATGGAGCAGAGCTGTGCTTCCTCCTTCACCCAGCAGTACCAGGTGTGCTGTGCAAATGGAATGCTTGACAATGGCTGGAGTAAATTCTGGTTTGTGTAGGATCTTTTATTAAAGGGATGTGGCCAAATTTGAAACCATGACATAGAGGGAAAGTGGGAGAAGGTCAGAAGGCTACATCTATTATGAAGTCCCATTTGGTTTGTAGCTTTTACAATTCCTTATGTCAAATTTTGCTCACCGTTGTTGTCTGGAACAGAACGGAAACAGCATCTCACAGAATGTGCAATCTGAGGCACAATGCAAATAGATTGTGATAAGAAGGTTTTGTCTTTACTTGATAGCAATCCTGAGTGCAATGTTTTTGTCGTGTCCCTTTTGGAAGAGGAGCATTAAGTGCAGTCTGAAGTTTTTCTTTTCTTATAAGCAAAGCATTGATTTGTCCATTACTGACTTCTTGTGGAATTTGTGCCAGATGTATATTAAATATTTTGGTGCTTTTTCTAAGCCAAGCTGCCATTCATTTACCTGTGAGATTATTGTACTGATGTATATTTAAATGACCAATCCCTTCAAGAAAAAAAAAAAAAAAGACTCCTGTAGTCACAATGTATCCTGACTGCTGTAGCTTTGTGAATGTTCCAAAGCCTCTGGGTTGCCTGTGTTCCAGTAAGGTCTGAGGGGAGGGAGGGAACAGCTCCAGCAGCCTAACCCATTCCCTGGAAAGGGAATGTGCATGCTGGTGTGTACATTACTGAACAGGGGAGTACCTTTTGTGGTGTTTACACAATGACACGTTGCTCTTCACCTTTTTTTGTGCTCAAGGTTTGTACAAAATGCCTTATTTAAAGCTGAAGTCCTTTTTTTTTTTTTTTATACTTTCAATTAAAAGGGGACAAATTAATTATTTTTTCATGCCTATAAATAGGCCTCTTGCTAGTTTTGTTTGTCATCTCCAGAGTTTCTCAAGCAGGAATCCTGGATCTTGACCCAGTCCTTGCCGGGAGGTGACCACATCAGTTTTAAGTGTGTTGAAAAAAAAAAAAAAAAGTTGGGTTTTTTTTTTTCTTTTTTCAACTTTTCAGCACCAAGTGTCTGCAACAAAGAGATGCTGGCTGTGAACAGGAGTCTTACAGCAGGGTGGGTGCTAAGGTCAGTCTGCCTTTCACCCTCTTCCACTGAACTGCCTGATGCTGGGGTCAAGAGAAGACTGGCAGTGCTGGGCAAAGGAACTGGCTCCCTTTTACAAGTTGTAGTAGTGCTGACATTGATGCTTTTCCCAGTCTGTAGTATCTACAGCTGAAGGATGCCAGACTCATTTAGAGCGGATAAAACACCTTTCTAAATGAAAGAAAAAAATGGCTGCGTTCATCTTGTTTAATAGATTTCATTTCAGGAGTTTTGGAGGCTTTCACTTTAGGGACAAATTATACTGAGCATCTACTACCTGCTTACTAGTGCTGCCTCTGGGCTAGTGCTGCATTTGCTTTTCTCTCCCTTGTCTTTTGCCTGCGCCTCCTCATAGCAACTCTTAACTTCTACTCCGTAAGCTGCTCTTAGCTTGCAGTGAACTTGGGGTAGGAGAGTAGGAGGGTGTAAATACTGTCAATCAGCTGTATTTAGTAATTGCTGGACTGAAATCTATTTCAGCTTGATCTCAGCCTGTTCTAATTCTTATCAGGAAATCCTTTGTCTCACATTCAAGCCTTGTAACAAACATTTCCTTTGATTTTTCTTTTTGTTCTGGGTGCCCGAAGTGCTCCTAGGCATCCTCCTACTTAGAAACGCTATTAAGAAGAGATGCTCAAATTCTATGTTTTTTTAGGTGGCAATGGCTGCAAAGTATGGGTCTGAAGCTGTCAGGCTGCAAATGGGCTCACCCTACTGCTGGTAGTGCACTGTCTCCTCCTGCAGCTCTCCTTCCAGCTCCCTGCTGCAAGCGATGGTATGGTGTTGGCACAGACCTGTGCCTTCCTGAAAATGGGCCTTGTCCCTCCCACAGCCACACTAAAACTTCTCTTTTTTTCATCTTTTTGGTGCGTGAAGGGTGTGGGGGATGGTCAGGGATGGAGAAGAAAGTGGAGGGTGTCCAAGAAGTATGAATCATCAATTCCTCCTTTCCATGGGCTAAGTAGAGTACTTTCCGGAAAGGAGGCAGTAACTGCTTCAGGAGCCAGCACAGCACGCTTCCAGAACTCCACACCATTCCCTAGGACAGCTGTTAACTGCTGAGCAGCTGCTGCAGGTACCACATTAACTTAGCTCACTGCTTTAGGGCCTGCAAGGTGAAGACAATCCAGCTGGCACCTCAGCCCCTGGCAGCAAAGGACCTGCTGAGTTACATCTTGCAGGCCAAGGCTGATCGGCTTTTACACAATGCTCCCCTGGTTTGCCCCCAGCCCTTCCCAAGCACTTGCCTGGCTCAGCCACTGCCAGGGAAAACTGCCACAGCAAGAAGCGGTAATGGAAAAGGTTTTGTGCTTTAAGATGTTTTCAATAGCCTTTATTTTTAGACTTTGTTAGAGATACAGAGTGAAAGGCTATTGTTCTTATGGTAAGAGATCTTTACAAAGCCATCAATATTTGAGTAATTAAAAATATCTTAACAAAAGATTTTGCTTAAAAACTTGGCAGTTCAGTGAGCACTCCTCCCTCTGCCATCTTTTATTCCCATCAGACCAAGGCCAGACTGCGATCCATGCATGCTGCAACAGAAACAAGAGGTGTGGCATTGCTGTTCTGAGGAACCTTGATGCACACAAGCTTGCTGGTCCAGTAGCAAGAAGCCTGCAACATCCAGGGTCAGTAGACTGAAAAACTGTGCTTTGTTTTTCCACCCCACAATTATTTGGCATTCTTTTTAATGAAGAAGCCTTCTCTGGACTGTCAGCCTTCTGGGAAACAGAAATACAGGAACCTTGCTTGGCAAGAAACCACTTCCAAGCCTGGGATCGAGCTCCCTTCCAACCCACGCAGCAGCCTGAAAGAGCCACTGAGCCAGGCTCTGTGGGCTTCCACAGCTCCTTGTGAATGCAGACTCCTGTATCCTCCTCTTCTGCCAGTGGGATTCACACCCTTCAGTGATGTGAGATGAGAGGTAAGCTTATGCCCTTGAAAAGTAAATCTGGACCTACTGAGGCTAGCGTATCTGCTGCAGAGGACACATGGTAAGGACTGTTTCCAGTGGGTATGACAAGTTAGCAGGTAAGGTAACTGAGGTGACACAGCCAAGCAGAGAAGAGGCAACATCAGGAATGTAAAAATGGAGTCAGTTACAACCCAGAAGAAAACAACAGCTGCTCAAAGGGTCACATGCACCAAAATGCCCACAGCAGTTAGCCCTCAGCTCAGGCCTCTGATCTGACTGAAGGCAGCATTTGATAGCCCACAGTTGCAATGCATGTGGTCTATTTGAATAAAGCAGGAATTGCTGCTGTCCCATTTTGAGCTGTTCTTTTGAAACAGGTTAATGGTCTTTACTTAAGACAATTATGAAAAAAACCAAACTTGGTTTCGAATGTTATTGGAAACTGAACAATTAGAGCAGCTCATGCCAAGACCAGCCCTTGGCATGCAACCCTGGTGAAATGGTTTGTCAAAATATCCCCTTGGCTTGGGATGCAACTCCCTTCTAGGGACACTGTTTGGTGCAGAGGATAACATAGCATCCTGAGTCTTCTTTGCAAGCATGAGAGGGGAACCTGGCCTGGCTGCCTAGCCAGGCAGAAGAGATGCTGCTGAGCAGCTCTGCCTCCCTGCTTCTATTTCAGGGCATGCCTTCTGTCTGCACCAGAAATGGTACCCCTTCTGCTGAGGGGGAACTGAAAACCAAGGATAGATGTGACCTTTACTTAACTGCCTGAACAGTGACACAGTGAAGGAACAGAAAGAAGACTGCTGAAATAAGTATGTACCTAGGGCCCTTGTCTGGGAAAGATTCAGCCTTTCTTTTATTAATAAATTAAGCAGTGAATGACTGTGGCAGTTCAGGCCCCAGGTTCTGAGATGCAGGAAGCCTACTCCATATGGAAGTATCCCTGATACTAGTGCTGAAGCCCAATGCAACTGTAGGACTTGGCTCTTGCTATGCAAAAGCTTTAAGGACTCAGGGAAAGTGTTTTCTCCCAGTTGTGTCCCTCGTGTGAGAATAAGTGCATGAACCACCTCCTAGATCAGCTATGGGTACTACATCAGGGTGCTGCAAGACAGCAACTGGTAGATGATGCCTTGGCTGTACCATTAGGTGGTTTTAAAAAACAAACCACCCCCCACCAAAACCACTCAAAAAGCCCTGTTTGTTGTGGAACCTCTACTTGATTCTCTCATGAACACACAAAACTTTGCCTGGGGTCAACAGGGATGAAACAGCCTACAGGGGAAGGAGGGTGAACTGAGGAGACCTGTAGAATGGACCACCACTCTGTACTTCAGCCTTGCTAGGCTGGGCCTTCAGCTGTATAAATGGTTTCAGCACTTGTGCTTGCTCTGGATCAGGCATGGCTTATGCAGAATTTACTGCTGAAGTTCTATTTGCCTAACATGAACAGTCTGACTGAGTAACTACAACAGCTCCTCGAGGCTTTCTCTCAACTTCTCACTTCCTCGGGCAGGGTTTTAATTTTTAATAGATTAAGATAAAAATATTTGGCTATGTATTTTCCTTGCCTCTTTGCAAAAAAATAGGTGGCAACTTACCTGTTCACTCCAGGAAAGAGAACAATGCACAAGGTGTTATTCTGCAGACTTCTATAAAGTTTTTTGATATATTGGTCTAACTTCTTCACTTTCTTCCTTAGATCCTGCTCCTGCATAATAGAATAGAAACATTAAAATCCCCAATTCATCTGCAGATCTGTACCAACCACACTTAAAAAGTGTATGTGGTGAGGCTGACCTTTGGCCATGTCAGTGATGGAACAGGTGAGGACAGCAGTGATTCTATTACTGGCTGGTGTTTGACAGTGCAGTGGCTCTACAGCAGGGAGAACCACATGCCCTCCTCAAATGGCACTGCACCTTCCACCAGTAAAAATGAAAGCTTCAACTACAGCTGCTCTTTGCTGTATGACTACACAACCAGTCACCTCTCCCCTCTGATTCCCACAGCCCTTGCTACACCTGTATGTTGATCTGCCTGCTCTCCAGAGGTAGGCTTCAGTTTCTGTATAGCATCACACACTGCCCTGAGCAGCTATGCTGTTTTAAGGTTGTATCTTAAAAAGTTGTACCTCTTGCCTACAAACATCACATATCTCATGTGATGTTACCTCTTCAAACTGCCTTGGGAGGACTGACCCCTGGCAGCCTCTGCTGCAGCACAAAGGAGGTCCTGTTATACACAGCTGTGCACCTAGGTCTGCTCCAAAAATTACTGCTCCAAAAATTACTGCTCCCAATTCCCAGGGCAGTACAGGAGCTCCTCACCAACTGTAAAGAACATCAGCACAGCCTTAAACTCACAAAGTCAGAGAGCTGCTCCCTTTTCTCATGAGAAATGCTCCCTCCTTGCTGCCCATTGCTGTGACTTGTTTGTCGAATCCATCTCCAGAGGTGACCTGAAGCAAGAGCATTCCTAGTTCTCAGTCTGCTGCCCTTCAGCGTCCAGCCATTTAGAACTTCAAGGGCATCCAGAGCACTCTGTGGTTTCCAGAATTCTGAAACACAAACAGAAGGGGAACATGCTTTGGGAGTGATGTTGTTGCCCTATTCATTGTCACCTGTAGGGCAGGGCTAGAGGTGTGGAGCAGGAAGGAGACTGAAAACTGTAATCACTGCAGCAAGCAGGTCCTCATTTTGCTACAGGTAAACACCAGACTACAGAAATGTCAGTTAACTGCAGCAGCACTCATCCAGTTGGTCTCCTCACCTTTCTGAGGTGATTACTCATCTCTGTGAAGCTGCATAGTAGCCAACCCTCACATTGAGGTATTACAGCCAATGAAGTATCTTGGAACTTTTCTGAGTAGAGATTTTGTGCATGTTTTTAAGCATTTTTTTCCCTTTTAAAGATTTAGCTGTAAACTGCTCCTCCAAAAAAATAGCTGCTTTTTAGTTTAACTACCCTCACTTTGAGCAGACAGGAGTTGCAGTAACTCTTGCTCTGTCTGTGCAAAGTCCTGAGTGCAGCTGAATGAGTTCATGTGAAGGAAATAAGCAGGCTCTATGTGAAGCTACTTACTAAGGAAACAGCAGTTCCTGTGCTTTCCACTCTGGAGATCCTTTGGTAGGAACAGGGTTTCCAGGTCTTTCAACTGGCTGAATTCTTCTTGCAAGTCTGTCTCTGTTAATGAATTCTTTAGCCCCGCCACATAAATCACACCTTCATTTTCTACATCCAGTTCTAGTTCCTTTATCCAAACATCACAGTCCAGCATTGCTGCAGTGACAGGTCTCTGGACCTGGGGTGGGATCAGCAAGAACAAACACAGCATGTCAGCCCAAGCAGTTCTGTGTTCTGAGCTTCTATTTTCAATTATTTTCTCCCCTTGCCAAAAGCTGAGGAGCCCTTTTCCCTCTCTTGAAATATACATGCCTGATGAAGGCCATCTTAGTCATGGAGAAAGAAGAGACATCATGTTTGCAATGCAGAAACACTACAAATTAAGGGCCCCTTGCTCTGTGTATGGCATTTTAACACCCTGTTGCTTGCCTCATCCTTTGAAAGCTGCAGTTGGTGGTCAGAATGCTTTCTGACCCCCTTCTGCTGACAACCAGAAAGGAAAAAAAAAAAAAAAACAAAACAAGACAGCTGTAAGCATTTCCTTTCTGACAGTGTTTCTATACTGTCCATGCACAGGGAGATGGTAATAGCAAGACCAGCTCAGATGCTGTGCTGTGAGAAGGTGTTCAAAGAGCCATGGTGGATGTGGTTCCTGTGCTCAACATGACTTGGCTTTTGCTGTTTGTGTTGTTTACCTTAATGCAGGATCCTGCTACCTCAGTTTCATTTAGGCTTTCCACAGCAAGCTGGGCAGCTTCCAATACTTCATACTGGATACAGACATAGGGCTTGAAAGAGAACAAGAAGATACTGGAGGCTTAGCAGTAAGAGACATTATCCCTCCCTCTTTAAAAGTAAAGGCTGGGTCAAGTTGTGTTTGAAAGAGCAATGTCATTACCCTCCAACTTTTTTATATCTAACATTCCATATACCTTTGCTGTTAAAAACAACCTTCAATTAGCTTGTCAATCCTCTTCCCCCACCCTAACACAAATTAAAGGCCCTAGCAGATCAGTTCTCTTGAGAGGGACAAAAAGCATCTCAGCTTCTCCAGTGCTGACAGTCCTCTAGCTTAAACAGCACAGTCAAGCCACAGGAGCTGTGTTTATTCTTGACATTGCGTGGAGCAGCTTTCAGATACCCTGAGTTGTTGTAGCTGATGACTAAACCTCCAGAAACCCTCCCAAAGAGAGTAGTTTTAATGCTTATCTTTCCAAGAAATTACTCAGGCCTTCAATGCCTGCCAGCACACTGAATGCTTTGAGTGTTCCTCACCTGGTATGTTTCAGCTACCACATTAAGAGACTGGATTGGTCCACACATCTCAAATTCTTTTCTCACAGACTTCAGGCAAAAGCTTTCTTCAAAAGGACCTGCATAAATTGTCAGCATGTCAATCAGCTTGCTTCTCACCTGTAGGAACACAGATTAGAGAAGGAACTTCACAAAGCAAATGAACTAACTACTTGGTGCCTCCAGATAAATAACATGTCTTTCTGAGCTCAGCAATGAAAACTACTCTCAGAAAACCCAGTACCTTTTCACAAAGTCCAGCAAGAGGGTGAGAGGCAATATCCTCTGGTCCCAAACTGAACTGAATGATACTGAATGTGGACTGGGGAACATCTTCTAAGGCTCTCTGAAGAATCTGGAAGAAAAAGAGCGTGTGAGGTTTGAAGAGACAGCAAAACTCAGAAACAAAGCTATTGAACTTAATTCCCAACTTTAATTTTCATTATTGTCCGAGGAAGCCCTTGGGCAGAAAGTCTTTGATGAGTCATAGCAGGATGTAGAGGATCAAAGCTCATTTCCCATTTGACTAACCTGGTATTAACACCATTGCTAACAACTCTGTCAGGCAGCTTTTGAAAATAGGATTCATCTACCCACCCCCTCAACAAGAACACCTCTGAATTACTTTGATGTTTGCTTAGCCCAACCCACTCTAAATCCATTCACCTGTTTGTTTGAAGAGCTCGGGTTACTCTGACACAGGCCAGAAGGGTCTAGTTCCTCTCTGCCCAAAAGGAGGGGTTTTTGGCCTGTCACCTGCAAGCAGTCTAAAAAACTAACAGAGAGAAGCAAGCTGTGAACCACACTTCTGATCAATATGGTGATGTAAAAGCTTTTGAGAAGTGCTTGTCAGAGAAAACCAACAGGGTTCAGCAAAGACATCTCAAAGAATATTCTTGTCCTTAACATCGAAAGCAGCCTAGAAAACACTCTGTGAAATTTGAGCTGCAACTTCTGAAAGTTTTCCTGTGCAATGATCTGTGTCTCTCTGAAGATGCTGATGGCTTCTGACAAACAGAACACACTGATTTCACTGGGGATGCTGGAGGGAAACCAGGCACTTCTGAGCAGCACATTACCATGCTCTGGGGACGCGTGGAGGCTCAGTCAACTGCTTCTGGACCCTACATCCTTGTGGCTGTAATGCAGCTCTGTTCTGTGAGGCCTCAGCCAGTTTTTCATCTGTCAGAAGCTTCTCCAAGTTGAGTTCTGCTACCTTGGGGAAGGAAGATTAGCAGTTGGCTTCCATCTCAGCTAATTGTAGCTAACCAGAAAGCATGTGCTTTCTCTGTGAGTCACCCAGGCACGCTCCTCAGTAGTGAAAAAACACAGGCATTCATTTCTTGCCTTGTTACTGTCTGCTGTCATTTTCAAGCATGCAGCACTCACAGCACCAACCAGCAATCATCTCCAACAGTTCTCTTAGACATCAACAACACAGCAAGAGACTCATAAAACCACCTGACTCACTACCACAACATACAAGGTCTCTCTCACTTCTTTCATTTGGAAAAATAACAGACATTCCTGTAGGCTGGAAGGGTTTCAATCCTTCTTTACCCAGTGCCCCTCTTGAAGATGAGCAGCAGTGCTGATTCATGTCAGTGTTTGAGCAGTGGAACACTGGAAATGCTCAGGTTAGTAGGATACCTGGATACATGCTGAAAGCAAGAAGCTGGCAAAATGGAGGTCTCTATCACAGCTCCATTTTCTCTTTTAAATCACAAGAGGATAAGCAGGAATGGCTTGGGGTTTTTTCCTGCATAAGCATGGCAACTTGTACATTCTGTGATTAAAGATGGAAATCTTAATTAGATATACCTACCTTTGCTGGTCCTTGCTCTATAAAGAATTGAGCCAATTCCAATGCAGCTCTAGCATCTTCTGCAGGATCATGGCCAAGCTTCTCTTCACACTGAATCTCCTTCCTAGGGCATCAAAATCAGGTCAACAGGCATATTATCTGGGTTTTTTTTCCACAATGACCAACATACTGCCTTTCTAAACTGGATCCTTTACAAGCAAGACTGCTTTCCCCTCTACAAAAAGGATTTCAGCTCTGCACAGCAGAATTCTTGTGAAATATTCCCAATGTCACTGCAAGAAATGCTTTTGCAATGTTGAGCAAAACACCGACCAAAGCAGTGCTAATACTGCCTACTCTGATGCATGCCTATTTGCAATTTTACCTCTTCCCTGACTCACAGCCAGCTCACAGTTTGTACACAGACAGGGAGGCACCTCAGTGCCTCTGGTGCTGCAGAGTATTCACTCTGGTGAGAACTGGATTGCTAACAAGTGCTGTCCCATGGCAGCTTGTACACTGAGGAAGAGGATTTAAGTCAATAGAAGATGCTTTCCCACATTAGCCTTCACTTCTTGCTCATGTGTGAGCCAGAGTGTCTTTGTTACTCTACAGCTCACCACACAGGTATACCTGCAAGAAAGGCTGGTTTTGCTAGGATTCAGATCTGGTTTGGTCCCAGGGTCCCAGTTTATCACACTGCCTGATATTTCAAGTGAGCAGTAAATTCTTCTTTACCATGTCTCTCTGTACAGCCTGTCCCTTTCTTCTGAACTTTAGAGAAAAATAAATAAAATCATCCTGATGCTACTAGTGGAAAAGCAAGAGCACCTGCCCAACCTTTAATGTTTCCCTTAGCAGTACAGTAATAATCTTACCCTAAAACAGCTTTGGCTAGAAATTTTAGCTTAAATCTTCGACCTGCATTTCTGGCAAAAAGCAAGGAGGTATCAATAACACTGGGGTGGATCATCTGCAAGAGAGAAAACATCAGCAGTTTGATTTAAGAACAGCAGTCACATAAGATTAGGCAGCAGCTCCATGTTATTGGTGCCTCTGCCTTTTCACTTCAGTTACCAATTTCTACCTGATTGGTAACTGGTCCACAAGAAGAAAGCAGATTGGAATAACGAAACAAGCCCAACTCTCCTTTCTAACACTCCATTGTGCTAGAAATCTAGACTTGGTTAGAAAGATTAGTCATGATTGAAGCATTTTAGGTTGGTTACATTAAATATAGGAAGGACTTAAGTTCTTCCTGTGAGAGAGAGAGCAGAAGCATGTGGTTAAAGCAGAGAGGTAAAGCTTCAGTTGCAACTGTGTCTATGTCTGAACAGATTCCTCCCTTCTTTCTGGGTTCTGAATAGCCCCTTGCAAGTTTTATATATATTAGGAGTCTGTTTCTTTTAAACCCTTACAGACATAAGGCCATTCATAATAAAAAACAATTAATACATGTTCACTAATTAAAAAAAAAAAATCATAGTTTTCAGGTCTGAAATCGCAGGGTTAGGAAAAGTACTCATAAAAAACATACTCACTTCCAAAGCCTGAAGATCAGAATTTAGAGAATGCCCCACCAATACTGCATCATGGGGAAGCATCTTTTTCAGTCTGGTTTGGATGTCTGATAGCTTTGTTTTCACTGGAAGAAGCATTTTCTTTGTGATTCCTGAGTATCTGCAACACAGAAGTTGGATGAGGAAAAGCCAACACGTTAGCAACAGCACCTGCTGGAGAGAGCTACAAGCAGGGCACATAAAATACAAAGTCAATGTAACTAAGAAGAGAATTGCTAGCTACTGCTTTTTGTTCCTACAAAAGATGATACACTGCAGGTACAGTAAAATGCTATGAGTTTATCTCACTCAAATGTAATCTATTCTAAAGTGATGCATTTCTTAGCATCACATAGCACAGGTAAGGATGCTTCCAAGTAACCTGAAAGGGCTGGCACATCAACTCATGGATAAAGCTGGGCAAAGTTTTGGATGACACCAGGCTTCAGTTTTGTGTGAAAGCTGGTAAGCTGCTCTAGTAATTTTTTACAAATGAGCAAACCTAGTGATAGAGCAGAGATGCAGACTGCAATCCTGTGCTCTTACCCTGTATCCTATTTTATAGCCAGCAGTAAAAAACAACTACTGCTTTGTATCACTAATCTGTAACAGAACTCTCCTAGAGCACTGCAGTGATAGTGCCTCTGCCTTGCAGCCACAGGGGCACTGTGTGGCACAGAGTGTACTAATGATCGTGGTTATTCTGCTCAGACAGAACTGTATTCTTAACACTGAGGAAAATGCAGTAGACACCTGTGCAAACCAAAGCTTTCTGCAAAACCCTGTGTAACAGGTTTGATTTGAAACCTGCTGCAGCTCTGGAAGGCAAAGAGATAAGAAACTTATGTGCAAGTCACTTGGTGCGGTAGTTCACGACGGTGGTTTCAGGTTTCACCAGTTCATTCAGGAGGCATTGACCCTGTGCATCCACCAGAGAGACACGAGTGACCTCATTCCCTTTTACAGTCAGGCACTGTCAGGAAGAAGCAGAGGCAGTTGTTGAATCAGCATGGCACTGCCACTCAAAACCAGTGGCCAGCATCACCACTAAGGATTTTCTCAAGAGGCCTACCACCCATGGCTAGTTGGCTTACACTGCAGCATGCTTCATTTTAATTGTTCAATGCCCACCACAAAGAAACCCAAGATGGAAAAAGTGCTGATTTCACTGAATCAGTTGTGCTCTCACTGCAGAGCTGTCACTGAGAGCATCTTGACCAGAGATGTCCATTGAAGAGCAGAGTTGAGGCTGTATTGCTGCTTCTCAGTGCTGATGCCAAGTAGGCATCTCTGAAGGTCAAAACTGCACTAAAGGAGGAATCCACAGCAGCATGCTGCCACAACTGTGACAGCTAAAGGAAAGCTATGGGAAGTATCTCTCCTTTCCAAACCTTGGGGAGGGCTGGGAGAAGGAATGCAGACCTGAGCTCTCTGCTGCACTGCTATCTTGTTGCCAGAACCACTTCCTACATCCTTCCTACCGCTGGATTAGCACTGACACCACGAATGAAGGGACTGGCAGTAGATATTAATGATCAGAAGTGATTTAGCATGGTTTAGCAAATACATAGGGTGCTTGGCTCACTCTGGAACAGCTGGCCAGAGTTTGGCTGCTCAACTGTATTCTGTCAAAGGCACACAAACTTGATTTTTACCATTTCACAATCCAGACCAAAGAGGGGGCTGCTGTCTGTCCTCTGCTGATCACACTCTGTATATATATAGCCCTTACATTCAGGGGAGCCTAGAATGAAAAGATACCCATGAATAAGAAACTTCTCTCTTCTAAAATCCATCATTATCTTCTATGACTGCACATCACTAACTGTCAAAAAGATTAAAACAAAACAAAACAAAACACAAAACACCCAGAGCAAAACAACCAAAGAGAAGCCCTTAAAAACTAACCTTTTATGGGGTAGTCATTTTTTTTCTGCTCTTCTAGAGTTAGAGTATAGCTGGTGAGGCCTTGCTTTTTCTCTCCATATTTCCGTATGATGGGATCACGCTGCAAGCCTGAGCTTTTAGGAGGACAGTCACCACCAGGGGAATTCAAATCTGCAACACACAGAAGCATCTGTCAAGCTCAGAGAGCACTCCCTACACCTGCAGTCACTTTTCTGTATTAGTGTGCAAGAGGCTACACCATTTCACAGGGAAACACTACCTGGAACAATGAACTGGATAGATTAGACTGACAGGTAGACCAGACAGACAGTCTATGCCTATATCCCTCTCTCTAGTTTATCTTTCTCACTTATACCTCCTTTAATGAATGAATAACCACACTGTATACAGTGCACACATACAATTACACACACACAATACTGTATACATGCTGTATCTAGTGAATCTACTCTCTTCCTCTCTCTCTCTAATTCACTTGCTGGGTAGGCTGCTTGAGTCTTTCCCCAGTTCAGCTACTGACACTGTTGCTGACTCAGAGGCAGGTCACATCACAAGTCTCTGGTGTTCCTTTCAAAAACCTGCTTCATAAACATGACAATTACTTCAGGTAAGCTGGAAGAAAAGTTGGGTTGATTTGTTGTTTTGTGTTTTGGGGTTTTTTTTGTTTGTTTGTTTGTTTTCCCCTACCTTCTCTGTGAAATTCTTTCCCTTATGTATTACCAGGAGAAAATATTCTCTAAGAGTGGCTTACAAAGAAGCAAACACTGAACTGACACCAGAATCCACAGCTGTATAAATTATCTTGTAGATGATTCTTTGCAGACTGCACTTAGAAGAAAAATATTTCTGACAGCTCAGCTCTGTGACTGTGCATCAGGTTTACAGTCAGAATGCTAGAGGACTCTGCCAATAATCTGAAAGCAACAGCTGCTCATTCTCCCACCTGGGATTTGAATTCAAGAACCTTTGTTACACTTCTAACAACTTCCCTGAAGTTCTTTCTGTGGTCTCTGGCAGGTTTTACAAGCCTGCTGGCTTACAATCCCCTCTACAAAGAGTGTAGCAATAGGAAATCAGTTGTCAACACACCCCTTCTTTGATTTACTGCTCAAAGAAATGAGTAACTGCTTAGCTTTGACCTAGTTTATAGCTCTGTGTATTTTATTACATACATCTTAGAATAAAATAACCACAAAAGAGGTAATGAAGCCACAGAATTTTGTTTAAAACATGTCAAAAACTTTCTCTCTGCTTTTTGCGTTTGTGACAACATGACCAATAGTTACTGAACTGGTGTCCCTGCCCATGGCAGGAGGGTTGCACCTAGATGATCCTTAAGGTCCTTGCCAATCCAAAGCATTTTATGAATCTGTGAAAGTAGTCTCACAGTTTAATGTGTTTTCCTTTCTAAACCACTTTACTACAGCAGGAGATGATGCAAACCTAAACAAGTTACCTTGTGCAGTGTTCTGAGGTTTCGGGTTTGCCCTTTCTCCATACAGGCTGGCTGGGAAGTTGGCAGAAGGCGTTAATGTGAATCTCTGAAAAGAGATGCATTGGAGACTTTTGAAACAGAAACAAAAATATCAAGCAAATCAGGTGTTTCTTGATCCCCCAATTAGCTAAATTTAGAGGAGGAAGGACAAAAAAAGTAGTGGCCATATGTCTGGTGTTTTCCCAAGGGAAAAAACACCCATCCAACACAAACTAAACCTATTTTAATGACAGAAGATAGAGGATTCTTTGTACCAAGGGACAGATTTGCCTTGCCTGATACCATCAAGGCAAGTCTCAAGACTTTCTTTGATAGAAACTAAAGCAAGTTCCAGTGATTAAGCTGTGATTTGCATTTGCTGCCACTCAAGGAGAACTCTCTGGAAGACTGAAGTGCTTTTTTCTTCCTTCCTTCCTTCCTTGAAAAATGCTGTTTCTAACTCAGATTTTTTTTTTAAATAATCTTTTTGGGAAATGGGAGAAGTAACATAAAGTGCAAATAGTACAGGGGAGATTTCTCAACCAGTAGGAACAGCATAACTCTGTTGAGAGACTTCTCTTGAAAGTGAATTCTAAATTAACCAAGATATTTTTAATCTCACTGGATTCCTGAAGATGTGGGAAGCATAATAGTTGGAGGATTGAAACATCAATAGCTTCACCTGATAAGGCTTCAGAGAAGCAAGTCTTGAAAACGTTTCTAATATCAAAGCCTTGGCCTTTGTTCTGAGCTGACAAAGGCTACAAATAGATCCTCTCACTAGCTTGCTTTGAGAGTCAAAGATGGCCATTTCCTATTGGAGAAGGCAGCAATTCCACAGCAGGGCTTAATCCCTAGGACATTGTTTCAGGACTGGAAGAAGTTCAGGAGACAGCAATGCAGTTTGGGGACTTACCTGTTGGAACACTCTTCTGAGGTGTTTGAACTGCAGATAGAATTTGTAGAAATGGAGTTGGCTCATTTCATTGAGAATAATAACCACAACCCCAGCCAGGTGTCTCTGGTGATAAATATGGCACCAGCTGCAGTTTTAAACAAACAAACAAAAAAGCAGTAATAGAAAGAAGAATAAAAGCAAAGCAAAATTACCAAGCACTCTTAAAAAACAAACTTGAAATCAGCCCAGCTTTTAAGTCAGTAAATGGCCAAGTGCCAGATGCCTTCAATGAGAAGAGGCTTTATAGCTTATCTCAAACAGCCACATACTCCTGGAAGCAACACAATACAGGAGACAGAGCAAGAATGAGTTACAGAAAATTCTGCTGCAGCCCCATTTAGGTGCATCAGAGTGTGAATACCCAAGTAACTGCTGCAGTGATGCAGTCCAGTGAATTAATGCGTCTGAAAAAGTTTTACAAACTCTTTTTTTTCACTACTAAATTCTGAAGTGGGATCATTTTTGCCTTTGAAGTTTCATTTCAAGACCAATGGGTCGCTGTACTTTTGCCATCCAAGGTTATGTCAGCCTTTCCCTTCCATTGCTGAGAGGCTGCATTGAAGACAGTTTTTCCCCAAACACCCCAGGAAACACTTTCGATTAGATCTGACGTGCAAGGCATTCCTATTTGTTGTGTTGTGTTCATATTTTGAATGTGGTAATTGTCACTCAGTGTGTGAAGCTTCTTCAGTTCCACAGAACTGTTTAGTTTTGATAACTGCATGAAACAAAACTGTGAAGTGGCAGAATTTTTGTCAGAAGAGGAATTCTGGTCTCTGGCCAAGTTAAACAACAACTGGATCGACATCATACAGGCTGTCATTGTGGTGACTGCCTTGCAAGGATTCCAAATCCAGCATGGCCAATATGCCTCTAGGAATGTTTTCACATGTTGGGACACAAGACACGACTGATTCCAGAGTACAAATGTGTGATACCTGGGTTGTGTTGCATTGTGGCTTCTTCCCAAAGCTGCATACTTTAACAACTCATAGAACTGGTCATGGCTGATTTCACAGTCCTCACCAAACAAAGTTGCTGACAGGCATGATGACTTCTCCTGTAGAAAAGGAAGCACCAGTAAAGAAAGATTTCATGTAATCACACAAGTTCATACAAAGTTAAGTGAACTATACAGCAAAAGAAAAGTATTTACTATTTGGATACAATCGTTGCACTTAACGCTTCCACTCATTATGGGCAAAAGTTTCCTTTCAGATCATACTTTAATATTAAAATTCTTGTATTTCAGTAATGCAGGTACCCTACCTTCAAAGATTTATTTAATACAAAGTAGTATAAGCAGAGGTATGTAGTGAGGAGACTTAAAAGTTACTTGGTTTGTCAGCATGGTGTTCTGCTCTCACAACCCATTCCCCCACTTGCTGCTGTGAGCTCTGGGTGTTTTTGGAAGTGTTCTATGTAGCCACTTCACGGAAGGTTTTGCTGAAAGCCATTTACTTCGTTTACATTCTGTGCTCTGTTTTGGCAGATGGGTTTGCTGACCCCTGCAGGAATCAAACGTTTCAGTCGAAACTGCGGGAAGAAATTATCACTTGGATGAGAGATGGAGTGGAGACTGTACCACACAGTTCAACACAATTCTTTAAACCTGAATGAAGGCTCCTATTCTCCTAAAAAGCTAACCAGCAAGTGATTTTGGAGATCTGCACCAAACATTTGGTCTGTTTCAGTGAGCAACTCTGATCTGCAAACATTTTAAAGAAACTTTTTTTTTTTTTTTTAAGTGATGAGAAGGCTTCATGACACACAGGGGAAAGGAAAAGAGACCACAGAATGCTAATGAACCTTTTGCTTATTAATTTTGACAGAGCCTGTCCTCATGGGGTTGCGCCAGGGCACTTTTAAAGCCATTTGTCATTGCTAAACAGAGGTGACAACCTTTGAGGTTAAGAATCACCTGGTATGAATAACACAGGGTGTTGTAATTTCTAGTCCTGCATCTCTCACACCAAGTTAGACAAGTAAGTAACGACACCGTTGTTTTCAATATGATCTAATTAGAACTTTGCAACAAAACACCAACCAAACAGCTGTTTCATTTCACCAAACAAAGGCCACCTGCCAACCACAGGAATTCCACTCTCTGCTCAAGTGCAATTAGGACTGATCTCACATGCTTGCTCTTGTCCTGTAGCGGCAACTATGTAAGATGTAACCTGAACAGATGGAGCATATTAAGGGCATGGACCCCTGAAAATCAAAAGTGATTAACTCTTTTTCTTCAATCCCCACAAGCAGACACAATCCTCCTTTCAAAATCCACTTGATTTATGAAAAATATTAGAGTATTTGTTAAAAAAATTCCTTAAATGCAAATGCCTAACACTCCAAATGAGTTCATTTACACATTTCTTGACGCAAAAACGAAGCCATTATCTTTAGGCGTGATGCAATAAATCCACCAAACGGGGCTGCTAGAGAGATACTGCACAGCCCCAGCCCCGCGGCGTTTGCCCAATACCCCTATGGCCAGCACGCTGCTCACCTCAGGGCCCTGGTCGCCGCCATCCACCCTCCTTCTCTTTCGCGCCGTCTGCTGTTCCCCCACGTTCTCCCCGGCTCCGGCGGGCCTTTTGTACCCATTAACGCTGACAGCCTTTGCCATGACCTAGACGAAGGCACAGTAGGTTCAGGGGGGCGCGGCCGCTCACAGAGGGGCAACAGCCCGGCAGTGTCAGCCCCGGCCTACCCGGGCCAGACCCCAGCGCCTGCCCCACCGCCGGGACAGCACCGGTAGCGGGGAGCGCCCGCACCCCTGACGCCGTGGGACCGATCCCCTGCCGCCCTCTCCCTCCCCCAGTCTTCCAAAGCGGAACATGGGCCGCGGATCCCACCTCAGCCACGCCGGACTCTGCAGCGGGAAGCACGCCGCATCGGCACGCGGCTACCTGAGCTTGCCGGCGACCAAGACCAGAGCAGCCGATCCGCCGACAGCACGGATTGGGGCGGGCCCACTGCCTCCGGCGGGAGGTTTCAAATGGCCGCTGTGGCGCCGAGTCCCCTCAGGGATGGCCGCTATCCGCCTGTGCGGGGCTGAGGGTGGAGATGGCTACCAAGCGTCTGGCCAGGTATGGGCCGCTGGGCTGGGAGATCTTTCCCACCGAGACCCCCGCAGGGAACGGAAATGGGGTGGTGGCATCCAGGCGGGCGGGGCCCTGAGGGGGACCGGGGTGCTGACGGAGACTGGGGCGTCCGCTCGTCCCAGGAGGGGCAGGGGAGGACTGGCCGCTCAGCGCTGGGGTGCTGAGGCGATGCCGGCGCCTCTGCGGTCCGCAGGCAGCTGGGGCTGGCTCGGAGCAGTGTGCGGGCGCGGAGCCGTACGCAGGCGGCGGCGGAGCAACGCTTCGGTTTCCTCATCGTGCTGGACTTCGAGGCCACGTGCTGGCGGGACGCGGGGCGGCGCAGCCCCGAGATCAGTGAGTGCAAGGTGCTGGGGCGGCCGGACACCGAACGACACCATCCCGGCTGCGGGGGCAGAGGCGGGGAGGGTGTTGGCCGTGCTGCTGGCGTGCGTAGGAGACGGCTTTGAACGTCGTGTCTTCGTTACGTCATTTCCCGTCTAATCCCTTATATTTCAATCTCTGTTTAAAGTGGGGGACATAATTTTTGCGACCAGCTCTAACCCTTCTGGTTTCGTCGTTTGTTTTTCCGTTTGTTTGTTTGCCCCGTTCTCTCTCTCATTTTTTTTTTTGCACAGTTGAATTTCCAGCAGTCCTGTTAAACACTTCAACAGGAGACATTGAATCTGAATTCCACACCTATGTCCAGCCACAGGAGCATCCCATTCTGTCTGAATTTTGTACAGAACTAACAGGCATTACACAGGTGATACTGCCACTTAGCGTTATTTTACACTACTGTAATTGCTGTTTGCTGTTTTATTTGGTGGCTTTTAAAGCTCTAAAAATAATTAAATTGTAAATGAATGTCGGTGCATACTAACACATGCACGCTTCTTCTCTGTTTTATAAAGGATCAGGTTGATGAGGGGCTCCCTCTAAACATTTGCTTATCACAGTTTTTGAAATGGATTGAAAAGATACAAAAGGAGAAGAAAATCCTATTCGGTACAGATGCTCTAAGTCATTCTAACTCTGAAGCAAAAGCATGTACCTTTGTAACTTGGACGGGTAAATATAATTTTTATTTGCTTTTTCTGCACCATTCCACATATTAAAAAAAAAAACATTTGGTGGTGCTAGTGAGATTGTCTACACTTCTAGGAGTATTTGTGTTTTGTTTTGTTTCCTGTGCAGACTGGGACCTGGGTGTGTGTTTGCAGTATGAATGTAAAAGGAAGCAGCTGCGAAAACCTGACATTTTCAATTCCTGGATTGATCTCAAAGCAACGTACAGGGTAAGAAGATGGAGAGACTGTGAATCATTTATACCCATATCTCAAAGGCTAATTCTATCTGAGCCAATATCATGTGTTCCAGTGACTAGAGGAACCCATTTGTTTTCTTCCCCTGCTGTTTTCACTCCCTAACAAACTGCATGCCCTAGAACTGTGTGTATTTTAATAGAAATCTTAATGGCAGGAAAACAACTTGATACTATTTTTAGACAACTGAATGACAGTCCTAGGTGATTTTTTTTGAGCTGTTCTGCCTTTCCTGACCTATTTTGCTCTGCTTGCTTCCTAACTTCCCTCCTTTTTTGTGCTCATATTGCTGCATAGAAAATAGTCACCATCTCTTTAAAGGTAGAGATCTGGCCAGAATGTCTATTCTGACTAGCATGCATAATACTGAAAAAATGAATGCATGTTCACTACACAGTCTACATTGCCACAGAGTTCCAACTTGGGGGCTAACAGCACCCCTAAGTGTACCCCTGTGTAGTCAAGGAAGCTTTCAAAGGGTTATCCAGGAGTCTACCTGTCCCAACACTCAGAGCCTAGTCACTTAACCTAGGTAGCAGGATTAGGTCTCCAAAGATCAATAATATGATTTTTCCTCTTTACTTGTGATCTAGTGAGATCCTGGGAGTGAGTAGCAATACTCACTTCTCATTTAGAAAGAATTTATCCCTATGCCAAATATGTTAATGCCCATGCCTTTGCAATATGCAACAATTTAAACATCTCAGGATGTTATTTATAGTTGTACTCTTCAGTGCTGTGCTGTTAAGGCCTTTATCAATGTAAGCCATAAAGTGCAAATACCTGACTCTAGAGCTAAGACAGAGAGGATTGGTGGTTCTTTCCAGTTTGCTACAGGGTAAGTCACTTATGCTCTTATTCATCCTGCCTGTACAATGAAGATGCCTGACCTGCACAAGTGCCTTGGGAGATTTACTACTCATGAGGTGGTATTTCTGAAATGGTTTTCACCTCACTAAGAAGAGGTTTTGAAATGCTTTACATGAAGCACTTGCTTTTTTTTTTTGGTTTTTTTTTTTTTTCCTTAGGCCTTCTATAACAGGCAGCCAAAAGGGCTAAATGGTGCTTTGCAGGATTTGGGGATAGCTTTTGAAGGACGGGAGCATTCTGGTAAGCACGACATGGTGATCCTCATTTTAGTATTTATGTTTTTTATAAAGCTAAATAGCTACTACTTAGTTTGAGTTAGCTAAACCAAAGCAGCTAGTAACAGCTAGTCATTCCCCTGAAGAGTAACTGCTGTTTCAGGTTATGAAATGTTCAGTCCAACAGACACGTGGAAACAAGTAAGGCCATATGCTTCAAAGATCAGAGACTTCTCACTGACCTCATGCTTTACTTCTGTAAAGCAATGTAATCTCTCCTAGTGCTACTGAGTACACAATTTCTGAATTTCTGGGTGCAAAAGAGGCAAAGGAAGGATATGGAAACTTGATTTTACCTGATAGCTTTGGAAAAAAACAAACTTGTTGTATATATATGTTCAGTCCTTCAGAGGTTTCATCACAGGGAACTTCTTGGAATTTTTTGACTTCCACTTCCCTTTTTTGAACTAGAAAATTATGTGCCAGATTTCTGTAAATCCCTTCCATTTTTTGTAAGGCTTTCCTATGAGTAGTTTAAAGTAGTTCCTATTAGTAGTTTAAAGCTAAGACACTAATGTAACCATACTTCTGAAGGGTTGGATGATTCCCGGAATACTGCGCGGCTTGCTTGGAGGCTGATTTGTGATGGATGTGTGCTGAAGGTTACTAAATCTCTGGATAAGGTTAGTAACTACTTTGTATCTTCCTTCCCACTTGCTTTGTAGCCTGGAAAACAGATGAAAGGTGAGCAATTCAAATAACACACACAGTATTTTGGCTGTGAATTGAACAGAACATCCCTAGACTCATACACTTACTAATTTTGTGCATTGATTCCTGGAACTTCTGGGTATTCACTTTCCAAAATCTCTTTTTGTTTACGGGGTCCCTAGGCACATCTGAAGAATAATACAGTTTCCAGAACACCGACTATAAACTTCTCTGACAAGACTGCACTGGGAAGAAACAGCAGACCTGAAACATCTAGAGATGGAGCTTGTGCAACAAGCTCTCTGGCTGAGAAAAACCAGAACAGTGTTGCTGGAATTAAGATAAATTCTAACGTACAAACCGAAAAACATCATCAGACCGCTTGCACCAATTCATCTGCAGATGTCCGTGTTGTACCTACCAGCAGCTCAAGGGCTGAGTTATATGCTCAATCCCACAGCTCTTCAACAGCATCTACTGACAGATTTCCTGTTCCTCTTGAGCAGGCACAGCAATCTCCCCATACTCTGTCAGCAGGCATTTGGCAAGGATTAAGCAATCACCAGCCTCTGAGTACAGCTGGATATAACGCTCCGGTACCCAGGTCAGGACTAGTGCTCGTCTCCACAACCCTCTCCTCAGTTAATATCTCTAACGAAGATATCAGTACTAGTTCTGACTGCTTATCTCTGCTGAGTGACTGGGAAGATGTTGCTTTAATACCAGAATCTCAGTATGAACAAAATTCAGACTGTATTCCATTCAAAGATGACTCAAGTAGAGATATTTTAACAGCTTTTGAAGAGAAAGCGATTTCAAAACAATTGGCTGTGCTGAGTTCAGAAAATCAGAGTTTGGATAACTCCATAGTACCTGTGGAACCTCTGAAATCTATTGTTTACAAAAGTCCTGATACTACTATCTATAATGTAGGAGCAGTACAAAGGCAGACCTCAATGTTTTCAGCTTTTAAGTTACCACCTGAAAAGGTAAATGGTATTTCAGCACCATCAGCATCAGCTGGAACTTATTCCAGTCCAGCAGAGGTCCCTAAAAGAAAGGCAACTAGTCCAAAAGCCTTCCCACCAGCAAAGAAACAGTCTTTTGCTATATATGAAGAGAAAAGGGCATCTTCTGACCATTCCTTACCTTTAAGAAGTTCAAATTTGCCCCAAGTATCTCCTGCCATTCTGAACTCCATGGTCAATTCAGTTCAGTCTGTAAGAGCTGTGAAAAATGGCAAACCAACTCCCCCTCTGTGTAACTGTGGTCGAAGAACTAAAAAGCTCCATGTGTCAAATGCTGGTCCAAATCATGGCAAAGCCTTTTTTTGTTGTCCTGTTGGCAAGCACGAAGGTAAGAAGAAAGGTTGTGGATACTTCAAGTGGGAAGATGCACTTCTGAAAGAAAAATCTAATAGTCCGAGCATGAATGCAGATGCTGTGACCCCTCTTGGAACTTGTACTAATAATTCAGGAAACTCTTCCAACAGAAAATATTTGCCTCTTCGACCCTCTATGAGAACTTGAAAACTGGTAATAATTTTTGTCTGAACCTTAATCTCAGTAAATTGACCATGCATAATATAGCCAGGACAGTCAAATGATGTTCTGAGAATGGGACACAGCTTGGTTAACATAGAAATGGGAATGGCTCAAGAATCCCAAAATGCCAACGTATCATAAAGTAGGTGATCAAGGAAGTGCAAGAGAACAGACTGAAGTGTAAGTGCTAAAATTAAAGTTGCTACAAATCTGCTTTACTATAGATTTTAAATTCTGTACTGGTCTAGTCCTTAACATTTTAATGGTACAGATTTTATCTACACTTTTTTTTCTAAATATACTTGCAATGATTATACCTTTTAAAAATGTGAGGCAGAAGTTGTCACCCTTCTCAAAAGTGATTTTTGAAGCAAAAGCATTCTTTTAAACTTGCTGGGTTTTGTATCCTTTTAAAATTAAGTAATAAAGACAAAATGCTGGTGACAGTTCATTAAATACTTTATTTAACACGGATCACCTGTTGCTCTCTTGCCTACATGAGCTCCTCATCTGATGTGTATGTGTTTGCCTGCTGTACTGATACAGCTGTTAGTGTAGCACCTGGGACAGCCAGATCTGGGACCTGGCTAAGAATTTATTCAAACCTAAACTAAGAAGGATGTGGTATAATGTCTTACTCTCTGTTCCCAAGTAAATCTTCAATACCTTACTTGGGAAGAATTCCTGTTAAAATGCAAGAAGTGCTTCTAATCTTTCCTCCACTCCTTCTGGCGCAGCTCATTTCTTCTGATCTTCCCACTAACAGTTTTTGGCAACTGCTGAACAAACTCCATCTATTGGGAACAGGAGGAAATGGCAACACAAAATCAGAGTTTACCTACATTTTTACTTTCTCTTAACCTCAGCAGCACACAGAAGTTAACATCCCCTGTCTTATGGCAGTGAAAATGATCTGGGTATGTGAGCACTCACCTTCCTAGGATACTTGTACGGAGCAGTAACTTTCTTAACGTGGTCTTGCAGCTCTTTCATCATTTTTTCTGGATCTTCTGAAGCATAGTCAGATGTCAAAACAACAAAGGCTTTCACCACCTAAAGGAGTTATGGCAGCAGTGGTTTTAAATGCCAATGAAACTGTATTACACAATAATAACATCTGAAACTTTAACCAAATACTTGCTGAAAACTTGCAGGGTAATGTACAGAGCAGGTACGAAAAGCTTTGCTGAAGCCTCTGTGTGCTTACTGAGTCTGGACTGTGCAGGCAGTTTGTTACATGCATTAAAGACTGAAAACTAATTATTTGAATGACAGAGAAAGCTTCAAATGGTACTTTTGGTATACTGGATTTGGGACAATTGCCTTGGTCAGTTTTGTCCTGGGTGGATTCCTCAGTCTGACAGAGTAGAAATGCCAGCTTGGATTTTTTATTTTTTTTTTTTAGTTGTAATTTAAGAAAACAAACAAAAAACCCACCACCACCAAAAACCACAGACAAAACCAACCACACTCAACACGAAAACCCCAAACTAACAAAAACCCAAAACCACAAAAATAAACCAACCCTGGACAGATAAATCCCTTGGAAATTGTTTTATATTAGCTCTAGTATGCACAAAGCTACTAAGAAATACATAGTTTACCTCTCCTCTGATGGGGTCTGGACTGCTGACAACAGCTGACTCCACCACTGCAGGATGCTCTACTAGGGCACTTTCTACCTCAAAAGGTCCAATACGATATCTTTAAAATGGAGGAAAGGGCTTTTAGTTGTATTTGATAACACATAAACAGAACTTCCCATCTGAATCGTCAAGTTTAATGATTTACTGCTAATCATTCTTCAGTTTTACCCAGCAGAA
Source organism: Indicator indicator (assembly GCF_027791375.1). NCBI lineage: Eukaryota > Metazoa > Chordata > Aves > Piciformes > Indicatoridae > Indicator > Indicator indicator. The sequence goes on along the minus strand of NC_072031.1, from coordinate 9,207,148 downwards.
TTAATGACATCATCAGCTCTTCCAACAAACCAGAAGTATCCATCCTCGTCCATAATCCCCCTGTCTCCAGTCACATAAAAATCCCCACGTATTGTTGCCTCTGTTTTTTCTGGATCATCCTAGGAAATATTAAGCTCCCTTAAAAATACATGACATTGCATTCTGACATTTGGTATACAATTGATGGTAGTCAAAACATCACAAAATTACAGCTTTTTCTTCTGTGGTTGTATGCATCTGATTCATGAGGGATGTTAATAACAGAATTATTAATTCCCCATTACTAAGATACAAACCTAAGCATCTGCAGGAAGAAATGGAAATCCCTCCTTCCTCCCCCTGGGTTTTCAGATTGGTAAGCAAAGCAAAGTAAATTAAATGGGGCATAAGGTTCCTTGTGACAGAGATTTAACAGGCTATCTACTTTAAACGTAGAAATATTCTTACAGCATAGCAAGTGAAAAGAAAAAGTGGTCTGGTAGGTTTTACTCTGATGGCAATATCTCCTTCTTTTCCAGGAGGCAGAATGTTACTGTTTTCATCTATAATCTAAAAATAAAACACAGTTTTATTTTGCAGTCAAATTAAACGGTGCTAAGATGACAAAAATCTTGGTGTGCATTTAAAATATATAAAGTTGGCTTTTTTTTTTTTTCCCCACAGGGAAATTATTTGGAGCAGTAGAGGGTCTTACTCTGACAACTGAAGTGTCATTGTTACTAATCCACTGTACTTTGCACTATGTCATTTATCTGAGGAATGCTAAGCACTGTGCAAACATGTGATGGAGTTAGTAAGACCTCAGGGAGGATCCTGAGTGATGGGGTAGGAGAACTGAAAGATACTAAAAACGTTAATCCACATTGCAAATTGATGTGGTGCTAGAACCTGCTTCTGTAGCTTTGTTATCACCAGGAAACAATATTCAACCCCACTCATCCTTGACTCAGCAATTTAATTTCTAGCACTGCCTGCAAGTTTCATATCTGACAGTTAGTACTGGTTTGTCATCTCCATTGGTGGAGATGGTACAGCAGGGAAGTCCAGTGGTTTGTTCTGCATGCTCAGAGTAGAGCAGTAACCTGCATTTCTTCACTCTTTCATTCACTGCTGAGTGTGCATGGTACAGCTGCATTGGAGCTTTCAGACTTCTTTAATGGAAAGTGATTAGGCAAGAGAGAGAGACTGAGTCACCAGAGGTACCATACCTTCACATCATACTCTGGAGATGGCTTTCCCATAGAGCCAGGTTTGATTTTCATTCCCTTAAAATTTCCACAGACCAGCACCTGTAACAAGTGGTGTTGTATTTTAGTTTTTTTCTTTAGTTAAACTGTGCCTTGTATATTCACTCTATAGGTTTAAAAATACTCAGCTAATATTGTGTATTGATGTAAGGAATATTAATTGTCTTTGTTATGATCTTATATCCAATGATGAAACTTCTAGAGAGAAACTATGCCCTCAGACTCATGCCCACAGCTCCAAATAATGTTAGTGAGTGCTCTAAAGATAGAAGCAGAATTTGGAATGCAGTAGTGAGAAATATACTTCTCTTGTGTTAGTTCCCAATCCAAAGCCCACAGGGATAAAAACCAGTCCTTGGATTTTGAGTGAAGCTGTTAAGAATGTCCTGTAACTACAAAACCTAATGTTTTTTTCCACTGTTGCTTACTGCAGCTGACTTTTCCCCTGAAGTCCCAACTGTGTAAAATCATTTTAATCATTTTTTCTTGGCAACCTGAAAGGAATTTATTGCTGTATCCATAAAGCATACATATTTACAGCTGCAAAGCAGCACATACTGTTTCTGTCTGTCCATAGCCTTCGTGAATGTCCAGCCCAGTCTGCGCTTTCCACTCTTCCATCACGTCAGGGTTGATTGGCTCCCCTGCACTCACACAGTGCCGCAGGCCTTTGAAGTGATAGCTTAGTGAGAAAGAGAAAACAGAACATTGGCATCATCTACATCCCACTTCTGTGTTCCTCTATTGTGGGGTCCTTTCTATATAAACCCAACATTTTTACTGAGTTCATTATGTCTGAATTATGGAGTGTTAAACAAAACCAAATCTGGGAAAAACAAAACACAGAGCCAACAAACAAAGCAAAGGAAAAAAATTCTGCTGGTTTACTTCTGCATTCTTTTGGAAAAATCTAATGATCAATATGCTGTTTCCACCCTTAGAATCTGACTGGCGTCTAAACTGAAAAGAAGTAATAAAGTTCACCACTAATGAGAGGAAAAACTCACAGAAGAGTTAAATGAGGCCAAGGAGTGTTTCATACATTTCACCAAGCCATCCTGACACACATCTTGTAGCTATAGTACTGCAGGAACAAGTGCAAAAACAAACTGGGGTTCTGTGATTATAACATCACTTCTGAGGATAATGTCAGTCGTGATACCATGTCTATCCTCTTACACCCTCAGCTAAACTGCTTTAAAGTCTTATGCAAGTTGAATGTAAATTATGAAATCTGAGATAGTTAAGCTGTGCCTAAGCCTGTATTCTGACTTTGTTCCTAGTACTTCAGATTCAAAACGTTGGGAAATCCATAAGCTGTGTTACTGTTATGCCATTGTAAATTTGGAATAAAATCAAGGTGAGATGAGCATTTGGTCTGATGAATTCTGATTAAATGGACCAGCAAAGTTACTTTCCTTTTGCTTACCTGGACACTTTATGTTGCACAAGCATTCGATAGGCAGTTGGAGGAGAACAGAAAACAGTGATGGGAAATCTTGACAGACTCTAGAGAATTCAAAAATTAAAAAGGATGAATAAATAAAAATAAAACATACTGACAAGGTACTGAAACCTGTGAGGTGTCATCTTCATTGTAAGCAACCATATAATGATCTCTGCATGCAGCTTGTGAAACACACAAAGGAAGTGTTGTATCCTAAAAGCAGTTAGCACCATGCTTGCCAACACCAACACACAGCAGTTACATTTAATTAGTTTCATCTTCAAAACAGAACCTACCTAATTTTACAATTAGTTCTACACACTGAAGTTGCTGTGGTTTTTTTGGTTTGGTTTGGTTTTTTTTCCCCCTCTGGAAAGTTTTACAGTTTCTCTTGCAGAATTTCTTCATAATTACAGTTAAGTAGAAAACAAGTGAAACCATAAGGCTGCTTTTTGAGATGCTCTGTAGGTGTTCCAGCTGACAGTGGTTTTCAACGTGCCCTAACACTAACTAGCAATTTCCAGCCACTCAATTAACATGGATAAGGTGATAACGTCATTCCATGCAAAGAGAAACTCAGTTGTCTTTTTCAACTGTTGAGAAATTGTGTGTGGATGTAAGAGAATATAAAGTTGGTGCCTTTTGTTAAAGAAATTCAACCTCACTGCCTCTACACTCCTTAACTTTGAATTACATGGGGCAGAACTGAAACATCAACCTATTACTGTCACTTCTTTGAAAAACAACAGCAAAGTGCTCGACAAATTCCAGAACAACTTCTTGTGTACTTCCCTGCAGGTTTGTGCAGTCAAATCCAGGGCACTTTATATGATGAAACTCTGTGAATATCAAATATGCTCTTGTTTGGGATAAACATTTGCAGCACTCGCTACTTAACTAGCTGTTTGCTTACTGGTTGGTGAGTTGTAACTGTGTTGTCCCTGTGCGAGTTGTAACTGTGTTGTCCCTGTGCAGCATCAGAGGAAATGAAAACCTGGGCAAAAGCAGCCAGAGAGAATAGTGCTGCTTGTTGTTGGGCTCTCCTCACTTACCTCAAAGACAATGTGTGGGTCAAAGTGTGGCATCTTGTGTACAAACACACATGTCCCTTGAATCCACGGTGACAAAACGCTGCTCCAAGCTGCCTTTGCCCAGCCTGTGTCTGATATATTCCAAAGTATATCTGAAGAAGTCAAGTTCAGCCAGTATCTGGTAAAATAAGGAAACAATTCACAGTCTCTGTTTGGCATGAATAAGGCAAATATTAAAATATAAACCAGAGAAGGCAAATATTAAAATATCAACCAGGGATGTGCCGGTAAAGCAAATCCATCACCGGTTGTCTTGGGTAAAAGGCAGTTAGAAGAAGTTGAATTTCTGAGGAGGGGTAAATCACAGCACAGGCAGGATGTCAGCAAAACAGATTGGTGTTGCATTTTTCTAAGGAAAAATTATACAGACAAGCAAACACCACCTCAGAATACAGTGTTGTATGAATATGGATGGCACTGCTGAGGTTTTGTTGAACTACTTTTTAGGGACGAGGAATTTTTTTCCATTGTTTACCTACTTTTAATTTGGTATTTTCTCATTTGTTATTCTTTGCCTGTTAGAGCAAAATACATTGCAAAATCAACTTATAAACAACACTGCTTTATAAATTTAAAGATTATCAACTATCAGCATTTTCTTCCTGCGGGAATTGTGCCTAATCCAGACACAGATGGATTCAGAAACCTTGGCTGACCCATGGGGTTTTTTCCCTTTTTTGATACAGACTTCATAAATGTGTGCTGATGTGCAGTTCATGGGCATTCTATTAACTATACACAATGACAAATGTACCAAAAGTTAAAAGAAATGTTCAATGTTGTTTAGTCTGAGGAGGCTGAGGGGAGAACTCATTGCTCTCTACAACTCCCTGAGAGAAGATTGTAGTGAGGTGGGGATTGGTTTTCTTCTCTCTACTATCAGGTGATAGAATGAGAAGAAATGGCCTCAAGTTGTGCCAGGGTGGATTTAGGTTGGAGATGAGGAAAAATGCCTTTGCTGCAAGAGTAGTCAGGGATTGGAGCAGGCTGCCCAGGGAGGTGGTGAAGTCCCCATCCCTGGAGGTATTTAAGAAATGTCTGGACATTGCACTTGGGGACATAGTTTAGTGGTGATGGCAGTGTTGGGTTGATGGTTGGACTGGATGATCTTGGAGGTCTTTTCCAACCCAAACAGTTCAATGAATCTATGATTCTAAAAGAACTTAGTGACTGTATGATCACTCCATTCTCTAGAAACCAAGGCAGCTGGACTCAAACTGTAAATAGGTCTGGTTTAAAGTGGTATCTGTACCTTCCACTTACTGTGAGGCCAATACCATAGCTGCTGTGGGAATGTTCAACCATTTTTGGAGATCCTGTTGTTCCACTGGTGAAGAAGATAGCCATGGGATCTTGATACTTCGTGGTCACACACTGGTGATCAGAAGGAGCATTTCTTAAAATAAGCAGAGTGATGAATAAAGTGATTTGCAAGTGTGACTGACACATTTTGGAAAACATTTAACCAAAACAACTGCAGCAATCAAAGCTGTCATAAACATTGATATTTTTCCACACTGCAGTCCTAAAAGGGTGAAAAATATATTAGTGTGTGCCAACATTTCCTATTCAAAACCAGCAGCTGTGCTTTGCTTTCGTTATTGCTGTGGTGCTTTCACAGTGTTATTTACTCACCTCAAGAGATCCTTAAAGTTCAGCCATCCTTCTCTGTGGCCCTCTGACACAAGCAACCTGAATTTCAGAGACTGGCATTCAGCCCCAACAGAATCTACAGCTGGTGCCACAGAATCATCAGTGATGATACACTTTGCCTTGGATTTCTGTAGTCGGTGAAGAATGTCCTTCGCTGTCAACTGCTGTGTGCCAGGAATCAAGACAGTTCCTAAATGGAAGGAAGCAGAATGGAAAAACCATCTCAACACTTCAGAATAACACCTGTATCTACAAGCAGACTTCAGCTTACTTTGCTCTTTTGTGGAGGAAAGAGCTGTACTAAAAGCAGGACTTGCCCCTACACATGTAAAGAGACTGATTTCTTGGGTGGATTAAATGCTATGTGGGAATTAGCACAAGTTAGCAAATAACACATTGAGCATGGGACAGTAAAAGAAATCAACAGAATAACTTCCCTTGTTCTGAAAACACTGCTTCTGGAACTTGCCATCTCTCTCAACCTTTCTTCTGGCTGTTGTCTCACAGGTTTGCTGCTAGTGTTTGTGAGGTCCCAAGACAGTTGGAAGCTGAATACCAGATCACTCAGGGAACATGTGAAACATTTTAAGTGGGCTAATTTCACTGCAAGTTAGCAAGAGGATGCATTTGCAATGTGTCACAGTTGCTGTGAAGAGAAGAATGGCAGAGGCACACAGACTCACAGGGTTTCCTTAACACCTGGAACATGTGCAGAAGTCATAAAAGTGCCATGAAGGAAAAGCTTGGCATGAAGAGTGGTTTTGATCAGCATGAACACTGGTTCATCCTCAGTGTCATGTTGGTAGTTCTGGGTGATCAAGGTGCAGCAAGGAATTAAGTCACAGTTTCTGTACCTACAGAGCATCACTCTGCTTTTACTAACCTGTTCTCATGCAAGCCACATTCACCAGCCACCACTCCGGGATCCGGGGCAGAATCAGAACCACTCTGTCTCCCCGCTGTAAGCCACAGGCACCAGAGAGCACGTTTGCCACCTTCCTGGACAGCACTCCCAGTTCCTCAAAGCTCCACCTCACCTCTTCTCCAGCACCATCTACCCACCATAGAGCAGGGTTTTTAGACTTTTTCCCCTCCTACAGAAGGGTAGAGGGAAAAGGCTTCACTTTAGAAACACATTGACTGTACCTTAAATCTGAGGGGAAGAAAGCATTCATCACTTATTCAGTGCTGGAGAAACCTGGGGACGCAACAGAAATTAGCCAGGGATTCCAGATGAGGCAGAGAACTCCCCCATAGAAAGAACAGTCTATATGTGCCATTTAGGACATTACATTTGTATTCCTTTCCCAAGTTCTTCATCTTACTCTCTGTAAGTACAGCACAGAGGAAAAATAATGTTTTTGGTTCAGGTCATGCCAACAAAGCCAGGTGATGAATGTGAGCACCTCTGAGATGTGCCTCAGAGTCTCCTGAGCCCTCCAAGCTCATTTTCAACTTCACCTGGAACAGGGGCCTGTCTAGTACTTCTGAAAATTAAATCAAACTTTCAAAAGCAAAGGTCCACACAGTGTGACCTTTAATCAATGTCTCAACTGTTGTGTAAAGTGATGTGATATGTATGCATATGATGTGCAGTAGCAGTGTAGTAAATCATCTCCTAAGCAAAACGTTCACTGGAGCAGCAAGAGTGTGACACCTTATTATCCATCTGAAGGTACAATAACACTGAGGTTAATATTCAGGGGAAAAGATTTTATCTGTGCGCTTCAGAGGGCAAAGTTTCAGAGGCTGTTCCTTGCTCTGTTTGCAGCCTGCCAAAATTTTCCTGCAAGAGGAGCAATTGTGTCAGACAGGTCATACCTCTGCTCTGTTCTTGCTGACAGGCTGGCCAGAACTGCATTTAGCCCTTCACCATGAACAGCCTGAGCCTGCTAAATCAGTCCTACAGCCACAGAGACCAGACCTAGGTAGCCTAGCTAGTTTGGTTATAGACCCATTCTTCATGTTGTTTGTTTGGTTTGGGGTTTTTTGTTGTTTGTTTGGGGTTGTTTTGTATTCCCTTTCCTTGAACAGAGCTATGCCAGTTTTTTAGAGTCCAAGGTCTTGATGCAAAAGATTCCACATTTGGGATAGGTGGGTAAGATTTGATGCTACACTGTACTCTTTCATTTTACAGGCAAGCAATGAAGCATGCAGAGGTCAGTGATTTACCTAGGACATGCAGGTAGGGATGCATGCCACAGCTGTGGGGGAATTGATGTAGAGTGCCACAGTTCACAGACTCCTTTACGAGGCACCTGTTTACACACATTCAATCTGAATAAAGGAAAGAACTATATGGACTCAGTGACAAGACATCACGTGGCCTAAGGTTCAAAATGCATGAGATGATCACCAAATTATAATATGAACATAACACCAGTGTCTTGGTTATTGGATTTGTCAGATATCCAGCATTAATGACCATCATTAGATACTTCAGCAGCAGAAAAGCCAAGTAACTGTTACCTTTTCCACTTCAGCCCATCTGTCCAGCACATCTCTTGCAAAGTTGAAGTACTCTGGTATCTCTGGCCTGTACTGTTGTGTCATGGCTTCATAACAGAAAGAGGCATGAACTGGGTAGCACCGGCTGCAAAGCTGGAGAGATCTCAGAGGAGCCCACAGGGACACAGCTCCTGGGATCTTCCATGAGAGATGCACAGCAGCAAGAGCCATAATAGTCTCCTCAAGGTTATTTGTTGCTGATTATCTCTCCAAGCAATGCTACAGGGATACAGTTACAAAACTGGTATTAGCCATGTGGTTTCAGAGCAGCTTTTACTACTGCACAGTGGCACACAATGGAACAACAATTCCAGCTGCTAACTGGAGTAACTGCTGAGGACAGTTCCAGTTTGGCCATTGCCTGGCCCCTGTTTTCCAGTGCCCACCATGCAACTGAGCTCCTCACTGCATTCAAGCAGAAGAACTCAGCCTTGTCACTGTGGCAGCTTTCATGTAGGTCACATTCCTTCCCTTACTATGAGCTCTGCTAATCTCACAGATCACACTTGTCTTATACAGCAGGGAGGCACTGAATACTATTCAAGCTCTTCAGCTCTGATTTCTCCAGATGCAATGTCTGCTTCTGACTGACAACATAGAAGCAACAGCTTCTGGACCAAGGTGTTGCATAGATAATCCAGCAACCATGCATGAATTACTGGCTGACCACAGTGTCACTAGGTACTTACAGCTTTTCTGGTTTATCAGCACTGGAGATATATTGGTTGCCAGCAATGAAACAAAGGTAGCAAAGCCCTGAAAAGATTCTAAGTATCATCTTTTTAAACATCATTTGATACCTGGTCAGCAAAAAGGGTTGCTTTATGAGATGAGGAAACATCCAAAGACTCCCTGAAAAAGGACCCAAAATGCAAAGCCTTACTTCTCAAAAAGAGCAAACTTACCAGGAGATCTGAAAACTCTGAAGTAATTATTTTCATGCATTGTCAACTGTACTTTATTTACAAAATAATGTAGACACTACTGGTTCCTTGTGGAATTAATAACTATCCAGCTGTAGAATCAAATTCAGTGACTTAGTGAAGCAAAGGGACATTTTTTGGATCTCTGACTGCATGCTGCATATGAGAAATACAGGGGAGAAACCCAGCCAAAAGGAAGACATAAAGGGACAGGGAGAAGAGGGAATGTGGACAGAGAGCAGCCAAGTCAGCACTCCAGAACGAGTGGGTAGAGAGTAAAGGCTGTCAATGCTGACTTACTGCCTCTGCCCTGCACCAAAGCGGAGTCCTCTCAGTGCTGGGATGTGTCACAGCTTTGACTCCTTCCACAGATCTCAGAATCCTGGCCACATGTCCACTCTTGCACTGCTGCTACCTCCAGTGACCGACTGCTGTCTTCCTTATACGTACTTTGGACTCACACAAGGGGCAGCTGCGTCCAGCCCAGAGAGAGCAGCTGATAGGTTTCCACAGAGCTCAGAGCAGAGGTAGAAAGCGAGTCCAATATCTCTTCTGTTTCCTTTTCCTCCCCTCTTTCCATTCACCAGCCCATGGAGTAATACAGTCGTAAGACCTTGCTACAGCCAAGCCAGACCTATTATGCTGTGGCAACACAGGAGCAATAGTCTTGTGACAGGCTCCATGACTGCACTGCTCAGCATATAGCTTGTGGGTTCTTAGGCAACCACAGAAGTTCAGCCCTGACAACGAGTGTTGATTCCTGAGATGCTGCAGCTGGTGCCTGGATGAGCTTTGTTAACACCTGGTGACTGTGAAGTTTTGTAAGAGCTCTGCCTCATGATCAGAGAGCAGTTATGTGGTGCAGCACTACTGTCTGCTCTGCTCCCATGGGAGAAGCAGGAGGGAATGTGTGCCACCCTCATTTCTACCCAGGCCATAGACCAGCATCACTGTGGGCATGGCTGTGGCATTGGTGCATACCCCCAGTCTCTCCTGTAAAAGCTGGGGAGAAGGTGGCAGCTCTAACTTAAATTGGGACATCAAGATGCATAAGAGCCTGTTTGCCAGTGCCCTAAACACCTCCTGCTGTATTTCCATTCTCCAACCATGGCTCTAAGGTCAGCAGGAAGATTGCTAATGTCCATCTACATCTTTGGACCAGAACAGTCCTCTGGGTGCTGATCAGTGAGCATAACAGTATGGTCCTTCCTGGCACATAGGTCCTGTACTTTTGCCAGTACTCCCTCATAGGTTTCTACCCATGTCTGTTTATAAACAGCATACTCAGAGGAAATGTCCAGCTCCCTGAAAAATTCAGTGCAGCAGAAAGAAACTGATTCAAGAGATTTCCCAAACCACACAAAGCTGCTGTCTGCCTAGCAGTAAAGGGAGACCTATATCCAGAGTGCAGTAGTGAAATTTTAAACAGCTCTTTGAAATGCATGAGATGAAATTCTCCCTGAGGAGCAGCCTTGAAGGGATTCCTTAAGCAGAAGATCACATTGCCCCAGAGGAGGCACCAATGTAAAGAGTAAATGACAGCAATGGCTTGTGGTAAAAGTCACCGAGTGTGCCAGGAACATATAGGCAAACAGGTTTCAAGTCTAGAAAGAAAGCTGTAACTTCCAGAGCCCTGTTACTTTTTTGTAGGGCAGAGAACAGATTTCCAGAGCATGGATAGGTATTTCCAAGGCCCCCAGCACTTCTCACCACAGAAATATCCTAGTTCTGAGTGATTAATTGCATTTCCTCTGCACCACTCAGCTGCTTCTAGAAATTCTTCCTCCTGTTTCAAACATGACCTGACATACCCAACTCCAGAGACTATCACTATAATTCACCAGAACTTTGAGCCTTTTGCACAGCTCCAGCCCTGCAAAGATTTAGTGAATTTTAATTCTGTGTGGTCAATGATCCCACCACAATTGGGTGGTGTCTAACAATGTCTAACAATTGGTGTGGAACTGTGAGTCTCAAAGGCTTTGCGGGAACAAAGTTTCAGAGAAGATGTAAATGCCACATCCAGTTTTGCTTGTAACTGATAGATACTTTCTGAATTTTTTAAAATTTCTTCTCCTGGAATCATTAACACAAATCCAGACTTTAATCCTGGAACTTTAGTCCAGGGAAGAGAAGCCATTGAGGGCTACGAATGAGTGAATTTGGCCACAGCTGAGCACACAGAGTTCAGAGTCCTGTGCCCTGGGTAAATCACAGAACGCTTGGGGATGGAAGGATCATCTAGTCCAACCCGCCTCGTAAAGCAGGATCACCTAGAGGAAATCACACAGGAACATGTCCAGGCAGGTCTTGAACGCCTTCACAGAGACTCCACAGCCTCTCTGGACAGCCTCAATGCAAAGAATTTTTATCTTGTACTTGCATGGAACATCCACACAAACCTTCCAGTCTGTGCCTACTGCCCTTTGGCCTGCCACTCAAGAAGAGCCCGGCTCTGTCCTCCTGACATTCGCCCTTTAGATACTGATAACCATTAATGAGATCCTCCCTCAGTCTCCTCCAGGCGAGCCAGCCCCAGCTCTGTCAGCTTCTCCTCATGAGGCAGATACTCAACCCGCCCGCAGCAGGTATGAAGTCTGAGGTGAATCTGCATTTCCAAGGGTGGCTTTCTGGGTCTTTTTCACCTCCAAAGGCAGCTTGCAGCTACACTAGCCGCGGGAGGAGCCCCGAGTCCGGCTGGCGCCACGGCTCGGCTTCCCCGGGGGAGCCGGCAGCGTACGGGCGCGGGGGGAGATTTCGGTGCCCGGTGCCTGCCGACTCCCCCGGCGGGGACAGCCGGGCCGCAGGGGGGCGCTGTCCCCCGGCGGGCACTGTGGCCGGTCGGCGCGGAGCTGACGCCATCGCTGTGCGCAGCGGCGGCACCGGGTGGCGTCAATGGCCGCGGCGGAGCCGGCGGCGCGAAAGCGGCGGCCGAAAGGCCACTTCGCGGCGGGGCGAGCCAAGCGGCCCCGCGGCGGCGGGCGGCAGCTGGAGGCCGGCATGCGCGGCATCCTCATCACCTGCAACATGAACGAGCGCAAGTGCGTAGGGGAGGCCTACAGCCTCCTCGGCGAGTACGGGGATCTGCTCTACGGGCCCGAGCAGGTGAGTGCGTGCGGGTCCGGCCGGTCGCTCGGTAGTGGACGGGAGACGACCCTGCGCGGTATCGGCCGCGCCTCTCCGATGTCCTGTTTTCTGATTCCCGCAGTCCGGCAGTGCTACCTCTGGCGGGGAGAGCAGCGCCGTGAGGCCTCCTCTCCCATTCTGTGTGCAAAACGCCCTGTTGGTGTTCAGGACGCACACGAGAAGTGCAGCTGACCCCAGCGCAGCCCTCGGGTTGGCTGAAGAAAAGGCCCTGTGCCACTTACCTCCGAGGCCCGCCACGTGGTGATGCCATGCTGGTGGTTTGAAGCGTGGGCACTTCTGCTCGATACTCTACAAACGAACTGTGCCTTGTATGAAGTTTTCAGATCACGAGGAGCAGCCCTCTGGAAGCGAGAGGGAGGAGGATGAGGACGATGTTGAAGCTGCCCTGAAGAAGGAGGTGGGCCAGATCCGTGCTTCGACTGAGCAGAAGCTGCGACGGTTCCAGTCGGTGGAGAGTGGTGCTAACAACGTGGTCTTCATCAGAACCCGGGGCATAGGTGGGACAGCAACTGGTGCTGCTTTATGCTGTGGGGATAAACTGCTCTGAACAGTGTTAGGAACAAGCCACAGAGGAGCAGTTCCAAGAGACTTGCATGTATCAAACAAATACAGGGTTTCCCCTACCCTTTGGCATTGCTGCTGAATTTTGTCATTAGCAGAGTTGCTGAGGGTAGAGGAATGTATCTTGCCCAAATAATCTCTGATGATCCAATTTTAGTGTAGTAAAACAACTCCACACAAAAGTATTTGAGGCTGATGGCGGTGCAGCCAAGCATGCATTTCCCCAGCTTATTTAGAGAGAGGAAGAGGGAATAAAATGCCTTCAAGTTGTTTCTTATACCTAGATGTGTTTCTTGTAGAACCTGAGAACCTGGTGCATCATATATTAAAGGATATGCATGCCACCAAGAAGAAGAAAACGAGAGTCATCCTGCGCATGCTGCCCATTTCTGGAACTTGCAAGGCTTTTATGGAGGATATGAAAAAATACACAGAAACGTTTTTTGAGCCTTGGTTTAAAGCCCCTAATAAGGGTACTTTCCAGATTGTTTACAAAGCTCGTAATAACAGTCATATGAGTAGAGAAGAAGTGATCAAGGAACTGGCAGGTACGTATGGATTTCACACCAAAGAGATGAGTATATGAGCAGTTACAACTTCGTGCAGAACATAAGTAGGGTTATTAAAAGTGGGTTTAGTAAGCAGAGTTGTTGCTTGAAATCTGTTGAATTAAAAAAGCTGCTCTTAAGACTTAAAAAAGGTGTTGTCAGTGGTGCTGCTGTCTTAAGAGACAAGCAGAAAGAGAGTACAGTGTTGAATATGATTTGGAGTGCTGGTTACATGTGCTTTGAAGTGATTGCTATCAGACTTTCTCTCTGGATGCTGTATTGAAAACAATATGTTACTATTTCCATTGAATGTAGGACTTGGAAAATAGCTCCACCATACTGAGGTATTTGGTTTCTTGGTAATTGCAGTGGAAGGGTTTTGCAGTTACTTTAGTCTGGTGGTAAATTCTGGTGGTGTAGTCTAAGAGTCCTGCTCTGTTCCACTATTTCAAGCAACTACAAAAACAAGTAATTGGTTACAGCTAAGGCTCTTCTGTCTTAACTTTAATCTTTTCAACAGGGCATGCTTAAGTTCTGAAACGGTTTTTCTAGCACATGCTAAACTACACCTTCATTTTACAGGAATTGTGGGCAGCCTCAACCCAGAAAACAAAGTCGATCTTAATAACCCACAGTATACAATTGTGGTGGAAATAATAAAGAATGTCTGTTGCTTAAGTGTGGTGAAAGACTATGTCCTGTTCAGAAAATACAATCTACAGGAAGTGGTGAAGAGCAACAAAGAAGACACACAGCAAAACCCACCAAGTGTGACAGAACAGAACTCAAAGGTAGAAAAACCAGAAACCGAGGAGAAGGAGAAAAAAGAAGTAAAAGAAGAGAGCACAAATCAAGGTGAAGCAGGAGCTGAGCCCAAGGGAAATGATACACTGAATGCTTAGAAGATGTGGTAAAGGGAAAGGTAAACATGGCCAAAACCTATTAAAAACAGTTTCCCTTGAGTTCTGAAAAGGTGTTTTAAAAGGAGAGTGGGTTTTATTTTGAAACCTTGTTTTTAAAATGCACATGTGTAAGAATCCTGATGCTCCGTGCAGGTGGAGCTGACATTACTGCAGATGCAAGAGTGCTCAAGAGTGCATCCTAACCTTTCTGTGAGGCTTGCTGTCATTCCCCTGTGGCTTTGTTCTGCACTGCCTTTACCTAGCAACAAAAAGCATGCAGATGGAGGTGCTGCCATTCTGACTCGGAGTGACTCTTTTTATATCTGATGGCAAGAGAAACCAAAAGGCAGTGCAGAATCAGCTCTATCAAGAAGTATTGACAGAAGTGAGGAATCTGAAAAAGACAGTTGATTGCAGAGGGTTTTTAAGGAAGAGAACTGGTGTAACTGGAACTCAAGGTGTATTTTTCTGTGTGAACAATGGAATAAGCTAAAACAGGTAACTTCCTGTATGATGGAGGGTTATGCATATATATATACACACATGTCTGCAAAGATGTACTAGTTTTCAAAAGGGAGTGGGAAGAACTGCTATGATCAAATACTTGAATAGTAGGAGACAGTTTAGACTAACAGATTTGACTGTTCTGGATCAGTAGAACAACACTGCAGGTGGTTTTAGCTAAAACCCCAGGTTGTTTACATCAGCTGTGCATACAGCAGTTATTGGTTTATAGGAAATGGTGTAGTGACAAACCAGAATCCTCTTATGTAATTACCTGCAAATAGCCTTTTGCTGCTCTTTCCAAAGACTTCATCCTTGGTGAGGTTTATAAAGTTTTTTTTTAATGTATTTTTTTCTTAGGTCCTAAAATTTGAATTAAGTACTGTTTGGAAACTTCTTGTGAAAGAAGCTCTCCATTATACTACAGTGGATAAGGGGAATTAAGTTTGATTTTTTTGGTACAGTTTTAGCTTTACAGTATTAATTTTGTTTCAGATTTAAAAATACTGTTAGTGAGCCTGTCCTCTTTAGTTACAGCAGCTTTTTTGATATCCCAGTGACTTCTAAAAAGCAACCCAAACCAGTTCAGCTATAACCTGCTTTCCAGTAGGGTTTTGGATATGCTTTCTCTACAACTGTCTAGCTTTAGTATTTCATTTCTAGCATAAAAGCCTGTGGGTTATTAATGAGAAGAGACTCGTTTTGAAGAACACTCTTGTTACTTGTCTTGGTTTAATGCAAAGGATTTGTTCAAGTCTCTGAAGGGTGTTTAATTTAATTTTCCTCTTTTCTCAAAATTGTTTCAGAAGTTGGAAAGTTAAGACTACTTTTTTTCACCTAATCCTGCCTCCCCATTTATTAAAACCCTGCTTTCTTATCTCCGTCAGTGTTTTTCTTCAAATTTAAAAGCTTTTTGTGTGGATTAAACCCAACAATGTCTAGGTCACACATAGGAAAGAACTATTTGAGACCAGAGATGAAGGACAGCTGTCACTGGTGATGGTATGCAGAATTCTAGACAGGCGACTTGTCTTACCAAGGACAACGAAAGACTCTTGCATAGTTTGTGGTTCTTTGTTTTATTGTTTTCCTTCTCTCTCACTCCTTTGTGTGCCTACTGGACATGCCGTTCTTCAGAGGGAACTGCTGAATAGCTGCCATCCATTAGTCAAGCTTATATCTGACATGTAGATGCTGTCTGTGCTGCAGTCTTGAAGAAGTTTGTATTCTTTTACTTCTCTTTGTTAATAGTTTGCACTTACTGAACATTAATTCCTAAATCTTGAGGCTTTCAAGATTCATACAAAAAGGGTGCTTCATTTGGATGCATGGAAGATCTGTGACCATTTCTGTGAACTTCACACTGTTAGGATTTCCTCAATAATGAGCCTCTTGTGAATTAAGATACCTGGTTTCAAGGAATGGACACAATGCTCCTTCACCTGGTAATCACTTCTGAAAATTCTGAAAAGCATTAGGTGGCTGGAAGCATGTGTGTGCACATGCCCTGCTAAGGAGGCTGGACAGTTGTTAAGTAAGAAAAAGCAATTAAAACCAAGTTGGAGTTCTTAAACCTTGTGCATTAGTACACAATCACTGCCTAACAGGTGAAATAAAATCCTGCATTGGTGCTTACAGTTGTACTAGAACAGCTCCACTATGAACGAAACTGATGGGGATAGGTCTTTTAGTTTGCTTGTCAAAACTAAACGTGTCCCCACTCCTTGTTCCTCAGTTCATTCCGTTTGATTTTCCCCGCAATATTCTTTGGCAGCTGCTGGACAAATTCAATCTGATTAAAAAGATAAGAAAAAAGTAAAATGAGCAGATTTATATATATGTGTTCCCCCACCCTAGAAAATCATAGGTCTGTGGCCTACTTATTTTAAATGAGATTTTGGTGACTGGGGAAATAACTTAGCTGGTTTTAGATTCTGTTGTGTCTTTTATTTTCCAGAATCATCTCTAAAATACCACTTGTCATTTTTCTTGCACGGCACGTATTTGGGCTTTGTTTGTTAACTGTGTTTGAGTTTTTGACTTGCCTTTCTGGGGTACTTGTATGGAGCAGTGACCTTCTTGACATGATCTTGTAATTCACAGGCCAGTTTCTTTGGATCTTGTGACTTAAAGGAAGGAGACAAGACCACAAAAGCTTTTACCACCTGCAAAGAGAAAATAAATAAAAAATACGTTAAAGTAGAGCACCCTAACAAATGAGGCAATTTATTGAGAATAAGTTTTGTATTGTATTGCCTGCAATACAGACTTGCTGTATCACACCTGTGCAGTAGAACAAAACTCACTTTTGTATAAACAGATTTAATATTGAGCAAAACACTGTTTCTGCCTTGCATCAGTAAAAGTCTTAACTAATGCATGATGGAAGTTGCAAACTCTGCTTCCAAACTTGTAAGAGTTCTGTAAAGGACTGGTTTAAAGTTCTTGGATCCTAGAGCCTTTTCTGTAAATGTGTGTTGTTAAAGGTGATTCTGGTAAGAATTGATGTATGCTTTGATCCACTGCCTGGAGAATTTTGTTCTTTCTGTTCTTTAGGAAACTGTCACGTTCATCGTTTCTTAGTGAGTGCTCCCCTCACTTTGAGTAAAATGATGGAAAAGTTTGTACAGCTGAATTAAAAGCTGTACAAAAAAAGCTCTTTCCCAGAAGGCACTTGATGAGTAAGCAGAATGACACTAATTACCTCCCCTCTGATGGGGTCTGGGCTGCTGACAGCAGCTGACTCAAGGACAGCCGGGTGCTTGATCAGGGCACTCTCTATTTCGAACGGCCCAATGCGATAGCTGGGACAGAGAAATGAAACACTGAGCAGATGAGAGGTACCTGGCTCTTCTTTAGACATTTCTTGGCATTGTAACTGAAATGTACAAACCCAGAGGAGATGATGACATCATCACATCTCCCCATAAACCATATGTATCCATCCTCATCCATGCTCCCTCTGTCTCCGGTGATGTAGAAGTTCCCACGGATCGTGGCAGCAGTTTTCACTGGGTCATCCTGGTGAACAGGCAAAGATTACACATTGAGAAGCCTTAAGCTTAGTGATGAGTTTTGCCCCTCTGGGCACTACCAAGTATCTTTCACTACTTGTTTTCTGTCTTAAGAATCTAAGAGCTTGTGCTTGTTCCAGAGGGGAAAACTTATCACAAGGGCAGGTACAGAACGGAAGATCACACAGTAGGTCTGCAGAAAAATGAGGGAGAGAATGGAAGTCAAGTCAAGAAGAGGCACAGCCCTTTGGTGCTGCTGCTGTAGGTATAAGTCCATGCCAGGCTGCAGGCTGAGCTGTCTCTCTGGAAATTCACTTTTGGCTTACCAGGTATTGAGTGAAAAAAGTAAATGGCTGCTTGGCATCCACTTTGATAGCAATGTCTCCTTCTTTCCCAGCAGGCAGAGCACTACCATTTTCGTCTATAATCTGCAACAGAGAGGCAAATGGGTGATTGTAACTTCACATTTTTAGAAAGCCATGATCTAAAACTAACCAGAAGCCAACAGCTCAGCCCAAGAGCTTGCCCTGAATACCACTCTATGGTACTGAAGCTTGCATGCTATGTTGTTCTCTTGTTTTTTACTTCTATGAAACCAACAGTAAACAGAAAAGGGAGCCACCATACCTGAACATTGAGGGGGGGAACTGCCTTTCCCAAGGAACCTGGCTTAATTTTCATTCCTTTCATATTTGCACATATCATTCCCTGTTGGAAGAGACAAATAACCAGCCCAGTTATTTTTTTCTTTCATTCCAGAGGCTATTCCTGTTGTACAATGCCCACTGTGGAGCTAGCTTAAGCCCTAAGTCTTCCATCTGTACAAGCCAAAACATTTGTGAATTTCATGAAGAGTCCTGGGACAAAAAGTTCAAGATAGTCTACAGATTAAGTAGTCTTAGAAGCAGTATCATAACCAAGCTATCATTGTAAGCAAAACAATGAACCCTCTTGTAGGCAACTGCCACAATATTCTAATGCCATCTTTCTTTGTAGACAAATACATGTGGCCAAGTTCCATATTTACCCATGAGGTAATGAGGAATGAGGATATGAGATACCTAAGTCCCTCTAAGCTCAGTTGTAACCCTTTACAGAATACCTGAACATACAATTTCGGTTTGGCCGTAGCCTTCATAGATGGTGAGTCCTGTCTGGCTTTTCCACTGTGCCATCACTTCTGGGTTGAGTGGTTCCCCTCCACTCAGACAGTGCTTCAGTGCCTTGAATGCATACCTTCATAGACAGAGGACATTGCTATCAGAGGACAGAATGAGATGAATTCTGCTCTCCCTGACATCCATAGGTCCAACCCCATGACTTCAGGACACGCCGGACTCTTGAGATAGGGTTATGGTTGAGAGAAAGCCTGGAGCTCTAATGCAAGAGCGGGGCTGGAAAGGGGCTGCCAAATCTCTGAGCTGCAGAGATGTGCAGGCAGTGCATGAGATGTCAGTGCAGCCTTCAAGAGCTGTATCCTGGCCTCTATATTTACTGCCTGCCAACCTCTTGGCAAAATTTGCTCTGGTTGGAGGTGCCTGTGAGGTGGATTTTGTCATCCCTCTCTGCAGTGCCACAAAAAAGGCTCTGCCTCCTCACAGAATTTTCACTACTTGAGTGTTTGGCTATAAGGGCCTGTGGCAATCAGTGTTGAGGAGCTAGGCAAGAGCTCTACTGGCCACTGATGTGCAGTACCTGGTGAGGTCCTGCTGTACCAGCATGCGGTAGGCAGTTGGAGAACTGCACAGAGTGGTCACTGGATACCTGCACAAGGTCTGAAAAATAAAAAGTAGTTTAATCAGTATCATTTTGGGAAAAAACTTGCTGCTAACTGCTCCTTTCTGTACCATCGGAGGACACGATAAGATGTGATTGTAACCTCACTTGCATGAAAAGCAAAGTAATTGCTGCCATTGTCAGTGCTGAAGAAAGATGTCACAGTGCCCCAGACATCAGCTGCAAAGTTGGTAAATTGACTGTGGTAAATCCCTGCTTTATCTTGCTTGTCCTGATGCTCACTTTGCACACAAGGACCATCCACTGGCATTACACCCTGGCCCTGGAGGTGCAACGTTAGTTTTGCAGGGGACTTAAGTAAAACCCACATTTACCCATGGACCAAGTCAGGCACCTCAAAATAGAGGCATCTAAAATTACAGGTTTCTTTTGAAGAGTTTGCCTCTCTCAGTCTTTGATTTAGCCTCCCAGTTTCTGAAATGGACTGCTGCAAATCTTTAGACGTATTGCAGGTCCCTCAGCTGTCCTGCCAAAGGGCCTGAGCCAAGTCTCCGTGATCTCTAGCTGAGTTGTGAGTAATGCTGGTTTAAAAGGTTGGTTCAGGCTGGCAAATTTATATACCCTCTTTTACCTGGAACAAAGGATATGGTTGCCTTGGTAGAAAAAAAAAAGCCTCTGTTTTCAGACACATCTTTATTTCTTCCCCCATAACACCAGCAGATGATTCACAGTTACTCAGGTAGAGCTCAGCCTTACTTTTTTTTTGTTTTAAGCTCAGTTCTGCCTGCAATGAAAAATTACTCAGAGAGGGAGGACAAGTAGTGATAAATAAGAGCAAGCAAAGTGCCCTCATTCACCAGCCTTCAGTCCAGCCATACCAAGCATAAAAAAAAAAGCAGTCTCTGCTGCTAAACTTCATTTTGTGCAGAGATGTGAAACCCCATGCACATTGCAAGCATGGTTTTGCAAGGCCAAGAAATTAATACAAAGAGGAAAACCAAGCTGGCAGCTACCATTTAAGAAAGGAAATGAAAAGGATGAAATTCCTCAAATAACCCCCACATGTTAAGAACATACATTTCTCCACAAAGGTGCTTTGAGCCATTTGGGAACAGCACTCCTCCCTTTGTATTAGAGTAAAACTCAGATTGGCTTGAGAAGCTTGAAAATAATTGAAGGACAAGTCAATCTCTCAGCTCCAGTGTTTTCTAGTACTGACTTGCCTTTCTAAAGGGTCACAGCAGTGTAATGACAGTATTAAATTACATGTAATTCAGCTCATTTCTCATTGCAATAGTGAAATACAGTAGGGGGAAGCTTTAAGTAATACCAGTAACTCCTCCTGATTGGAAGCAGCTGGTAATATCCTGTGCCCAAAAGAGTCATGCTGCAAAATCCTTCCTGTATTCTGTTCCTATTCAAAGAGCAATCACCTTGTGGTTGTGCCATCTTCAAACAGCTAATCCCATAAACCTAAGAGGCTTAGTTTTCTGGCCTGCCTGGAAAACAACATGAAATATGAGTAACTGTTGATTGTGAGCATGGTGTTCTTACCTCTAACGTTGCTCTCGAATCAAAGTGTGGCATGGCATGTACAAAAACACATGTGCCCTGGAACCATGGCCCAAAAACACTCCCAAAGGCTGCCTTTATCCAGGCAGTGTCTGATGTATTCCACATGATGTCTGAGGGAGTCAAATTCATCCAGTATCTGTTGAAGACAAAGGTGGCCAATGTAAGGGAGTCTGCAAATGGAATGAAGAATGTGAGAGGTTTGGGGGATTATTTTTGCTTAAAAAGGCATGGTGAATTTGATCTGAAACACGAGAGCTCCAATAAATGCCTTTTGCCTATCCTTTATACTGATGGCAAGGGTAAAGGAAATCAAAAGGTATCCTAACTCACTATTTAGCTTGGATTAACAAGCAAGTAGTTTCTAAAATGAAGCCATGTCCCATATCAAACAAGATTCCTGCTTCCTGGGTACAAATTCATTCAGCTGAAGGGACCAAAAGAAATTACATGTGCAGTATGGAGGGGGCCCTATCATCTATCAGATTTTCATCACATACAAAAACTTCCCTGTGTGCTTCACATTTTAGAGCTATAAAGGCATAATTAGCTGAATACTTTACCTTCCACAGAGAAAAGAACCCAGACCAAGGCTTCCATAGGAATGTTCAACCATTTTGGGAGAGCCTGTGGCACCACTGGTGAAATAGATAGCCATTGGATCCTGGGTTTTTGTCTTCACACAGTTATGGACAGAAGGGGCAGCCCTTCAATGCAAGATTATAAGAAACAATGGCTGGTATCACTCAGCACACTTAGCTTGTGCCCTGTATGTGTAGAACTGTTTGTATAGTGAGACACAGGGGTTAAGAGACCACTGACATCCCCTCACCAATTCTGTATTAAAATGTTGCTGACCTCCACATCCACCTTCTCCAGAGTAACACCACAAACTGACTCTTTTTTATTTGCCTCCCCCAACAGCCCAGCATCTTGTGTTCAATCCAGAGCCCTCTGTGATTCTGTGATACCTTCCAGCTGAAGGAGGACCCACCATTTCTTTTAGGAGGTTCCAGTAGTCAGCTATCCTTGCCATAAGTGTGGAGAGGCCCAAACCCTTGGCTGTCTGGCACATGACAGGGAAACATTTCTCATCTCTTACCAGAATGAGAAAGAATTGTTTGTTTTTCTTTGTCAGGACTGATGTTCAAAAAGGTTTTGCTTGGCACACAAACATTGCCAAGGTTGGCTGTGGGAATGCCCTCCCCAGGTCAGCTGTCTCCCTGTGCTGGCTGGCAGGCAGACAGTCTGCCCAGGAGCTCTCTCTGGAGCCCTGCAGCCCCTTGCCCAGCTTAGCAGTAAGGTAAGGCAGCTGGGGACATGGGGAGCTGGGAAGTCTGGGCAATTAGTCTGCTAGGTAGGCAGACTTCCAGTGATCTGGCGAGACAGTGAACCAGGCAGAACAGCAGCCCAAGCACTCTGGGAGGACTGGGAACCTGACAGCTGAACAACCCTGGAGCCAGAGAGCCAGCACTTTGCAAGGCAGCCATCTGGGGAAACCAGCCAGCTTACCTGCCTGCCCACCAGTGACAGCCTCTGCACGACTGATGCAGTTCCAGACAGTATGTAGGGTTTATTAAATCAATTTTGCCCTCTGCCATGGAACTGAGCCATGGAATATTAGCCCAGCATGAAAGAGTATCATCAAATCCACTTGACAATGTTTCAGTAGCTCTAGGAGGTTTAAGAATGCAGTTTTACTGCTTCCTCTGTCTTCCAGTTCAGTGACACTGAAGTGGGCAGTTGTTTGAAGTGGCAGGTGGAAGTACAGTGAGACTGTACTGGGCTGCACAGGTAACACTAGTTCAGACACCTCTGCTTGTGACAGCACGTGGTACATCTTTTACAAAGCTCTTCAAGTGTCCAAGGAGCTGGAATCCCACCTTAGAACAATGGCTTCAGTGGCACAGATGCTTTTAACAAACTATCAGCTGGTAAAATCACACCTAGGGCCTTGAGCAGATTGCAGGAGGGTATTTGCTTCCCTTCCCCACTCTGCCTCTCCACTCCTACAGTCCCGGGCAGTGCAGTGAGGAGTTGTCTCTTGGGTGTCATTTTAGTACCTGCTTTTCAGCAGTGTGACAGGTGGATTCCTGAACACATTAGGTTCACCCTGCAGTAATCTTTAAAAACCTTTCATTAGACTTATTCTCATCAAATTTTAGGAATATGGGTTAAAATAATTTGTATAGAATACTCTTTTTTGAGCTTTAGAGGGTAAAGGGGCTGCAGCTGTCAATAAAAGAGGCTTTCCTGTCCATTTTTCCATATTACTTCATAGATATATATGACAGACATCATAAGACTGTACTTATGTTTTAATTAGCAGTTTGGCTATTCCCACATATTCCCTTTCTTCATAGAAAAGAGACTAAATCACTTCCTCTCCCACCCCCTCAAAGGTACCTAGTTCATTAATGAGATGTAAGTGCACAAGTGTGTTTAAACAATGTGATCAAATTTCCACTAGAGATAACTGTGATGGAGTTAAAGTAGAAGGCACTTACTTGAGCAAGTCACTGAAGTTCAGCCATTCTGCCCTGCTGCTTTCAGATACAATTAGCTTTGTTTTCAGAGACTGACACTTGGACACAACGGAGTCCACTGCAGGAGCAAGCTCATCAGTTGTAATAATGCACTTAGCTTTGGAGGCCAGCAATCTATAGCCAATGTCTTGTGCTGTCAGTTGTGTTGTCCCTGGGATGATGGTAACACCTGAAAGTGCAATAAAATTAGACATTCATTAAGTATTTTTCTCTTTCAGTCTCCATCACTTTGTAACTTCTCCTGATTTGTGGAAAACCAGCACCATTCAAGACAGAAATGAGTCAAATAAAAATGCAGTTGGTAAATGAATTGTTAACCACCTTCTGGCACAGAAGGTGACAAAACAGTCTAGAGCCACTAGGAGTGATGGAACTTACCTGTTCTCATGCAAGCCACATTCAGCAGCCACCACTCTGGAATCCGGGGTAGAATCGCCAAAACTCGGTCTCCTCTTTGCAGACTGCATGGCCCTGAGAGCACATTGGCCAGTTTTTTTGACAGGAAGCCCAGCTCTTCAAAGCTCCATTTAATTTCATCTCCTTTTCCATTTATCCACCACAGAGCTGGATTTGATGGTCCCTTTCGTTCCTATACACCACTCAAGGGGAAATAGAGTGCGGGTTACTCCTTGCACAGTTTCTGGGATGCTCCAGGCAGTGGAGCCTGGTAGTGCTACACATTCTAGGGCAGGGATAAACCAGGTTTTGTTTAAAAGAGCCCTTTTCCCAGCCACCTGTAAGTTAGTGTGTATATCTACCTGATTTCAATGCTCACAAATTACCTACAGGCTCTTACGAACCCTGCACTGCATAGACTGCTTAGCTGGAGTCAGAGACAAAGCACCACGTCCCCCCTGATGCCAAAGCAAATTGCCTCTCCTTTCTCTGCAGGGTAAGACCATGTTTAAATAGAATAGGGGAGTGAATTGTGCTCCTGCTGAAGCCAGTGATGTCTCAGGCTTTGGGGATAGGGGCACAGTTTCACTAAAAATACTGAATCTACAGGGTCAGAAATGCTACCTTTTCTATTTGAGACCACTTGTCCAACACATCGCTGGCAAAATTAAAGTACTCAGGTACTTCCTGTTCACAACGGCCAACAGCTTCATAATCTGAGAAATTCCAAGTTGCAAAAGTCTTGTGACTGTGGTGGAATATTCTGCAGAGTGTCTGGATGCTCCAGTGGGACCGCAACACTCGAAATTCCAGTAAGATCTTCATGGCAGAGAAGCAGCTGTATGGGGGCTTCTGGAGACAATAACCATCAGAACTGGTTGTGAATGATCATCTCCCTCCTACAAGAGAGAGAAATCAATAACAGCATTGTGCTGTGCACATTCCCAGATGAGCTGTTGGCTCCAAAAGGAACAGGTGTATACACAGCAGCAAGGCCACCTCTTTATGACATTTTATCCCACCTCTCCTATGGGTAAGCTGCAGCTCTGGTAGCCTTTGTAAGTCTCCTGCTTTTTCTTTTGTCCACAGATTTCTCAGACAGTTCTTCTCAGAGCTGACAATCCCTGTTCTGTCCAAGCAAAGCAGGGACCTCAAACTCAATAGCAGGGTGTTTCAAAACAATCCAAACAAGAGCTTGCTGGGACAGGCTTGCACTTCTCCCTTCTTTTAAGGGCCACAGTGGTCTCACCCAGCCCTACAAGGCTACTAATGTCAAACACAGATGTAGCTGCAGGATGGATGCCAGCTTCTGTTCCTGTTTTTTACCTCAGAATCCAGGATATACCCATCACACACCTACCCAAAGACCAGGACAGTGGCTATCAAGGAGGGATGAAGCTTCTGTGGATTTAGCCAATATAGAAGAGATGTGATAAACATCTTCACTGTTGGGTTTTGTTGCCAAAACAATAGATGTTGAACAGAAGCATGTCCATATTCTTTGCACCATTGCTCAGCTTTCCTTTTGTCCACAAAAAAGATTCTGCCCCTTCCTCCCCCTGGCATTTGCCTTGTGTAAGCTGGATAGCAAAGTATCATGAATAACTCAGAGGTGGCTTTCCACCTTATTGATTTCTTTACCAGACTAATGCTTTTGCCACATCTGCATTTGTTCTGAAACATCCAGAGGTGAATTTGGTTGCAGAAAATACCATTTGAGGTTGTGCATTACCCTGAAAACACATTGTAAAAACCAGTGAGTTACAGCTGTGTGTCTGGGAACACGGTGCTCAGGTTAGATTGACTTGCAGAGACTAAAAGATCTCTTTTTTTCCATATAGTCTGCTTATAACATATTGTTTCTCATCTCTGTCCTTAAAAGGGTCACTAAAAAAGGCCTGATTTCAGAACTCACGGTTAATCAGAGAGGTCTTTGTAAAATTGGCTGCTGTTTTATTTTCCCCTTAGATCTGAACCAGCAATTGCAGGCTCAGACCTAGAAGATGTTCTTGCATTGAAGAAACTACTTCTTCAGTCTACTTGATACAAACCAGGAAAGTGTAACTGCTCTCTGGCAGTCCACCCTCCTTCACAAAAGTGAGAATCATGTGAAGAAAAACAAATAAAACACAACATTTTTTTCCCCTTTTCTTTCACATGAGCAGATAGCATCTTTGTGAAGATCCGAATATTTGAACAACTAGTAAATAAAAACTGATTTCTCAGAGTGTTTAAATAAGCTATGCTTACCTGGAGATGTTATTTGTGATCAGGTGAGACTTTTTTTTCAACTCCACCCCATGTATCTTGCCTAGTGCTTCACAGCCAAATGCTACCCCTTCCTGCGTCCCTCTAGTTGTCTGAGCAGTTGTATCACACAGCATATTCCATGGTGGGGATTGATTTTCCCCCCAAGAGTGCAGATTTCATTTCTCCAAGTACATTCTGAAGAAAGGCACAAGCACTGAAAAAGCTGCAAAAAGAGGGAAATAGTGCTGAGTATGAACATTTCTGGTTCACTGCTTTTGGAGAACAGATAATCGCCCATACATTAATACATAACTATTCTGTGGCACCAAGGACTTTGGAAATAGCCACACTGGGGCTCTCTTTTCAGATTCTAGAGTTGAACATTGTATGAGGACTGGTATGATCAAAATAGGAGGATCTTCCAAAGCCTGATGCCAGTAAATATCACCTGTAAGAGCTGATGGAAACTTCTGTGGAGAAAACACACGCGGTTCAGATGTGGGCCATCAGCTCTGAGCAGGACAATCCAAACTTAAACTACAGAGTCTGCTATGAAACAGGGTGACAAAGGGAAAAGACACAAAATCCACGGTCTGGAAGGCAGCAAGGTGGTGCAGGAACTCCAGCTATTTCATTAGGAGACACCTGACTTAGGTGAATCTACTGCAGTCACAGTACAGTCTGCTGGCATTGCTGCCACAGGCAGTATGCCCTGCAAGGGGGAAGTGGTGTTAAACCAAGCCCTAGATAAAGGCTACACACAAGAATTCTGACCTCAGGCTGTTACCAGTTTTGTAGCTAGAAAGTAAAGCAACACCCATTAAGGGTGTGAAAGAGGCAAGATCCACCTGCAGAAGCCTCTTGGCACAAGTCCCCTCCCAGGTCTTGTGTTTGTCTGCCAGTTAATAACTCAGTTTTCCTGAAAGGTTATCAACAGGTTTACTGAACAGCACTCTTGTTATTTTCCCAGGCTCTTGGTACAAGAGCAGATGTGCTGGTGGGTACTGCACAGTGGGTTTACAGCAGAACCAGGAATTGTTGAGATAAATAACCCTGGGGGTTTTGTTTGTTTCTTTTTTTTTTTTTTTTTGTTCACTGGTGGTTTTTGTACTCCCAGTAAATACAGCCTTGGTCATAGGGTTCAACTACTACTTCTGTCTTCTGAAGCAAGAATAAAGAGCAGACAAGCTGAGCTGTAACAGCACTGTGTGAGGTGCCAGTGCTACAGAGATGTGAGATGTGATCTGACAAGGATGGTCTAAACCTCTGCTGCACCCACGTAACTGTGCTTGGCTGTTATGGAAATATCTCACTGTTTGAACTTACTACCTGGACCAGGAAATCCTTGATGATATTTAATCCTGAAACTCTATGTGACCCAGCACTGGCTGAAGCTGGTAGTCTGACCATCAACAATTATTAAAAAGCATTCTCCCAAAAAGTATTTGACACATAGAATCCAACAGTTTGTGGCTTTCAGTGACAACAAGGCACATAAAAAAAAAAGGCAAAAGCTAAAGGCAAGTCTGATTTTCCCTTATTTTCAAATTATTTTCAAAGTTTCCCTATTATTTTCAGTTTCTCCCACATACATTTAAAATGGTAGGACACATATTCCTTCAGAAACACCCCAAAGCACCAGAACAAAATTTTGGTATCTTCTACTCTTTTGAAAAAGGTTGTCCAGCACCTCTTAAGACTGGCAGGATGCTAGAAGGCAGAAAAGCAGTCCAGGATGAGCACAGGGTCCCCTCTTTTGTTCCCTAGTTTCTTGCTTTGGATTTTCCCAGACATCATCCTTGGTAGCTGTTGAGCAAACTCCTGCTTGTCTGTAAAGAGAAATAACAACAATACTTTGTCTGACACAGCTTCATTCCAAGCTGTATTCCTTTCCTGTGGCAAGCCTGCAATTTTAAAAGCCACAGGCTCTTCTGAGGATGCAGCAGGCAGTGTGCATCAGTCCCACTGCCCAACAAATAGAGTGAGCTGCATTTTAGAGAACAAGAGCTCATCAGTAGGGTGACTTAGTCATTCTTCACATCAGCAATGACTTAGTGAACACCAGCAGTGCAGGGCAATCTCACACCACTGAACCTGAGCACAGCTTGGACCTCCAAGTGAGCACCTAAGGGGCTTTATTTGTTTGCCTGAAACCATGGGCAGTGAGGCAGAGCTAGGACTCCTGCTGAACAGAGATGTTTTCCTTCACCTATTTCTTTCTTTTTTTGTCCTGGTCAGGTTTTGTTATCTTTGCAAGGCTGCACTAACACCTTGGCCTGACTGAGCCAATGTACAGACTGAGAGGTCTGTGACTGCAGTCAAGAGGAAACCTCCTGAGACGTTCCCTGCTGTAATAAGCAATTTCCACTACTCAAACAGGGCCCAGGGAATAATCCAGACAGAGCTGCATGGACCAGTACCAAACCCCAACAACCTCTTCCAGGATTCTATTTTTAAGACTGTTTTGAACACGAACACTTCCCAAGATCGCATTAAAAAAATTGTTGCACATGTAAATGGAAACCATGAACAACCTGATCACTTCAGACAAAGTGGATTGCCCTCACAAGAAGTACTTGCATTTGAAATCTGAATGTGTTTAAAAACCATCAGATTCTGAAACTGTGAACAGATTACATTTTTCAACGTTTTCATTTTTGCACTGAAAAATCAAATCTTAGTTTACTCCACTTAAAAAATGGGATTAGGTTCAAAATATCCAATGTTTTGTTCTGATTTAATCAAAGAAAGAACAATTATTCTCCAAGAACAAAGCTGCTACTCAGGAAAAGGGAAGGGAAACGTCAAACCTTGCATCAGGGCTGTTGGAACGCTGTGTAGAAACAGAGGGAAGCTAAACACAGACATTGAGGCTTTTCTGGGAGCTGGGGCATCACTGCTTAGCCAGGTGGGGATCATCCTGCTACCCCTGACGAACTATTCATGGCTAATTCTGAATGTGAGTGCCCTGGGGTTCTCTTCAACCACTCCAGATACTCTGCTACTGGAGTTTGATTCCTGCCTCACCTGCTTATGCCATAGTTACTGTTTATCCCTGCACAGACCATTGCCACCAGTAATGAGATGTGAAAATCCTGCTGACATTCCCCCAGACCTGCTGAACCCTTTTGACTCTGATAATCTGCAAGCAGTGCAGACAATAACAACTCTGCTGAGGACCTTGACAGGCAATCAATCGTGGCCAGCTGAGGCTTTTGCCCACACTCAGCATTCCATCCCCTTGTTACTGCAACAGCCAACCACTACCTTTCTCTCTTCAGTTAGGAATTCAGAATGTCTAGAAATACATTTACTGGTTTAGAACTGTATTTAATTGGTAAGACCTGATTATTTTGTTTAAAATAATTAGAATGAAGTGATGCTCATAGACACAATTCGATTAGGTGAAGGAACATTTCATTCCCCTGTATATAATCACAGTGAAATCTAATAGAGGTTCAGCTGTAGTTTCATAGAATCATAGAATCAGTCAGAGTTGGAAGGGACCACAAGGATCATCTAGTTCCAACCCCCTGCCATGGGCAGGGACACCTCATACTAGATCAAGCTGGCCAGAGCCTCATCCAGCCTGGCCTTAAACACCTACATAACATAAAGATGTTATCTTCAAAGATGCTGTCTTCAACATAAGAAGACAACATCAGATCCTATCAGGACAGGCCTGGGCTGCTCAGCTAAGCAGTGTTTATTTATGTAGCTAGGATGGGGTAAGATTTTTAATGTTGCATTTCAAAACCTGAATATTTATTTTACCTCTGGAACGTCTTTTAAACAAATTAAAACAAAATTTCCAGTATTCCAAAATATAACCTGATAGTATTTTTGAGCTGATTATTAGGAACAATTTGTATATTCAGAACTCAGCCACACTTGCCTTTCTGGGGTATTTGTAAGGTGCAGTAGCTTTTTTTCACCTGCTGAAGAATTAATTTTTTCAGGATGGTGAGATGTAAATTCAGGAGACAGAACAATAAAAGCTTTTAACACCCAAAGGATAGAGCTGGAATAAGGCAACGGTCAGCAATCACTAACTTGATGAATAATGTTCAATAGAAAGACTAAGATGAATAATGCAATTTTCTACAATGTACTTTCAAGCCAGTGAAAGTACAGATTTCTGAGCCAGGTGCTGGGCAGCTTTCTGGGTTTTATTGTTTCTTGAGCTCCACAAATGGTCCTTAAAACTACTTCTGGTGAGCACAGGGTGGGGCATTCCTAGCAGACAGGAATTCTTCACTGGTGTCTAAGCAGCCAGATGATGTCCTCAAGAGTGTTCAAGAAGAGAGGTGACTGCAAACATCCTGATGCAGTCTGGCCATGACATTATCATAGATACCTAACCCTCTCTGTCATGGCAGCAGGGTGGTTTGATTCCTCTGCACTCATCCATATATGCTGGGGAAAACCCCAGGAAATCAATGCATTAGGATCACCAAAGGAAAAGGTTTTCATTTAACTCTAGGATCCAGCTGCACACAGGCAGAAATGGCAGTTTTGCAAGTCACAGACTGACAGATTGCAGTGGGCTGGAAGGAACCCTCAAAAGTCATCTTGTCCAAATCCCCCTGCAGCAAGCAGGGACACCTCCAACTAGATCAGGCTGCTCAAGGCCACATGGGGACCTCAGTTTCTGGAATTATTACACTCTTGACAGTGCACAACACACTCTGTGTGGGATGGAACTAAGGCAGAAAGCTCCAGCCTGCAAGGTGGCTCTGGTGCAGTGGATACCTGCTGAGATCATGCTGTAACACCATGCAGTCAGTAGCAGCATTAACACCTGGGTGAGGTTGTTTTGCAGCCTCGTCATAACGTTGCACTTCTGTAATCCCTGCAGAGAGCATGCATCTCATGTTACCATGTCTGTGGATGAGAGGACTGTGAACTCTCAGGAGGTCATGCATCAGAAAACATTTGCTACAGAATACTTATTCTGATGCAGGCACTGCCTTTTCTATTGCTTCTGAGAAAAACATCAAATTGCAGCTGTGCTGTACAAGGGAGGGGGAAGACATCTCAAAGGGAAAAGCTAGTCTGATGACAATTATATTCTTTTAGGCAGAACAATAAAATTCTGTTAAGTTTAAAACTCTGTGGCTCCAAAAGAAAGCCTTGTGCTAGAGACACATTTTGCTTTCTGCTGCTTCCAGCTGCAAGCTTGTGGCTCTGAAACAACTGTGCATGGATCAGAGGAAATGCATTGGTGATTCTCTGATCTTGGGCAGTGGAGAAGAACTGAATAAACTGTCTGCCTTGAACCCAAGACAGAAAAGTTTAAGGGGTTGGTGCAGCATGGAGCAGACTACCTGAGCATGTGGCATGCATCATAGAATCACAGAATTGTTAGGGTTGGCAGGGACCTCAAGGATCATCTAGTTTCAACCCCCCCAGCCATGGGCACAGACACCTCACACTATATCAGGAAACCTGACAGTCTGCTTGACTTTGATCCCAGCTCATTCAAGCAAATAACCAGGTGCTGAGTACAACAGAAATCCAGTTTCTAAGGTCAGCTAAGCAAGACTGTGAATGTAGGTGACAACTCCAGTGCTGAAGCCTGGAATTTAGAGAGTCAAGAACTCATGACCACACTGAAATCAGCTGTAAAACTCTTGTCTTCAGTGTGATAGTTTTATTAACTTTTTTAAGTTCTGAATTTCCTCAACTCTGAACTTATTTGCTTGGTTTCAGGTTCTTAAATTTGGTGAGGGGGGAAAAAAAAAAAAATCACCCTCCCAGTCCTCAGACATTACTCGAGTTGAACTTCCCAAAGAGCTAGCTGCAGAGACAAGGACAGCTCTCAGGGGTTCTGAATCCCAGTCTGCACACCTGGTTATCATTTCACTTGTTGTTTTGTTGTTTACTTATGTTTTTGTTGGTTTTAAACACTTGCTTGTTTCAAACCAAGCAGAAAGACATAGAAGATGCGTGGTCCATGAGGGCCCAGGAGTACATAGCTTTGAGAGGAAACTCAACTAGGGACAGAATAGAGCCTGAGGTAGCCACAAGTGATGTGCCCAAATGAGTGCATTCAAGGAACTAATGATTAGTTTTATGATCTATGTAATCTATTGCTCCTAGAAACCTTAGGAGTGAAATGGTGAAAAGTGATCTGAAATCCCTGTCAAATACTATGGAGCATTAAAATCAAAGAAGAAGCTACTGTCCAAAAAGAATGAAGTAAACATTTATTTATTGAGAATTGCTTTCATTTCAGCAGTTGCTAGTACAGAAATTGTGTCACTGATATAAGCAAAGTGTTTACTCTCAAGAAAAGTTTCCTTTGTCAAAATTACAATTCTCCAATTTCACTCTACTGCTGCAGCAGATTCAGAACTTGAGGCAGTGAGACACAGCTCTAAGAGACATTCTTTCCTGCCTAAAGATGCTGTTGTCCTCCAGCAGTTTCTTCTTATTTAATGAACAGAGGAGGACTCCACGGCTGGGGATGTTTTGGTCAAATAATGAAAATTCATATCAGCAAACAAAATCTTTCCTGAGTACATGAAATTAAAACACCTGAGGATGAACACCTAAGAACTGATATAGCCTTAAAGTTTGGCCAACTGTTGCAACTGTAAGAAGGATGTGTACCCCACAAGACATGCTTCCTTATGAAGCTGAGCTACCTGTTAAACAGAGATGTGATCGTTCCAGCCAGGTCAAGAGAGGTTTTTAACTGGTTTCTCCTCTCAGTGGCTGCAGAAACAGACTGGTCTGGTAGTAGTTATGTGTCTGCTGTCTGTTCTACAAATTGGGTCACCTGCCCAACAGCAAACTTAATTTCAAAGACCTCAGAAGAGGGACATAAGTTTTGTCTAAGAACAGAGGGAGTGTTTGTGGAAGAAGCAGTGGAGAAGCTGGCACTGCTTGGCATCAACACGTGGTATACAAGAATGGCTTGTGAAGGTCTTATGGTGGCATCAAAGAGGAGTCTTTCCATCTCCAGTAAACAACAGGAGGGCTGCATTCAGTTTAAACATGCTGCATTTAAGGACAGAGCATCTGAACCACTCAAATCCATGGCTACCTTTTCTGCACCTTGGAGCAGAAAATCAACATCAGCATTCTCTCTTCACTAATCTTTGACACTACCTAAAAGGCATGGCTCATGAGCCAGATTCTGATGGGCCTGTGGATATTCAGGACCAGAATGACAGAATCATAGAATCAACCAGGTTGGAAGAGACCTCCAAGATCATCCAGTCCAAGCGATCACCCAGCCCTAAGCAATCAACCAGACCATGGCACTAAGTGCCTCATCCAGTCTGCTTTTGAACGTCTCCAGCGATGGCGACTCCACCACCTCCCTGGGCAGCACATTCCAATGGGCAATCTCTCTCTGTGTGTGAAGAACTTGCTCCTAATATCCAAGTAATACCTCCCCTGGCACAACTTGAGATTGTGTCCCCTCGTTCTGCTGCTGGTTGCCTGGGAGAAGAGACCAACCCCCACCTGGCTACAACCTCCCTTCAGGTAGTTGTAGACAGCAATGAGGTCACCCCTGAGCCTCCTCTTCTCCAGGCTAAACCATCCCAGCTCCCTCAGCCTCTCTGCAGAGGGCTGTGTTTCAGACCCCTCACCAGCTTCGTTGCCCTTCTCTGGAGAATGGAGTGCTATGGTTTGTTCCCTTTTTCAGCAGTGCTTCAGGAACTGAAACTGTGGTACTGACATTAGAAGCTTTGTAAGCAGGCACAGATGTCACATCTTGATGTTATCTGCAGTTTTTGCAGCTCAGGTGTTTAGCAAAAAATAGTTCAGGAGAGGGGCAGCTATATCAGAGAAATTTAGATGGTGCCAATGAAATGAAAGAAGTTCTGTTCAATTCCAGACAATGCTACATCCGTCCCCACTCTTTGTTTCTCAGTTCATTCCTCTTTATCTTCCCAGTGACTGTCTTGGGCAGCTCTTGGACAAACTCCACCTAAATAGAAAAAAAAAAACCAAAAAAAAGACAGACAACAACACAGCCTATTCTACACAGCTGGGTTCCCAGGACTGGCTCTCTGCATATGTGGAATACTAAAAGGAAAAGGACTCCCATCAGTAAGAACTGCTTGCCTAAAGGGTCAGGTCCAAGCCAAATCAAGGCAGCACACTGTGCCAATTGTGAAACAGTTTCTTTGACTGCCTACATGGCCAAACATCTGCATCACTGCCTCCCAACCAATCTGTAACATGAGTCCTGTAACAGAAGGATGAATACCTCAATGGTGTCAGAGGTCAGAGGTGAATGACACGAAGAAAGGAAGGATGTTATTGGCACACAGTCTTAATGGACCTTAGCTCCTGTGAGTTCTGCACTAAGGCACTGCTAGTAGCTCTTTTCCTGTGGTGCTGGGATTACTGAGAAACATCAGGTACATCCTCCTGGGCTTTCCTCTTCTTTATCAACTGTGAGGACCAGTAGATAACAACTTACTCAGATTCAGTCAGATACTACCCTAAATTCACCAGAGTGCTTGGTTGAAGATTAGATACAAAATGGAGAATTGTGGACCTGGCTTAGAGCATGCAGATCCAGCTAGGATGTCATACAAAGCCTGGAAATTTTGCAGAGGTTTAAATAAACACTTTTGTCAATATAAACTAATGCTTTTTAGGAATGATTTTCTGGAGCCAATGATCCAGCTGAATCTTTACCACTTTCTCTTTCAGGTAAGCCATGGAAATCCAAGCAGTAGTTGTCCTGACATTGATGGAAGGCTGCCCTGATTTCAAGCTCCTCCTCAAGAGCATTTACCTTTCTAGGGTATTTGTATGGAGCAGTAGTTTTCTTGACATGCTCCTGCAAGTCATGGGCTAAGCTTTCCAGGTCATTGGATGAAAAGGTTGGGGACAGGACCACAAATGCTTTCACAACCTGTAAAGTAAGGTCAACAAAAGTGGTCAGACACCATCCATTTTTAAGAGCTGAGATATAGGTTACCAGTGAGTAGTACTGTTCAGTCATGACATGCAAAAGGGAGGAACAGAGAAAGCAGCACAATATAAGAATTGGCTGTGCAGGAGGGAAAGCTGAAGGCAGTTTTCCTGCCCCCCCTTAGAATGCAAAAGAATTTGCTCTGTCCTCTCAATGGAGGTAAAGGAGGAGGATTAATAAGACATGTCTCTGCAGAGTTCTTGTGAAGCTGAGGGCCATTTTGCTTCTCACTGAGCACAGAAGGCCCATATCATCCCAGCACAGGACTGTGCTTTCTCCACACACCTAGCCCAAGTTTAATACTAGGGCAGTTATAGTAGAACTCTGGCTACACCAAGAAACCCAGAAAAGACATTTTCAGTGTGTAAAGAAGTGCTTAACAAGAAGGGGAATGTAAGCATTACTGTAGAGAAGATCTTCTTGGGATGAAAAGAAACTAAGAGCACAGGCATGTAAATTGGAAGGGATTTTGCCTGTCACCCCAGGTGACAGGCAGATTTATCCAGGATGACATGCCTGCCTCAGGTCTGTACATTACTCAGTGAAGTAGGAGCTGCTTTATATAGCTATATATTTAAACATATTGCTTCCCCCACCAATGTTCAGCATCATTACCTCTCCCCTGAGAGGATCTGGGCTGCTGACAACAGCTGTTTCTGCCACTGCTGGGTGCTCCATCAGGGCACTCTCCACTTCAAATGGCCCAATGCGGTATCTAGGTAAGGAAAGAAAAAAGCAGGATTTGATTTCATGAGCTCCCACACCAGTACCAAATGTATTTTAATCCTCATATTGCAGAGAAAGCCCCAAAACAAAACAAACCAGCAACCAGCTATAGAAACTTTAGGCAGAGTGGGAAAGTTGGCTGTGTGAGAAGAGTATTCCAGGGTGCTCATGTGGTAGAGGAATGCTCTCCATCTCTCCACTAGCTCCCCCTCTAGCTCCAAAGCTAGAGCTCAACCCCACCCTACAGCTGAGGTCTTCTGTATCAGCTGATGCCACATTATGGTATCACATCATAAAATACCAAATTCATGTTAAAAATGAAATGTTTCATAGAATAGTTGAGGCTGGAAAAGAGCTTACTGAGTCCAACTAGTCACCTAGCACAGCCAAGCCCACAATGCTCCTTGAATAAGAAAGAGTTGCCCTTCAGTTTTAGTCAAAACCCAAACTAGATTAAAACCCCTCCTCTGCCAGTGGAAGCCTTCACTGTTTGTTGAAACAAATGAAATGTTCCAGAGGAAACAGATACAGAGCCCACTGACATCAGCAAGATGAGAAAGCAGGTCCATGAAAAGCTAATAATAAAGCAAGTCAAGAGGTCAACACACTCATGACAGGACTGTCCCATCAGAAGCTCCCCAGGAACACAACATGTAAGATCATACAATGGCAGATTCAGAAGCATGCAAACTGACCCTGAGGAAATGATGATGTCATCATCTCTTCCAATAAACTGAAAATAACCATCTTCATCCATAGTTCCTCTGTCTCCAGTGACATAAAAATCCCCACGCTCACTTTCCGCAGTTTTCTTAGGGTTATCCTAGTGGTTTACAAGCAATCATTTAGATGTTGAGCATGCATTAGCCATACATTCTGCTACAACACAGATATGTTAAATGCACTGGAACTTCATTTTTCAGTCCAGGAGTTTCAAGAATTGTCCTCACATTGCTATAAAACACACCAAAATGTATTTAAAAAAACCCCAACCCCCCCATGTTTTTGTTCTTAAAACAAACAAAACTCAATCTTGAGCAAATTCTTCTCTTCCCCTTTCTAGCACCCACAAATTCAAACAAACAAACTACATTGGTAATAAATAATAAACTAGCGAAAAAATATTCAGTCTTTTGAACCACTATGCAGTTGGAGAGATCTTGGGGAGACTGGTTGTGGTGAGGAATAAAATGAAGTCCTTACTACATATTTAGAGAATAAACCAAGTGGTCTTATAGGTTTGCTTCTGACAGCAATTTCCCCCTGTTGTCCTGGAGGCAGGATATTACCTTTTTTGTCTACAATCTAGAATGAAAAACAATTAGATTTTAGTCCAATGAGAAAACAAATAAACAAACAGAAACTTCCAAGCCAAAGGAGAAAAAGCTTGTGAGAGAATCTAAAGAGCAGCCAACAAACCTGAACATCAAAAAGGGGAGCAGCCTTCCCCATTGATCCAGGTTTAATCTTCATTCCTTTAAAAACACAGCAGATTACTCCCTGCAAATATACAAAACAAACCCAAGTTTTGCAATAGAAAACTGCTACATTCACATTCCACTCATTAAAGGTATTTTCTAGAATAATTTCAAGGCAAGGAATTAAAATTTAAAGGATCCTCTATGTCAGTGCTATGTGGCACAGATAGGTAGAAATCAAGAAAGTCCCTGGAAGAATCCTGTTCCACTAGCTGCAGAGCTCCTATGCTTTGCTAAGCAGTCCTCTTCCATAGATTCAAACTCCTGCCTGCCACTTGGAATTTGCTTAAGGACATCTATGGAATTATTAAAGCACATCTTCTCCCAACAATCCATGCTTCTGGCAGGTTCTGCACGGAGAGCCACGAAAGGGTGTTCTTTCAGAGGTTATCAGGAGAAGGTATTAGTGAAGCCTTCATAGAAACAGGCTGTGCTCTTGCAGAACAAGCCTCAGAACATGGTGAAGCAGACAGGAGTCACCCAGGTTTAACAGAACAGCAATACCGTTTCAGTCTGCCCATATACTTCATGGATGTCCAGCCCAGTCTGGCTTTTCCACTGTGCCATGACTTCTGGGTTGAGTGGCTCCCCTCCACTCAGGCAGTGCTTCAGCTTCATGAACTTGTAGCTTCACAAGGAGTTAAAAAACCAAAAGAGTCAGTACTTAAATCTATTGGGCAAGACAAGGAGCATGAAACTATAAACAAATAATACCACAAAGGGGGGAAATCAGAGCATCCATATGAGTAAGCAGCAGTCAAGAGTTAAACGGAGAAGAAAAATGAAGTTTTTGCTGAAGTCAGCTGAGATTTAAGGACATGCCTATAACTAACCACAGAGCAATTTGCTGAGCCAGGGCTCTGCTTGCTGGACCTTTGCAAGACCCCAAGTGAGAAAGTGCAAGAGGAGAAGGCAGAAGAGTGGCAGGTGGTGAGAACTGGAGCAAGGGGTGATGTACAACTGCTACAAGTCACTGCCTCACACTCACGCTGAGACTGCCTTTCTGGGATGACAGTCCTTCCCAAAGCATGGACAAGGAATATGATCATTGAAAATTGTGATAAAAAATTCCACAGGCACTCAAGTTTCACACCCTCAGGGATTTGCTCACAAGTTCAGCAGTGAAAGTCACATCAAGTTTCTCTCTGTTTGATCACAAAGCTGAGCAAACTCAAGAATTTGTTACGATGGTCCTCTCATGAAGGACATTTCAAACTAAATGACTACCTATTTTGGGTCAAGCAGCCAGATGTGGGAGATCACTGAAGTTTAGTGAGGGTAGGTTAAATATAAGTAAACCATTTCTTGACATACTTGGAGAGATCATTTTGCACCAGCATGCGGAACAGCGTGGGAGCACAGATCAGCACATCGATAGGGAATCTGCAGAGAGTCTGTGAGTGAAACAAGACAGACAGGTGAAGCTCAGACAGAACACTGCCTTCTGCATGGACAGTAAGCAAGAGGGGGGCAACTTAGCTCTGCTTCCTGTGTAAAAGCACCCCATGCTCACTGTTGGGCAGGAAACTCTCCTAGAGCTGATGTAATATGCAGAGGCTCACAGTACGTTTGATGGGACACAACCCCACCCTGCACCCAGGCTGCACAGCTTGGAGCATGGCCACAGCAAGCCTGGCTGTGTCTACATTGCAGGGAGGTTTTCACTTTCATCTTGGCCACTGTGGGCAGAGAAACACTTTCGTTTGTTTGCATTAATACCAGCTGATATTGCTTCCACCATCACTGGAACACAAGGCAAGCAATTAGTGCTGCTTTTGGATGATTGTTATTCAGGTACTCACCAGCTATGAGCAAAACATGTGAATGAACTGCAGGTTTGTCCCCTTCTGTGCACATGAAAAATGCAAACAGGGCCTCTAAGCAATGGATACAGCACCTTGAACACAACTATGGACAGAACTCTCACGAAATCTAGGGATGCTGTTCAGAATTATTTTTGGGCCCCTTATGCAGATTAGCACATCTCTCTGAGTTTTTCCTTACATTTAGGATGGTTGATGCTTCAGTCTGTGGTAGATTATGTATAAAGATGCATGCTCCAAAAGTCCAGGGATCAAAAACACTTCCCAGTGAAGCTACTACCCATCCTGTGTCTGATGTGTTCCATACTATGTCTGAGGGAGTCAAATCCAACCAGTATCTGACAGAGTAGAAAACAAACAGAATGAAAAGATAACGAAAAGATTTTGCTTTAGAAAAAGCCCAAACCAAATCATTAAACAAAGAAAACAAAAGAAACCAACTAGCCCAAGATTTCTGATGAGACACATGGGCACTGGGTACCCTGAGGAAGTTTATTTTTATGGACTGCTTGTCCTAGGACAAAAGAGCATGAATATACACACACACACACATACACCATACATACATAGTGTCAGTCAAAACAGGATAGAGTAAGGGTCTGAATGTCAATAAAGTGACTTCTCACTACGTAGGAAGATAGGGTTGAAGCAGCACTCAGGGATGTTATGTTGGACACCAGGGATTTCTGCTGAAGCACCAGGATGATTTGTGCAACCTCTGCTCATCTATGTGTCACAAAGCTTCTTGCAGCCCAAGCAGCATGGGATCTCTTGGTTCTCTGCACGAAAGTATTCCCAGCTGATGGCTGCCCTTTGACCCACTCTTAACCTTTCTTTAGAGATATTAAAATAGGAAAACGCTTGAGGTGATCCTACCCTGGAAATCTGCTGAGTTTCTAGTCCAGTTTCAGAGGGAGAAGGACTGAGGTCATACATTGGTAATTCTTACTCAGTTATTTTTTCCCTCAGTTCTACTGTGCAGCTTCAACTATCCCATGTTCAACCAGGTTCAAACTTTTCATACCTTTCACTTAAAAGGGGTCTGAAACCAAGACTACCCTGAGAGTGCTCAGTCATCTTTGGAGAACCTGTGGTTCCACTGGTGAAGAAGATAATCACTGAATCCTGAAGGCTTGTTTTCACACAGGAATGGTCAGCAGATTGGTTCCTTTAAAACAGAGAATGCAATCATGACTCCACTGCTTGCTTCCCACAGGCTTTAGAATGCAATGAAGCACTACATATTGCAAGACTCCTATCCCAAAGAAGCATCACAGAAACCTTTCCACAAATTAGACTAAACAATGTGAAATACTACTTCCTAAAAGACAGGTTTAAGAAGAACAGGGCAGAAACTTCCCAGAACATGATCACTGTTAATAAACAACTCAGATGTGGATCAGCAATCAAGCAGTCAGGAGTAACACCTTAATGCTGGCATGTGCTGAGTACTTCTAGATAGGCACTTGTGGAGAACAGATCTGCTTTCTGCACTGTGACTGCAGTCTCACTAACTCATACTCACTTGTACAGGTCAGTGAAGTTCAGCCATCCCTCCCTACTGCCTTTGGACACGATAAGCTTTGTTTTCAGGAACTGACATTCAGATGCCACTGAGTCCACAGCAGGAGCCAATGTGTCATCAGTAACAATGCATTTGGCCTTGGACGCCTGCAGTCGATACAGTAAGTCTTTGGCTGATAACTGGGATATTCCTGGAATTAAGACAATTCCTGCAAGAGCAATGACATTAGTTTGGGATAGCATTTTTTTACATCTGATTCTTCTCTAAGAACCTAAGCTATTAAACTCTTCCCAAACTGACCTCTGAGATTAATTTGTCCTGTCAGTGCCACACCAGTCATAGTGGTCTAACGCAGCTGCTTGTGCTCTCCTGTAAGGAGTGAAATGTGGACCCATCTGGTGAATTCCAAGGCTCTTCCCTACCTTCTGCCATCTCCGTGTCTGCTGCGCAAGCCACCTGTTCTATGGCGCTTAGTGCAAATCCTTTAGGAGTACCTGAGTAATTGTAGCTAGGCCACTCACTAAGTTCTTATATTACTTTTCCTTTATAAACCACATAAATTCCTGATCCTGCCAAGCAGTCTGCATTAACCACTTCTACCAGTCTCAGGTATGCTCACTGACCTGCTCGCATGCAAGCCACATTCACCAGCCACCATTCTGGGACTCGTGGCAGGACCACAACAATTCTGTCCCCCTTCTGCAGTTCACATACTTTAGTCAGCACATTGGCCGCTTTCCGAGACAGGAAGCCCAGCTCTTCAAAGCTCCACTTCACTTCTTCTCCTTTTCCATTTACCCACCAAAAGGCAGGGTTTGGTGGTCTCCTTCCAGCCTACAAAACATAGCGATTCAAAGCCAAAACATTTTCTTCTTCCAGACCATGAAATTATAAATCACAAAATATCTGCAAATGATGTAAGATGTGAGTATTTCCCAACTAGCACATAAATAAATTTCTTCCCTATTGTCCTTCATGGCTCAAGATTTGTTATGGATCAAGCTCAGACATTCCCAATACATTATCCTTCTCTGAACCTGAAATGTTTACTACCCCTACTATCTCCAGGCTCAATTTCTAGTCTGGATCCTATTTTAGCTGAGCATTGATGCTCCTACAAAATAACAGATAATGTCAAATATGTCACATAATAGTCCTGGTATTCTGAATGGATTTGTGGAATACTATTCAACAGAAGCAGCACCAGCAGAGAACAAATTAACACAAGACAACACAGTATCCCAGGCCTCTTCCTAGTCTGCTTGCTCAGGAAGAGGGGAGTTAAGTGACTTGTCTCTAACTACAGGGCATCTGGACAAACGCAGAATCCAATCCACTTTGGAGCAAGGCAATTAAACATTTGTGGGACAACTTTCCCTAGCAAGCAACGTTATTGTCACCTTACCTGTGTTTTTGTGAGGTGAACAGCTAGAGTTACAGTAGGCAAAAGGAATAAGCATGACAATTCTGAGGTTAAACCAAAGTCAGAAGTGACTCACCATTGTTTTTCCTACCTACATAGGGAGCAACAAGGGTCAGAGACATCTTTTAAATAAAGCAAGAAAGAAGGAGGTTTTATATAACTCTGCGGTTTTGGCAACTGTTTTTTTTTTTTTTTTTTAGCTAAGTATCCCCAACTTTTTTTAAATTAAATTTTAAACTAAAGTATCTCATCTGCACAACAAAGATCCTCTACCTTTTCAATCTCAGACCACTTGTCCAGTACATCACTTGCAAAGTTAAAGTATTTTGGTATTTCCTGTTCACCCCGCCTGACGGACTCGTACTGTGAATATACATCTGAGACAAGCAGCCTGGGGGGTCCGTGGAAAGTCCTATTAGGAGGCTTCAGCAGAGTCCACAAGGATTTTAAAGTCTGTAATTTAAACAACTTCATGGCAGAAGATGATCTATGTAGGTGCTGTAGACTATATATAAAAAAAATAAATTAGTGGAACTGTTGCTACGAACCCTGCAACAACAACAGCAAAAAGAAAACAACAAAGAAGAAAACAGTTATGAATTCAAGAGTTATTAATTGAAGTCACTCAGGCCAGCCACAGCCAAACAGATGTTTTGAGCAGTTAATTAAATGTTAATTTTATTTTTTTACCACCAGCCTTTTAAGGACTTAATGTACTGTACTGATCTGGTATCTTCTCTGTAGCTCAGATGACCCTTACAGATTCTTGGATGTGTTCTTTGGGGCTGCTAATTGCCCACAGCTCTCCTCAGTCAAACAACATCTGTTGTTATTGTCTGCATTATAAGAAGGTTACTGGTTCTAACACCAAAGCATTCAGTATCTGATTCTCTACTCTTTTTCCTTCACATGGAGCTCAAGAACATTACCAGACTACTTCCATCAAGATTCTCACCATTTTAGCTTAAACCGTTGCTGCCTGATACAACCATTCACAACATACATCCTTGAGGTCAGTAATCCCTGACATAGGTCTCCAATTTGATTTAGACACTTCTCTACATTTTCTCACTGTAAATGCCCTCTTCCATCTGTACTCACCATAACGATCCTAAAAGCTCTAAAGACCAATTACTTTTTTCCTTTTCATTGCTACTCTTTTTTTTATTATTATTTTCAGCAGTCTAGAAGATTGCTTCAGATCTGTACTCAAGAGTAAAGAATTTTAATGCTATTTAGAGGCTTTTCTTAAGGTTAGCTAAGATAGAAAAACCCTGGAATTGCCCAGAGTCTGGAGCCAGTGTTCATTGGAAGTGCTCACTGTCAGGAGCCAGTGGAGTCCCAGAGGCATATGATGATTCTAAAACCTGAGCCCACCTACTGATTTTCATTTTGCAACCACTAAACACAAGTTACTGAACTCAATTCAAG
The DNA here is from genome assembly GCF_027791375.1 of Indicator indicator. Classification (NCBI taxonomy): domain Eukaryota; kingdom Metazoa; phylum Chordata; class Aves; order Piciformes; family Indicatoridae; genus Indicator; species Indicator indicator. Next base: position 9,163,752 of record NC_072031.1, on the reverse strand, counting down.
GTTAAGTGGGTGGCTGTTGAACTTGACAGGTTAAACTTCCTTTTCTGCTCTTGCTAAAGGCTCTACTGGTAAAAAGCAGTCTTTTAAATATTCCCTAAATACATCCACAGCAAATGGACATTAATAAAGAGGTTTTATGTTGTATTCTGGGATATACATTCATTTTTACTGCTTTGTTTTGTTGGTTTTTTTTTGTTTGTTTGTTTTTGGTTTTGTTTTTCTTCTTACTTAAGGAAACAACTGTCAGTAAAACCATCAAGATTTTCATCAAATGTAATCATTCTTTCAGGTTGTGACCTCCACTGTCAATGCTGAAACTCAATGGATCCAATTTTGCTCAACAGATATGGCTAATAATTTTGATAACTCTTTTTAATAACACAGTAAGATATCTCTCATTTCTAATACTGCTCTAGTCCTATGACTTAGCTATGAACTACAGATTTCAGAGCACTGCAATGACAAAATCTACATAAAAACCTGTACAGAAAAGAGGCCAGAAAGAACATTCAGAAGCAATATTCAACACTGGAAACAGTACTCAAGACTGGCTGGATAAAAAAACATTTTAAATCCAAGAATCCCTAATGGTCTACAAAAATGTCTGCAGAGTTTTGCTGTGAGAGCCTTCAACAGTTTTTAGCATTTTTTCACCTGCAAACCTAGAGGTGAAAACGAACCAGGGAAACTGAGGAAAAGCCCCAGTAATGGCAAAGTCTTCTGACCTGCTGTAAGAATCTGAAATAATTTTTCCTGATTCAGTACCATCTGCTTCTTCTCAAGGATCAGCAACACTAGGAAGTCAGACAAACAACATTCTCCTGACCTGTTTGCTGTGGACAGTATAGGCTTAGAGCTGGCTGGGGTAGATCCTCTTCATTCAGTTCATTTGGCTTTCAGGGCTTGTGTTTCCCAAAGGAGGCACTGTAAAGATTAGTCTTTATCTGGAGATGTGAAAAGGGTCTGGAGTGAAACCCTTCCTACTTAATTATTTGCTTCTTTGGAAGTAATGAGAACAGAGCATAGCACAAAACAGACAAGGCAGCACAATTCTTTCTGTGGAGTAACTTTTTTCTTGTAATCATTTACACCATTTTAATAGTGCATCATTTCATCCTTAACCTACAGCACTTTTTAACTTCTCTTTGCCTGCACTTTAACCATTTAAGCAGATCACAAATTCATCAGGATGAAGCTGTGCTTCTCCTTTCACTCAGAAAGGACTGCAGCATGTTTTTGAAGGCAGAATATCACTTCACTGCTGATAATCACCACAGAGCAAAGATTATTTTTATTAATTTCTCATGCTGTTGTAATTATCAACACATTGTAGTTACACTGTTAGTTGGGGTTTTGTAATAGGAAGCTGTTTGTACTAATTCCAATAAAAATATTAAACCTTTGTAAACTCCAGGATCTCTTCCCTTCTCTCTTGTTATTCCTCATTCTTAATTACTTGCACTTTCTCCCTTGTGAAAATTTGTAGGTCAATGGCAGATGGGTCTTAATACCACACATCCTCAAGCTGCATTAGTGGCAGTGTCTTTTGCATCCTGGAGGCTCTCCTAGTGCTCTGGGTCACGACCATGTGCCAAAGGTGCTGTGCTGTGACTGGTACAGATGATGGAAGTTTTCCCTCCTCAGTTTCCAGATGATGTTATACTCTTCCCCATTCTTTGTTCCTTAGAGCTTTTCTCTGGATTTTCCCAGTAGCTGTCTTTGGCAGCTCCTGAACAAACTCCACCTGGAAGGCAAAAATGCTCACTTTTAGGCCAATACATTCTGTTTCATCTCCCAGGTGCAAGGGAAGACACACTTTTGTCATGGATAGGGTAAAAAGAAGGAAAGCTGCTCAGCTTGGGGCTGGAATGGTGAAATTCATAGAATCTTAGAATGGTTTGGAGTGGAATGCACCTCTAAAGGTCATCCAGTCCAACCCCCTGCAGTGAGCAGGGACATCCTCCACTAGATCAAGTTGCTCAGAGCCTTGTGAAGCCTGACCTTGAATATCTCCAATTCCTTGCTACACATCTTAGCTGACTGCACAGGCAGTACTTGCAGGGCTAGGTACCCCAATCCTGAAGAGATGAGTGCTTCAGCTGTCAGGACAGGGAGTTACTGATGTCTTTCCTGGTTGTAAGGGATGGATCCCAATCCCTCTGATAGCCAGCAGAAAATTCCCCTTTGCTTTGACTGAGAGTCTGGACAGAGTTCAAGGGAGAAACTGATAAAATCTGAATGCGTTGCCCATCTGAGCTGCTGTGAAAACCCCAGGATTTCATGAAAGAAAGACTGGACCCTGACAAAGATTAGTCACATTAGCATTTCCCCCTTGGGTCCTTTCTGGCACATACAGTGAACCCAAGGCTACAGTTCCAGCAGACTATAATTTACTTTTCTTGTCTTTTATTTAATTTTATTGTGGTTAGATCATTTGTCAGAATGAAGTTGAAAAGAAACCAAGGTAGGACAAAAAACGTTCAACTTGATACAAGACCTGTCTATTTGTGGTGTGTTTACCTTCCTTGGATACTTGTAAGGTGCAGTCACCTTCTTAACATGTTGCTGCAGCTCAAGAGTTAATTCTTCTGGGTCGTGTGACGCATAAGCAGGAGCTAAAACAATGAAGGCTTTGACCACCTGTGCCATAAAAGTTAAGAGACTCCATTAACTTCGAGAGATGGGAATAAACAGATACACTTGTACCAAAGCTCACAATGCAAAAATGTGAGTTTTCTCTTTAAATTTCCCTTTTTACTCTGTTTATTTCCAAAGGCAATGTTCTGAAGGACATATTCTGCATCACAGTATTTTTTTTGCTACTTTTCCCCTTTTAGTTTTTTCTTCTTAGCCTTGTACACTACTAAACTTTCCAAAAGCTGTAGAACAGAAAACAAAAATACAGCTGAAAAATCTCACCCAGGGACTCAAAGAAACATTGTAAAATTAAAGAATGCAAAAACAAACCCTAAACCCTCACTGCCACCAGTGCTTAGTGACAGAGAGAAATCATCTGAATTCTATTTCTTGGACAAAAAGACAACAAAGTAAATCTGAGAAGCCAATTTTTTTTCCACATCAAAGCCTGCAAAACAGACAAATATTCTGAAGTCCTCAGGTCTGCCAAGCTATGGCTTTTCAATTTTTTAAAAATTCATTTTATTTTCAAAAATCTGCAACGCTTAATTCCAAGAAGCCTAATCCTATTCTGTTCAAGAAACCTGTGGACGTGCCACTTAGGACATGGGTTAATGGCCATAATAGTCTTAGGTTGATGGTTGGACTCAATGATCTTAAGAGGTCTTTTCCAACTGAAATGATTCTGTGATTTGGTATTTGTACTATATAGGGAACTTGATGCTTTTTAGTCTGGAGAGAAGACTGAGAGGGGATCTAATAAATATGTATAAATATCTGAGGGCTGGGTGTCAGGAAGGAAGGGACAGCCTCTGCTCACGCTCTGTGACAGGACAAGGGGCAATGGATGTAAACTACAGCATGAGAAGTTCCATCTCAACATGAGGAAGAACTTCTTTACTGTAAGGGTCACGGAGCACTGAACAGGTTCCCCACAGAGGCTGTGGAGTCTCCTTCTCTGGAGACTTTCAAGACCCATCTGGCTGTGTTCCTGCATGACCTGTGCTAGATTCTATGGTCCTGCTCTGACCATCTGGGTTGGACTCGAAGATGTCCCGAGGTCCCTTCCAGCCCCTAACTCCCTGTGATCCTGTGAATAAAGAGAATTTGCATTCTGTATCTTATTTTTCTCTTTATACCTCCCCTCGAAGTGGATCAGGACTGCTGACAACAGCTGACTCTGAGACTGCAGGGTGTTGTATTAATGCACTTTCCACTTCAAACGGGCCAATGCGATACCTGTGAAGGAAATGCAGACAGGAGAGCTGCAGCAAGCTGGCCACCCAATTGCTCTACCCAAACTGAACTTGAACAGGCAAATGACCAAATCTAAAAGCAACTGACTTACCCAGAAGAATTAATGATATCATCATCTCTTGCTACAAACCAGATATAGCCTTCTTTATCCATAATCCCTCTGTCTCCAGTGAGATAAAAATCTCCTCGTATAGAGGCAGCAGTTTTCTCTGGATTATCCTGAAAATGATCAAACATTTCAAAAACTGCATCCAATCACTAGGGCAATGCAATGCATTTACTTTGCACTGGTGCTAATGATGATCAAGACAACTTCACAAGTTTTTCCTCAAAAGGAGTGTGCTCAACACTATTTTACATCGCCAATTAAAAATCAACAAACAGAAAGCAAAAAGCACAGAAGAGACAAACGAAAAGAAAACAAACAAAAAGAAAACAAACGAAAAGAAAACAAACAAAAAGAAAACAAACAAAAAGAAAACAAACAAAAAGAAAACAAACAAAAAGAAAACAAACAAAAAGAAAACAAACAAAAAGAAAACAAACAAAAAGAAAACAAACAAAAAGAAAACAAACAAAAAGAAAACAAACAAAAAGAAAACAAACAAAAAGAAAACAAACAAAAAGAAAACAAACAAAAAGAAAACAAACAAAAAGAAAACAAACAAAAAGAAAACAAACAAAAAGAAAACAAACAAAAAGAAAACAAACAAAAAGAAAACAAACAAAAAGAAAACAAACAAAAAGAAAACAAACAAAAAGAAAACAAACAAAAAGAAAACAAACAAAAAGAAAACAAACAAAAAGAAAACAAACAAAAAGAAAACAAACAAAAAGAAAACAAACAAAAAGAAAACAAACAAAAAAGAAAACAAACAAAAAGAAACAACAAAAAGAAAACAAACAAAAAGAAAACAAACAAAAAGAAAACAAACAAAAAGAAAACAAACAAAAAGAAAACAAACAAAAAGAAAACAAACAAAAAGAAAACAAACAAAAAGAAAACAAACAAAAAGAAAACAAACAAAAAGAAAACAAACAAAAAGAAAACAAACAAAAAGAAAACAAACAAAAAGAAAACAAACAAAAAGAAAACAAACAAAAAGAAAACAAACAAAACCAGAGCCACATTAATTAGCAGTTTTGTGGAAATCTGTGGGAGGTGGAAAAGAACATTTGTGCATGCATGGATTGGTGTTTCAGGGAAGAAAAGCTGTGCTACAGCAAATTACTACAATGTACAACCCAGGTCTCATTTGTAGGGTGTTGCCACAATAACCTGTCACTGGAAACATTTTACCCCTGACCTTCAAGACAAAACATGAATGAGGAGATCAACTAGAAAAACTTCATTATCTACATTAATCTATTTGGTCTAGATAGCACAGGAAAAACACCTTGACAACAGAAGACAATGAAAAATTGAAGTAGAATTGAAGTACAGAACCAAAAGAATGATGTACAGTGAGCAACTGCTGTCCAAATGTTATGAGGATTCAGAAGAGAATTAAACACATAAAAGGGTTCCCCAAAGCTCCTTCCATGTGACAGTTCAAATGTAGTGAAGAGTATCTTTACATTGTCTAATTCCAGTGTTTTCTTAACTCAGCACCACCACAGACACAACACTAGCTTAAACAGACTTTTCATCTGAATCAAAATGGCCATTCTCAAACGTTTTTTTTTTCATACCTGTTCTGCTCTCAGTGGATAGAGCATTCCCATTTTAATAGCACTGTTATGCCACTACCACAAAGGCATATGATGATCTACACTTGATGCTTTTGTGCTGTAACTTGTGTTGGAGCTACTGATGGTCTGTGTGCCACGTAACTGCACAAAGAGTTTCTCTGCCACCAAATATATTTGTGCATGCTAGAATGTGTAACTTGTAAAGATTTAAAAGACCACCCTGTGGGTACCTCTGACAGTGCTGTAAGATACTATTTGGGAAGCCTCTCTGAGCTTGTGACATCAGAGTAGACTTCATGGGCTTCCTTCATTAATCCTTAACCAAGAATAGGAGCAGGATGGGAAGGAAGAGTAAGGCATTGAATACGAAGCCCCTGCCAACTGCCAGCTACATGTCTGGAACAAGGTATCCCTCTGGTTTGTGTTGACTCCTGAAGTTAGACTCTGCCAGTCAGTCCTCAAATAGCAGAGCAGGCTCAAAACCTTCAAACAACCTAGTGAGACCTAGTGAACATCCTGGATGAAAGCCTGCTCCTTGAATAAGTCAACAGAACTTTGCCCTGGGTCTCTCTTGAGCTTCTGAGCAGGCACAGACAGGCCAATGTATACTTACAAAGTACTCAGAGAACATACAGAACGGTCTCGTTGGTCGAACTCGGATAGCAATGCTGCCTTCTTCTCCTGCAGGCAGAACAGCCCCACGCTCATCTATGATCTGCAGAAAGGACACATCAGCATTGCTTTGATTAACTCAGTGCAGCATCTTGTTACAGCACAGTGCAGGACAGAGAAGGGACACAGCCAGCATTCCCTTACTCTTGCACCCACAGCTGGGCTCCGATGTGCCACATCAACATACCTGCACATCATAAGGGGGAACAGGTTTTCCAAAGGAGCCAGGTTTAATTTCCATTCCTTTCCTAGTGGCACATATTGTCACCTGCAGAACAGATCATTTCTTTCTCAATGTGTTCAACATTTTGCAGAATTGAGTATTGTTTGCATTAGGCACAACACCTCTTCATGACTGTTGTGATGAGGACTAAAGCACTGTGGTTCTCCAGCTCATTAGAGACGAGTTGAGAGGCATTTCAGGTCAGCCCTGTGGAATGAGGTTGCTTGTGCTCAGTTTGAGCCAGTGGGTGGTTCTGCAAACACTTCAACTTGCGAGACAGCAGATGTGAACATATTACAGATCTTATTTCAGTAATGGGACAATTAATTTGTGACCAAATGAAGGGTAAGGGGAGAGAATGCCTGAAACATGACTCTTAACAGCTTTGTTAACGTTCAGTTACAGAGAAGTCTGGGATGTGAACTGATTTAGTATTTTTCATTAAAACCTCAGAGGGACTGAAGTGATACCCTGAGCAAACTCAGATGATGAAGGCATCTACACAAATTATTTGATTTGAGGGAATCTCTGGCATGTTTTCTGCAGGAGACAAACTCTATAGTTCTAGTATTTCCTAGAAACATAAAAATATGCAGCTGGGTTGTTTTGGAACTATAGAATCATAATTATATAGACCTGCTTTTCATCCAAGTTCATTAAAACGATTCCCACCTTTGCCACTGATTTATTAAGCACACTGTGCCTCTGCAATTGTTACCTTTGAAAGGCTGTACTGCAAGAATGAATGCAAACTTACTGTTTCAGTCTGGCCATAACCTTCATGGATATCCAGCCCTGTCTGGGTTTTCCACTTTGCCATCACTTCAGGATTGAGTGGTTCCCCTCCAGATAAACAATGCCTCAGACTTGGGAACTTGTAGCTTGAGAGGAGGAGCAAAGGAAGTCATTCTCTTAACTCCCCAAAAGAGCAATGAATGGTCTTAACTGAACAGCCTCTCCCAACTTTCAATGTATGCATGCCTTAAACTTCGTAAGCTACTTTGGAAATTACAATAGCATCCTGTTACACAGTCCTGCATTGGACTCCTAGATTGCTCATGTTACCACTGAGGATAATTGTAGTTTGTGTCACTGGAAGTTGGGGATTTTTGCTGGAATAAGAGTGACAAAGGTGTACTCTTGGAAGAGGTGGCAAGAAAGGAGAAATCTGAATAAGCATATCTCATGTTGGTGGAAAGCTGAGTTATGTGCCAAGCAAAAGGAACACAGAGCCTGAACTCTCTGCTAAATCTTGGCTGGCTTTGGTCAGGATGAAAGACCTATGTGAGAAGAACAAGTACCTTACTGAAGATGTGAAAACTCCTTACAAGTCACACTGACTACTCCTCATAAGGTGAGTATTTCATGGTGTAACAAACTGGTGAGGACAGCTGTCAGATTTTCTCAGCATGTGCAAGTCCTCTAACTGGCCACTTCATTCTCAAGTATATGGGAACAACTCCACTATACTCCACTAATTCCCTGATCCAGGTGACAACTTAACATCTCACTTGTCTCCTCTGTGCTGTCTTTTCAGAGACCCATTCCTGAAGCCTGAATGGCCTGAGGGGTGCCCAGTTATTCTCCTATTTCAGAACATAGCTTTCTCTTGAGAGCTAATTTTTCTAATTAGATTTCCTTGTAAAAATTAAGCAACACAAAGAACTAAACAGCTAGAGTTGTCACAGCATTATATCCCAGCTTCTCTCTGCAATTCCTTCAGCAGACAGATGTGCAGTACCTGCTCAAATCATGTTGGACCATCATGCGGTAGGCAGTGGGAGCAGTGCAAAAGACAGTGATGGGATATCTTGAGAGAGTCTAGGAAAAGAGAAAGTTATCTTGTTGAAGAGAAAGTGTAATGGGGTGTCTGACCTTGTAAACGTGCAGGTGGTTAAGACAACTTTAGCTGCTCAAATGTCTGCAAAAGGAAAATCATAAAAATGCAACATGCATTCAACACAGAGCATGACTGCATTAGTGACTATGATCCCCAGCTGTGCAGCAGCTCCACCAGTCAGGCCCACTGCTGCAGAAAGTGTACTTTATGTCCTACAAAAGTCACTCACCTCAATGAATGACTACTGAGAGTACTAGTTCCAAGGTGACTGTGTCCCAGGCTCAAGACTAAGTGACAACAGTGAACTAGACTAAAGCTTTTCCAGTTTTATCCTTGGGAAAGTCTGGGTCTCCTCTCCACACAATAGGTGAGTGTTGAGGAAAATCAGCCAGCTGACTGGTTGTGCAAAATGGCAGAGAGGAGGAACAGGCATTCTGGCAGCTCAATGAAAACTCAGGGTAACATGGCCCTGCCATGCTCTGATCACTGGCTCATGCTCATGCTGACTCTGAAGTAGTTGCAAGTCCATACTGAAGTGAGGTTTAGGCTAAATAAAGGACAAACCAGCAGTGATCCTGAGTTCTTTTTATTCTGCATCTTTCACCACACCTCCTTCACACTCCAGCCACATCACCTGGCCTAACCAGGAGGCAAAACCCTTACTGCTCTAGCTTACTGGACTCCAAAGGGAGCAATAATTGCTTGGGATGATCCCTGCTGTTACAGAGCAGTGGATACCCATGCACTGGCCCCATTTTGTTTGTTCATTTAAGTAAATTGGAACTAAAACTCACAGTATAAACTGTACCACTTACCTCTGCAATAACTGCTGGTTTAAACTGTGGCATATGGTGTACAAAGACACATGACCCACAGATCCATGGTGCAAAAACGCTGGACCAAGCTGATTTCACCCAGCCAGTATCAGAGGTATTCCACATTATATCTGAAGGAGTCAGGCTCATCCAGTGCCTGATGATAAAGCACAGAAAAAGGAATGCTTCATGGAGTGAGAGAGACTCAGCTATAGGTCACAGCATAATTAATGTGAAGGGCAGGAGCCTTGTACTAGAAGATGCAGTGTCAGCAAGTGGGGCTATTTAGAAAATTTCTGAGAGTTCAAGACTCTGAAACACTCTCTTATTTCCCTTCATTCCCTCCTACTTAACATTTCCAGCATTTGCTTTTCTCCTGAACAGTGTAAAACACCCATGGCTTGAGTTGCAGAATCCGGATCTAGATCAAAAACCAAACAGACCATTTGGAATAGGCTTCCCCCACCCTGTGGATTAGATCTATTAGCTAAATCACATCTTATTTCTCTAACAATCCAACCAGAGTAACTCTATGGACTTTATACTGCCAACTTCCAACTTAGAATGCCTTGGGAAATAATCATGTTCAATGAAAGCAAGTCAGTACCAAGCCACAGATCTAAACTGTATTGTAACTTTTAAGGCATAATGCTATGGTCCAAGGTTGCTTTGGTGCTAAAGGAAGGTTTACAAAACACTAAAGCACTTGACCTTCTCTAGTTTCACTATAAGGACACTGATCTGCAGTCAGCCCTCTGAGCAACAGAACATTGTGTGGTGATCCCAACCCAGTCTTCAAGAACCTCTTAATAATGAGGTTTTCACTGTGAAAGGGGACAGGTGAGGAAGAAGCAAGATCCTACCCTCATGAAATACCTAATTTACTGGAGTTTTCAGTCACATTTTCAATTTAATTGTGATCATGTCACTTGATCAGGACACTAGGAACAAGTGCAAGGCATACCTGCCAGAGGTTGCAAATCCGATGCCGTAACTGCAGTGGGAATGCACCACCATTTTTGGAGAGCCTGTACTTCCACTGGTGAAATACATCATCACTGGGTCTTGACTCCTTGTCTTGACACATTCATGGTCAGCAGATGCCACCCTTCAGAAGAAATAGTAGGTGACAGTTACTACATGCAGCTTTTCACAAAGGAAACTGTATTTGTTAAGGTTTAGGAGATAACTATATGGTCTCACTAAATAAAGAGCTGCATCAGACACCACAGCTGTGGGTCAGAGAGTCTGTTTTGCTAGTCACAAGGGTGCTCTGTATGCCATAACTTCCAAGATGTGAGCATCTACAGCATATTCCTGTGACATTATCTACAGCTGCTTTGCAAGGACACTGAAGGTGCCTGTTACAGAACAGCAGGCAGGCGCACAAACGACTTTTGCCTCAACACAGCCTGTCTCCCAGGCTGAAGTCAGTGATGGCCAGATTCAGGCTGTTATGCCAGGTAAGGCAGACTTAGACATATCATCTGTGTTCAAGAGAGTGATGCACCATTCAGATTGTCTGGGCTACCGAGAAAGTCAAGGAAAAACAACGGATGGCATGATAGCTGAGCACAGAGAGCTGGCAGTGGGTATCTTCTCATGCCATTCAAGAGGCATGAGGTGAGGCTCTAGAAGACAAGCACAAAACAACTGCAAGATCAGTACTCCGTGTGCTTGGATTGTGGTCACAGTAGAAGCAGACAGCAGTCTGCTCAGGAAGGAGAAGCTGAAAGCTGAAAGACCTGAGTATATGTAACAGTGTGAGAGCTGAAATCCCCGTCCCACACCGACAATAACCAGGCTAGCTCAGTCTGGAAGCAAATGAAAGCTGTATTTACAAGCAAAACTATCATCTATGATGAAATGCAATGGATATGTACAAATAGACACTATTCACAACATTTACAAATATGTACAATCAACAGAAAAGCACAACCAAGCTCCCTTTGCTTCCCATAAGGGGCCTTCCCAAGGGGCCTCCCCAGGAGCCAGAAGGAATCCCCCCATGCTCCCCTGGCAGAAGCCAGAGAGTCAAGAAGCAGAGAGGCTGTTAGACTTAGCTTGTCAAGGTCAGTGTGTTATCTTCAGCCAGAAAAGAGGAAGAAGCAGGCAGACAGAAACCAAGCGAGCAATCTGAGTCCCAGACTGCCCAACTCCCCAACCTTGTTTTGAGTAGAGGTTCTTAAACATTTCTGTCTCTCCAATGAAAGTGTTTAGAATAATCATTATTTTGCTTTCTTACACCCAATAGTGATTTGTTTACACTCTTTCACTTTCTCTGCTCAAACTTTGTGAAAAAAAATTAAAAAGACAGTCTTAAAACCATCACAGTATAGCTCCCCAAAAGTGTGTGGGAGAGATGTGTGCTTAATGCAGTGGTTACAGGGAGATGGCAGAAGGAGGGAAGAACAGAAGCCATTCATCTTTTGGACAACAATCCCAAGATTTAGCAATGTCATCTGTCCTTCACCTCACAGGGATGATGGTAAAACAGCCGGATACTCACGCAAGGAGTTCTTTGAGGTTCAGCCACCCATTTCTGCTCCTTTTGGCTACAATTAGTTTGCTTTTCAGAAACTTGCAGTCAGGCATGACAGATTCTACTGCAGGTGCCAGAGTATCATTGGTAATGATGCACTTGGCCTTTGAAGCCTGGAGTCTGTATAACATGTCTTTGGCTGTTAACTGGGATGTTCCTGGAATAAAGATAATTCCTGGAAAAAAAGCAACAAGCAATTTAGAAAATGGAGCATTTATCTTTGTTACATTCACACGACATGACCCCAGCCACAGAAAAGCTGGCCTCCTTGCTAAAATCTTATCCTCTGAGAAACCAAGAGCCAAGTGGAACTCAGGTTTGAAGGCAGAGCTTAGGTGAATTTGTGACCTAGAAATGATCCCAGATCATATGGCTCTGAAAGACCTCTAAACACTGCAACACTGATGTTGAGTTTTGTGCCATTCACATGAAAGATAACAACATCTAGATGTGGAGTTATTTTGAGCGCTACTTTCATGACTTGTAACTCAAGAAGGAAGTGTTTCATATACTTAATGAGGGGGGTGATAAGGCCAGCATTTGGATTATATTTACATCTGGAGTAAAGGCATTATCCATTTCAATAAGGAATTTGTATCTCTGACACCTGATAAATATAGATGGGGGTCAGGTAGCTTACATACATTGCCCAGCCAACAAACTCCTCAGGCTTGGATTTTGTAATTTGAACAAATATAAGTTTGAATATCGAGTCCAACAAGGCTGAAATCATATTTTTGAGGGGGGAGTGCATTTCTATACCTCCTTTTCCCAAGGATTTCAACAGACCTGACCTACAGATTGATTTCAGTCTTCTTGCACCTTCAGAACTGTCCACCAAATTTTACACTTGGGCAGCTGAGGCACTGAGACACTGAATGATACTCTCACATCACAGTCCACAAAACCTTGGATACAACAGAATAGAATCCATTTGACTGGCCCATGTCTGTTCAGCACAAAGCACAATGTCACGTCAGCTCTTGTGTGGGGGCTGCCATTTCTCCTTCTGTGCAAAAGCTGAATTGTACAGGGAACAGCAACATATTCCTACCTGGATTTCTATCAAATCAATGTAGCATATTTTTCACATCCTCTACTTATTTTCTTTCTGCATCCAAGAGATCAGTAAGGTCACTCACCCGTTCGGATACAGGCTACACCCATTATCCACCATTCAGGAACACGGGGCAGAATTGCTAGAACTTTGTCTCCTCTCTGCAGACCACATGTCTCAGAAAGTATATTAGCTGCTTTCCTAGACAGAGATCCCAGCTCTTCAAAGCTCCACTTTATCTCCTCTCCTTCATCATTTACCCACCAAAAAGCTGGATTGGCTAGTCGTGTTCCATCCTAGAGCACAACAGAAGATATTGAAGCAAGAAGGTAAGCCTTAAAATGATTCACTTCAATCCAAAATAACTCCAGACTAAGCAAATCACCTGTGGCATTGAGTCTCTTCAAGTGATAGCTGTATTTCTGACAACAAAAATAAAACAGTGCATTCTACTCTGCAGCCAATTCTGTCCGGCATTCACCAGGAAAATTGATTTGTATCACCTGAGCTTTGTTCCAATTTCTGTGAAGGAGAAGAAAAATCCTACCTTTTCTAGTCGTGTCCACTCATCTAGGACATTGCTTGCAAAGTTGAAGTATTCTGGCAGTTCCTTTTTATACTGGTTTATAGAGTCATAATGAGAAATAATCTGAGATGTGAGAAGCCTGTTCTGTCCATGGAATAACCTGCAGGGTGATCTGATAATCTGCAGACACTGAGGAATCCATGATTTCATTAATGTTCTCATGATAAGTGATGTTGTATCAGACTGTGGGGAAAAAAATCAGGTGCACACCTCCAGGAATCAGTCATCTGAAATAAAGAAAATACATTTGAGAGCAGCCAGGTGTTGGATGCTGTTTGGGATGTTGGATATATTAACGCAAAGCAGCTTGAACAAATAGGTTGGTTGTGCACCTGCTTGGTTTTCCTCCATCCCCCAGGGGGGTTGTGGAGTCTCCTTGTCCAGAGACTTTCAAAACCCACCTGGATGCATTCCTGTTCCTATCCTAGGTGATCCTGCTTCGGCAGGGTGGTTGGACCTGATGATCTCTTGAGGTCCCTTCCAACCTCTGATATACTGTGAGACTGTGATTTTATGTGATCTCAAAATAAGTGCTCCTCCTTTTTTGGCAAAGAGATTGTGCACTGCTTTTTTGTTAACCATCTTCATCCTCTATTTTGTTAGCTGATGGATGAATGTCATATATCTCATTTCTAAACTTCCCACCCCTTTTATAAGTACCTATTTTTTTTATTGTTCAGATCAAACAGGCCTTGGTAGGTGCAACCTATAATTCTGAAAGATGCTTTTTAATCCTTCAAGGCTGTTTCTTGAAGGATATGTTTGGAAAAGAGCCTGATATGAAGAGAAGACCACCACAAAGTCAAACAGGTGACTAATTTAATTTCTGCTTTTTCTTTTTTTCATTTCCACCTGACTGTTGCATCTGTATTTATGTGTGATCTTCCCAGCTCCCCCCAGTTTCATTAGGTGCTCAGCAGGAATGCTAACAGAACACATCTGAAGGTGCAATACAATCCAAAGCCTTTGAGGTTGATAAGAAAGAGCTGACCTGAAACCCAGATACACTCACAACAGGCATGAAAGCAACCTAAATTGAAGCCACCCAAGATCCTTCAACACCAAGAAAATGGAGGCCACCACACCAAGGACCACTACAAACACTCCTTCCTTTTAGCAGTACCCTCCTGACCCCAGATTTGTCATCCTTTAGTCTAAGGAAGGGTGAAGCAGCACTTACCACCTCTCAAGAGAAATGAAGAGTCACTATTGCAGGCAATTTCTTCACCTCTCAGTTTGTTCCTACTAATCCAGATCCACCTGTCCTCAAGTCAGCTCAGACCTTGTACATACTAACAAAACAACTACCAGAATTCCTGGTTCCCTCTAGAGAGGCTACAGCTTTGGGTGGCCAGTTCACAAATTTTACTACAGTTTAAGGGTCAAAGATTTTTCTGCTGCAATTAGAGATGGGCAGATACTAAGAAATTCCTGTTTCTGGAAGTAAGTGGAGCCCTCTTAATCTTCTGGTAAGATGTTTCTTAAAATATGTTCTGCAAAGCACAGCTAAGGAGGCCTCACAGCTCACAGACACAGCTGATAACTATCCTAAGGATAGTTACATTTGGTCCCTTCAGCTTACTGCACCTGTATTAGCTGCATGGAATTGTGCTACCACTGAAAACTAATGGCAAAATCTTCCAGTTTAAGCCATGAAGAAGGGTCTTACTTGGGCTACCACTTGGCACTTAAGCAGAGATGACAGGAGCCTCACAGACAACAAACATACATTAAAATCACATATGCAAAGGACTGAAGGTTTTTCTCTGACTTCAGCACACTCTGATTCAGCTCCACAACAAGTATCTTCCAAAGTGCAACAGACAGCTAAACATTAAGAAGAGAAGCAGCCCTCAAATCCTGTTGCAGACACGTTGCTTTTTTTGTCTGCAGCTCTGCACTGGTAACAGTGACAAGAACAGGCTGTCTAGATAAGGGCTCTATGCACTGCCTGATGCTTCTGCAGGCAAGCACTTCTCCCTGTGCTCTCTCACCTTCTCCACAGGCTTCTGATTATTTACAGAAACAGTAAATCCATTTCCCCACAGATGCTTTTTTTTCCCCAAACACTGTTAAAGATGAGGAAGTAATTAACTATATTAATCTTTCCATGGAAAGGTGCAGTCGGCTCCACTGGTGGCAAACTCCTTTTATCAACCTTATCAGCCCTTTAGTTTGGCTGAAACAACAGGAACCATTTGAGCAGCCAACCCTGCTGCTCAGTGCTCCTTTGCTTCTTTTTCTCTTAGTAACTGGACAAGATGAAGACACATCAGTTTTTCCTTCTGTCGTTACTGTTCCTCACAGGCTTCCTGGCAGCAGACAGCATAAGCCCAAATGAAACAAAACTAAAGAAAGCCAAACTTCCCAAAATAAAAAAGGAGAACAATGTCCTCTTGCTGAAAAAGAGCAACTTTGACAGAGCATTGAAGGAAACCAAGTACCTGCTGGTGAAATTCTGTGAGTATCAATTTCCACTCTCTTACCCTGACGGCTCTGCAAAGCATGACTGATGCTGGGGCACTCAGGTTTGTTGTATTATTGTTGCTTTGTGCTCAAGCAGTTCTTGTTTGTTTCATTTTGCTCCATGTATCTATTTGTAACCATAACTGCAGTAATTTATTCCTTTTTTGGGGTGCTTAAATACCAGTTTATTACATAAGACAGACACTGTGAGTGAGTTCTCACACAGGGTGCTGAGCTGACACTCTCTGCTCCCACTGCCTTATTTTGCACATATTATGCCAGCAATGCTGGGTGGGGAAAAAAAACCCTACAAAACACAAACCCCCACAAACCCAGAGAGACTTGTCTACCTCTTTCCTTTTTATCAGTGCTTTGCAGGAGGTTTTTGCCAGATGTCATCTCTCCCATGTGCGTTTGGGCTTCAGGAAATGTCTTTTTACAACATTTTGGTGTCTATAACTGCATTACGTTGACTCTTTCCCTGAAATTAGCACTTGATTAGGTGGAGGCTGGTTTGTGGTTTTTCTGTTAGGTTCAGGGGAGTGAACTACTGGGGGCTTTTGAGTAACTAACACTGTTAGAAGGTCTGGTCATCTGAACCTTACAGAAAGCAAACCATAAAAGCAAAACCAAATGATACATTCTCATGACATTACAGGTCTACAAGTTCATAAGCTGCACCATTTCCCACAGCACAAACATGGAGCTGTTACTTCCTAGCAGCTTGCTGGTAGCAGAAACTCTTCAATCTGTGTGAGGCAGCAAAAGCTTTCTCTCTGTTGCTTGGGCTTGACAACCACATCAGAAATGTTCTTTAGGACTTAATGTTTAAGATTCTTGAAAAACTTTAAGAAGTGTTGAAATTTAGCAAGATTTTACTTTTTAATTGTAGAGGGTTGAAAAGGTATTTGCCAAATTCAGTCTGCAGTTGTGAACTCTCTGAAGATGCATTACTTTGGTAATGAACATGTTTATTGGAGAAACCTTAGACAAGCTCTGTTCTCAGCTTTGTAAGAGCTGATTCAAAGCACAAAACATAAATGTCCAAGCCAAAGAAGAGTTTGTAGCCAAACTTCCTTAGCACTGGCACAGCTGATCAACAGTGAGGTACTGCCACAGACTTCAGGATTTCAACCTAATCCTGAATGGAAAGACGATGCGTGAGAAATTTCATAGACAGACAAGAGATGAAGAAAGAATTATTCACAATACAGCAGCCCAGGGTCTTGGGCAGGGAAAGGATGTGGGAGATCCAAATCAGGATTTCTTACCCCTAATTCAGAGCACAGTCTTGGACCTCTTGGATACCCCTCACAATTGCTTTTCTTCAGCAGGAATGTACAAACACACACTTCCACTGCATACTGCATCTTCCAGAAAAGGCAGCAATTCAATACTGCTCCTCAACCACACCTAGCTCCACTGATCCTCCCTGTCTTGTGGGCTGGATTGAAGTCACCATGTCTCTCTGAAGGGCTTACTGAAAAGCTCACAGACTGCCTTTCCCTCAGAAACCATAAAGCCACTTACAGTCCTTGGAGAGAGTGAGGAGCTCCACAGCCCAGATGCATTCTCTAGAAGCCAACGTTCTCAGTCTCAGCAGCTCCTTTTGGAGACCTGCCACTAAACAGCCTCTGGGGCAGTGCCTCACTGCCCTGGGGGATGGAGGAAACAGGAATCCACAATGCTGCACCAGCTGCTTCATTTGCTCTAATCACTTGCACTGCTGCAGCACAAAGAGACTAAAGATGGGGCACACAGATACCTGCAGAGAGGAGCCAGAAAGCCCTGATATTTCATGTCCTGCTTTATAAACAGGCTATCTAAATAAACAATCTGTATGAACACGGAACTACTAGAGGAACTTAAGATAGAGACAAAGCTATATCCCCCAGATCACAGGAAATCTCTGAGGCTGCCATAAACTGGCTTCAGAAATCTAGAACAAATGAAAGATCTGAGACCTTTCTCTTCTGGAAGAGAAGACTCAATTGTCTCTTAATCACTGAGACACAGTCAGAGAATGGAAAGAAATCCCATGCTTGCCAGAAAGTGCTATTTTTGTCTGATGCTGCACCAACATGGGAAAAAATCTGAGCTCCAAACTTTGCTACAAGACTTGATGATCTGTCTTATGCCTGTCTGTTATAGGAAAAACTCAACACTTTCCCTACTGCCTACCATGACCCACTTACCAGTCCCACAACGTTTATCAGGAGATGCCTTCTACCCAGCAGCTCCCAAGTTCTCTTAATGCCCTTCAGTTCCACCTTCACAGTGTCCCAGGTCTGCCTTCTTTCAGGCAAGGTTTACTATAAAAACACAGGCTGACTTTCTGCCAAGCAGTATCAGTTCACCTTTACCACTCGAGCAAAGTACACTGGGCAAGCACCCAGCCTGGAAACAAAGTAATGACTCAGAGAGCTGTCTCTCTTCCGCATTCATCCCAACAGTGCTATGCAATGACAGAGTAGCTCAATGGGCAGAATAAAGAGCAAGACACGGGAGCAAGAGGCTCCAGCTCCTCTTGGGTTTTGGGAAGACTGAGAACAATGCCTGGGAAAAATAAAAAAGCAAGCAGCACAGAGTGATGTACCTTACTCTCCCATGGAGGCAAGCCCTCCGCTCCGCCCTGCTGAGTTATGTGCCCTGTGTGCACCAGCAGCACCTCATCTCAATGTGCAACTGAAAGTGCCCCTCTGCTGCAGTCTGTGGGGGCCTCTCCATCCATGTTAAACTGATCTAAGTATCACAAAAATGCTTGTTAGCACAGGGAATACAGAGCATCTGACACCAACAGAAAGTAGATCTTGCATCAGCCTTGCCTCCATGGGAGTTAGTTTACAGTATACTTTAGCTGAACATAAGCCCCTGTGCTGACTTTCACTGCAGAATTGCTGCTATTTGAAGCAAACAACCCCCAAAACCCCAAACCAACAAAAACCACTCACACACACAAACCCCCAAAACAAACAAACAGAAAAAACCAAAAAGCCCACAACAAATCCAGTTTGTGCACTTAAACCCACAAATGCTAAAAGCAAACTGTAAGCAGTTGAAGTCAGGTTACTCTGGATTTCTCAAGGACAGCAACTGAGTGCAGTAAAGCTCATATCCTATTCAATTTCATAAAGCTTTCCAATTTTCTGTCATCAGAATGGTTTTCACAGGGCTTTCCAACTGTCCTGTATTCCTCCATGCAAGAGCAGCCCTCGGATCCCCCCCAAAGAGCATAGTGAACACCATTCTGCTTTAAGGCTTTCCCAGGCCAGAGAGGAAGAAATAGCTCACAACATGCTTCAGCCCAGGGGTAGCATATCAGCCTACACCAGCAACTGACCACACTGTGACCGAGAGGGGAAGTGTTAAATGCATCCAAGTAGATTGTTTCTACAAAACAGCAGGTATTAAACTGCATTTTCACTGACAATAGAATGGGTTTAAACACAGCAGACATCATGGGCAGAGATAAATGTGACCCTTTAGCTGGAGGCTTAATGCCTAAAGTGGCTGTGGTATCTCCATTTACGGCAATATTGGAAGCCAGATTAGTCAAACAGGTCTCAAGATTGGGTTAGACGTGGTTTAACTTGCCTTAGGCCAGACCAATGACCCCTCCAAGTCCCTTACAGCTCTGTTTCTGTAAGCCTTTAAATTGGCTAGTGGCATATTTTAGGAAACACAAAATGGGTGCAGAGCACATGCTAACACCACTTTATCCTACCTGGCAGAAGAATTCAAGAAAAGGCCAGAGCCCAGTGGGTGTCTGACTCCCCAGATCTCTGGGAATGCCCAGATCTCTGGGAATGTCCTTCCCAGTGAAAAGTTCTCAGCTCCTACTCTTGAGATCTTGAGATGTTCTCAAGAGAAAATCTCTCAAAGTACAACATTTCTGGTTCTCTTCCCACCTTTGCCATATCAATTTGGTGTGGCTTCAAGCAAAATATACTGAGAGCAAGCACCCTTCCTTTGGGGAACGTGTGTATGAGATTTGCTCTACATGACCTTTAGAGGGAGGCATTCCTACAGCAGTTCCTAAAACAAGGGAAGATGCATAAAAATATGATGTTGTTCTTCAGTGTGGGACCTTCTCCTCACAGAGACAAGGTGGTAATAGTGTCGGAGCAAAGTGGCTGCAGAAATGGTGCTAAGTGTCTCCCTCCTGCAAGCAGTGTTAAAAGATGACTGGCTGCAGTTCAGTGGTTATCGAAGAGAAAACAAAGGAGTAGAAATTTAAGAGGACAGCACACACGTGCTTTTAACTCTCCTTCTTCTGGGGCCCTTTTTAATTCTCTCCATATCTGAGCCAAAGAGCTGAGCTGTTCTCAGACACTGGCTAATTTGTCTTCAGGATCTTCTGTACCCACGATCAAGCGGTGGCAATCTGTTAAGATGCTCATTTGGAGGCTCTCAACTGTTTTGAAAAGGACACTTCACAAAGCAGCAACTACACAATGTAGGAGGGAATTCAGAGACACTGCTAAAAGACAGGTCAAAATCAATACACAGGAAAACATTTAAAATCTCAACATGCATTTTTCTCCTTGTTTTTATTTACAATACAACTGAAAACTAACACTGAAGACATTCTCCTGTTAGCACAAAGCTATTCCTCAGCTGACAGCCTTTGAAGGCTGACTTCTGTGGCACATGCTGGTTTGTACAGACATCCCACCACTCATACATTTTCCCTGGTGTCCTGGCTACCAGCTCTGTTACCTCCCATCTCTGTCTGCCCTTGCACACTGCTGCCTCTCATCTCTCCTTGAGTCTGTGATGCTGTTCCCCTCAGCAGCTGCTCCTTCACTTCAATGCCTGAAGCAATTGGTGTCAATAAAAAAAAAAAAAAGAAAGAAAAATCTCAGAGGAAGCAAAATGAAACTCATCCAAATAAAAGGAGTGATGATTTCCCTGCAACACTCAAGCAACTTGAAAAATAAAGCACCTGGGAGGCAAATTGAGAATGAGTGGAATGAAAAGGAATTGATGGAAAGCTGAAGAGGAGTCTAATCACTCAGGAAAGCAGGGGCAAGGTGCATGAAGGATGTTTCCACATGCTTTCTGGGTAGTCAAGGAAACAGATTTTACCTGTCTGATGAAGGCTTTGCACTCACTGAACTCTGGTCTCACAGTTATTAGGCTAATGGTACTTGGATTTCTCCTGGTCTCTGGGTGCAGTAATCACTTTTTCCAGCTCCATCCAGGAGCTACTAACTCTACTAACTCCCACCATCTAAGCATGCAAGTTGCATTTCTAGTTACTTGCAACTCTGCCTGTTCAGGTCATTCAGTGCTAAGAGGTCTTTCTTAAAACATGTTTGGAATTGAAATATTTCAGAGAAAAATGGGTTCTAAAATCCCCCAGACAATCTCCATACATGTCTAATATCCATAAATCTCATTATTCCCTGTATATTTAGGAAGCCTCTAACTGGCTTCAGCTTCTGTGTCCAGACTGCACCCACAATCTCTTCTGCCCCTTCCCAAGAGAGTCCTGTTCCAGTGTGCAGTGAGCATTTGGTCCATAGTCTCAGTTGTGGTAAAACAGCTGTGCAGGGAAAAGGCACAGTCTCAAAATCACCTCTGGTGTAAACCACTGCCTTGGAATCACCTAGAAGGGGCTGGATTCCTAATTGCTGGCAGGCCTTGTGCTCCTTATTCACTCTGTCCAGAGCCATACACCCTTCCTCTTGGAAAGCCTCATAACTCTGTCTATCTGTTCTGGGCTAACCCTGCCACAACGCAGTCATTGTGCAGCAGCACTCTTCAACTGCCTAGCAAATACTCCATGTTTTATTTAGAATTCCATGTATCTTTTGCAATCACTTTAAGCAGAGATATTTCACCAAGGCTCAACACAGTGTCCCTAGAAGCAGCAGCAGTATTTTTATAGGCCAGAGATGTTTTTTCTTATGTTGACAGGTCAGAATTTCTAACAGATACCACGTTTTTCTGCAGTCACCTCTAGAGCATATTGAGATACTACTTTTTTTTTTTTTTTTTTTTTTTGGTTCAAGTTGATAACACATCACAGACTTGTTGGGGAAAAGGTTTGCAAGGTTTGTTTTGGTTTTTTTATAATCTGGGAAGAGGAAATTGGAGTTAGTACAAAATCTCCTTGAAAATCTCTCTATAAAATTAAAATTAATTTTATTTTTTAAATTAATTTATTTGATGAGATTAATTTTACAAGCAATTAGGACACAATTTGCTTTGGACTGATGCCTTAAGGCTCATTCACTTAATGTCAAGAAGCACCTTCTGTTTAGCACCATGGTATCTGAGTGACCCCAGAATAGACACTGACTTTCCTTCTACTAACAAGGACCCCCTTTGGCATGTTAGCAGCTGAATCAGCTGTTCCAGTGTGGGGGCTTCTGTGAACCAAAGCCAAGATGGGTTTGTAGGTACAGAACTTGGAAGGGCCTGTAGCATTAATCTTTTTGAGGAAAAAAACATACTTCATGCTGCTTTCTATATGCCTTGCTGTAGGAGCTAGGTGGAAGAAAGTGACTGATACCAGGGATTCAGAGCAAGGTTAA
Organism: Indicator indicator; assembly: GCF_027791375.1. Lineage (NCBI taxonomy): Eukaryota > Metazoa > Chordata > Aves > Piciformes > Indicatoridae > Indicator > Indicator indicator. The sequence continues at coordinate 9,141,423 of NC_072031.1, read as the reverse complement.
TGACTAATAATGCAAGAAATGTAACCCAGCACCGAGTCAGACTGGTGGGTTTACCTTTCATTTATCAGAACTCATACAGAAACATTCACTCACTTTTTGATTATGATGATGTTGGGCAATGTCTTCCCCAGGTAGGCTGTAGAGAAGTGCATCTGGCATTCTGTGAAGGAGCAAAAGACAGTTTGTAAGGTTCATGCTTTGGCACATGTGTGCATGTGTTTGTGAAGTATATACCTGAATGTAGAACATATGTAGAACATAAATATAGGAAATCAAGACTAATCTGATGTCTTTCACCTGTTCCTATTTGAAAAGCGTATTGATGAAAACTTCTCTAGGCAGACTCTAAAGAAAAACGCTTTGCTCTTTATGACAAAACAAATTTAACAAGATAGGGTATCTCAAATGTATCTTTAAAAAGTTAATTCAGTTACTTTTCAACCCCAGCTGCAAAGCTGTAAAGCTCCAGGACTTTGCCTCTTTTTAAACTTGGAATATAGAGCAGCTAATGTGTGATGAGTTCCTTTCTCTTGTCCTTTTTTTCATGTTACAGCTTGTATGCTTCACTTTTTTCTTGTTATCACTTGCAGCTCCAGGGCCCAGACTAGGGTGGCCTTTCTTCCTCCAAACACAAAAGTGCCATTCGAGCTAGAGAAGGGCTGGCACATAGCATGGCATGCAGAAATGCTTTGCCAGTCTCTGTTCTCTCCTTCCTTCCTCCTTATCTTATCTGGAAAAGTAGATTCTGCATTACATAGGCTTGCCACAGTAAACTGCTTACAAAAATAATACCTTAATCAAAGAGTCCTAACATATCTAACTCTACCCTTGACCTCCCTTGAACTCACAGTCAGTCAATCAAACTACTTTTTAATTCCATGCCATTTCTTCCCAACTGCTTACAAAAATAATACCTTATGAAAGAGTGCTAACATACCTAACTCTACTCTTGACCTCCCTTTAACTCACAGTCAGTCAATCAAACTACTTTTTAATTCCGTGCCATTTCTTCCCAACAGAAGACTGTTGCAAGCTTGCCAATTGTCCACTGTGACTAGTCCAAGGACATGTGGTGTGGTGAACAATCAGCACCAACACAAAGAAGTAAAAATAATTTCATATTAATTTCAGTCATAAACCAGCTTATTCAATCCCCCAAGCTACCAAAGACAACCACCCCCACTACAAAGCTTCATGCTGCAGCCTATGTAACTCACTTGCTTTCGGTTGACTTTTCCAGATGCTTCCTTATCTCAAGCATCTCAGAATTTGTCTGAAGAATTTGCTAAGGCTGCAGGACAGCTTAAAAAAGAAGCTCCAAGGATCCAGTTTGGCAAAATTGATGTCACTCACCAACACGATCTGAGGAAAGAATTTAACATTCGAGAGCTCCCCACTGTGAAATTCTTTGTGGATGGCAGCAGGAAGGATCCCATAGACTGCAAAGGTAAACTGTATTGCAAACTGATAAGATAATGATCCATAATGACAGGGTGTACCTATCCATTATGCTGCTGAGGAGAAAAAGAGAGATGCTCAGATAAAGAATATGCAAAATAGCCAATTGGTTTTGCCTCTGGTTTGGAATATACAATTACTGCACTAATACCAGAACTTAGACTTCAATGAATCTTCCAAGTGTGTAACTGAACACACTTCTCTATGCTTTGTTCACAGCCAAATTAATTGCTAGTGTAATTTCATCAAGCCCATCAACCCACCAAGAGGGCTGACTCCCATTTACTACAATAAACACACAAAACTGAATTCCTTCAGACAAGAGTTTGGTCCCAAACCTGCTCTGTTTGTACTTCTATAGTTCACTGCAATCCCTGCAGGTAGCATTCCTGCTGAAGCAGGCTGGAGCAATACTCTGTGCATTAAACAACACATTGTGAATTCACTAGGTTCCTTAACACAGAGGTCTACTTCCTAAGCCAAGGAAAAGAATTTTATACTTTAGCCATCAGAGGGAGCTCACATATGGTTCAGAAAAAGCATGGAATAATTTGTAATCTTTTACAGAAAGTTATTAAGCAAAGGCAACAATATTGGAACAGGACTGACTTGAGCAGTCCTGGGAAATCCAGGCTTTATTAGAGTTTTTCTTTCACTGAAAATATAGAAAAGAAAGGGGATTTTGGTTGTTTGTTTTTTTTTTTGGTTTGGTTTGGTTTGGTTTTGGGGGGCTACAATAGTGAACTTTTGCAGAGCTGGCAAAAAATTGCATGACTTGAGCAAGCATTTGTGTTAGTGTACTCTAAGCAGATGAAGTTGAGTCACAAGCACAATACAACCAGAGTTTTTCTTTCATTGAAAGTATATAAAAGAAAGGGGGGTTTGGTTGGTTTTTTTGTTTTGCTTTGGTTTGTTTTGGGGGGGCTACAATAATGAACTTTTACAGAGCTGGCAAAAAATTGCATGACTTGAGCAAGCATCTGTTAGTGTACTCTAAAAAGTTGAGTCACAAGCACAATACAACCAACAAAAAGAAGGTTGCCTCCTGAACTTGTACACAGCCAAGTGCTCTGATTTCTTCCACTGCTGAGCCTTCTGTGGCTGCTGCTGAGAGCTGATCTTCAGTATTTTTAGCAACTTGCTCCTCCTTGCTATTGAATTTCTTACCAAGCTCCCTTCAGCTAGACTTGTGCAAACAGCAGCTGCTGCACAAATACCACTGGAAGCGTGATTTGCCACACTGAACTTTTGTTAGAGGTGCTGACACAGGAAAGCAAAAGTGCCTGCCTTCAGCCTCTGATTATATCTACAGCACTGAGAAAATCTCTTTTAAACTGGAAAACCTATTTGACAGGTATGCTTGTGAGAACCAGTGAATACAGAGCATCATAACAACACACACAGGCAGCCTTCAGCAGGCAGCTGCTATTTAAGACACTTACTAGCAAGACTCAAGAAGTTAGGAACCTGGCTTCTGCTCTGCTATGTGCACAAGGAAGCATCAACCCTTCTGAGCACAGCTAGCACCAAAACCAACTTCAATTATGTTTTGTTGACTGGTAAATGCTTGTGTACAACAAGTAAAATCTCACCTGCTGCATAAGGCTTTTAAACCACTGAGGACTGGCAACTGAAAATGCACAGCAGCCACCCAGTAACTTTTCATACAGAACTTGGTGCATACTTGGTACCACAAAATAAATGGAGCACTTTGCTCGCACCAAGAAATTAACTCAATTATTTTACGGAAGAGGGGAAGTTTTGAATAGTTGTCCTGGCAATGGACACAGAATGAAAGCTGAATCTTAGGCTTTGTAAGTATCATCACTTACAACTCCAAGGCCAGAATTTAGCTTTAAGCTACACAGGCAAGCAATCCAACAGAAAGATTAAGCATGTGGAAAACATGCTGAGAGGTTACATCACTGAACATGAACTGCAAGACCTCAATTCTGCTTTTAGATAGTAGAAGTCAAGCACTGTGTGGCCACTAGATACTGCTCTGTGCTTTGCTCTGCAGGCTCCAGAGCAGGTGCCTGCCTGTTTCACCTTAAAAGAATACTCTTTTAAACTGGTTAGCAGCATGCTGCAAAATGACTTTGATAGCAGTAAAACGGTCTGACTCAATTTTGATCTTGTCATACTGATAAAATGCACAGCTCCAGGACTTGCACCTTTGATAATCCTCTTGGTACTACACCTCTTGACTCTCCCACTTCACAGCATACAGATTTTTTCATATATAATTTTCATCAACCCTTTGCTGGACACTTGCTCTGGTCCAACAAATACGTCATGCTCACAGAGATGAAAGGGCTTCTTTACAGCTGAGATTGCCAACTCCTGAGCCTCAATCTACAGCCCCAGCTCCTCTGAAAATGTAGTAACTAAAAAATGTTATTTTTTAAAGAGACTCAAGATTTCTAAAACTCCTGAAAGCTTGAAGAGAATTTACAGCAACCAGTAAAACTGGTAGCAGTAATTTGGAATACGAGAACAATCCTGAATTAAAAGACAGCTTTGTTTCTTAAGTCTAAATTAAGGACTGAAGCTGCAGCACCACAGAGGAGTTTTAACATTTCTCTGTGCCTATCAGATCCCTTCTGCAGCACTGAAGGAACAATTTTGCCACCTAATTTAATTGAACAGATAGTTCAATAAAATCTGCAATTGGTTTGAAATCATTTTGGATTGAACCTCAGGTCCATAGCTCTTTATAGCTTACTGTGATTTTGGGACACATGAAATCTTGCAGAACAGGTTCTCCACTTGTCTGAATTTCCTTATCTCTATTCTCCATATGTGATTAAGTAGTTAATTGGACATACAGCCATTTGCAGAGGTCCCAGAAAACACAGTACTCATCCACCACTGACCTTCTAGAGTCAGCAACAGTTTAAATGGTGACCAGAACCTGAAGCTGAATTTGGATGCCCCAAGCTTGCTTTGAATTAGCTTTGACATCAGTCCCAAGGAGCCCAAGTCCATTTGTATTCAGCATCCTTGTGGAACTCCACTGCTTCTCTCCTGATTGCACAGAAATTTCTGCCATTCACTTTGACAGTCATATTATCTCTTTTCCTTCCACAGGAGTCAGACAGGCCTCAGCCTTTATTACGTGGGTGAGAAGAAGAACAGGACCTAGCACTGTTTTAATCAACTCTACTGATCAGGCTGAAGCCATCATAAATGCTGATGATTTGGCAGTGATTGGCTTTTTTAAGGTAAAAAACTCTAAAAGCTGTTTTCTCTTCCAAATTTGGGATATGCTGCTTGCTATTGCCAACAACAGCCAGGAATCCAAACAATCTAGAGCTCACCTGAAACACCCAGGCCCTTGGTTTTCTCTGCATTTCTACATTTCAATTCCTTCTATCTGCTTTTCCACACTTCTAGATAAAGCAGCAGAGGCAGAGATAAGAACACCTCACACCACAGCCCTTTTCCTGAATAGCTACCCAGGCACAGAGGCTGACCTGAGAGCACGATGCTGCAGCAGTGTTTGCACAGCCCTGATCACAGGAGACTTTCCTACATCCTCAGAGAAAAGGATTCTGACAAACCATCCCAAATTTCTGTGGCTGGTGGTTAGCAGGCATAACTAGTGACCTACCTATCCTTACTTAACTCCATCCTTCTCTTTGGAGAGACTTAACTCATTTCTGGTGTGGCTACTGGAATCTCCAAATGCAAAAAAAGTTGTAATCCCCACCCAGAGTTGTATCAGCTGTAGAAATCTAGGGTTAGCTGATCATTTTTCCAGTCAAATATGGCATAAAAATCACAGCCATGAACAGCTGCAGGTTGCTCCAGTGAAGGAAAGTTCCCTTCCTCCTTGAATACTGTGTCCAGTTCTGGGCTCCTCAGTTTAAGAAGGACATTGAGATACTTGAACATGTCCAGAGAAGGGCAACAAGGCTGGTGAGAGGTCTGGAGCACAAGCCCTATGAGGAGAGGCTGAGGGAGCTGGGGGTGTTTAGCCTGGAGAAGAGGAGGCTCAGGAGAGACCTTATTGCTGTCTACAACTACCTGAAGGGAGGTTGTAGCCAGGAGGGGTTTGGTCTCTTCTCCCAGGCAACCAGCCCCAGAACAAGAGGACACAGTCTCAAGCTGCACCAGGGGAAGTTTAGGCTCCAGGTGAGGAGAAAGTTCTTCACAGAAAGAGTGATCTGCCAGTGGAATATGTTGCCCAGGGAGGTGGTGGAGTCACCATCCCTGGAGGTGTTCAAAAAAGGATTGGACGTGGCACTTGGAGCCATGGTTTAGTCAGTCATGAGGTGCTGGGTGACAGATTGGGCTTGATGATCTCTCAGGTCTTTTCCAACCTTGTTGATTCTATGATTCTATGAATCCATAAAAAAAAGCAGTAAATATTGCCTAATATATATTGGAGTGCCTTTCCTTCATCTTTCTATTTGGTGATTGAAACAGCTGCAGTGCAACCCAGAGGGGCAAGCCACAGCCCCATGAGTAGGATGCTAAGTGTGGTTCTGCCAGCTAGGAAATCTTCATGGACAGGAAATCATAAAATATTACACGGTGTAAGATCCAACTGCTGTAGGCCTTTCTTAAGCAGCTTCCTCCTAGTTTCCAGAGCAGAACAAGGTTCTAAGATTTGGGGCTGAATGATCCAGAGCAATAGTCAAACTGTGCAAAACCAATTTCAGCTCTCAAGGCACGCAGTTAGAAGTCAGTAAAATAGGAATAGTTTTTCCTGCATTTTCAATGTACCCTTGAAATCTTTAATATCTGAAATGTTCAATCAAAGATCTTCTCTACCTAAAGAGACATTTATTCTGCTATCTCTCTGCTCAGCTAAAAGCACAGTGTCTGGACTCATATCTGAACTGATAAGGTCCCAGATGTGCTGGCTGCAGTAGGTAGTCCAAATTTTATGGATGTGGAAAACAGGATTCATTACTAAAATACCTCACAGTTACAGAATTGCTGAACACATAGAGCACAATAGGACAAACTGTGAAAATGCTCAGAGTGCCCAGAATTTGGCTTTGCAGCAATCTGCTTGCAGCCCTTGATGAAGGAAGGCAGTTTTCCATTGTTAGGCCAGGCTACCCCAGTGATGATGCTGGATCGTTCCCTGAACCATGCTGATAACAGATTACTGCCTGCAGATGTGTTTGACTCCATGATTGCACTCAGGGGCTGAAATGACAGTAGAGGAGCATGAGCTAGGGCATGTCAGAAATTTAATGGCTGGAAGCCAACACAACAGTGTCCAAGTAAAGAGAGAGACCTGTATTTGGCCTTCTATTAGTCACAGATTGCTCACAAATCTGAGTGCCAGGATGTGTTGGGAGGTCTCAGCATATAAATTACTATTCATCTAGCATGAAATAATTGTCTGGTTAAATCAAATCTGGAAGTGCTGTTGCCTTTCATCATGCTTATTTACTATTAGTTTGAGGGTAGACAGCGGAGTGATTATTTGACAGATGCAGGAGTCAAGGTCTCTGCCATGAAGAGCACTCAAAGCACCCAGCACATCAGTCAGGTCCTCTTGCAAGCAGAAAGTCCTCCTCTCTAATCCATCACACCCCACCAGCTGTGCAGATGAGCTGTTGGCAGTGGAGCAGCTGTTGGCATGATCCACTCCATCTGCACAAGTCTCTGCAGAATGTTGAAACGCCAGGGGAGTGCAAGGCAGATGAGAACAGTGCAGGAAGGCCACAGAGGACCCTACACCATTCAGATTGATCCAGGCCAGCAGACTCTAGCTGGAGAAATAAATGCACCAGTGGGGTCACAGCACCCCGAGGATTTCCCCTGTTCTGAAGACCTCTTGGCAAGCTGTACCCTCTAACTCACAAGCCTTTAGGGACCTGCCTCACCTGTAGTTCTCAGTCCTATACATATCAGCAGGATGAATGACAGAGTCTTAATAAATGCTTACTAAATACACAGTCCTTTCTGTGACTAGGAACTTCACAATGGCAGTGTGGAAGTTTTCTGTGAGACAGCAAGAGATGTGCCAGAGATGCCTTTCGGAATGACTGCCAGCAAGGACGTCCATGCTGACTATGGCATCCAAAAGAACACCCTTGTTGTGTTTAAGAAGGTAAGAGTACAAAAGCCTAGCAGGCAAGGTGCAGTGACCTGCCCTGGCAGGTCTGGGCTGTGGAAAGGCAGATTGGCAATTGTTCAGGTTAAGCAATTTCCTAGCTGAAATTCAAACAGCTTAATATAACAGCTACTGCATTTACAGGCAAAAGAGACAAGCAGGAGGCAAAGAGCAACCTTTGGACAACTCATTATTTTCAATCTGTCTGCCTACATTCAGGCTCCTAGTTTATATTTAAGGATCTGGATCAAATAGCTTGATCTTCCAACCCGTGTTTTAATCAACACACACTGCCAGGTTCAGTGACTTTCACAGACACTCACCTCTTTTCCTTTGCATTGCTTTTGACCAGGAATCTTCTTTCCTTCCAATCCACAAAAGAAGTAGCCAACAATAAGAACAAAACTACAAAGGAAAAGAACCAACAAAGATTTAGGTTATGAAGTAGTCAGACCAAGGACAGTGTGTACAGATACAGCCAAAGATATTTCAGTGTGTTAAGATTACTAAGCAAATTAAAACTGTAAGTTGTACCTTGAATTTCAGCTATAATCTTGTTCTGTAATCGAGCTGTGACATTTATTTTACAACCTATCCTCAGTAACTGAAATTCCACAATAAAACAGCAAAGCTGAGAACAACTTTTAGAGTAAAGACAGTCACTTTGGTCTTATTATTGCTAAGGCAAGCAACCTCACAAACCTCACTATTTGTCTAAGGGAAAACCTGTGCATAATGAAGTGCTTGAAGATGGCAGACAGAACAAACTGGATCTAACGAGGCTAATCAAAACCTTTACCTTGGATTTGGTCACTGAATATAATCTTGAGGTATGTGTATTTCACTGTATTGACAAAAGCTATAGGAAAAAGAGAGGAAAGACAGGAGCCCATGCAGAAGGAGACCAGGAGAGTTATTCTGGTGCTTGGTGTTTGAGAATTTTGGTTGCTTGTTTGACTAGGCTAGCCCTAAACACATCTACTAACACCAGCAGAGCCCAACACTCATCTCTTGGTCTAATCCAGGCCAAAGGATGCTTTCCTCAGAGGAGAAAGGGAATGGCTGGCCAGACAGTGAACTTGCCTGAACTTGCAAACACACCTCCCTCCTGTGGAGCTCACTCCAGGGCCTGAGCTGCTTCAGCAACAATTTAGATGGGGTGAGAGGTTGGTCTGTCAGTCCTTAATTCCCTTTCAATACTTTCTACTCCCAAGCAGAAACTGGGTCTTCTGAGCCAAGAAAAGGAAGAAAGAAGCCAGCACTAATTGTTGCTAGGGCAAGTAGAAAGGTGAAGACATGGACATGCTTTCCTGGGGGACACCACAATGACTCCTGAGTGTGGGGTGGCATGAGAAGGGCATTGTTGTGCAGGGAAGGAGATGTAAGATGCTGATGCCATCCAGAACTGAAGGAAGTACCCCAACCAGACCCAGATCCTGCAGCTGCTGCAGTTGGGCCTCCCTGGGAACACCACCTTTTACTTTCACCACATCTTCAGCATTAATTCTTCAGTGTGGATTATACAGGAGGTCAGACTAGAAGTTCACAACAGGCTCTTCTGACTGTAAAAATCTATGAATAATGATGAGGTTTTCCCTGAAATGGAGAACATTCAGCAGCTGCTGATTTTTCTCACTTTATCTTCTTTAAGACAATGAAAAAAAATCCAGCAGTTTATGGAAATGATTGGGAACTGAGGACTTAAAAACTAACATTTGCAGTAGCAGAACGGAATGAAACTGATGTGCTGAGCCTCTGATTCACTGTTCTGCTTACAAAGACTGGAGCAGATGTTGAGTCTTTTGTTTCCCAGACATCTGTGAAGATTTTTGATGTCCCTGTTGAAAATCACATCCTGCTGTTCACCCCAACGAACTCGGAGGCATTCAGTGCGATCTATGAGAATTACACGGCTGCTGCTGCGGACTTCAGAGGAAAGGTTTGTAATGCTGAATCCTGCTCTGCCAACAGGAATGCCAGCAGATCAGTGGGAAAGCACTCCCTGCTTCTGGTAAAAGCACATTGCTGTCAGTCCATCTGACAAGTCTATCACACCCTCTAGAAATGTTTTCAGTTAACCATTATTTGAATTTAAAGGACACAAGCTGAAAAATTAACTCCACTTGAAAACGACACTTTGAAAGGCAAAGATCACACTATCCAACACTAACTCCAGCTGCTCCAAATAAACCTGCTCCTGATTTTACAAATGTGACTTGCTAAGGAGCAAGGTTCTAACAGTTTCTGCCACCAGCAGGAAAAGCTATGAGGGTCTCAGGGTATTGCCTGAACCAAGAGCTGGAATGAGCTACAAGAGCCAAGCAATACTGCAAGGCATCTGCATAGCCTTGCTTGCAGCACACATTTGCATGCATATGAACAGGTACAGGCAATCTGACACAGAAGTATTTCAGTTTCCCATTGTCAGTCACTGGGATGCTGCCCCTGCTCCACCTACATGAGACACTGGGGAATGGTAAGTCAGCTTGTAATAAAAGATCACATTTTAGTATTGGTAAAGACATGTGGAGCACAGGCTTTTTTAGCTCTTTTGTCCTGTTAAGATTTATTAGGAAGAGCAGTAAGTGCTTTGAGGGGTAATTTAGACATGTTACTAAAATAAGAGATAGCAAAGCACTATGAAAGGACAGAATGGAAAGCTCCATTACTTTTGGCTGCTTCAGCATTTGTTTCTAACTAGGATCAAGGCATGATAAAGCCTCCTGAGCTGCTGGTTGTTGGACTGAGACCGAAAAATGGTTCTACACAATTCCCAGTGTTTAAAATTAGCTCCTAACCCATTGTCAAGCTGCAGGGTCCATTTCTCTAAAATCACTAAAGCAAAGCTGGAAAACTCAAGCAGCTGCACGACTTTCTCTCTTATCAGATAATGTTTGTCTTGGTGAACACCAACGAGACGAGGAACGGGCGAGTGTTTGAGTATTTTCGTGTCAGGGAGGTTGATGTTCCTGCTGTGAGAATCCTAAACCTGACAAGCGATGCGAAGTACAAAATGCCTGCAGATGAGGTGACTGTGGAGAACCTGAAAGAATTTTGCCAGAGCTACCTGAATGGAAAAGCAAAGGTATGTCCACTAGCAATGAGACACCCTGTAACAGTGTGAGCTAAAATCTCCCCACACCGACAATAACCAGGCTAGCTCAGTCTGGAAGCAAATGAAAGCTGCATTTACAAGCAAATCTACAATCTGTGATGAAATGCAATGAATATGTACAAATAGACACAATTCACAACATTTACAAATATATACAATCAACAGAAAAGTACAACCAGGCTCCCTTTCATTCCCGTGAGGGGACCTCGCAAGGGGCCTCCTCCCCAGACCCCCCTGGCAGAAGGCAGAGAGTTAAGAAGCAGAGAGGTTGTTCACAGAGCTCGCCAAGGTCAGTGTGTTATCTTCAGCCAGAAGAGAAGAAGCAGCCAGACAGCCCAGCAAGGAAGCTGAGAACTCAGACTCCAACTGCCCCAACTTTGTTTTGAGTAGTGGCTCTTAAACATTTCTCTCTATCCAATGGAAGTGTTTAGAACAATCATTATTTTGCTTTCTTACACCCAATAGTGATTTATTTACATTCCTTCATCTTCTCTGCTTGAACTTTGAGAAGAAAAATTTAAAAAGACAGTTTTTAAACCATCACACACCCCTCTAACAAATGTGCAAAAGGTGTGGCTTTTAATTAGCACATTGCTGGTTGTTCCAATCAACAGTTTATGCATTTACACTTGCTCTAATTGCTGACAGAACATTCCTCTGTATTTAACAGATGAGGTGGACTACAAAGCTCTCCAGTCCCCCTATGTGAAAGTTGGATACATCATTTATGGCCCAATATTTTAATGGATTTCAGCTGATGTACTTTAGTAGTTTTAAAACTTTCTATGACTCAACATTTCCAATGCTATAATGGAGGTGTTTCACTCCTCTGGTTGGAAGGGATGCAAACAATGACTGCAATGGATTTTGTGCTTACAGAGAAGTCCAGTAAATAAAAAATAGCCAGTTTCAGAGTAGAGTTGTAGTAAGCAAGTTTAGCAGAGACAATTTTCACAACGGGGATCATTCCCAATGGTTAATGCAGTATTTGTTGTCATGATGGGGCACCATTCTCCACACACACTGAAATGTTTTGCTTATTCAGTGCTTCTGAGGGTGATTTACTTCTGTTCCCATCATGAGGGGAAAAGATGAAGTAGTCAGGCTGACAGCAGGCAGAATTTAAGAGATACAAGTAGTAGATCCTGCTTTCAATGTTGGAGGGGGACAGGATGCTGCTTCTTCACTGAGATCTGCTATTGGTGGTGAAGGCAGAGATTTAACCAGCAATGCACATTGTGCTTTGTAGCACTTTTGAGAGCCCACAGCAGGTAACCTTTTCAGTAGTCCAGCATCTAAACACTGGGCAAAAAGAACACATTAATAGTGGACATTAGGTAATGGCCCACAGGCCTGGGATTAACTGGAGCTACAGTTTCTCAGTGCTCCCTGCATTTTCACAGCAGTGTTTCTGTTTCTGCTTAGCTACATCTCCCTAGTGAAGAAATTCCAGAGGACTGGGACAAGCTGCCTGTCAAAGTGCTTGTTGGGAAGAATTTCAACAAGATTGTCTTCAATAAGACCATGACTGTGTTTGTTATGTTTTGTAAGTGTTACTGTTGTACTTAAAGGTGCTTTAACATGGTCAATTGGAAGTGAAAAACAAAAGCTCATGCTTACTGCCAATCTAATCTTTCCACTTTACAGAAGTCAAACTTAATGAATTTTTATTGTCCAATGAAAGCATTAGAGAAAAAAAAAAATTTGTCATATCTATGGAAACACCTTTGCTGACTTAAGGGATCCAGTGTCATTCAATGCATTCAAGTAAATATTTGTTAAGACCATAGCAAATCTTAGTGTTGAAAGACACAAAATGACACTGCAACATTATGTTGTACCACAGATCATTACTGTAAGGATGGGTCAGGCTGTCTTCCAAGGACAGAGGGAGAGTTAAGTGAGGTTGTCTGGTTATAATGCTCTAGGATTAAATTCCAGAGAGGAGCTGTGGCTTTGCAAATTGTAACTCCTTTTTCAACTCCTCTCTCTGCAAGCTTTCATGCTTGACTCTTCCCAGAAAGAAACCACTGCTCTATCTCTGTACCAGCCAACAGGGATTAGTTTGTGCCTTAATTATTTCAGTAGAGCAAACATGCAGCATTAACATAAATATAGAAAACTATCTTTACTCTCCTGGATGTCAGAAATTCTTAAAGGAATTACATTCCTGCAGTTCTCCTTGTGGGCTGCAGCCACTGCATTCACACAAGTCATTTTTATGTAGCAGTATCATGAACAAACTGATCTGAGAAGGAATTGAACTACATCCTCTGGAAATGAAAGGCTGGTAAAATTATGGATGTAGGGTACTCAGGAGAGTTCCCCAGCACTTTAAATTCCATCTAAACTGAGTATGAGCATTGTTCTCATGACTGAAGCACTGCAACTACATTGTATGCTCTTTGAGGGGATCTTGGGCTCTCATCAGTTTGCCTTTCTGAGTGCAGTGCTCAGAGTCAAACCACCACCATACCTCAAACTTCTCCTTTTAGTATAAATACAGTGTATGAACACAGTTAATTCTACTATGCAGAAAGCATTTAGTGCTTCTGGCAAGTAATTCCCTATAGGACTGACTTGGGTTGCATTGGTTATCTAGCACACCTCTCCAGCAAAGCCCTATGACAAGCACTGGGTTTGTTACAGTCATAGAAGTGTAAACAGAGCTAAAGCAGAACTGCTGTCAGAAGTAGGTTAGCAAATAGCTCATTATTACTACATAAAAACTTATGACATTCATGAAGGGTGAATGGTTTCAAGTAGAGACTGACCATAACTTAAATCCAAAACTCTGGTAACTGTAAGGGTTAATCAGGTCCCAGTGATGACACCAATACATGCTCCTCTGCCAGAACGGATCCTGCTACTTCTCTTCAAATTTGCAGATGCCCCTTGGTCCTCTGACTGCAGAAAGCTCCTGCCAGTCTGGGATAAGCTAGGAGAGAGGTATGAAGGTCACAAAGACATCATGATTGCGAAGATAGATGTCACAACAAACGACATCCTGACCGTCTGGTTCGATCGCTATCCCTTCTTCAGACTCTTCCCTGCTGGACAAGATTACCAGGTGAGAAGCTGTGAGGGGAAGAACGTGGAGAGACAGCTACAGACTGAGGTGTAATATAAACCCGTGTGTGTG